>NC_136658.1:54867059-55467059 GCF_903797595.1 Erithacus rubecula
ACAGCCAAACATATGTGATTTTTAAAACGTATTTTTTCAGGTGAAACTATAAAATAGGGTCCTAATTAAGCCCTGCTGTTTCCTGAGATTTTGTGTGCACTACGCTGGGAAGGAAAGTTACATGGAACTTTACTTGATCATGGAAGAAAAATCTGGAGAGTAAATTCAAGCATTCTATTCAGTTTTTAAATATAGTCTTCACTTGAGGGCTACAGTGAATTTATGCCCATGTTAAACATTAAAGCTCTGTTATGGGGCCAAATAAGGGGAAAACTCAAATCAGCTCAAACATCACGAGGGCAAAACTTCAGCACCACTGCAGCAGACACCACTAGCACTTCTACATTTGCTCTGAAGGGCTGTGATTGATCACAGAGTTTGTTATTATGACATTCTATTACATGCATTCTCTTCCCATTACTTTGTTAAATTGGGAAGCTTATTTTCTATAATGTAAAACAATTTGTAGTAAACATAGTGTATTAAAAAAGAGATTTGAAGCTATGGAATTTGCTTTGCAGGGAACTGAAACTATACTATACTCCACTGAGACCTTAACCCCCTTCAGAGGGAAGTTCTTTATAAAAATTGGAATAGATGTTTAGCATAATCAATGATTTGCTCAAATTTCTGACAGAATCTGGGTTTGCATCTCTTGTGAGGTGTCTGCAGAGTTAAGACTCAGATATTCAAGTCAAACACAGGTACTTGAACCCTGTCAAAAAGGACTGCCACTTTAACAAAGTGCCATAAATTACTATGGAATCCACTAAAAATGATAATCAGAGATTCTGGAATTGCACAGAATCTTTGGGGGTTTTTTGTTTGGGTTTTTTGGGTTATTTTGTTGGGGTTTTTTTTTTTCAGTAATTCAGGAAGAAACTATTCTATTCCCTGTTAGTAAAGGGTTCAACTTCAACTCACATGTGTGTACTTGTAACAAAAATAAGCTCACCAACAAAATTTTTAAATAGCTTTTTTAATGCAAATAGTAAAACATTCTTGTTGACATTTTGAGCTGTAAATCCTGTCTCAGTTATTTTTCACTGAAATACAGAAAAGGAATCTGGATGAAAATAAATTGTGTATGTGCAATGTCTTTTTATATAAGTTGTTCTGCAGCTGAATTCCTGACTCTTAAATAATATAGGTTAGAAATGATATGTGTTATTTGCACATCATTGCCTTTCTCCATTTCTCCCCTTGCTCCATACATATAATATTTTGGGAAAATGCAAATGATTTCCATTTTCTTTCATGTACTAATTTCCATTTTATCTTTTCTACATAGGACTTCTAGATGCAGACTATGTCCAGGATGCAGCTTTTGGCATAGAAATTAACAGTCATATAGATTTCATATAGAAATTTATCCCCTTCATTTTAATGGTTTTTTAAAAGACCTTTATACCAGTCATGACCTGATATAATCTAGGCAAGGCTTCCTTAAGGGACCTCCCATTGTTCATAGCTCTTTTTAGGCACCAAGGTAAGCTCCAAAAATCCCACCCCTTGACTTTTCAAGTGTGTCATGCAAAATGCTGCCATCTTCTCTCAGCTTGAAGAATGGGACTTGTACAAGAGCACATCACTGAACAATAGCACTGTGACAGCCAGACACCCTCCTCCACAATGGCGTGCCTTGACTAAAATCTTTGCTGACCCCCTTCAGCACAGTTAAACTTGCCTTGTCATGGTAGCCATGTCAATGAAAGACATATTTCAATGAATAAAACATTAGGATGTACCTAGTCTGTCCAACTGCACTGGAAAGGCACACATAAACTGCTTTTGCTGGAAGTGATATTTGTAGTGCATGAAAAAACATCGAAGAAATTATTTTTCAGTGGATTTCTGAAATCTCTTTACCTATTTACATCAGTAAGTTTTAATAGCAAGCTTTTATAATGAGATCGAAAGGTATTTAGCACACCAAATGTGCTATAGAAACAAAATCCAACTTTTAAAATATTTTTCCAGTTGTCTTGTCTACAGAAAGACCTCAATGCCTGTGAAGTATGGTTTTTGCTTAGGTTTTCCCTCCTTTCCAGCAGGTTTTAGGCCTTGGGGTATTGGTATCCAAGTAGTTAAAACTACATCAGCACTAATAGCTATGAGCTCATCTTGTATAAGCACATTTTTAGTTAAACACCGCAATCTTGGAAAAAAATGTTAGTGTGCTTAAACAGCCTGGCTCAGAATAGCTCACAATATGACGCATACCACAGGAAATAAAGTGGTATGAGGCACCTACAAAATATTTTTCAAACAAGTCATTGAAGCTGTAAGCCCCATGCCTCAGCTTTAGGAAGTCACTTATTAAGAATCAACACCAGCCGTGCCAAGCTAAGCTCTTGCTCTTGGTGATTTTCCAATTGAATATTCAGGGCCCTGTCTCGGTCTTGTTTTCAGGGAAGTACATGCCTGGAATGCTAGCAAGCTATTTGCTGGAAAAAATGCCCACAACAGGCCCAATGTTGATCACATTAATGCATTTGAGTGGGTATAGAGTGCAAATGATTGAAAGTGCTTCCAGATCTTGGTTGCCGGGGACAAAGCAGGCTCTGTTCTCTGATCTGATGGTCATTTTTTTCAGCGGAGGATGTGGTGCAGGAAGAGGGAGCAGTGCCAATCTCTGTCTAATGGCTCCAAACAGGGCCTGGGCCTGGCTCTTTGGATGCTGATGAGTGGGAAATGAAACACAGATGGGTCAGATGGGTAAGGAGAAGGGGGATTACAGGTCAGGCCAAAGAGTTGGAATAAATTAAGTGCTTATGAGGTACAGAATGGCACATTGTTAAAGCAAACAGACAGGGAAAAAACATTTCTGCATTGTTAGGCACAGTGTGCAGAAAAACCATCCCATCTTCCCAGACCCCTTTCACATATCACACCATCATTGGAATTACTGCCTGCTTGATATAGGAATTGCTTTCTTTAACATGGGTACTTGAAGGCTGTGGTGCTCTGCAGCACCCAAGAGGAGGCGATTTTCCAGTAAACACTTCAGATGTCATTTACTGGGAGGAATACTTTGGCTCATGCTCCTGATCATAAGATAGCCAGCTTTCTAACTCCCTAGAGATTTCCAACAAAAGGGTAGGTAACCACATACATATACCCTGGGGAAAATAAGTGACAGCAGGAGTATTTTGTGCATTCTCAAAATGCTGACTACATGTTTGTGTTTATTGCTTTCAAATCTTTGCATCTGTATGAAAGAAAATTATTTGTGTTGAAAGAACATTTCTGAAGGATTCTGGTTAATAAATAAAACTGTGAGATTTTCCTGGAAACATGCAGCAGCAATTTTACCTCTTATACAAAAGAAACTCCCTCACTACACTGACATAAAAAGTGTTTTTATTAAATAATATGGACAGAGGTTCACTTCACTTATTTTTGGCATCTCTATTTCATATATAAAAACCAAAAATGGATTGTCAAACTCCCAAACTCTCCATCTGCACAGAGTAGGGAGCAGAGATTTGAAAATTATCACATTAATAAAACTTTAAAGAAAAAGGCATACCCATGACTTTAAACTAGCTTTCACCAGCTCTTTTTCTTCAGTTTTTAAGTCCAGGTTTTTTCCTGACCTATGAGTATTTATGCCTCCAACAAAGATGATTAAGTAGGACAGGTGAAATAAATTCTGGTCCTTCAACATGACATGGCTAGAAATCAGGTGGGAGTCATCACAATGTATTACACCTGTGTATCCAAATTGAGATCAAAGCTATAAAATGTCTGTGCTAGTAACAGGATAGCTAAAAGAAGTCCTGAACAACATGCAAGGAACCTCTTAAGTCCTTTTAGGCACAGAAAACCAGTTGTCTTTTCAGCAACACAAATGGCTGGATTATACATTTTTCCCCTCTTCCATCAGTTTTCACACCATGATCCACCTGAGGTGCTGCCCATTGGTAACATCTCAGAATTTCTCAATATCTCTTTTCTTTTTCTGCTTTTCTCCTTCTCAGATGATAGCCTAGACTTCTGTTCTACATGATGAGTGAGACAGAAGACCTGTATGGAGAGGCCAACTGGAATGCCAGAGCAGATACTGTGGAGTTCACAGCTTTTTCATGGCTGGAAGCACTGAGGGGAGGGAAAGACATTAGACCACCTGGAGTGTTTGACCCTTAATCATCCACTGGCCATGAGAAAACTTGAGTGAACTTTGTATTTTTAAGGCAATGCTTTATTGAATTTGGTTCAGGCTGATTGTGAGAGGTATTGTAAGTAGGGCATCAGGAGATCTAAAGAAACAGATATACTGATGGTATATGATGGTTAGGATTTTACAGGAAAAAATGCCTGAAAGAATTAGGGCAATAGAAATAAAAATAATGGAGGAAGAAAAATAAGAAACACAACAAGTTGGCAAAAGTAAAAATGGAAACACAGTTACAAGAAACAGTCTTCATAAAGCAAAAAAAAAAAAAAAAGCAATAGTCTTCTGTGGGAGGAGAAAGGGAAGGCAGGGCATGGCAACATTCAGATGAGAAGCTTTCCTGAAAGGTAGCCTACTGGAGGGACAGAGAAGACAATTTTTAAAAATTGCTTTCTGAAATTTCCTGCTCCTTCCTGATCAAGAGAGGGGGCTTAGATTTGGTAGGAAGAACGGAGTAGGCACCAGACCTGTCTGAAAGACTGGTATTTACACAGTCAGAAGGGAATCAGGAGAGCTCAGGCTGGAATGCAGCATGCCTTGTGCTCCTACACAGTACCACACTGTCTGAGCTCTGCAGTGTTTCTCACAGCCAATGGGAATGATTTCTTTTCCTTTTAGTTACTGTTCTGGGCAAGTGGCAAGACATATAGCAAGACAACATGCAAACCCATGGATCTGTCTGTCTTTCAATTTCTCTTCAATCTATATAGCTATTTTTCTGAATAACTGCAATAGGTCTTTTCTTCGCCAAAACTCTCTAATTTAAATCAGCATTTCCAGTAGTTTTAGTCCTAGCTCAGATTGAAAGGAGATTCAATTTTAGAAAAAACTCATAGGATGAAGGGACTACATCATATTTGCAAAGAATGAAAGTGCAAGTGAAAGTTAAACCAAAGCATGAACCATTGCAAATGCACTTTGCCATATCCCATCACCTCTTGAAATATTTAATATCAGCAACTATTAGTAAGACGCTTGCCCAACTTTCTTTCCTGACCCTGACAATCTGACATCCTCACAAGGCATTGCCTAGTGCAGGGTGAATGGCTTTGCTGAACTGTCCCGGTTGTGGCTATGCCCTGTCCATGCAGGACACATCCTTGGGCTTGGACCATCTTTCAAGGTGGAACAGGCAGAAGTGTCCATCTAGGTAGTCTTGCAGAAAGCACCCGCAGAAATGTGTGCAATTAAAAATGACAGAATTTAAATTATGATCAGAAGAGCCCTAAGGCAGTTTAGGCATAGTTACTGTCGTCTCAGAGAAGGTAAAATGTGCCCCTGTGATCCTACAAAAGAAATTTCGACAATGAGAGCTGCCTCATCCAAGCATAGCATTGGGTGGTAGCCATCAGAATTACAGGGAGGGAAAGTGAGACCATTTTGTATGGCTGAAAATACAGTCTGAGCATTGCAAAAGAAACACATTTTACCTTGCTTCGATATCTCTGACCTGGCTGTTCTTCTGGCAAATAAGGACTTTTCTAGGAAGAAAATTCTTCCTCACCTTTGAGAACAAAGTTTTCCTTACTGAGCTGGAAAGCTCACTGCAGAAGGAAACCCACATCAGAGATAAATTTGTCTACTGGTCAGAAGCACCTCTTGGTTTACCAATAAATTATATTGTTTATTATTAGGCTAAGTATTATATCTCATTGGGAAGCTGCTGTTAATGTCACTCTCAGGATTCTTTATAAAACCTTTCCAGTGGTTTCAAATGCTCTTAAGTAACCTAGACCTCAGAAATTAAAAAAGCTTTCCATCTTCCAGAGCAAATGTAGATTTTTAGCTTTAATATTTATTCATGATGAATTCATGATATTAAATAGTCAACCCCTAAATGACTCACTAAGATAATGAGAGGTATTAGGTACTTAGGGTGATGGAGCCACTTAGGTAATGAAGTGAAAGAACCTAGATGGAAAAATAGATCAGAGTCTCAAAAACAGTGGTTTGTGAGGAGTGTTTTTCTAAATAAGAAGGGTAACTCAGTATGTAAAAACAGCAATGGAAAGGGAATCCGGTCCAACTTATGCAAAAAGCCTCCCTCTTCAGTATTTGCTAATTCTCAACCCTGCCTCTCTTGCCTTTACTTTTAGAACAAGGCTTCTTTAACTCCTGCTGATGCAATAACTAAAAGCAGGGCTCAGCCTTGATGTCTGGTGTTAAACTGGTGCTGTGCTGCTAATGTGCTCCATTGTATGGCAGTGCAAAGAGTAAGGTCCCCATACACTAAGCACCGTTATAGGAAATTATTCCATTATCTGATACATGTCACAGAGGATTTCCTCCTATGTAAAACACTGACACAAATTGCTGAGCTACAAGATTTATCCATTTACTGTGCCACATTTTTCATAGGATTTTACCTTCTTGCATACAGACATTACCGTACAAACCTCTTTCAGTACAAAGAAAATTTATTTTAAAATGTAAAAAATTCAATATAGCACTTATTCTGTCAAGAAGTGTTTTTCCTTGAGTGGGAGTTTCTTGAAGCAGATTTGGCTGAATACAGTACATTATGACCTTTGGAATAAAATGAAAAGCCTGTGGGACAATACCAGATTTTGGCAGGATACAGTTGTCGCTTTTCAGTTTTCACTTCAGCCACTGGCCAAATGCCACACCACAGCCTTGTTCTAACAGTGTAACTCACACCACAGCCATCACCATCTCATGTCCTGAATGCCCTATAGCAACCACCACCTACTGTGAAATAAAACATTACCTGTCATCTCTTGCTGTATATTCCTCACAGAATAGTAGTAGAGGTATTCTGAATGTACAAGTTGTAGATGCATCTGAAATATTCATGTAGTTCCACTTTTGCATTCTGTGTCCAGGATTTCTGCTCCCACTTTGCCTTTTAAGTTTTCAATATTGTTTTGATGGATAGACTGTCTGTTACAGAGAACTATGAATAAAGAAAAAAAATCATATTCTTAAGGATTAATTTTACTTCTTTTACATGCTCATCTGGGTGACTTGCAATTTATGAAAATATCACTCCAAAGTTCTGAAAGCAGCATTCACTACAGAAGCACAGAAAACCTATCCTTAGAAATTCCTAAAAATCTTTAATCTTGAAATTATACAACCGTTCCACAGAACATACTCTGTCTCTGGCTGCTACTTTTCCCAAAAACATTAGGCTAATAACTTTTAGGAAATTCTGAGTTACTGTGGAACAAGTTCTGAGGATCTTACTCAGATTTTACTCAGATACAACTCAGATAATTTCTCTTGGAAAGACAAGAACTAGCCAGATTATGTTAAACCAGAATGAAAATCATGGGATTTTCCTGGAGTTATTACATTATTTTTCCCTTCCTCATTGTAGTACATTGCTCTAGGTGCATAGAAGAGGTTAGCAGTTTTCAGATACATGCAGTTTTGATGAAAAGCACCAGGTGAACAAGTCCAAAAAGTTCTTTTCGGAATATCAGGCTTTCTGGAAGTGGAGTTTTCTTTACCTTTTGGTAGATGTGTGAGGAACCTAGAAGAGCAGCTGCCAGCTACTGACTTCAGGATTTGCTAGGCATACCAAAAGATCCATTATTTTCCTCACCAGACAAAATCTATCATCCAATCTGAGAAACAGCTGGAAGAAGGGATCAGGGACGGGTTTGTTCTTCCTATGCCATATCCAGTATACTTGGTCTTTTCTTACACTTTGCTGAAGATGATATGTGTAATTATTGGCTTGCCAATATTTTCTAACTTAAATTAATTCCAGAGAATTAATCATTTGATGAATAACTAAAGGAAGTAGTGGATAGGACTCCAACATCTGGCTGGTGTACAGGTGTCACATGAGAAAGATGTGCAAACAGATAAGGGTTAAGATGATGAAGATAAAAAAATTCTGTCTTAATATTGAAATTATGAACTAAGAACCTTTACATCTGGCAGAAGGCATTGATACAAATCATTGGAGAGATATCAACAGGGAGGCAGATTGAAGCTCAAGGTGCAAAATAAATGCAAATCAAAGATATGATCTAATAATAAGGGATTTTGTCCCTATGATACATTTTTAGAAATGTTGATTATTAATACTGGAGAATAATAATGGGTTGTTACACCCTGTGCTTGCAGTTCCAGAGGGATCAGGAGTCCATGAATATTCTGTCTTGATTGATCATATTCTAAAATGTGGCAAAGTTAATTGTTGTTTCTCATATGGCCAAAAAAAGGGAAGCAGCAGCAGTGAGCACACTGTCAGTTGTGTAGTACCAGTCTTTTGCCAGCAAAATTTTCAGTAAAGTTCAGTTGCACTGGTACAAAACTTGTGCAAAGAGTTGAAAGCTGTGCCTAATATATCTACCTCTCTTGCTTGAAAATCAATATTAGCAAGGTTTTCCAGACATTGTAGTGCCTGTAGAAGCTGCTTTTCTTGGACCACTCTTGGGCTGCACAGGATCACTGCAGAGGAGGAGGGGAGCAACTGTTCAGATCCACCCTGAGGCCTGAACTCAGTTCCCCCGTCAGCGCCATGCTCTGATTTATAACCTGATCCAAGAATCCTGCCTACAATGCAGCTAGATCAACACCTGCATCCTGGGAAAACAAATGTATTTTAAGGTGAGGTTGTTGGGCACAAATAAACTACAAAGCATAAAGCTGGCTCAGAGCCAGGCCCAACAAAGGGCATCAGGCACTGCAATGGTCAGTGTTGTTGGGTTCAGAATTAACTATTAAAAGGATCATTAAAATGACATGTAAAATCAGCCTGTTGCTGTGAGGTGCTAAGTGCTTCCACGGAAATGCTTTAAGGGAGCTGAGCCTTCTCTGCATCTTATAAGATTGGACCCATATTTTCCAAAAATGTGATGAAATGGTGCTTTTTTTTTTTTGCTTTTTTTTTTGGTTTTTTTTTTTTTTTGTGGTTGGGTTTTTTTTTACATTTTGACAAATCAATTTCCTGAATGAGTGTTGAGTTCACAGAAGGGGCAGCATATGTTGCATTCCATTAAAAAAATTTACAAACCATTTTTTCTTTTTCAGATGATGTGTATGGTGTGCTGTGAACACCAAAAATTAAAGCTAATTTATTTATAATTAAAAATAAGGAAATGAGGCTAAGCAGCAAGAAGCAAGAGTCTGGAAAGTGTGAAAGTATATTTTGTACTCATTACTTATTATAGAAAGAAAGATATAGAAAGGTACTATTTTTGTTTCACTCGATAATCTCAAAGGGACACCAAATAAATTGAGAGTGACCAAACTATTAAAATTGCTTATTTAATGGCTTCTTTCTTACTAGGGGAAAAACTTTTCAGTCTGTTTAGACTGAAACAATCTAGGTGGAAAAATCTGGTTCCATAGATTTGTTTTGGCGCCAGCTATAAACCCCTCTGCCTCAGCTGCTTCATTTTGATTTTATTTAGTTACGTTTCCATCAAGATGAACATGACAACTTCAGTGAAGACAATCTCTAGATATAGCAGAAATTAGAAGGTAATTGTCCTTATATATAAAACTATTTCAGGCTCAAAAGTTGTCTATCAGATCTAACTATGTTTGGTTTCTACCATAATCCAAGCAGTGATCATACCCCTAAAGTAGACATTCACTTAAATATTTTTCTCTTTAGGAAACTACTTTGGTCTCTTTGTACCAACAAAATGCCTGGAGGAGGCATCTGGAGGATCTGGAGAAGTTCTTTACAGAGATGCTAATACAGGGTGGAAGGAAGATTGCTGTGGAGTGAGGAAAGACAAGGAGGAGACAAGTCGGAGTTTTAGAACAGAGGAAGGCAATGAAAGGGACCTTAGGAAACAAGGGCTGCTTTTCAAGTATCTAAAGTGGGGTTTTCCTTCTGGCTAAATTGGTGCATAATTTTTCTCTGTATTTGGGGAATACATGGCTCCTAGCTCAGGTTTCGTTTTATAAACATACTGTAATCTCAGCAGTTATTATATCTTGCACTTACTTTATGCTTAGAAAAATTAGATGAGTTGTTTCAGAGAATCCCAAGCATATCTGCTAGAGTTTCATTAGCCAAAGGACATGGATTTTACTAGGTGCTTATTAATAAGATGACTGAGTAGTTCCACCAAAAGATCAAACAAGACCAAATATTTAATATGCTTCTATCCATAGGCTGGTTTTCTCAATCTGCATAAACAGAAAGGGGAAGAGTTTTTCATATTGCTGCAATTACTATAATCACTGTTAGAGTTTATCTTTTCAAGTACAGCCAGATTATCTCTTCAATTATAACCATTAATTTGAATACAATATATAGTGTCAGCGTTCCAAACTAAAGTGAATGGAATTGTTTCAATGGAATGAAAATTCAGGAATTTTCCAAACCAGAAGGACAGGATGGAAATACAATATCGAAATCTGAGAAAGTTAGTAAGGTTTAGCATAGTAGGAAATATCTTATTACCAGAGGGAGGTTTAAAATCACTTCAGTAAAATAGAAGTGCAAGAGCCATTTCTTTTAAAAAATATGTCACAGTCAGTATTCATGAAAATAATTATTTATTTCAGGATTCTATGCCTAAGTTTAAGGTATTTAACTGCAAGTATGTGCTTACATGCTTTTCCAAATAGAAATGTATTTAAGCAAGTGCTTAATTTCAGAATTGAACTAGTTCCTTGAAAGGTCTAAGAGGACACTCCTCAAGCCTGTATTTATCTACCTACTATCAACAACTTAGCATAGACATACTTAAAATAGGAGCCTTGTCATCCTACTCTCTACTGGGAGATTTACTGAATATAGACAAAGTTTAGGGTGAAATAGCCTTCACAGTTAAATTCTTAGGTTCAGTGGGATGAATCCAGCTCAATCCTGAACTGAATCTAATCTAAATAAATAGTCCTTTTGCTTTTAAGCCACTTCATTGGGAAATGTGGGAGAAGACCAAGGTCACAGTATGATATGAAATCACTTTAAAAATATGAAAACAATAGTAAGGTGATACAGTCACCAACAGTTAAGATATTTGTCTGGAAAATTATAAAATAGGAATAAAAAATTCCACCTGAGGGGATTCAAAACTTCCTGCTTTATGTTTATCAGATTATGGTCTCAGCCACCACAGTAAAGGCCATGGCAAGCCAGGATAAGACCACAACACATTCTTCCTTGTGAAGCTATGTCATTCTTCAAAGAAGAATTTAATGTTCAAAGAGAAAATAAGGAGATATCTTGTTCTGTTCTCTGTGACTACAACAGTCATCTATGATGGGAGTTGTAAGCTCTCATCCTTGCTGGCCATGCTCATTATGCTTTTCAAAAGTTAGTGAGACTTTAATGGAAAATTAGTCTGTCTCTAGTAGAAATGGGAGTGCTGATTTCCTGACTTGTGAACTCATTGCAATTGTTTCTCATATGTACATTTGTTTTTTGATAGCAACATGTAACAAAAGGGTTTGTACCTAAGCATGACTTAAATACCTGCATATAAAACTAGGAAACTAAAATTACTCTAAGTTGTAAATGGAAATTTTCGTATTTGACTTGGACTTGAATTAAATGCTACATCCCTCATAAATCTGCTCACTGATTATCATATGGGTGTCACATGTTAAAGAAATAAGAACTTATCAGAATGCACCATGTGAATGTTGGCATAATGCAGCAGTTGAAACCTGTGTCAAACCTGCAGCTCTCTGTAAAATTGGGATGCAGCTGGATCAAATTGAAACAGACCAATCATTCTGTGTCTCTGAGATATGACTGACAGTCAAGACAATGAAATTCAGAAAGCAATATTTATTTTTATTTTTTTTTACAACAGATGGTTCTGAATGTTTTTCAGTCAGCTAAGGTAATTAGAAACCTAAGATTCACTGAAACATTTATCTCATCTAAGAGATGATGCAGGAGGATGGAAAAACCAATGGAATGATTTGTGACTGATCTGAGACTAAAAAGCTTGCATTATTAGCTGGCAACCCCCTGATGGGGGGTGGGGGAGGCGGGATGATAAAAAAAGCATGATCCATATGATGAAGCTAAAAATCATTATTAGCAAAACAGTTGGCATTTGATAGGCAACAAAAACTTTAACTTAAGATTGAAATTTCCCAAAGACATTATCTGGCACTTTAGTGAGAGGTTTCAAACTGTTGTAAGAAAAGGAAGAATAGGAAAATTGTTAAATTATCCAAAAAATCCACAGCTCACATACAGATGAAAGATCCTCTTACCCTAAAACAGACAATGATGTTTATTGCTCTGAGAGTAACAAAAAGAAACTACTAGTGTGTATTCATTTGCTAGCCATTTAGATCTAAAAAGAGACAAATCTCTACCTGTTTTAAGTTCTTAAGATATCTTTCTATCTCTTTGTCTATCTATCTATAAAATGTGACAACTTTGCCTATGAGAGGAGGCATATTGGGGAACATGGATAATGCCAAATAGCTTTCAACAGGGTGCCCTAAGAAAAACAGAAGGTATTTGTTCACACTCAACAGTCCCTTTGAGAAATATTGTTTCTGCAGACTACCATTTGGGCTTTTTCCAGCCCCTGAGGGGTTTGACTGCAAAATATAACATTTTTGTTGGTAGGAAGGATACAAAAGACTATAAACATGATGTTTAACTATGAGAAGAAAAAGTTATATTGCATAGCCAGAAGCTTTGGAAAACATGGATCAGCTGAGATAAATCTGAACAAGCAGAAATGCAGCTTCTATATGAAGACAATTACATATGTGTGTAAGACAGTAAGTGGTAGGTCACCTCAAGTTGAGGCTTTCAATAACAGGCATGTTTTACTACATGTGAAATTTAAACAAAAATATTTGAAAATATGATTCATGCATACACTCTTAGTCTAACAGCCTAAACTGACTACCTGAGAATGTTACTGTGCAAAGTTATTCAACAGACATGAGAAACCAAAGCAAAGAAGCTCTGATCCTGAAATACCACGACATGAAGAGCAACATTAAATTCTTAGAAGGTGCTGCAATGGGCTATTGACTGGATCTTCATGTAACAGCACAGCTGAAGCTGGCAACCAGTGTTTTATCCATCATAGATTCTAACCAAGAACAATTATTCATCTGCTCAAATCTTTGGCCTTGATCAATGGTGAAAAAAAATTGTCATGCTTTTGTTCATGTGAGGATTCCAGTGGCTTAAACTGCCCATAAATTTGTTCTCACAGCTAGAAAGTGGCCCAGAAATACTCACCCTGTAGGGAATATTCTTTCAGTTAAAAATGGCTGACTTGCACAACAGTCTGACAATCACTCTTTCTAGAGGACTCAGCAGAAGTGATGGGATCAACATTCATCAAAAAATTATTTATCAATCTCTTTATTTGAAAGTGTGCAATTTCTATTTGAAAGAAGGTCACTGGTGACTTGACAGTATATAAAAGGCAATTATGGCAAAAGGCACATATCCTTTATCACAAAATATGGTTCAGTGTCTGGCCACACTTTGTGAAAATAATGCTGTAACTGGGGGGAGAGTGAGCATGAACAGAAGTAGTGAGCAGTACGTCTGACAATCGTAAGATGACCCACACAGAAACAGTGACATGTTTTCTACCTGTTTGAAAGGGGAAAATTAAGATATCTTGTAGGCAATGATCCTAACAGTTGAGGAATATGATATGAAAGTAAAAAAGAAAACAAGAGCAGTGCTATCTTCTGATAGCAATGATCTTTATTACTTGGAGAGCCTCACTGAGCCTTAACTGCCTCACAGACCAGCTGAACATCCTCAGTAATTTTAATTCTTTGCTTGATCACTCGCATATCCAGTGGTGTATTAAGTAACAATATTTTTTAAGCGATCTTATTCCACACCTTGACTTCACAGACACCAGGCCTTGAAAAGAGTGTGAGTAGGGTACTGTAAAGTTCTCAATATTGTATGGCAAAGGCAGTTAGACCCAAATACAGGAAAAATGGGTTTTTTGAAACCTTCAAGTCAGCAATTCAGAACAGTGTTCACTGTGTGTGAGTGAACAAAAAATATATTTTTATTTGGATCCTTTGCGGATGGCAAAAATTAGTTTATCTGCTTTTCAGTCCCTGTAACATCAGCAAAATACACTTATGAAATATACAATTTCATGATTTCTAGGCTCGGAATGCTGCCCAAACACCCTCTGGAGGAATTGAGTGGTCTCTAAAAAGACTTTGTTCAATGCCCTCTTTTCCATTAAAACAAGTATATAGCCCCAGAATACTCAATTTGTCCTGTGAATTATGCAGGGTTAATCTGAGGAATTTGCATTTCATCTGCCTTGTTTCAAAGATTAAGCATTATGCTCTGTTTTGCTTGGGTCCTCTGTACATGAGGGGTATGTGAGCAATGGGAACACATCCCAGTAAAGCAAGTGCATGCATCAGTCAGGAAAGAAGGAATATGATCTGTAAGGGGGAACTATACCAAAAGCACACGAGTACCAAATCCTGGGTCAACTACTTTCTTCTGCTTGTTAACTATCACTGCATCAAAGCTAAGTGGAAGCACACAAATACAAACTCTTGTTTTGGTATAAACATAATTTCAGCTATAACCATTTTCATTTACTTGCTTCCTATCACATTATGGCAATACGTGTTCTTCGTGAGCCAGGTGTTCACACAGGGAAAAGGAGGCAGAAAGTCTTACAACTCTTAAGGCTGCAGGCACTTTAAGAATAAAAGGCATAGCTTTTTGATTTTATACATTCTAAAACCTTCCACAAACAAACATAGCTAACACAATAGCACAAATACTTTTACTTCCTCTCAGTATCATTTTACAGCTTTCAGCTTATGGAAATATTTGCCTGAGTTTGGTTCAAACAGTGCTTCAGAAACTTTTTTATAGTCTAATGAAATCCTGAGAGGAGGGGGTGGGCAGGCTATTACTCCAAGCCCTCTTGTTAGAAAACACCTTTTGTGTGGAATTTGTGTGAATCCCTCCCCAGAGATGCAGAATGCAATAAAGATAAGAAGGACTACACCTTGCAGCACAGATCCATGGGGCTGTATGGAAAGGGCTGCACAGTTACCAGCTGTCTGCCCTGGTCTCTTTCTGGAGAACAGCTGGAAATGCATTCTCCAGAGATTGCATCTGGCTGGATTCCTCTGCACTCAAATCCCATTGATCTGGTTCCGTCCTAGCCCTCTGTACTTGCAGTTCAAAGAACAGCGAGGTCTGTAAAGAAATTATTGCCATATTGTTCAATTGGCCACAGTGAGCAATATATAGGATTATAATTAGGAACACATTAAGGAAAACAGCTCAGTGGAGATAAGCTGTTTGACTGCATACACTTTTTGATGAGGGCTTAGTGCCAATCCCAGAATAAAAAAGATTAAATGTTTGTTACCAATTCTTTTGAACTGCTGGCAGAACATGTGGTAAAGCATTTTTGATTCAAATTAAAAGCATCCTAGGATAAAAATAACCCTGTTCTGTTAGACCTTTCCAAGTGAAACCATTTGTAAGCTGATTTATTGTCTTTTCCTTCACCTCCTTCCACCAGCATGATTAACATATGCATTTCTGAATCACATGTAAGCCTGGACAGGTATTTGTCTTGTTACACATCTGTGGAACAAATGCCAATACAAATTGTATACAGAACAGATGTAGATTTTCAAAGTCTCGGCAAATTGTATTTGACCAAGCGCATAGATAAAAGTTTTATTTATCAAACAAGTTTTATTGTTTCTTTCCGGTGGAGACAGTTCTATGAGGAGTCAGCAGTCTGCAGGTGACAGTATTAATGCAGACCTATGGTAGATAAGGCAGACAGGTTTATAATCAGGGGAAAACCTGTGGGAAGTGAAACACTACCAAAGAAGAAAGCAGATATCCATTAATGTCCTTGTGAAATGCTTGTAACTGCATTTTGTGGTGTCTATTTTTTATATCTGGGAGTTATTATTTTTAGAATTCCTTTTTCAGCCTCTAGCAGATTTTAAACTGGCACTAAGTCTACCAGGGAGACTGGAATTTGACAGATTCATGCTATGTTCATGGAGCCTCCCACAGAAAGACAGGTTTATGATGTTACTCCATGTAAATCACCAGGGCTGAGGGAAAGAGCTACGTTCTCACTCACATCCTCCTGCACACAGAAATGCCATTTTTTACATCATTTTTGAGCTCCATTTTTAGTGAGCTGCCTAAAGATATGCAATTGGATAGGTACTGATTGCCTGGACAGGAAAGCATATGTAATAACATTAACAGAAATATCCACAGCAGACTGTTCAGCTCTGTTGAAGAAACAGAGGTTGGAAAAAAAGTCAGGAAATTTGTAACAAGGAGATGGATTTAGGAGGCTAAAAACATAAAGTGATCTTACATTCAGAACATATTTCTTCTACTGGAGAATCCAGTCTAATAATACTAAATGCTTTTAAGCAGTACTATTTTTACAACATGTGGAACTTGATGGAATTTCTTCAACTCCCATCTATTTGGGATTTGTGCTAGGTCTAACATATCATAGGAACATATTAGTACCAAGTGAGGAGCAGTCATTTCACACATAATGTAGTCAGGAGACGGCAGCCTGTGTACAGACAGACCTCCAGGAGGCTACTGACCAAAACTGCCAATTGCTCTGACAGAATCAACTCTTACTCTTTACTTTCTCAAGGAAAAAACAATTGAATTCTCTAGATTTCACTGAAAGAATGCAAAGGACTGCAAAAACTGACATGCGTTTTCTGAAGCCTGCCAATTTTTTGAGATCACTGAAAGCTGCAGTAGATGACACAAAATTGTTTTAAGAAGAGAAATAGAATATATGGGACTTAAATTGAGGAGCAGACATTGACATTAGTGAAATATTTACAGTAGTAGATGAGTATGGTAATCATATTCAAGCTTTAGGCCAAAGCTTTTGTTAATTACAGGCAGAGCAGAGTCAAACTTGGTAAGGAGCTCAAAAGAACAAAACAGGATATATCAGCCTGGGGTCTGGCCCGAGTCCCAAATGCAGAGAAGGACTGCTTTGGTAGCAGAAGTCAGGAATCAAGACCCATCCTACCACCAGCATCTGCAGTTCCTTGGCCAAGAGGCATTTTTTTGCCTCAATAAAGGCAAAAGATTCCCCATTTCCTGCTTCTGTCTTTTTGAAATAAAGCCCTAGTTACATGCTCCCCAGGTTTACCCACATACTTCCTTTGAAGGCTCAAGCAGCCCATGCTCCAGTTCTTATCAACAGCTTGTGTCTGCTGGGAAGTGTTCAGAGAAAAAGTCATCCAGACTCGATGATTTGATTTACCTGGCAAATAGCGTACTCATGTTTGGGGGATAGGAAGAGATGTAATGTGATTAGAAAGAAATGTAATATTAAAGTGTTCATACGCCATATATCCAGTAGGACAGTAAAAGGAATAATGAAAATCAAATTCAACAGCCTCTGGTACTGTGGTTGCAATGGTAACATTGATGCAAGATGATGATAAGAAAAAAGTTTAGACGTGACTCTTGCAAAAAGGATAACAAAATAAAAAACAGGAAAAAAGAGGAGATTACTTCTTAAGGAAGGAAAAGAAGAAGAAAGAAGAAAGCTAGCACTCACCCAGTGAAGCCCACATGAAAATTACAATTTTATAATTATAGTTTAGAATGAATTTTTTATTTGAGAATTTTTTAAAAGGAAATGAGGAGTAGCTTTAGAGTGGAGCGTTGAATAATTTTTTTTCACTTAAGAATAGCAAAATGTTATTACAAAATTAAAATTAATTTATTATCTTCAATGCTAAGGTGGCAAAACTAAACTTGTAGGCTAATTTTCTTCTTAGATACACAGCAGAAAACACACATTTAATGTACTGCACAGAGAAAGTTAAATAATTATTCCTTTTTATTAAAAAACTAACTGAAAGGTTAATATATTTTTGGGTCATCTGGTTCTTTTTCATCTCTGAAATCCTTTCTTTCTGTCCCCATCACCTATAAAATATCCCAAAATAAGATGTACTTATTCATTCTCAGTTTTAGAATACTTGGCACCACTCCCATTCTTCAGAGAATCAGCTAAAAAGCAAAAACACCTTCAAAGCAACCACATCACACAATTTTTTTCTCTTGGCTTCTAAAGTGGAAGATACATACCTGCCTACCTGAGGAGCCTGATAATCCATTGTCTTTCTTGTATACATCCTCACTCAAAATTATCCAAAGGAATTGCAAGATGAGAGCCAGACACCACTGGTTTGGGTTTCCATCAGGCACCCAATTTGCACCCACCTTTCCAAAGGAACAAAGAGCTATGGATTTGCAACAATAAAGGTGGAACTTCACAAGTGTTTTCTTCACAAGCATTACTCTCTCCCAGACTCCCCCTGTCTCCATCTTCCCTTCAGAATAGCACTCCTTGGCCATGAGTGAACACACCCACTCCCCAAGGAGTTCTTCCTGCAGACTCACAAACCAGACCACCTGCGAGGCCAGGACAGGCATAAAGTGCAGCAGCTGGGTCTGGGGATGGGGAATGAGGGTGCATTGGGATTGGTGCTGGCTATCCTGCTTCTGGATGCAAGCTGATTTCTATTTACACTAAAAGAGCTTTTGTATTGGGATCTGCTGTCCTTCCAGTGACATACTCTAGCCAAAGCACAGCTGTCATGAGTGGCAGTCTCCTCAAAGGCCATTAGCAGAAAAAGCTAGACTACTTGGAAAGCATTCTTAGAAGGTTTTGTGAACCTTTGGCCAGTGTTTGCCTGGAGAGGTCTCACACTGTGTTATCATAGCTTGATTTACAATTTTTCTCACCAACATTTTCTACCCTTTCTCTTTCTTAAGAGAGAAATTAGAGATTTTATCCAAATGCCCATAGAGAATCACTGTGCATGCCACAGTAACTGCATCTCTTACTCAATAAGTTTTCTGCTCTTGTACATTGTTGCACAAATTATGTGTTCCCCACTAGATTCCATTAACCATATAGGAGTCGACTATAAAGTTGCTCAGACTCTAAAATAGATGCAGCCATAAAAAGGTGTTTAATCTAAGAAAACAGGGAGCATTTCTGAGCCAAGTTTGCATTATGCTTAGTGCTCCTTTGTGTGTTTAGGATAGCACAACCATCAAAGGACGTTTGCAGCCAAGGCAGAGGACCTCAGGAGTCCAAGGAGGAAGGCTATTTGCACATCCATACACACTAATTTAATAAATCTGTGCTGTGCTGCACAGTTTCAGAGCTCTCCTCACAAAAGACCCTCCATGAAAACCATGGGCACACATGCATGCCTTTGGCCTGGTCTCCCTCAGCTCCTGCCTGCCTGAGGCTGGCAGGCACTCAGCAAAAGCCAGGCTTTAACTTAGCTCCTCTCCAAAGCAAAGAATGGCACCTTCAGTAGCACGTATCCCAGAAAAGTCTTGGGAGGCAGAGCATTTCTGGGATGATGTGGCACAATTTCCTTCCAGTTTCCTTTTTGCTCCCAAATGCCTCTAATCTACAGCAGGCTTTCATCAGCATTGAGCCACATCCCTGCCATCTCCAGCTCAGATGCTCTAGTTAGTCAGTAGGAAAGAAAATCCATGGCCCCTCTTTCTTTCCAGTCTATCCTGTCCCACTTTCTCTCTGTCCACCTGGTCTCAGCAGATCACTGACTGAGGAGCTCCTGACTCTTTCCCTTGGGTAATCCAAACCATTGTCCAGCATCAAGTTAATGAAGGATTAGGGAAAATTATTCTTCATCTTAAGTGCCTGTGGAAAGTCAGTGGAATATGGTTAATACTGTGCAGTGCAAGTAGGAATTTACTAAAACATGAAGTCCTGAAATAAAATTCTTACTACATGGAACCCAGATCAAATTACCTGAGTCTTTCCAAAAACAACCTCAAGAAAATATTGTTAATAGAAGATACCAAAAATATGATAAATAAATAACTTCTGAAAATTGTTTCAATGAAAAAGCTCAATGCATCTGCAGGAAACGTTCAGATAACTTGGAGAAGCCCCAGCCTTGCTGAGTAGAAGTCTTGGCAAGTTTCAGGATCTTTTCATATTATTGTTGGCAGGCCACTGCCTACAACCATGATACCTTCAATTGCTGGGGTACCACACTTCAAAAAGTTTTGTTATGGATAATTAAGCAGCAGGCACAGCAAAGCCTGTTTATTCTTTATTTTACAGTAACATTAATAGGGAAATAAGCATGTGAATTAAAATCACCAATTGGCTCAGCAGTTTCTCATATCTCAGAAAATTGCAAACAGCCTGTTCTCATTTCTCATTGACTTTGTAATTTTTCATTTGAATCAGAGAGCATAGTATCTATTCCATATAAGAAATTTAATATATTTAAAGAAATTATTTGTTATAAGTTTTATTTTAAAGTATATGCTTTACAGATGTGATTTTCATGGAATAATTTACCCAGAATTCAAAACAACTATTAGACATCCTGTCTTTCAAAAGACATTCAGTATGTTATTAACATTGTTGATAATAGCATAAATATAAAAATCTAGAGTAGAGAAGTAACATATGTGATTATTCTGTACTGGTGACTATGCAAAGTTTACATATGTATTTAACTTCCAAGCAAATAATTCCATATTACATATGAAAGTCCTGGTTTTATCAGGAAAAACTTTAGCCTAGTCTAAAGTACTGTTTTGCTATAATGGAATTGATAAGCTGTCATTAAAGTCTACAAAGTCAAACAACTTTTCAGTGTAGAGGATGGATGTTATGGTAGCTGTTTAATTAAAATACATCCCATGGGGCTCATGAAGTTTCTATATTATTATCTGGACAAGGAAAAGAGGCAAATAGAGTATAGCAAATTTACTGCACCAAAAATATGTGTTTATTATTATTTTAATTTTGCTTATGTCAGAACCTTCACACACAGGCTGTACTGGAGCAATTGATGTATTCACAGGTACAGCAGGCCATATTATGTTTTCCCAGTGTATCAAAGGCATTCAGGAAGGTGCTCCATCATGATTCTCACTGTGCAAATCCCCTAAGACTTCTCATCCTCATTTCATTTGTCTGCACATTTGCCATTACCAGATAAACAAAGATGCTGCAGTCAAATAATTGGTGAAAATATGTGGCATATTGCATTGTGAAGGCTTATTGTCCCCTACCATTACTCTCAAATTTAGATGTTCCAGATACATCTATAGTAGAAAATTAAATATCATAAGTAGAGTTTTTCTATTTGTATTTTTTAAATCTTCTACCTCCAAAGACAGGGTGCCTACATTCACATTATCTGCTAGGAATTGCTGTGTCTGCTCCCAAAAAAATGCCAATAAATTGTTTGGTGAAGTCCTAAGTGGAATAGACTAAAACCACACCATGGGCTGTTTAAATAATAAAATTACAGATGACTGAGTTCCAGTAGCCAGGTTCATTCCTTGGCATTATTTAATTTACCATTACACAAAAAAACATCAAAGAAGAATACACCTAACCCAGATGCACAGTTTATCAGTGCAGATGCCTTTACTTGAGCTAATTCCACTATGTTGCTTTCATAGCCAAAGAGTAAAGCACATACTCCTAAAGAATAATTAATTTCACATAATTTAACTGTCTGTATTAGAGTGAGAGCAACCATTCTTTTCCCCTCCCTAATGTTAAAAATGCCTCAGGTGACTGGCTCAAATGTAGATGTCCACCAGATATCAGGTGTTTTTCTCCATGGGACTCTCCAGAGAATCCATTTTTCCTGCAAGAAGGTAGCACTGATTCCTTCTCAGCCTCTCCTTTTCTCTCAGAAGCTTATGCTTACATATTGTTTGAGGCAGCAGTATGACAAAAAAGCACTGCTTGAAAGTATTTTTGTTTGTTTTGCTATGTAATTGCTAATAATTAAATCTGTCTGGAAGTTACACAAAAGCCCTCTATCCCTGGATTTCTAGTCAGTCTATGCCACAAGATGAGAAACCAGAGCAACTCAAACCTTTCCAAAGCTGTCAGCTTTCCTGAAAAATACATCACAGGCAATTAGGAAAAAGATTAAAGCTCAAGGGATGCCATTCAATCAATTTCCAACTGATAATGCAAAAAATATTCAGTGGCATATGACTGCTGGGGATCAACTTGATTCTATTGTTGGGAATATGCTTTAACTCATCAAACTACTAAGTCTGCATTGTCAGCTCACTTCTTGAAAGGCTCCTCAAACTTGTTCAAATAGCATGTGTAAACTTTATTCTTTATTTATCTTGAAGTAAAGAGTGAAGTTTTATGTAAACTTACAAAAAGAAATAGTGATATTTTCTTTCCCCAAAAACTTCCAAATTAAAGGCAGACAAAAACAAAGTGTCTGGCAAGGAGTAGGAAAATGTAACTGTAGAGATATTTGGATGAATACTGCACTAGATGTACTTAAAGTTTTTAATGTGCTGGATTTAACAGTGTTATTTCAATTTTACATCTCTGTAAATCTGATAAAATCTGTAGAATTCAATGAAATAAAAAGGAAGAAAGCGTTACAATAATCAACCTGTACCTTTATACATCAAAATCTGTATTTTATGCGTGATCTGTGAGGAGATTATCTGCTTTTTCAGAGATATAGTTAGAGGAGTTGATCATTCTTGATTCCAAAAAGTGTTAAGCATACACTTGCTAGCATGTATGGTAAGATGGCCAAAAAAATACTCAGGCTGTGCTTTTCTATTCATAAGATTTTTTGAAAGGAGGTCGTTAAATCATGAGACAAAAATATGGGTGGTAGTATAATGGCAAATGGAGAAAAAAAACCAAAACAAAAACAAGAACAAAAAACAGGAAAAAAAAAGAGCATTCTATCTTTTTATAAACTCCAAAGCAGCTTTTCACCAATCATATAAATGGGATTCATTTCCCCTTTTATTTTTTTCTCATGAGAATGCACTAATACATTTTTCAGTTAAATATTTAACTGTGGGACAAAATCTGTATATTTAAAATTGCCTACTGGTTTGGTTTTGCCTCACAGAACCATGAGTGCTTAATTTTAAGGGATCGAATCCCTAATGTCCTCTAACATCCAGGAATATTACTGACAGCATCAAAAGAATTGAGAAAGGGATCACACAGACTGGACTTCTCCCTGCAATCCTACTTACAGAGAAAGTGCCATTGTTTTCTGAAAAAGAACAATCTAAGAGGACTAAGGTACAGTAAAATATAACAGGCTATTTTCATTCTCAACTTGATTAAAAGATGTGTAAAAGGCAAGAAGGCAGCTTGCTCACAGAGGTGGAAGGACAGGCATGTAATGATGGAAAGTTTCCTTTGTTTTGGTCTTTATAAAACACTTTCCAGAGTATATAGACTATACCTAGCTAAGCATAACAAAACTTGGAGTTCAGTGAGAACAGCATTTGTAATTCTGAGTTGGGTTGTCACCTATAATAAACTTTAGACTTGAGAGATGCCTATACCTTTAAGGAAGCCTCAAGCCAGGTAATAGCACTACTTGGGAATGAAGCATGTTTGAATCTTGTCTCTCTCATACTCACAGAAGGATCTTTTTACAATTGAGATGAAAAACTACATGCACCTGGGATTTACAGCATGAAATCTCCCAGACTTGGAGGTAAGAATGAGGTTGTCCTCATTATGCATCTGGAAAGTTTATTTTTAAGCACAGTTAGAAGAACAAGCTGTGCTCATACTTCTGCAGAGTTGTTTAGCAGTTAGAGAACCAGATGTGTAAGACCTTTTCCCTCATTTTCAGAAAAAAAACCAGTTCCACAGCTCCCACCTTCTTGGAAAATACCTTTACCACCACAGAGACTTAAGCTGAAAGTATTCCACTCTGCAGAGCAAAATGGGTCATTGGGAAAATAAGCAAGAAGCAAGTTGATTCTCTTATTTAGTGATGAGCACAGTGCTTTCAGAAGATAAAAATATTCTAGATTCTCTTTGTCTACATCATGTGTGTTCAGTATTCATTAAGATATTATTGACCAAAACACAAAGTTAAAGCAAAAGTCAGAACTTCAGACAGTCCACTTACCATTGCTCATTGGAAGTCTCTAGAGTCATTTGCTCTGGGGTAATCTTATTCTCTGTCCTAAATCTGGGGAGTTTAAAGTGGATTAATCCCCCCCTTGCAGTGCAGCATCTTAAAGACAGTTGAGGAGGACTGGAATAATACCTGGTTGTTAGCTGGGCACAAGTATTGCTACCCAGAGCTCAGATTCTATTTAACATCTGTGTCCAGTTTTGAGCCCCTGAATTCAGGAAGGACATTGAGGTGCTGGAGCAGATCCAGAGAAGGGCATTGAAGCTTCTGAAAGGTTTGGAGTCTTATGAGGAGCAGCTGAGGGAGTTGAGGTTGTTTAGCCTGGAGAAAAGCACTCTCAGAGGGGACCTTATCACTCTCTTCAGCTACCTGAAAGGAGGCTGCAGCCAGGTGAGGGGCAGTCTCTCCCCCAGGAACAAGTGACAGGATGAGAGGGAGTGGCCTCAAGTTGTGCCAGAGGTGATTTCGATTGGATATTAGGAAAAATTTCTTCACAGAAAGACTTACCAAGCACTGGAAAATGACCAGGAAAATGGTGGAGTCACCATCCCTGGAGGAGTCTGAAAGATGCACAGATGTGGCACTTGGGGACATGGTTTAGTGGTGGACTTAGCAGTGTTGGGTTAATGGCTGGACTTGATCTTCTCCTACCCAAACAATTCTACAGTTCTAAGATTCTGTGACATGTCTGTGCTTTAAGTTTATTGAGCTGCTTCACAGTTTGATGAATTAACACATTCAACTAGTCATTAGTCCTACCAACAAGGTCTTGCAAGTGCATGGATAACTTCAACATGAGATGAAGATTATCTGAACCTCTGCTGAACACATTTGGTTTTGCCTATATTTTGTCTGCATTAATTTTAATTGTTGTATATATTTCTTGATTTACCTAGTTTACGTTAATTTATTGGCCATAATGCCAGTTTCCCTGCTTCTGGATGACACAAAGCACTATTCTCTTTCTGTCACATTCATTTTTTTGTTCAGTCTAAATCCTGTTCTTACCATTGAGAACTCACATGTAACTTTGCTTTCATTAAATCTAAAATAATAATTTTCATAAGATTCTGCAGACCTATATTTTTAACAGAGACTGTCTAGCCTGTATTTGCTCTCATATTTAATTTAGCATAAATCATATCTGGATTCAAAGACACCTGTTGTAGTTGGAACTTCCATTATCTCTTTACCATGTGCTAAAACAAAACTGATAAAAGCATTGCCTCGTGATGTTTCCGTGACTTGGAAAGAAAAGTTTGAGCCTTCAAACCTAGCTATATCAGGATGCTATCAATATAAAATGCAAATACTTTTCAGACTATTTATGCAAAAGTAAGTTTCCCATAATAACACAATTATGATGATATTTCTGTATCCTAAATCATTAAGGAAACTTGTATCCATGTATAAATCCAGTCTGGAGTCTCATCAGATTTCTGTCATAAACTATCACGACCAATAACAATTTTCAGGTTTATTTGGTAGGTGCGAAGTTGGGTTTAAATTGGCTTAAATTTGGATTTGCAAAACTTGGCATTAGTTGCAAAATCAGATAGTCTGGAGATATTTATACATATATGTATATATGTATGTATGTGTTTGTGTTTATATATATACACACATATGTATGTGGGGGAGGTTGGGGGGTTTTTTTGTAAAAAAAATTCACAAAAAAGGTAGGTCTGTAGCTTTTTCTGTTTCTACTTACTGGGCTGGCTTGAGTCAGGAATTTTAAAAGTGACTACAGAACAAAAAACAGACGAGAAATTTTACGTCAGCTTTTTTCAAAACCAAAGTACTGATTCATTGGAAACACACTTTGAGTTTTGCACAGTTGTCTAAGTCAGTTCTTTTCTTTAAACTTGTTTGCCCATTCCAGATTTGACAAAGATTCTGACAGTAGTGCCATCAGGGAAGGGGGTCCTCTGGCAGTTTCAACTTTGGTGGTTAAATTAGTAGATAGAGCTTGCTAACAAAATCTGGCACTCACCAACCTACACTGACAACATGTGATGAACTTTCAGCAAATACCCTTTAGCATGATGAACCCAGACTGATTAGGTTTTTTCCACCATTGTGAAGGCAAGGAGAAAATACTTAATGACAAGTGACACAGAAGTCTTTGGGACAGATTTACCCACAATTGTGATTAGAGTATTTAAAAACTACAGATTTTAAGACACCATAACAAAAAGAGTTGTTCTCTTATGTAACTAGATAATAACCTTTTTGAGTAAATTAGGCCTGTAATGCCACACTCAAGGTTATTTTAAGTGTCCCTTCATTTTGCATATAAAATAACTTGCAAGGCTGAGGTTGGCACTACAGCTACTGCTATTGCATTGCTGTTTTCCAATACTGAGATATTGTGCCCATACACACTAAAGATGGAACTCCATGTTTGAATATTTTGAGAGGTCAACTATAAAAATACAAAAACACGTTTAGACAATGTCTAGATTTTCATGGCAATGGAGATATTAATAATTTTTAACTTGGCTCTAATGCCAAAAGAATGACTTCATTAGAGAAACGAGGCATTCAGCCCTCATGGTGTCTATATTTAGACCTACTCTTGCTGCTCTATATGAGAAACAAGAGTACAGCAGAATTTTTCACTGATACCATCGTATGTTCAGATAAGTATTTTGTCTCCAGACTGCTCCTTTTGAATGCAGCTAGAAGCTCCTACACACTTGTGCAAATAGAAAATTATTATCATAATTTGGCTGTGAAATTTCACAGGAAATATTAATTGCAGACTTCCTGTAATCATGATGGTCTTGAAGCAACTGAGGGCATAAATAAATCCTAAAGTTCACAAATACCGTATTTTTTCCCTGCCTATTTTCCATAGCAGCAGATTTTTGCTGTTTCTTCATCATAAGATTGGGTTAATCTTTTCATGCATTCCAGGTAAATGCTTGCCAAACCTAAAATTCCTGCAAAATAGCCTGGCCACCTGCATCTAAATAGCAAAACTCCTATAGGTGATGATTGAAGGGTGTGGGAGTACTGCTATTTGTCTTCAACTCCATCCTTAGTTTGGCGTGCCTGCTTAAATTCTGTTGCAAATGGGATTATTCAGAGTTTAAAATTAAACATATGCTTAAGTATTTTGGCAAACTGTAGTATCATCTGTGGAACTCACTCCATACATTAAGAGCAGACCTGAAAATACACAGTTGAACAGTTTTTTTTTAAATTTTAGTGTGTGGAAAAAAATTGATTCTGTCTGACCTCGTTTTACAATTTAAGTTTTCAGACAGAAATTTTATCATTTGACACTTCATGGGAATGCTAAGGATGAGATAAAAATCAACCTCTTTTCCAGCTGCTGGAAAGAGTTAGGTGCTTTGGAATAATCAGTCAAGTCACAGTGTGAAGTGTACAATAAAAATAATCAATATGTTTCTCCAACTGTCTCTTCTTAGCCATCTCTAGCACCTGTGCTGCATCTTAAGAGTTCATTGATTGAGGTCAGATCACTGGCATATTTTTCTGCAGATAAATACACAGTTTTTCTTTTTAACCCCTAAATCTTAATACCATGGACAAAGAAGAATCAAGATACAGCAGTCTCCTAATGACTTAGAGATTTTGCTCTGCAACACTCAACTATTTTTGTTCATTCAATGTTATTCAGCCTTTTGAAAAACTGAGAGAAAATCTGTTGAAACAAGTGGTTTTTATTTATAAAAAAGAGAAATTCTAATGGAAGTCTATGAGCAAATTGGAAAGGGTTTTCATCAACAATTGGGAAGATAAACATCTGAAATAACATATTTGTTAGCAGACTGACTTTTATTTTTGCAAAGACTGGAATATAACATTTAGAGTACAATACAAAACACAATCTGGAAACCAAAAGAGAAAGGAAAAGGAAATGCATGTCTGGCTAGCAAATATCCCTTCTTCCATTCACCAATGCTTAACTTTAAAACAACCACAGAAAACTTCCTTGTGAAAGGAAGTGGAGGGATGCTTTCCTCCTCTGTTTTGTTACCAGTGATAGGACCAGAGGTAATGGCCTCAAGTTGTGTCAGAGAAGGTTTAGGTTTTCTATTGCGTATTAGAAACGCAGTTCTTCACTCAGAGGGTTGCTGAGCACTGGGATGAGTTCCACAAGGAAGCGGCCACAGCATAAAGTCTGAGTTAAAGAAGTTTTTGGACAGCACCCTCAGGCACATGGGGATCATCCTGTGTGGGGCTAGGAGTTGAACTCGAAGATTCTTGTGGGTCCCTTACAGCACAGAAACTTCTGTGATTCTGTGACATTGTACCTGTGGTTCATGCACTTGTCACTCTGCTTACACATCCAATATTTTTTTCTTTTTCTTCCTTCCCCTCGTCTCTACCACTCTCCTCCCTTCCTCAATTCCAACTTCATCCTTCAGGCACAAAGATCAAAAAAAATACATGGTCATTGGTAGCTTTCTAGAGGGATATTTCAGTAAGAAGATTTAGAAAGATTGGAATGCCAGTCTATGGTATAGAGCACAAAGGTGGTGGTGAGTTTTTGAGGTTGTTGTCTGCTAGTAGTGACTTAATGTTAGTTTTCTGACTTCTCTATGTAAGTATCTGTGAAGAAATTTCACCCAGCTGACAGGTAAGGTTATATGTACTAACATTGTTTGGTATCATCACACATGCCAGAAATTATCTAAACTGCATAGGAGTCGATCCCCCTGCCTTTCCACAGTTATTTATATCTAGAGATCAAGTTAGCCCCTTTCAGCTTTGTAGACTGCATTTCTGAGCTCGAGCTTTAGACTTTGCACTGAGCACTGTGTGAAAATACATCCTGCAGCCAAACCTTGAAATAAGCTGAAGTCATAAAGAAAATAGCAGGGTAGCAGTGGGAGGCACAGGGGCGATGTGAGGCCGGTCTGTTTGGCTGAAACGCCCTTGGATTATTCCTAGCAATAGGATACGGTCCGGGGAGCTGTGTGTACTTTTTATTATTATTATTTTGTTTTGTTGTTTATAAGATCCTCAATTGTAAAGAGATCTGTCTTTTTCTGGTGTTTAGGATTGTCATTCAGGAAGTGCAGGGCAGATGCACGATAATGAGAGGGTAATATTAATTAATTAGATTTGCTTCCTTTTCAATCAGGCACTGCATACTTGAATGGGAGTACAATAAAATCATGCTCTAAATCGTAGATTAAGGATGACTATTTCCTTCTTAGTAAAGAGCACAATTTTTAATCAACTATCTTTGATTTCAAATACAGACCATCTTCTCAGCCATGTCACCTTGCATTTAGCAAATTAATTGCACATTTTCCAATTTGAAGTTATCTGAGTTCTTGCCAATTTGTGCTGGGATTACTTCCTGAGCTATAGACAGTTTAGGAGGTTTTTGTTGTTGTTGTTGTTTTAAAACCTGCTGTGCTGGAGGGAAATGAAGTCTTGACTTTGATGTTCTCAGTGCCTTTACAGCTGTAGAGCTGGACCATCTGTGCCTCCTCAGGTTTCCTCAGGGAAGAGCAGTAGGATACAGCTAGAAGCCCCCAGGGATGAGATGTCTCTGGTGAAAAGTGTGGCTGGGGAGTCTCACAGCCATCAGATCCTGGCTGCCAAGGCACTGCCTGTAAGGGGTATTGGAATTATCTCAAATTGTCCTGGGCTAATTTATAGCCTGCTTTGTTGCCTTGATTGCAAGAGCAACTAGATGGTTAAAAGCAGGATTTCCCCAATTTTGTTCTCAGGGTAAGATGCTCAGTCTCTTTTGAACTTAATTAATGGCCATATGAGAAGGTGTCTCCTCTGTTTTGTGAACTGTCTTTGCTACTGAACGGAGGAACTAGTGAAGCCTGGTTTCCTACAGTTTTGTATCTTGTGTTCCATTCACTGGAATATCCCTATTTACTTTGCAAATCCTTGGGTTTCAGACCTATTGGAAAGGAAGGGGCATCATTTGTTATGGCTGAACCACCTATGTGTTTGTTGTCTGGTTATTGAAGCAAGTGCTTCTCGGTCAGATAGTACTTGCATCTTGACTTTTGCATATCCATAATGGAAATAAAAGAGATCTCCCTGTACATTCCCCATAAGTAGGACTCTAAGAGGTTCTCCTGCCCAAACAATTGGTTACTGCTGATTAAACTTATAGAATTATATCAAGAAGTGGTCAACAATTTTTTACAGTTATAGGGGGGCTGATAATAAACAGAAATGGAAGGCTATTCAGACAATGTAATAATGCATACCTTGCTGTTTTGGGAAACATGGGGGAAAATAGTTTGAAAGCCAGATATTCACATAGTCTGGCCAAAAATTTTAGAAGAAAACTTTTAATGGATACAAGGTACTTCAGATTAAAAAAAAAAAAAAATAAAAAAAATTTCAGGCTACTTATTATTGTGTCTTCTGACAAAGAAGATAAAAGTGGAAAATTTTAATCAGGTCTTTTTTCCTTTATACATTATAGATCCATCATTTAAACATAGAAATATAAATTCTGAATCATACTTTGTGTAAATCTATCATAGAATCATTGATAGCATTCAAAAGTGAGGTTGGAGGTCTTTTTAATTCAAGGATTCAACTATTAGCAAGCACAAACTTATGCTATCCGAAATTATAGTTCTTTCTCTTTAGAAAACAACTTTGTAAAATTTAAAAATAAACCTATTTTATAAAGTGATTGACTTAAAATATACATTTTAAGGAATAAGCTATTATATTTAATGTTTAGGGTTTTTTCCTAATAAATTACCTTTGTAACACCCTAGTACTTGATTTGGTACTCACCAAAGGGACACAGTAGCCCTTTTAAATTAAAAGAGCAAAACTTTGTGAGGCCAGAAGAGATCATTAGGCTGATTTATGTCACACAACTGCATAACACAGAGTATGGAATTTTAACAAGTACTTTTGTCATGAAGTCCATGACTATAGTCTGAAAGTGTACCTGTTAGACCAAAACTTGATTTAAGCACTATAAAGCACCACAGGATCCAGAACTTCCTAGAAAGGGTATAGCAGAGACTATTTTCTTCAGCCTCTGTTTTGCAACCATGACAAATCTTTTTCTGGTGAGATATGTGCAAACTCTACTTTTTATATTACCCACTTCACCAGACGTTTTCAAAGCAGATGGCCAAGAAAAGATGAGGTTTTGCAAGAAGGAGTGAGAAACAAGCCAGAAAATGTAGAGCATGAAAAAGGGAGAGACTGTCAAAGACAGTGTATGTTAACACACATGAAGATAAGGGAATCCATAGCAAGAAGGAGGAATACAAGGCAAGGGAATCCACAGCAAGAAGGAGGAATACAACCATTGCAATCACTTTCCACTGTCCTGGGGGAGAACAACTGTTGTAAATCCAATTCAGCAAGCCAATCCTTTCCACAGGCTTTGCACTACTGATAAGTAAACACTTGAAGAAGCCCAAAACATCTGAACAACTACATCACCCAAGCAACACCAGGAGTGGGTGAGGCAAATAAGAAATGAGCCATTGTTAAAGAATCGACCTATTTAATCTGGAACAACAAACTCTGGAATGCACAAATCATACTTTTTTTCCATAATATAACTTGTGAGGGGGAATTAACAACTTTAAATTTATTCACCTCAAAAGATTAAAATAAGTTTGGATGTCTTGCAAATTTCAAGTTGTCACAATTTCTAGTTTTAATACCCTTACTTTGGGGATCACTTGGCCACAATTTTATTAACCAATGGTTCCTCAGTTCAAAGACAGCATTTTTTAAAACAAAAATATTCCAGACAAGTATGTTAATTGTCTAAATAACCAAGTTGCTGCTCTGTGGCAGTTGATCTACTCTCTGCATCTTGGGCTGCTGGTGTAAGTGCCCATTTTGGTGCAAATCAATGCCATGCCCACAGCTGTGATGTTCTGTAGTTCATCTCTGATGTGTGTTATCAAACCAGCATATCTTAGGTGTGCAACTGGAATTTTCTGAAAGATTTAATTTCAATTTGTCTACATTTATTTATCATGCAATTTCAAATATTATAAAATTTCAAACTGACAGTTCTGAATTTTTTTAACCATTATAATAAGTTTGTGTCCAGTCCATTCCTAAGACTAATAGAGTAAACAAAATATTACTGTTTTGGGGGTACTCTTGGCCTTAAAATTCTGCTATAAACTGTCAGATTCCATTCCATTTTATCTTTACTTTTAATAAAGAAATAGAAATATGATAAACTAGATAGATGAATGCCGGAGAAAGTGAGCTATATATTAACTGAGTGTGAAATATTCTTCTTTTCTAATGCCAAAGATTGATGTTTTAGGATAAATCCCAGTAGAAGAAACACAGTCCAAGCACTGAAAATTGCTATTAATTAACCAACCTTTTTTTCTTTTATGAACAATTCAAATTTTTCTCAGTCTGGATCTATTTCTATTACAGCTCTGAGGCACTGAGCTCCCTCTTGTGACTAGCACCTGAACATTATGCTGATTTTGGGACACACATCATATGCACATATTCTTGAGAGAGGCAGATCTGTTCAGATACTGGATTCCATCAGACCAACCCTGCTTGTATCTAATAACATTCTTTAAAAATGGCAACAGTGGCTATACAAACTTAATCTTCCCCATTTTTTTTTAGTAGCTCATCCTTTGCACAGATGCTTTTTCAAAGTGGAAGAAAGTATGTCTCCTCAAAAGTCTGCATTTCTAATGCTGAATCTGTGTCATCATGATAATGATTTGATCACTTCTCAGTGACTTATTATGCAATAAACACAACATAGTGACCAGTAATCAAATGAAGACTAAATATAAATTTACCAACCATAGAGCCAGGAAATACAATCCATCATATCTGACAGCAATTTCCTTTCAGAGTTGTAAGGTTGTATTTCTTTATTTACACTCAGTGATGAAGGCATAATGGTTCATTAGCATAGGCACAGTCATTTCTGTGTCATGATCTGTGCTGCCTTTGTATAGCTTATTCCAAGATGGTATTAAGGAATAACACTCACAGCTGCATAACTATGAATACAGTGTGTTCAATAACTTGTCAACTTTCATTTAATACAGACATATTGGTAGAAATGTTTTGTACAGAAATGACTGTCCTAGTAGAAGACTGAGTATGAGAAAAAGTCTGAAACGTACAGAACAAGAGGAATTCAGGTCAATATACCCTTCTTCAGCTTTCTGACCTGGAACATGAATTCTTTGAGACTATTTCTTGGTAGATGAGAAAGAATGAATAACACATTCCCTTCCTATATAAATTAAAAGCTATGTGGTCATAGCTGGGGGAAAAAAAAAAATCTGTGAATAATCTATGTTTCCAATAATTTCTACTTCCTTGCACATAAAAGAGAGATTTAAATGTTAAATATTTAATACTTTTAGGTCAAAAGAGAAACAAAAGAACAATTAAAAGGTATCTTGCTCAATAGAATTATTCCTAAGAACATGCATTTTCATCTCTTCTAAGTTCTAATATTAACTAGTATAAAAACCTTCAGACTGCCATTTTTAACATACTCAGTTATGCAATTCCCATCATCTGACAGTGTAAAAATAGGATTAGGTTTACAGTTACTACCATAGCAAAGGGCCCCAAATTTAACATTGAATTTAAATATCCTATTTTCTTAGACTATTGCAAAATCAATCTTATTGCATCTAATGTACAGGTAGTCACATGTCTCTGTGACAAAGCAAATGTCTTTGCTAATCGTGTTATCCACAGATGCAGTAATATATTTTTCCAGGCAGTAGAAAAACACATACCCTGAACTCTACAGTCCTTACTCATACTAGTCTACTGCTGAAGTGGACTGGAGCTTTGAACAGTGTAGAGTTACAGCTTAATGAATGCTAGTTCTTCTGTACAGGAGAAATTCGTATGCTTTCATACTCTCTCAGCTTCATTTCCTTCCAAGGCTCATTAATTTTTAAAAGAGCCAGCTTTCTTACCCTTGCCTCCTAGTAGGTGGTGTTGCACTACTATAAATATAAGGGTATTTATAATTTTAACTGGAAGAAGAGTATGATAAAGCTCAACTGCACAGCCAAAGAGGTTTGGCTAAGTATCCACATCAACTCTAAGGAAAAGCTTCAACAGATTTCATGGTGGTCACTGGGTTGCCTAATTTGGCCACATAACACTTCTTTTATTGGGCAGAAAGCAGCATGATTGTTATTTCTAGAGCCCTAGCAATTTGTCTGGACTCAGATGCTGTGCCTGCCACAACCCAATCGTACAGTGAAGAGAGAAATGGTCTTTTTCAGAATTCTAGGTTTATCCCACTGCAACTTAGGGACTCATTCAGCAAAGTGGAGCATGTAATACATAATGCATTCATTCTGAGGTGTTCAAATTATTGAATGTGGAGAGGTTGAATGTTGTTGCTAAAGCAGTCAAAGGAGACAAGTGGAAACAGCTGCAAACAGTCATGAATAGCCCAAAAGTCCAGAAAGCAAATTCTTAAATATCACTCAATCACCTTTCTCTTCAGTTCCTCATCCTCATAGCAATGTTCTCAGTCTTCAGACATGGTAATGTTGACACTACATTCAAGTCAGCAAAAAGTCTTTTCCCTTCCATCAGTCATTATCCTCTGTTCCTTGAGTAGTTCTATGGCCTGCTGTCTAAATGGCATATTATATGACATTATCTTTACAGAGAGAGATACAGCTCCCATTATACAGTGTATTTCCACCACTTTTTTGATTTTTCTGTTCGTTTTTCACATTCTTAAAGAGACCAAACAAAATTTCAACGTGAAAATGAGAATGCAATCCTCTGACTGATGAATGGAAGGCCCTTTAAAACATGCCAAAATCCTGGAAAAGCTATTTTCTTTCCTTTTCTATCCTACTGCCATGTAGTTATCTGAAAAATATTTCACAGGCTTTTTGATTCAGTGTACTTTGTCAAAAGCCTGAGTTCTACAAATGCAACTGGTATTACAAATCACAAGGTCCTCATTAAATAGACTAGCATACTAAGCTGAGTTTTGTTTGAGCAAAATTAGGGAAGGATTACAGCATTAGAAAGTTTTTTCTGTGCTTCTTTGTGAGAATGGTGCTGTGAGTGCTTCAGTGTGACACAATACGTGGTCAACAATAATCCTTGGCTTGGTTAGGTGACCAACCCAAATTTTCCTCACTGAAGAGAATCTCAAAAAACTTTTCCTGAGTATAGTTAAGCCAAACAAAAAATATTTACTGGACATCACTAGTCCTTGAAAGATGCCTTGTGTGAAGTCAAAGACAGTTTGATTCAAATCCTCATAACAGGGATAATTGCATCTCTAAGCAGCCTTTATGCTGATGAAAGGAGGAAAGAGGGAAGGAAATTTCTTTGCTTCCCACTGCATTCATACATATGTTACATGCACAAGACCAATTCTTGTGCCAACAGAGTGGCCTTGAACCTTTCAAAATATTAGATACAGAACAATTTATTATTGGGCCTTTTGAAAGTGTTGAAAAGCTCCAGTCATGGAAAGATTCATGAGCATGAGTTGTAAAACTAATTCCTAACAAAGGCTCTGAAAAACAATTGATCATTTTATAGATAATCCTAAAACCATCTCCAACCCATAATTGCTGATTTGTTACCTTGAAGGCCCCATTTACTGTAATTTATCATTTTGATTTTATACATATAGCACTGCACAGCTATATGGTGGAGATTTGCTAACAAGAAGGTCCAGAAGGTAATCTCTCATTGTCGTTCAACAAAGTAAAATAAGGAGGATTGGTTGTATCCCTGATCCATGATCAAGTTCATTTCACACAATACAGGAAACTAAAATTTCTATAGTCAGGGCGAAAGTTACTGAAAGATGCTTGTGTAGGCCCCTCTCACTTCATGCCTGTTTATGCTGCTCAGTTCTATAGAAAGGATTTAAATGTCAGTTGAGTGAGGGAGATAATTACACTAATTTAGCACACATAAGATTGGATTGTATGCAGTCTTTTCAATAAGAAATAGCCATGGATTCAATGAAATCAAAATATTTCTCACTTTGCTTAGGAGACTCTGTCTTAGGCTGTCTGATGGCTGTCTCAGAATATCTTAGAGTTTAGTGAATAGGACTTGTGGAGGAAGAAGCAAGCTCCAGACTGAACAGAAGATCAGAATTTGAATACTTCAATGGGTGTGAGTGCTCACTATTAGCAGAAGGCAACTAACAGCACCAGTGTTTTCCCTCAGAGAGTGTCAAACTTTCCAGCTGTGACATCCAGGCACATTGTTTCCTGTTTCACCAAAGCAGTATCTCCTCAGACAGACCATCTCTTTTGACAGGATTACAGAGTTAGGAGCTCACAGGCATTTTATTTTCTTTCTGGGACTCAATCATCCTGTTTGTTTTTGAGGAGCATTCCAGCTTCCGAAATGTCCTCCTCTCCAGGTTTGCCCTGCTTGCCTGGGCAGCAAAAAAACAAGCTAAATCACCCCTGAATTGAGGAATGAAGGCTTGGTGCCCAGGTCTCTTGCTCCCAGGCACTCCTACTGCTGGGTAATTACACAGAGAGTAGGTAGCATCACCTGCAGAGCCTCCTCTGCCTGCATTATAGAAGGACACACTAAGCTCTCTTTTTCAAAAAGACTTGAGAAAGGCAGCTGCTCTCAAGAAAGGACCTAGTGTTTGGCTGGATACAGGCAGCTGTTGAATAGCATGGCAGAAATGTCTTAGCTATAGAAAAGTCAGTGAGCTTAGACATTTATTCCTGCAAATGCTGTTTTGAAGCACCTATCCCTTACTCCAGACTGTTTAGGAAGCCTAACTCAACAAGTGATCATTTTATTTTCATTCAGAAACCAGGACAAGATTCAGAGAGGTTTTAAAGCTCATTCTTTAATGACACTGAGACTCAGATAATTCCTTAAATACCTGTCTTTATTGAATGTACCCCTTAACCCCAAGGGATGTAGGAACAGAAATTCCTCTGGGCCTTTTTTTGAAAATTCCCCTCCCTTTCCTGTCTGAATGGGATCCGTTCTCCTAAAGGGTGCCTGGCTTTTTGAAAATCTCATCCATAAAATGCTCATTATTGTGGAAAACTTTGCACAGGCGTCGGAGAGAGTTTTCAGTCGTGTAAGCCAAGGCAAACCGAATGTGGCAGAGTTCATTGGGAGCACTACCCCTGAGTATATTTTTCAGTAAGTAGGTAAATTAGCCGCGCACGCACGCACGGCACAGCTTCCTTCCGAACGTTCAGCTGTCATTAAAACCTCGGCTGCTACTTCAAAACGCCCAAGCTCGTGCGATGGGCAGCTTTCAGGGACTCATAACTCACCCAAATCAAAACCAGTTCTCACACAAAACTGCTCCAAGGTTTCTTGATGGAAAGGGTTTCCTCACTGAGTGCCATTGTTTCCAGTTGTTTCATCCTGCTAGGTGTCTAAAAGAGAAAGTCACAAGAATTTGTATTTGTATAAGAACTTTCACTCTCTCATTCAAAAATATAGCACTGAGGATAAGCTTAGCAGGAATAAGAAGGATTAGGCATTTATGTGGATAATGAGAACATCCATGATTACATCAGTGGGGTGAATAGGATGAAAACACTGTGGTGTGGCGACCAGCCCTCTCCTGGAATCTTTTAACATTTGTTTAAAAATTTTATAGGAGAAAAACTCCTATAATGGTGTAAACAAAGGGAGTGGGTTAATCAGACATGGATTAAATTAAAGTCACCCACCTAAACACATTGATTGTGGAGATTAAAAGCACCATCACCTTTCATCTATCTTGTTTACCTCCCAAGCACCCTCTGGCTTTTGTGTGGCATTTTGGTTTCCATGGCCACTGAAGGTTCCTTCCTATAATCAAAAACGACCTCCTGTTATAAAAGACTCAGAGTCTTTGCTCAGCAGGCCATTTCCCCCTTTTATTATTCTTTTCTCTTGCCTTCAGGGAAAGCTTTGTGTGAGCAGGACAGAGCACTTGGTTGGTTGGCAGTTGACCTCAGCTGCACACAATGAGCTCTGAGTGCTACCTGAAATGTGTGACAAAGAGGGAAGGGTCACTGGCTTAGAGCATTACAAGGGCATGGGCAAGCAACTGTGATGACACTTGCCAAATGTTAGCATTCACCTAATTCAGGAGGGTCCCTGCTGATTGACAGTTCCTCACTCTTCAGCAGCTAAAGACAGAAAATACACAAGTTCATTAATTAATAACCCTGCTAGGCTCTGAAGATATAAAGGCTAAAAAAAGAAGAAAAGAAACAACAAACCCCAACAAAAAAAAAAAAAAATCCACAAAGAAAGCAGCTTGGTAGGAGGGAGCCACCTTAGGATGAAATATGTACAAAGTATATATATATATTTGTATTTTTAAGAGCACGCCTCACTAGTTTAAAGCCATTTTAATAGCCTACAGGCAAAATTTGTCATGGTATGTAGCTGAGTGCTGTGCTTGCTTAAAATGCTTTTGACAATGTGAGGAAAGCCTTTAAGCATTTGATGAAGGTAAGTTAGTTAGCAGAGCTTGCAAGCCAGTTTGCAGGTTCCAAGATAATTCCGCGGGATCCAATTAAACTGTTGAATTTTACATTCATTCCATTTTTCTAATGCTTTTAGTTAAGGGGATTTCTCCCATACATAACCCGCTCACACACACCCCATACTCCCATTTTAAATACAGTCCTATGTGACTTTTTAGCTGGTTTCACCCTTTGATTGTTGAAGTGTGTTACTCTATTAAAAAAAAAAAAAAAAAAAAAAAGAAAAAGAAACAAAAAAGGAAAAAAGCTTTGAGCACATTTTTCTTTCCTGGCTACAGCAACAGGGAGATTTAATGCTGGATATCATAGCTGATTGCAGAGGTTATATGAGAATAGTGCCTGTGGATAGTTGCTAAAGACAGCCCAATGTTGACAATTTCTTATATCAGCTACTCAGATGTGCTGTAGGATACCACAAAACAGGATATGAGAGCAACAAATTTTCTCTTGCATATGGGTGCTCGCACTGAGGCAAATCCATCATTATCAGAACTACCAACAAATACTATTCAGAGATTAGTTTAACTGGTATTCTAGTGTAAAAATTCTTATAATAAAAAAAAAAAAAAGAAGCAAATGTGAAAGCTCAAGGCATTTCAATAAGAACTATTTTTGCATTTCAGCACAGCAGATCCTGTAGTGTAACCTTTATACTTCCCAGTACAGATGCAGAATTTTTTTCTGACATTTTCTATCACATTTGTATCTTTCTTTGACATGAGCATTAGTGCTCTAGTCATAACAATGAATATATTCAGCAGTCAGATTTAAAAGAAATTGAAATCTGTCTTGCAAAGTGATCTTGAAATCATGCAATATGTCAAAAACGTGATGTAACATTGTATTATATGTTTTATACTTCTTTTCACTCCATCTGATTTAATAGCTTTTAGCAGAGTGATTTCTATCAAAAATCATGACAGAATTAAGACATTTATATGCACTAATCCATCAAAGAACATCTGAAATTCAACACTGTAACTTATCTTCATGTTTGAAACTTTTATAGAGTAAATATACAATAGCAACATGACCAGTGAATCTTTCTGCAGTTCATCTGCATGCAGGCACTTTCACTCCTCGCTTGTGATGAGCATAAATTGGTCTTGTAGCTGAAAACATTTCTCCTGACAGAGGGCATTGAGGACAGAGATTTTTGCCAGGAACTCTACACTGCTGTTCATGCAGCTTTCATCTTTGGAATGTTATGTCCAGATCTGCTTTAGATCACAAAAGAGCTGTGAATTTTTCCGCACTAATCAGGTAACAGTATGGCATAAGCAGAATTTGAAGAAGAAAGAAATTCTGCTGTTGGAAAAGATTTATTACCAAAAGAGAGTTGGTTTTTGATTTTTATTTTTTTTTTGCAAGATTGAATGACAGTATACAGAAATATGTGACAAGAACAAGTGAATAGATTAAATTTAAGCATACTGCAAACTTTCTTTTCTTTATTGAGCAAAGAAAAACCAGAAGGAAGGCCAAAGAGGCATCTTGTTCTAACATGGTTAAAATAGCCTAGTCTTAATTTTTACATACTAAAACTCTCATGGAGTTCATAAGAAATATTCAGAATACGTCATTATAGAGTGGGCATTAATGAGGCTTGTCAAAACCAGTGTAATTACTTAGGAGTCCACTGCTTTAAATAGCATCCAACAACATGGTCAAAATTATCCTCACACAGTAGGGATGATATTAACCAAAGACCCAGTTAAATTTCTCCTGAAAAACTACCACTGACATCAGTGGACTTGGAATGCCCTTTAAATAATAATCAGTTACCTATCACTAATAAACATTAGCTAAGTTCTGCTTCTTGCACCTTATTTCTGGATTCTCTTGCAGTTACATTTCCAAATATCAGGCAGGTATTTTTCATGCAAAATAAGTGTTCTTGTGAATCCTTTGTTTCAAATTATCTTCCCACAGACAGTCACTCTACTTCCAGAGCTTTCAAAACCAGCTAAGCTAGAGCACCTGAATGCAAATTCAGCTTTAAAAGAATAACGTTGTACACATCTGGAGGAAAGGTCATTTAGCAGATTGATTTGGTCACTGAACATTTTCCCTGCTGCCATCCCAAGACTTATACCTCTAATCGATTGCACTCCCTGCTCCATGACCCCCGGCAATACCGTTCTTCATTCCAGTGGCAACAGTTCCCAGTCGGCTTCTCAGGCCCTGTATTGTATGCATTGTGAACAAAGCTCCTGGCAAGGGGCAGTATTCTTCTCCTATCTCATCCCTATCATCTTCAAGGCATCTCTTTAAAGGAAATAAACTGCAGGTGTGTCTGCTTCCCCCTCCCCTTTTTCCCTTCACTTCGCAGAAAGGTCAATAAATGGGATTAAAATTCTCTCACTGCACATCAGACTCTCAAAGCAAGGGCAAAGTGCACATGTGAAAGGGCAAGTGTGCATGCACACACTCACATCCACGTGCACAGGAATAGCCCTACGCTTGTGGAATGCACCTCTTCACATTAGTGCATAGAATAGATGTCAGGAGGGGCCATGAAATCTACTCTCTGCTCCACTGAAAACAGAATTTAGAAAACAGCACAGTGGGATTGCCATCTCGATCCAGGCTTTCAGGTCCTAAAAAATAAATATATCAAACAATAAATAACACAAAGCAGATAAGAATGCAATTTTAACTCAATTCAAAAGATTAAGACAAGCATTTTGACTTAGCCTTCTATAGTGATTTCAACTTTAAAAAAAAGAAGACAACAAAAAAAAGCAACAACAAAAAGAAAACCAAAACAAACACATTAAAGCAATAATTTATGTCAAATAAAGAGGAAACATAAGAAACACAAAAATATACTGGCATTTAATTTTTACCCTCTGTTGGGTAGAATGTATGTAGACAAGTATACAAAGTCTTAGAGAAAAAAAATGAGTCCATAATCAGAGATACATGTTTCAAATTTAGTCAACAGCTCCCCATATCAAAATTTGCATCAACTTTTAACTTAAAGGTTTATCTTGGGGAGAACTAGCTTATTTCACTAATTTACACTTATTTCATGTAATTCTATTAAAATAATGGGATCATATGTATTAGTAAAATAGAGTCTGATTAACAACTTCATCCTAACTTTGGCTTATTCTAGCTTAAGAGCCTTATAAGAAATATCTTTTAAATAAATACTTACTTTCTGAATCATGATAATGCAGTGTTCATGAAGAAATTTTATGAGCAGATTTTGAGCTAGGGAACAGAAGATAGAAACATTTTTACAGAACCAAGACTGGTAAAAATGCAATTTACTTATATGCTTGACAAACCTCCTCACTTATTGACAGGGCAGTCATTTTACAATGTCCAAGACATGCAGCTGAGCTTCTTGGAATGGTTTGAAAAATAAACCAAGAGGAACATCGTGGAGGAGATTGATGTCAGGCTACTACCAAGGAATAGACCTTCCAGAAAAATCCAGGGTAAGACCAAAGTTTTTTCCTGGGTTCCAGAAAACACCATGCTGAGTTGTCCCTCAAGCAGGAAACTGTTGAGCTGCACTGTGAATACAAGAGATGGTGGTACAGAATCTGGCACCATGGGCTTGTATAGGTTTGCAGGACTGAAAGAGGTGATCTAAATCCATCCTTGAGTGTATACTCAGAGCTACTTGTCATAGAGCCACAAGGTTCTAGAACTACAGTTCTGTTCATGTGAAAACCTTGCTTAACACTCCCAGTACCAGTAGCTAAGATGTGCAAGCTAAGGTAAGGAGCTATCATGGATTACAACTTCCTTTCCTGAGGAAGGGGACTAATATGCAACCATCTCTCAAGTAGTTACCACCTTCACCTATTTTCTCATCAGCAGATGGGAAATGAAAGCCTGATCTGTCAGCATGTAGGTAATTTTTTTTCCCTTTGGAACTTTCCTTCCAAGTCTGGCATTTCTCGAAGGATAGACAGCAGATTTATCTTTCAAACATTCATTGTCTCTGTAGCAGTGGGATTTCTATATTGCATCACTCAGCACCCCTTTGAGATGGCATGCAAAGCACTGGAAGCAGAAACATCTTCATTTTCTTACAGCCAAAAAGTGCAACAGAAATATTACTTATTATTACTCAAATAAGAGGTTTATGTTTTCCATAGTATTTGTCCAGCTTAAAAGACATCATTTTCTCTTTTCTGAGCTTGGTCCTCTCTTGCAAGCTGAAATTGCTGTCTGCCAGAGAAGGCTTCTAGCCAAGAGGAGGACAAGGTCTCCTCCAGCATTGTTTTCTTTCGTTCCCGTGCCCACTTCTGAAGAACTAATCCATAGAGGAAGCACCAGGGAGCTAACTGGCCTTTTTATGCATCTGAAAGGTTTATTGAAATTTCAAATCATCTGACTCAGGGCTCTTAGAGTTGATCTCAAAAGGTATGAAACATTGACAGCTATCTGCTTTGTGGAGGAAAATGACACAGACTTTGGGTAGCTAACCAGGATTAGTTTGTCACTAAACAGGTTTTATGCTAGAATTAAGTACATCTTGAGGCTGAATTTGTTGACAAGGAATACAATTTAGATTTTTTAAGTTCTACACATGCATAGAATTGAATATAATGTGCAAATTTGATTCTGTGTAGAGGGGTACCAACAGAGACTGGAGAGAGACTTAAGACTGGCTTTCTAGACAGGAAATAAATCTGTGATAGACAAGTCACCCCACTGACTGCTTATACCATACAATTCAAATGAAAGCTATCCTACCATCCAGAAAATACTCACTGTCACACAGTTGCTAGTAAGAATCTACTGGCTCCTTTTGGGATGTCCAATATGGTGATAATTCTATCATCTTCACCAGTGAGTCAGAAATCTGCCCTTGTAGGAGAAAAAAAAAAAAAAAAGAAGACAGTCTACTGCACTGCATCAGAACACTGTCACTAGTTCAGGGGAGGTGATCCTTCCCTTCTGTTTTGCACTAGAGAAACTCATATGAAGTGTGTCAAAACAGCCTCAAACTTTCTTTGATTCTAGGTGATTCCATTTTCTACTTGCCTGGGTACAATGGGCTTCTTCTCAACATCTCCAATACATATGAGCAAAAGGCATTTGTCAGTCTCTCTAATCTCCTAAAGTTTGAGTTCTTTTTCCAGTATATTTTTTTCTCATTACAACTGAAACTTGAGAATGGGAAGAGGAAGCATATCCTATCAGGCAATCACCCCCATTTCTGTTTTCAATTGACCATATGACATGTTTAGTTTCATGAAGCTCAGTTTGTCTAGAGGGCATGGGTTCTATCTGTGCTTCATTTGCTCCTCAAACTAGCTAGCCACTAATGTGGGCAGTCCTGCCACAAAATGAACCTCACAGCCAGCTGCACATGTGTGAAAGTAAACAGTTGCAAAAAGTTATCTGAGCAGGGAGCAAGTCCCAAAAGAGACTATAATTTAACTTTGAGGCAGCCAGGTATTTTCCCTTCTCTACAGTATTCCAGGTGCTATTTTGAAGGATTGGTACCAGGGGCTGAATTCCCATCATGCAGAACTGTCCTCTGCATGGGATTTATTTGTGGTACTTTTAAACCAGGCAGGAAGATAGAAATCAGCATCACAGAATATAGTTTAAAGATCTGGTTCCATTCCAAACTCATTGGATGATTCTTTATTTATTACAAAATCTTCCTGCTCTAACACTCTTCAGGCCTTTGACTCCCTGATATTTTTTTTAGGGGAATGTAGGTAATTTGATATTAAACTTTGTATAAAGATGTTAAAAAGATTAAAAGCATTAAATTCAAATTTAGTAAGGAATTTAAATCCTTGCGCTATATTTTTAAATTGAATTTTCAATTAAATTCCTTATAGTAAAATTAGCATGATATCTTAAATACAAGAATCTCTGATGACTCTATAAATTAATTAAGTCCCTTTTAAGTGTTTAAATATTGCTGCAGCAATTTTTCTGGAACATAATCTGACTTTGATTATGCCAAAGCCAAAGAAAACTAAAAAATCTGAGATATGGTAATTTCTAAATCCCACTTGTAATTAGTAGTTTACAGGTGAATTTGAAATGTCAGACAACACATTTAAAAGCAGCATTTCATATTTTCAGGAGCTCTGGAAAAATCCTGTCAGTATCAGGGATTGGTGATTCAGATTTCATTGGGATCATCCTGATAACTTATTTTATTAGCCACATGCTTTCTTGTTTGTGTTAGATAGACTATGCAACAGCTTTTTATTCTGTGAACAGCATCTTTGATTATTCTGCCATAAATCTGAAAATAAAAAATAAAATCCATCATAAGGAAGTGTCTCTTTTTCCAGTTCCAATGCACTGTGTAGAAAAAGACGTCCACTTTCCTTTAAATAAAGGACATTTTGTTCCTGAACAACTGAATTTAAAGGAAAACAGCAGTAATCCAAGGAGTAATCCAGTCATTTGACTCCAAAGGCAACTTCTGGCTCTAGATCTTCATTGCAAAGGCATCTGTGTCTAGGGTGCAGTAATTTTTGGTTTTTCTGTTTTTTCCCCTCTGGGTTACAGTCACAATCTCAGATATATCTTACTTGCTGCTTCGACTTCTGAGTTTAGCTGGACCTCTGTTCAGTGTGCTGTGTTTTGCAAATCCTAGTTCTTGGTATTACTGCTTCCTGCTCACGGACCACAAAACTTCAGTTCCTAACTTAGGGTTGTGTGTGCCCCTCTCATTTGACCACTATTGCACTCAGTGACACCACTTTTGAGTCCTTCCAGACCCCATGTTCATAAACCCTGTTGATATAATGTTTCAAGCCACTTTTGAAAATGTGATCTAGTCTCCAGAAACACTTAGGTGCTCTTGAATAATCCATCTTTAGATTATGGGTCCTATGGAAGTGAAATCAAATGTTCTGAAAAGAAAAAACATGGGTCAGAAACACCTAACATTTTGGAAAGAAAAAGAAAAAGAAAAAGAAAAAGAAAAAGAAAAAGAAAAAGAAAAAGAAAAAGAAAAAGAAAAAGAAAAAGAAAAAGAAAAAGAAAAAGAAAAAGAAAAAGAAAAAGAAAAAAAAAAGAAAAAGAAAAAGAAATTCATGCTGATAATTCTAAAAAGTTGTTTATAAACAGAATAATAGCAAACTCATGTATTGTTTCTCTTGCAATAAAAAATAAAATATCATGTACCACATTTGCAACTTAAGCATCTGTTTAAAAAAAAAACCTCTCATGAATCTACAGGAAAATCAATCACTTAATAATGGTGAAGACATTCCTGTGTGTCAGCATGAAAGTATATGTTTCCAGATGCATTTTCCTTGGGTAAAAGAGAAAAATACAACCATTTCACAGCACTTTGCCTTGCTGGACCAAATTTATCTCTGTTGTAGCCTGGTGATGTCAACAGAGTTACAGTGTGGATGAATACAGGTCATTGTTTGTGAAGTTGGCACTGAGTCCATGTGTGGGAGGAGGAAAATGAGATCTTCTAACCCATATTTGCAGAAAAAACACGAGTATGAGTTTAGACACATACTCCTATTAAAACTGCACCATAATTTTGCCGCTGGAAGTTTCAGAACAAATGGGCTCCAAACGAAACAGAACGAGGGCGTTTCTCCAGGCTGTTTCCTGCGCTGCTGTCAGTGCTACTGCATGACAGTGTCACCACGTGATGCTGGGCTGGGGATATAGAACACGGCAGCAAGGGTTTTCTTTGTGGTTTCCAGACCAATTCCAGCTAGGTTAGGTGTCTGCTTTCTGCCCAGAACTTACCTGGCACTTATTAAAGTTAAGCAAAAAAAAAATTTCCACATGGATCTCTTGGCTGTGTTCAATGCTTGGTACCCAATGGCAGAAGCTTAAGTGCCATGCTGGTTATCAGGTTTTCTTCAGTATGAAAATTCTTCTAAGTTCTAAATACTATTATCTGAAAAAGGATCCAAGTGCAATGCAGAGAGTTACAGCACAAGCATTGTCTTTATGTTCCAATACCATGTAACTTCAGCATTTGCTGTGCACCTCAGTGGATCCAGCTTTCAGGGACTGATCCCAGGTGTGCTAAAGGGCAGTGACTCCTATGGGACATCCCATTACTGGGCTACAGAGATGTTCCTTATGACCTGCTTAACTTGTAAATATGAACTGGTTTTTGCTTTGGATCTTCATTGCCAAGTCAGAAACCAATGTATTTAATTTCACAATGACAGCTTTGGGAAGAAGCAAAGATTTCTGTATGGATACCTGCAATGCAAGGTAGACAGCAGAACTGGTGTCTGACTGACACACAGTCAGACCAAAACCCGTTCCTTCAGGGCAACTAAAAGGCTGCTGTGTTATCTCCTCCACCCAAGCTTTTTTTCCCTACTTTGCCAACTACCACAGTGCTTTGCAGTACTCCCACCATGAGCAGCAAACCAGAGCAGAGAGTCCTGAAAAAGGACACCTATAGCTCAAAAGTAAGAGACCACAGTCTCTGTACACAGGACTGAAAAGAGTCACTGGGCCTGGCATTTTGGAAGAAATGTAGCTTTCTCTGTCAATCATTCCTTCAAAATTGAGTCACTTGTATAAAACTGCTGTGACTTTTGGACCATATCTAATGTTTCATAATAGCCTTTGACATCAAAAATAAGCATGTTGTCCTTATGTGATAGAAAGAGTAAATGAAAATGAAAAATATGCACACTGGAGGTGAACCTTGACGTTCATTGGAGGATGCTGGTTCATGCCAGGATAATTAAAACTACTCTTCCTCTTATGAATTTATATAGGAAACAAACAAAACAAAACAAAACAGCTCCAGAAATCCCAACTCATCTGTTTTATGTGTGTTGCTCAAACCTCTGCTAAGGCAATTTCGGATTTTGGGTCATATGAAATTCCTGTCCACAGCCCAGTTGTAGAAAATCTAAAGGAAAACATTTCCAACAGGCACACTTACTTTTCATAGCTCATACATACCTCACCTGCACTCTTACCCTGTGCAGCACACCCACCTCCTTCAGTCCCAGGGAAGCATCCCCTGCTTCCTGCTCCCCCACTTAAGAAACAGTAAACAGTAAATTTGTTTATGGCCTCCATTTTATTAATAGTGGCAATCAGAGGAACTTTTACGGATATGCTTTGTTCGCTTCAGTTCTTGCTTTGTCTTCCAAGTTGGGAACCCCCACAGGACACTCATAAATGGACAAATTTACAATCTAGCCTGTGTAAAGTGCCCACAGCAGCATCTACATGGAAGTTGTCTTTGTGTTCATGCAACAGCTGTGATGCCAGAGGGCACGGGGTCAGAGCAGAGGGCTTCCTCTGGCTTTCTACAAACTGGGATCAGCCAACCTTCATTTATCTGTGGTTAAGGACTTGTTTTGGTTTCTCAGATCATGACTCCACAGAGCTGTTTGGATATTTTTAATCGAAAGACAAAGCACTTCCTCTTCCAAACTTGGTGCCTGCAAGGAACATAACAAACTAATCATTCAGAATAATTAATTCTGTCAGAAAAATCTCTACAATTCTTACTAACGCTGGGTGTTTTGTAATCCTAATGAAAGGAAAAACCTGTCACTGTGATAATTTTCGATTGACCCATTTTCTTCAGTGGTTGGGGAGAGGGGAATGTTGTTTGTTTTTATCTCTAAGGACCATAAGCATGAAAATGATATCCGTAAATCTTATGTTTCAGCCTTGCATTTCCAACTCAGCCTTCAAAGGAAACATTAGCTAGTCCAAAGAGCCAAATAAGATTGTCAGATTGGTCATTTGTATATGCATAGCTGAGTGTCTTTCAGTTACCTGTGACTTCAGTTGCAAAATATTCCCAGGATAGGGAAACATTAGTTTTCTCCATTTCTGAATGGGAATCTGAGATCGAGAAAATATGAGCAGCTTTCCAAGGCCATGGAGGTAGTCCTTGCAAAGTCAAGGACTGGAATCCAAATTATAAGTGCTTTAGCCTAGCACTTTAAAGAACACCCTCCCTGTGTGTTTTAATGTAATACAAGAAGCTTAGGACTGAAAAACCATTTCTAAAGCCAGGTTTTATGAGAAAGTGTGGAAAATAGAATATTAGTTTCCTGCATTTGCCTAATATTGTAAACACCTAACTGCCAACTTCAGTGAGGGAGCTGCCACACAAACAAAACAAAACAAAACACAACAAAACAAAACAAAACAAAACAAAACACAACAAAACAAAACAAAACAAAAGCACTTAAAAGAGAAAATGCATGAAGTTTTAGAGTTCTTTTTCATATTGTCATGCTTTGAGGTCATCTATTTCTTCTGTATTTAACAGCTGAACGTTAGATGTGCAGACACTTGCATTTCTCATTACTGAAGAAAGAACGGTATAGGAAATTTGTTCTTTAATATGCAGCCTTTTATTTCTAGGTCACTAATTTGAATCAATTCCTGATCAATGGTGACTGAAAGGCATTCATATCCGGCAGCTGTTCTGTGGTCTGTGCTAAATGAGGGGACATCTTAGTTATTTCCCAGCAGTAGCCCCTCTCTCTCAGTACCAGAACAAGCTGGCAGTTTTCACAGAGATGCTATGGCCTGATTGCACATGGCATTTGCAAATATCTGAAAAGTGATTAACCTATTTTTGCTCTGTTTTGTAAGGCGTGCATTTGTTTTTTCAAATAAGCCCTATATTTTTATGGTAAGCTTTTTAAATATTAAATGGGATCATCTTGCTGCTTTTGTATAAATGCATTCTGCCTGCATTCAACACTGTGACTGCTGTTGTGATGCTACCAGCAGTGGTCAGGAATTGTTTCTTTATATGCACACTGAAGAGTGCCAAAAAAAAGTGTAGGTAGTTTCTGTGAGTGGGATTCATAGCCTTTAAGTTCAGTTATGTACATGTCATCTGTTTGGCCTAAATGAATCATCTAAACTGTCACTGTACTCCAAATCTCTTCTTTAAAAATAGATTCACAGAGGTTTTGTCCATACCAAGCAGAGACATTAGTTTCTTTCAGAATTCCACCTTAAATCTTAAACATTTTTATACTCCCTTCTGTAATAGCTGCAGAAACCATCTATTACTGTATAGAATAAATTATCTTAATTTTTAAGGATCTCTATATATTGTCCAGCAGATATTATGGTTGAGAAAAACAAATTTAATTGCTATATTCTTACTTTCCAGAACTCATGGGATTCCTGGTGAGTTGTTGAAGATAATGAAATGCAGTGGGGTTTGTTGCTGGTTTTTTACCCCAAAATTTCTCCGACCGCTCCGACATAACCTCCCAGAAGATTGCCATAACTTACACAATGCACAATACTTTTTCTCCCAAAATATCTCTGCTTTAAACAATGCCTTCCACAAATTACTTTCTTCTCTGGCAGTGTGTGGAAGAATAATCATTCATCCACCCACAAAAAAATTCTAGCTTTTAATACCATCCTTTTTTCCCTTTCTCCAAACATGTTAATACCTGCTGAACAGAAACAACACTAAAAGTCTTAATAACTGTCTACTGACACTAGTTCCCCAATATAATGAGTTGTTGAGTTTTTCTTTTAGCATTTTGATAACAATGCCATGTAGCCAAATTGTCTGGTAGCATTAAAACTTGTCAGAGGAAGTGTATAACTTGGCTGCAAAAATTCACTGAAACTTGGCATAAAGGATTTTTAGACCAGAAGAAAGTTTTCTTCATAAAATATTAAATTCTTCTTTCAGATTCTTTCCATGATCTAAAAAGCAACTTTAAATATTTTCAAAGAGACAAGTTGCAAGCCAGTAAACCATGATGTATCTAACTATGCTTTTGAGAAGGAAAAAGAGGGAATGAAAAAAGAAACAGTGCCTTCAAGATTTCATGTACAAACAAGTTTATGTTTAAGTAGCATTTTAAGGAATTTCATAGGCATTTAGTTCACAGCCTCAAAGTTCATTCAATACACTGGCACATTAAATAAACTTCATTTCATGTTTTAGATTTTCTATTTTTCTTAAATCTACATTTTTTACGATCTTGGGGGGTGTAAGGGGAGGTGTATGGTGATTATTTGTCTCTGTAGGCAAACAGAAAAATTAAAATAGAGAGAAATCTCTTTTTTTATCCATTATATCCATATAAACATGGGTTCCCTATACTTAGAGTCGAGTTACCCTTTATTTAGCTTTATTTAACCAAAAAGGTTATTACAAATAATTATTATTTGTATTATTGAAGCAAACTGGGGCATTTAGTCAGAATGAGGACCACATTGCTTTAGGCATTGTACAATGAGAACAAAAAAAAGGGAAGATTAAGGAGTCTGAGTGCTTACACTAGGTGGAATCAGACAGCCTGATGGGAGAGCTGAAGGAAACTGCAATTATACTTTTTGAGGTCAGGAAATATAGTAGGTGTGGTAAAAAGTCTTAGCTGAAAACCATAAAACAACATTGCTAGAAGAGTTAAAAAGATTGTTGCTTACCTTATCGTTCTATCCACTCATTCGTTTGTTGGTTCTTTGATCAAGTTGTTATGTTCTTTTCCCCAGTTAAATGTAGTCCCTATGTAATTCAAACCCTGGTTTATTGTATTTCCCCTATCCCAGTTACTTCCTCCTTCCGCCCTTCCCCTTACCTCATTTCCGGCCTTACCATTTCCGCCCTTTCCCTTACCTCATTTCCGGCCTGCTGCTGCCTGCCTATCAAGTTAGCCACACCCTATATGTAAATCTCCAGAAGTTTCCCAGTACCACCATTACTGGAAGTTGTTGTTGAAGAAAAGATTCACAAAAATAGTCAACCAACACCAAACCCAAGTTCACAGATCATCTCAACTAACAAGCCAAGTCACCTGCAATATGTCCTTTGTAACTGTTTAATCACCACAACCTTAAGGGCAGTTAAGAAGAATGACACCCCCAGACCAATGAGCCACTATTGAGATCTCGGACGTGTCCGTGAGGCTGAGACTCCCATCCCTATGTTCGTCGGGATCGGCAGGACCTCCTCCCGGCGTTGCCTGGCAGCAGCAGCAGCAGGCGTAGGGCCTATTCCCTGTGACCCCCCATTAATAAAGAGCTGTTTAATAAAGGCTTTGGCCCTGCTAAATTCATTACAACTTGGGGGCTCCTCCGGGATCGGCCACGCCCAGAAGAGGACGTCGGAGGGGGAGGCACCACCCCGAAGAGGCCCTCTGGGACAGCTGGCCACCCCGGACCCGGAGCTGCGCGGAACCAGGACAACGCCTGGAGCACCGGTAAGTAGACCGGTGGCGGGCACGGGAGGCGAGCGAGTGTGGTGTGGATGAGACGGGGGCTGGCAGCTCAGACCCCCGAAGCGAGTGTGGACCCCTGAGTACCGCGGTTCCGGACTCCCGCGAGGGGGCCGGCCGGGAAAAGGGGGAAGCGAGTGAGGCCTACCAAGGCCTACAGTGTGAAAGAGGCGCCTCCTTGGGGCCTAGGCCCAAGCTTGGGGAAGAAGGAGAACCTTCGCTAGGACCCAGCTTTCTCTTGCTTGGGGAAGAAGGAGAACCTTCGCTAGGACCCAGGTTTCTGTCGGTTGGGAAAGAGGAGAGAACCTCACTAGGACCCACCACTGTGTTTATTTTCAAAGAAGGGGGGTGCAGGAAGGGGCAGCCGGCGCCCCGCTGGGACCGAGCCCCCCAGGGACGAGGGTTTAGGAAGGGGTATCCGGGCCCCGCTGGGACCTTGCCTGACTCCCACTGGTGGAACTGAGAAGAGTAGAGGGAGGGGGCGACCGGGGCCCCGTTAGAGACCGGCTCTATCTCAGTTTAACTGTGGGCCAGGAAGGAGCATAGGGAGGGGGATATAGGTAAACCCCAGTAGTGACCAGCTCTTTCCTTTGCCCTGTTTTAGTTGCCCGTCATTAAATTTGCTTTGAAGTAGGGGCACCGTATATTTTTTTTTAAAGAAAGAAATTATACGTTAAGTTAGAAAGGGCCAAATTTTTTGTTGAGTGTGTCTTTAGTTGCCTGTCAGTTGTTTCCTTTCGAGTAGAGGCACAGTGAGTTTCTGTTAGGCCCGTTTGAAAAATCACTATGGGGTCTTGTATGAATCAAAAGAGTAGAGCGAAAGAGAACAAAAATGTAAAGAACATCCCTCCTGATAGCCCTTTGGCGATAATGTTAAATAAGTGGGATACTTGTGAAGCTACTAAAAAGTTAGATAAAATAAAAATGATCCATTATTGTGTTGAAGTATGGCCAAAGTTAGATTTACCAGGAGCATGGCCATGGTTCGGTACCCAAGATCCATGGATGTGTACAATGCTGAATCAATATTTAAAGACTTGGGGAGGATCAAATGTGGAACAACTTGAATACGCAGCTTGTTGGAGAGGGAGTAGAGCAAAAGAAGAACCAATAAAGATATGTAAAGTAGTAGAGAAAAAGGGACAAAGGAACGAGGAAGAGAAAAATAAAAGTAAATGGGACCCCCTTGATTATCTTCCCCCTCTTCCCCCGCCTGTCAATAACCCCGATTACCCACTTCCTCCTCCTCCGTCACTCCCCTTCAACCTCCTCTTCCTCCTCTTCCGTCCATTACTTCCTTCGAACCCCCTGCTGTTTCTCTACCCACCAATGCTTCCAATAACCTTCCTTCTGCTCCATCTGTCAATTCTCCTCCTACCTCCTCTCCACCCACCAACACCCCCACTTACTTTCCTTCTTCTGTTCCACTTGTCAATTCTCCTCCTCCTCCTCCTCAAACATCTAGCATAACTCCCCTGTCACCACCTTCCCGTAGTACCCCTATTCCAAATCAGCCTTTTTTACCTATGTGCCCACTTCCCAACCTGCCTTCACCCCTAGTATCTCCACAAACCCCAATTCCTCCTGCCTTGGTTCAGGCCCCTCCACCAATAGGTGTCCCTTCACCTCCTTCCAATTGGGAACTGAGTCTATCTCCATCCAACAGTAGCTCTTCCTCCAGTAATCAACAGAACCCTGTACTGGCACAAGCAGAGGGACCATATTATAATACAAGGTCAAGGGCAGCAAAAGCAGAAAGGATGTTTCCACTCAGGGAAGTCCCTATGGGAGGAATAGAGGGCAGACTTGGGTTTGTAGACGCACCGTTGACGGCCTCAGAAGTGAGAGGATTTAAAAAAGAAATTGGGAATTTAGTGGAAGATCCCATAGGCATTGCAGAACAGGTAGATCAGTTCTTAGGACCTAGCATTTATACTTGGAGAGAAATGAATTCAGTTATAAATATACTATTCAACCCAGAGGAAGTTAGGATGATTAGAGAAGCCGGCCTACGCATATGGGAGAGGGAAAACCGGCAAGGACCACCGGGTGACTATAAACTACCTCTCACAGACCCGGGATGGAATCCAAACCAAGAAGAGGGGAGGCAGAATATGATTGACTATCGAGCTTTAATAGTTAGGGGAATAAGAGAGTCTGTTCCTCGCCAAAGTAACACCAAATTGGCCTTTGGAGCAGTACAAGAAAAAGATGAAACCCCATCTGCGTGGTTAAATCGGTTAAGGAAGAACTTTCAGCTGTACTCTAATATAGATCCTGATAGTCCGGATGGCCAAGCAGTATTAAGAGTACATTTTGTCACCAAATCTTGGCCTGACATCCGAAGGAAATTAGAAAAGATGGAAGACTGGCAGGAAAAAGGGATAAATGAACTACTTAAAGAGGCTCTAAGGGTGTATCTGAGAAGGGAAGAGGAGAAAGCAAAATCGAACGCCCGAGTGATGGTAGCGATAGCTAGAGAATGTATAAATGCAACTGGAAATAAGCTAGAGAAGCCATGTGGATCTACAGAAGGAGAACCTAAGATTGCGCCAGGCGCAGGAGGTTCTAATGCCAACCCTTGGCAGAAGGTCGGAAAATTTCAGGGCAGATGTTATTACTGTGGTGAAGTGGGTCATCTCAAAAGGTACTGTAAAAAGATTGCCATCGATGAAGCAATTGAAAAAGAACAGGAAAATTTAGAAAAGATTCTGAGAGGGGAAGATTAGGGGTGTCAGGGGCTCTTCCCTTTAGGGGACCCAATGAAACATCTAGATGAGCCCTTGATAAACCTCAATGTTGGTCCCCAGAATTTAAGTTTTGAGTTCTTAGTTGACACAGGAGCTGATCGGTCCAGTTTGAAAGATCTTCCAGTAGGGAGTCCATATTGGTAATCGAACGTGCGAAGTAATAGGAGCTGAAGGGACACCCTTCAAAGCACCAATAATTGAAGGAGTAGACTTAAAAGGAAACTTTAAACAGTGTGTGGCAGAGATGATTTATTTACCACATTTAGAAAAGAATTTGTTAGGGAGAGATTTACAAGTTAAGTTAGGAATAGCAGTTATTCCAGAAAATGGGAGGATGGTTGTGCGTATTATGAAATTGACCGAAAAAGATATAAGTGAAATCAATCCCCAAGTATGGGCAGAAGAAGGGAAAACTGGCTTTTTAGACATCACGCCAATAAAAGTGCAAATGCAAGAAGGAACTACCCCAGTCAAGGTAAAACAGTACCCAATATCAGAAAAGGGTAGAGAAGGACTAGCCCAAATTATAGACCACCTTCTGGCGGAAGGTGTGTTAGAACCATGCATGTCCCCCCATAACACCCCAATTTTAGCAGTCAAAAAGGCAGAGGGAAAATATAGATTAGTCCAGGATTTGAGAGAAATTAATAAAAAAATCATCGCTAGACATCCTGTGGTGTCTAACCCTTACACTCTGTTGAGTAAAATTCCCAGGGAACATGCATGGTTCACCACCATAGATTTGAAAGATGCCTTTTGGGCGTGTCCGCTAGCAGAAGAATGCCGTGACTGGTTTGCATTCGAGTGGGAGTACCCAGGAGGGAAGAGAAAACAACAATTAAGGTGGACCCGTCTACCTCAAGGATTTACTGAGTCCCCCAATCTTTTCGGACAGGCTCTAGAAGAACTATTAGACCAGTTCACCCCTGAAAATGAGACACAAATCCTCCAATATGTAGATGATTTGTTAATATCTGGAAAAGAACAACAGCTAGTTAGAACAACTAGTATAAAACTCCTTAACTTTCTGGGAGAAAAGGGTCTAAAAGTATCCCGGAACAAATTGCAGTTCGTTGAACCAGAAGTGACATACCTTGGTCATATAATTGGAAATGGATACAAAAAGTTAAGCCCCGAAAGAATTTCGGGCATACTAGCCATTTCGACCCCAAAAAACTAAACATGACATTCGAAAACTTTTAGGCTTGTTTGGATACTGTAAATTATGGTTAGACAAATATACTCAAAGTGTAAAATTTCTTTATGAAAAATTAGTAAACCCTGAACCCATAAATTGGACTGCACAAGACGAAAAACAGTTAGAAGAATTAAAAGAGAAATTATCTTCGGCCCCAGTCTTAAGTTTACCAGATCTCACAAAGGAGTTTGAACTATTCACGAACACTGAAGGGGGAGTAGCTTACGGTGTACTAACTCAGGAATGGGGGGGTTGTCGAAAGCCAATAGCTTACCTCTCTAAATTATTAGATCCAGTAGCAAAAGGATGGCCACTATGTCTCCAAGCAATTGCGGCTGCAGTAATTTTGATAGAGGACGCACAAAAACTGACATTGCAGGGAAAACTTAAAGTATATACTCCACATGATATTAAGACTATCCTCAGTCAAGGGGCCCAGCAATGGCTAACAGAAGCCAGAATACTAAAATATGAAATTATATTAATGAATGCAAGTAATTTAGAATTGGCCACCTCTAAAAGTATTAATCCGGCTCAATTTCTCTCAGGGGAACCCTTGCCAGAGCTAGAGCACAATTGCCTGGAGCTTATAAATTTCCAAACCAAAGTAAGGGAAGATCTACAAAGTACACCGTTGCCATATGGAGAAGTATTGTTTACCGATGGTTCATCTAGAGTAGTAGATGGAAAAAGGGTATCTGGGTATGCAGTAGTAAAAAGAGCAGAAGGAAAAGAGCTAGAAGTGATAGAAAAGAGGAAGCTACCATCCAATTGGTCTGCACAATGTTGTGAGATCTATGCGTTAAAAAGAGGTCTAGACTCATTAGAAGGAAAACCAGGAACCATTTACACTGATTCAAAATATGCATTTGGAATAGTCCACACATTTGGAAAAATCTGGGCAGAACGCGGGTATTTAAACTCAAAGGGGAAAGATTTGGTACATAAAACCTTAATAAAATCCGTATTAGAATCCTTGCTCAAACCAACAGAAATTGCAGTTGTGCACATAAGAGGGCACCAAAAGGGAAATACCTTAGAAGAAAGAGGAAATCGGTATGCTGACAAAATAGCCAAAGAAGTCTCATTAAGTTCCGAAGGGCCTATAGAAGTCTTTAAATTAAATGAGATACCAGAGAAATCAGAAATTACAAAGCCCATTTTTAGTGAAGAAGAGTTAAAGATAATAAAAAAGTTAGAAATACATCAAGGAAATCAAGGAGAGTGGGTAATGAAAGATGGGCGCAAATTTTTAAACAAAAGTCTAGCCAGAAAGGTATTGGCAGAAATCCATGAACTGACCCACTGGGGTGTTCAAGGATTATGTGACCACTTCCTCAGAGAAAATTTTTGTATTGGGATATATAATCTGGCTAAATCAATAACTAAAGGGTGTTTAATCTGCCAAAAAGCTAATCAAAAAGTTATGCGAAAAATTGAATATGGGGGAAGGGAATTAGCATTAAGACCATTTCAAAGTGTTCAAATTGACTTCACCGAAATGCCCCCAGTTCAAAAATATAAACATTTATTAGTTATTGTGGACCATCTTACCCATTGGGTGGAGGCCTTCCCCACTATTAAAGAAACCTCAGAAGTGGTCATAAAAATAATCCTTGAACAAATTATTCCTAGATATGGATTAATTAATCACATCGATTCTGATAGAGGCCCACATTTTACGTCACATATATTACATCGAGTCATTGAAGCACTGGGAATGAAATGGAGGTTGCATACTCCATGGCATCCCCAAAGTTCCGGCCGAGTAGAAAGAATGAACAAAACCTTGAAAAATGTATTAACAAAATTAATTGAAGAGACCCAAATGAATTGGCTCAAATGCCTACCTCTTGCCCTATTACGCATTAGGACCAGACCGCGTGCAGACATAGGAGTTTCACCCTATGAAATGATGTTTGGGCTTCCCTTTTTAATTACCCCTTTTAGCTCTGCAAACTATCTAGAAGGAGAAGCTGCCACCCAAGAGTATTTAAGAATCATTGGAAGAACAATAGAGCAACTAAAGAAAAAAGGATACCTGCCCCAAACCTCTCCCTTAGATTCAAATGCTCATCAGATCAACCCTGGGGACTGGGTTCTTGTTAAATCCTTAAGTCACACATCTCTATCTCCTAGGTATGAAGGCCCCTTCCTAGTCCTCCTAACTACACACACTGCTGTAAGAACAAAAGAAAAAGGTTGGACTCACATATCACAAATTAAAGGACCAATTCCACCTCCCCCTGGTGAATCGGACTCCACAGTATTTCAGCCAAAGGCACCTGAATGGACCATTACAAAAGGAACTACAGACCTCCAACTTAAGTTTAAGCGAAAAGAAAAAGACAGCTGAAAAGACTTAGACAGTTCCAATTTGAAAGCAAAGTGTTACTGTACGCAGTTTATGTTAACTCTAGTTGTTGTTATAACGTTGTTGTTGCACACCTGCAGTAGTCTTTCAAGTTCCCAGTAGTTCACTAAAGTTCTTGTTGTTACAAAATTGTTGTATCATACATCCTTCTCCGATTGTAAGTATCATTCAATCCTCTGTCGAAATCCTCAAATTAGAAGTTTGCCAAACCATAAAGACCAATTCCCCTACAGAACACTTTCTAAAAACACCTAAATTAGTATAAAAAGGGGATGAGAGAACTCTGGGAAAGTAAAATCTTACCTAAGGGGACCCCCACCTCCAAGAGGCAAGCCCGGGTGAGACTGAAAGCAGTTCATACCGGACTCTTGAGAGGAGTGTTGCTGGCCTTGCTAACAAATAACCTGATAAGCAGCGAAGAGGTTAAATGCAGCAAGTGTTACCATCGGATATATGATGGGGAGACCCAAGAGTCCCTAATAAGAATTCACACCAACGTGAATCCCAGCTGTTTCAATCATTCCCAGATCTCCACTTGTCAAGAAAGTGGAAAAACGTATTGGATTGCTAAGAATACTGCCACTTTTCGGCAGCGGTTGCTCGGAGAATGTCCTATAGGGGAAGCCTGGTTTTGCTTTGAACATGAGAATAATCAAGGAGAATTAATAGATTTGATCAAAGAAAAACAATTAGTAATAAATACCAAAAAGGAAAACGAATTGGAAATACCTTTAGGGAAAAATTTATTCATAGATTTAGTTGAAAGAATTAGTAAAGAATTAAATATAACCAATTGCTGGGTATGCGGTAATACACAAATGTCTGAGATTTGGCCATGGGAAGGGATCAGTTTAAGCCCATTGGAAATTCTAAAATGGAAGCAAACTAACCAAACATCTCAATTACCTAAGCAAAAACGAAAGAAAGAACAATGGAATTTAAAATATAAACCTATTGGAGAAGAATGTATTAAAAGAGTTGGAAACCCATATAGAACATTTGTAGGAACTATGCCCTGCAAAAGGTACCTAACTATAAAAAAGTCAATTATAAGGTGGATACCTAAGGAGCCAAACAAATATTGGACAATACACCAAAAGGAAAAAGGATGTGTTTATCACGAAGGATATGATTTACATGAATGTGCTGGAAAGAAAATAAATCCCTTTTGGGGATTAGAGGAATTATCCAAGTATTGGTCATGTCCCACCGAAACCAACCAAACCTTTTGGACAGCACCCGAGTATCTATTCTGGATATGCGGAGACACTGCATATACCAATCTTCCAGGAGATTGGGCCGGGAGCTGTACAATTGGGATTATAAAACCTTCATTCTTCCTACTTCCCAAAAATTCGGGGTCTAAATTAGGAATTCCCTTGTACGATGATTTGAAAAGGGCTAACCGAAAGAAAAGGAGTATGATTAATTTAAGAAGTACTCAAAAATGGAAGGGACAAGTGTGGACACCTGAACGCATCATGGAAGTATATGGGCCAGCTACGTGGGCACAGGATGGGTCGTGGGGATACCGTACTCCCATTTATATGCTGAACCGAATCATCAGACTCCAAGCAGTATTAGAAATAATATCTAATCGAACAGCCCTCGCATTAGACCACATTACCGAACAGTTAACTCAGACCCGAGCAGTGGTCTATCAAATTCGGCTTGCAGTAGATTATTTATTGGCCGATGAAGGAGGTATTTGTGGAAAATTTAATACATCCGAATGCTGCCTGGAAATTGATGATAAAAGCGAAGTAATACGAAACATATCTAAAGAAATCCGAAAAATAGCATATGTAGGAAACCAACAATGGACCCCTCTAATGGACACTAGCTGGTGGGATGACTTCTGGTCCCTAAAAAATAAATGGTGGAAAAAAGTAGTCTTTTTAGTTGCAAGTGCAGTCATAAGCTTTTTATTTTTACCATGCCTACTCCCATGCCTAATTAGGCTTATAAATACCACTATACAAACCAGTATAAGGAATATGACTGATCAAACGAGAGCTAAAATTTTGATGATCGGAACCCAAAACCCAGAACATGATTCAGCTAAAGAAATTTTAAACCAATTTCTAGAACTACAAAAATTATACCCCCAAGAAACCGAAAATTGTGATTTGATGCGGGTCAAAGACCTGATCAAAGAGAAAGAGGGGGGATTGTGGTAAAAGTCTTAGCTGAAAACCATAAAACAACATTGCTAGAAGAGTTAAAAAGATTGTTGCTTACCTTATCGTTCTATCCACTCATTCGTTTGTTGGTTCTTTGATCAAGTTGTTATGTTCTTTTCCCCAGTTAAATGTAGTCCCTATGTAATTCAAACCCTGGTTTATTGTATTTCCCCTATCCCAGTTACTTCCTCCTTCCGCCCTTCCCCTTACCTCATTTCCGGCCTTACCATTTCCGCCCTTTCCCTTACCTCATTTCCGGCCTGCTGCTGCCTGCCTATCAAGTTAGCCACACCCTATATGTAAATCTCCAGAAGTTTCCCAGTACCACTATTACTGGAAGTTGTTGTTGAAGAAAAGATTCACAAAAATAGTCAACCAACACCAAACCCAAGTTCACAGATCATCTCAACTAACAAGCCAAGTCACCTGCAATATGTCCTTTGTAACTGTTTAATCACCACAACCTTAAGGGCAGTTAAGAAGAATGACACCCCCAGACCAATGAGCCACTATTGAGATCTCGGACGTGTCCGTGAGGCTGAGACTCCCATCCCTATGTTCGTCGGGATCGGCAGGACCTCCTCCCGGCGTTGCCTGGCAGCAGCAGCAGCAGGCGTAGGGCCTATTCCCTGTGACCCCCCATTAATAAAGAGCTGTTTAATAAAGGCCTTGGCCCTGCTAAATTCATTACAGTAGGTTTGCATGCATTTGTGGGGATTTCGTCCCCACTCCTGGTGGAGAGGAAGATGAAAAATTGAAAATGCATGGCTGAAAATTGGAAAGGAGATAATGGAAATTGATAACACAATCCTAATGGAGGTGGCAGTCAGCCTTTTAGTACTGATTACAGTGCATTTAAGTGGGAATAGGGAAAGGTGGTTCATTTGTTATAGCAGAGAAGGAGGAGACAGTGCAAAGAGACAAACAGAATTATGACAGACTCAGGGCAACAGATGGAGATAATGATCTTGACAGCAGCAGTCCAGATAGATATGATGACAGCATGGTTGCAGTACTTAGGAACAAAAGCAGAGGGATACTACAGTAAGTGAGATACATGGCTGCAACACCAAAAATAATCTGGATATGAGTTTTAGCTATATGGATGAGGAAAAAAAAAGGCCTGTGCTTGTGACATATTGCAAAAGAGAATTTGCAAGTCATAAATATATTCTGGAAATGAGGACCCCTGGAGACACACCCTATAGAGGATGTCACTCTCTAGAGCTAAGTGTCAGGCCAGGAGATTTGGTTGTTCACTGGGCTCAAAAAGAGGGGCACACTGGAGATGCAGGTGTAATTGCTGTAGCCCTGCAGGCTGTGGACTGACTGATGACAATGCAAAGGAAGGGAGAAGAGTAACAGAGAGGTGAGATTCCCAGCTGGAAGGCATCCTGCTCATTCCAAGCACTTTTTCAGCATCATGCCCTTCAAGTAGTAGTTATGCATAGACTGGGTGCAGTACCCCATCTCACCCACAGCAGTTACATATGCACAGTAGTGGCAAAATCTGCCCCTCCATGCTCTGAAAGACTGACTGTGAAATGTTTCATTCGCTTTAAGACTTTTCTTTTTCCTTTTTCTTTCTTTTTTTTTTTTTTTTTTTTAATTCAAGTGTTTCTGGGAGTATTTTTATATCTTGAGTATTACTTCTTGGCAAAGCTTTGGACTTTGTTCCATTTCTTGTGCTCTTGGTTTCTATTTCATTGTCGAGATAGCTCAGAATTAGCATATTAACCCTTAAAATTCTTTGGATCTGATTCAGAATATGTCACTCCATTAAAAATCCAGCGTTTTAAAGGATCTGATTTTAACCAGCTGTATCTTTATTGATGGACTATATTGTATCAAGAAATAAAAAAATATCCAATGCATTTTAAGCATGCCAAGCATGCTGAAATTTCAGGTTACATTTAGCTAGCTCATTTGGAATCTCCAGTTCTAAAAAGAGTCCTACCAGACCTACTGTTTTTCTCTCTACTCATTCAGAGATGTTTCCTTTCTTCAAGTGGATTTTAAATATCTAGGTTTTGCATTTGCATATAAATGCAGATGGATTATATATAGAGTGCTATGATTTTGCCACTCAAACATGTGAAAACAAAATATTTTTAAGCCAGATGCTCATATATGTGCACATTTTTCCTGACTCATACAGAAAACATCAGGAAGAATATTCTTTTATGATGCCTGGCTGGTATCCTTCATGTACACTGATACAAACACTGGTGTTCTAAATATGTGCTTGTTCCTATAGAATGAAAAAATCTACCTCTGCCTCATACCTATAAAAAGGCTTTTATTGATTAAAGTCACATTTATTCTAATGTTTTAAGGATTTGAGAGTTTTAGTCTTCCACTGTTTTTTCAGTTATTCCCTTAGTAAAACCCCTCCTCTTTTTTTTTTTTCCTTTTTTTTCTTCCTTTTTTTTTTTTTTTTTTTTTGCATGTGATAAATCAAGTTACTTTTTCACTCTGGACTCTATTATGGGTTCACAGTAGCTATACAAACCACACGGAGTTAAGCAAACAAAGGAATTTTTTCATTTTCTCTTTCATTCAATAAAGTTCCATTTTCTGTCACCCTGCAACCTTTTGACCTGCATCTTAATGGCACTGGTCACTCAAGGGCAAAAGTTCAGCTGTAGGTTAAGTCTGTGTGTGTTTGCACTGGCCAGGAGACAGTGGGTCCTTGCTGCTTGTCCCCCCCCCCAGCCCTGCCATCACTCCCCAAACACCAGGCTTGCCCCTGTCAAGCTCTCCCTGCTCCAGATCTCCCTCTGTGAAGAAGGTAAGGAGGGCTGGAGTGAGCTTTCTCTCAGCCTTTTGTTTTTCTTGTCAACAAAAAACCACTGTCTTGTTTTCCTGCTCCGGGGGTGAGAAGGCGAGAGAGAGCTCTCCAGCAGGGACACTGCAGTCAGTGCTGACTGCCTACAGCCACTTGTGCTGATCACTGCTTCGTTCTTCTTTGCCCCTGGAAGTTGGCTCTGTTTCCAAGAGAGAATAGGGACCCCTCCCTTGTTCTCAGCACTGCTGGCACAAATTGACTCAGGATATTGGCTCCTGCTGTGAATGGGGAGCTCCCTCTTATGCACTTCACAGTGTGATTTTGCAAGGCACTCTGAAAGCAAATGCCTCAGGTGCACCCACCTCTCCCAGTACCCTCCAGGTGGCCTGGGGACTACTGACACATTTCTCCCGGTCACTAGAACCATGCATGACCTGGAGACTCACACTGCTAGACACAGTATTCCCCTCCAAATCACTGGCTCTGGTATGACATGCTGCCCTCTCTCTCATAACAATATGGCACTGCCCAGTTTAATAGTTCCAGGAAGGCATCTCCTCTCAGCCTCCCCGTGGTTGCCAGGCCCTGAGCTCTTCAGGAAGCCCCTGCTTCATCACCAGACAGCAGGCCACCAGCCAGACAGTGAAGTCAAACATTCACAATACAGCTTTTTGAACAAGTGATTTGCCTGAGAGATGTAGAAAAAGTGTAGAAGAAGCTTGCATCACTTTTGGAGGAGTTTCCTCCCTCCCTGGCAAATGGGACTGGTGAACAGGGCATAACTGAGACCATTTCTGGCTCTGAAGACAAGCAGGAGCAGGGCAAACTGTGTGCTGAGTGACCAAGACAGTTTATCCTCTGCAAGGGGGCCTGATAATGTCTTGGGTATACTTGGCATTGACTAAAAGCTCATCCTTTCCTTAAGGACATCTTTGGCTTAAAGGTCTGACAGGCTGCTGTAGTATGAGCTCTTGATCTAAAGGACCAAATTATGTTTACCTGTAACAGCCTGTGAATTTGAAATTACACAGTCTCAGAATTGCTCAGAATGAGGGCTGGTAGCAGTGCAGATGGTGAAGCTCCCTCCCTTCTCCCTGTGAATGACCACACTTCACCACTTCCAGAGCATCCCACAACTCCCAAGATCAGCAGACAAGGCACAGGCTGTGGAGGAGCTTTTCTGGAAGTTGGGAAGTTGAACAGCTCATGCCCAAAAGATAGTCTAGATGGCCCTGGAAATAGTAAAGTGGAGCTTGGGTGTCTCTGCTTCTGCTGTGGGACTGTGCCCTGTGCCTAACCTGAGTGGGCCCCAGAGAACATGGCAGCTCCTATCAAAACACTTCTGAATTGCCATTTCTGCCTGCTGCAAACCAGACTTGGAACAAAAATTGGCAATAGGTACGTGCTCCCTTTTTAAGCGTCCCAGTAACAATGACTAAGGGCCCTGCCCTGACAAAACTGAAGTTTGACTCAAACAGTCCAGTTATAGAGTCTGAGTTTTAAGCATAGGTGCACCAGTTCCAGTACAACCCTTCATGTGCTGAAGCTAAGCTCAGATATAAGTGCTTGCTGCATAGGATAAACCAAGCAGGATTCTCTCTTAGTGTCCAGAGAAATGTTACATAAGAATTAAAATTTAAGTGGGATTCTGTTTTACTCTGGTTAAACATGATTTGTAAAGTCCTGTACACAAAATAATTAGAATACACCAAAAAGTTCAGTTATCTGGGGGCAAAATTAATTGGAATAAGTTTGAGCTGTCAGAATTAACTGAGGAAACATACAAAGCATTATTATTTGGTGGATTTTCAGTGGTGCCCAATAGTATTAAAATATCCAAGTATTCTAATCCCCAGGGATTTAGAACAAACAGTTAAAATCAACTCAAATTTATTATCAGACAATTCACTAATGACTTGGTAAATGGCAAACTGGTTTCACTGATGAGGAAAATTGGCATAATGAATTATTATGTACTAATTAGATTTGCATAAAAACACAGAAGCCTCATTAGCCAAAATCCTCCATCCTGTTTAGAGACAGGCACTGATCCTGAGACTGTCTGGCTTTGGGATCCAAGGACTAGTGACATTTAGAACAAGATAACCATGCCCACTCTATATAACAGTTTGTCCAGAGTGGTCCCCAGTACTGTGAGTCCCTGGGATGTTCTTATTATTCATTTCATGTTTTGTTCCAGTTAGAAGTGCCCAAAATAACAAAGGGAGTGTGTCACAGATGCCAGGGAGGGCTGAAGTTATTTATTGCCTGCCTTAGTGAGTGCCATGAAGGCCTATATGGGTGTTTGAAGCATGGGATGCTGTCAGAGGATTGTTTAGGATAGACTGAGGCCAGATTGATACAGTCATGTTATCTGAAATGAACCCTATTTAGCCACTCCTGAACTTTGTCACAGTGGCAGCTAACTGGGGCAGTCCAAAACAGAGTCAGGGAATGTAATAGTAGTTAATAAGGAAAATCAAGGATCCAGGGCTTGAGGAGAGGATTGTGGCCTCTCTATTGTTTATTGTGGTAGTCATACAAGCAGAGAATGCCTCAGCAGTGAGGGGGGACATTCATTTTCCCAAATATTGAGAAGATGCTGTTTCAGCTTCTGCAAATATGCCTCTCAGGGTCCAGGTGGCTACAAAAGTCAAACAGATTTAGTCAGTACATTTGTACAAGCTGTCGGATGGGAAACAATGTTAAGATTTCTAAAGAAAGCCAAGGTTCCTTCTTAGTCCACTTACTCTGACAATTAAAGCTTTTGAGGAAAAAGTGAAAATATGTGTATCACAAGACTTAGAAACATTAATGTTGTGAGGCACCTTATAAGAAAATTTTACCTGGCAGACAGTACAGGTGATCCTGGGAAAAGGAGTGGTGTTTATGTGTCTCTACTTTCTTTATTTTAATATATATGAATATAGGTGTATAAATTATATAGACATAGACATAGATAAATAGATAGATAGATAGATAGATAGATAGATAGATAGATAGATAGACAGACCGAGAGACAGATAAAGAGATACATCTAGTCCTGCTAAACTCATGTTAAATTGCACCTTTACTTATTGCAATCCATTTCTTCTTGATCTGTTTGGTAGACAGTCCAAAGAACACTAAAACAGAATTAGAAGTAGATTGGATGTGGTAGTCACCAGTAATTAATTGCACAAATGTCATTCTGAAGACTGGAGGTAATCGTGGCTCACATGCTGCAAATTCCACATCAAATTGATCCTTTTGCCTTACAGAGGAAAAGCGAGGTGAAGCATCCATGTACTCTTCAGCACCAAGGAAGTGTGTGCTCTGCTTCCAACTCACTCAAGGCCTCATGTGGGTCATTATAGCAGCACAAAATTCAGAGTGCTTCTCTGGTTTTGCTGCAGCTACGTCCCTGAATCTTGTCCAGGCTCTGACATTAAAAGCTGACTTGCACATATTCCTACCCAAACTGCAGACCCCATTCTAATCACAACATAAACCTACCCTGGAACTAACCTGGAAGACCAGACACTGACTTGAGGTCTAAGGAGACCTGGTTTTCATCACTAAAGAAAATGCATCTTTAAATGATGGGAAGATTTTACTAATCAGCTATTAGCTCTCAACTAATGTGGTTTTTTTTTGAGAGCTGTCTGACTGTACCATTGTCTCTTCCCTTTTCATTGTTAATTTGCCAGACCAAGCTGAAGGGAGATGTCTCCAAAGCAGGTTGATTTATGCCAGGGAGACTTTCTGGACTGTTGAAACCAGGGCAGCTATTTGGCACTGAGTTTATACTATTTACAAAGAAAAATGTAATGTGGGGAGGGAGGGAAGCAGGATATGTCTAAAGAAAGCTAAGAATTGCTAATGATGGCTTGGCAGGACTGTTAATAGCTTTTCTTCTTCTTCTGATATTCCATTGATAGCCCAGCAGCTTGTTAATTGTTTTTTTTTTTTTAAAGAAATTTCTACAGGTTTTTTTTTTCATTATTTGCCACGATTTTGGCTACTTTCATTACCCCATCACCATTAGGTTCTGAGTACTTGCTGTCAGTGCCACACATGTGGTTAACACATGAGTATCTATGAATAGGTCTCTTTAACAGTACCCACGGGATAATTCTTAAAACTATCTATCTAAAGCTGTCTCATTTTTACTAGGAAAGGAGGGGTAGTTTGAAGAAGGACAGTTGTAAATTGAATATACTGAAGTATGTGATCCAGATTTATTGTAGTAAAGCATGTTTCCTTCAAACCAGAGTTTAAAGTGACCCATGGTGGGAAGCTATAATGTACACTAAACTATGTTCCTATGAGTGTGAAAGAAGGGGGATTCTCCAAACATCATCCTCAAAAATAAACCTTTCAAAAGTGGTTTTTTATGCCCCTTCCCTGTGTTTAAAATGATGGCAGATGCAGGCCTACATCATGTTTCCCCTACACTCTAGTTGTGCTGGGAGATTTAAAGGTTCATTCCTTCCCTCTGCAAATGTTTTTTCCCCCCAAAATGTGAGGATAGATCATGAGCACTCCTGATTCTAAAGTGCATCCCAGAAGTACTGGGGTACATGGATATGGAGCACACTGCTCACCTTGCTTAGCCTTCAGCAGGGGCCATCATCCATGTGACTCAGAGAGACAGGACATCCCTCTAAAGGACTGGCTCAGCTATGGAAAGACCCCAAAAACGGGAGGCAGGAGCAGGGCCTGGGCCATATTCTGCAACTGCCCATTTCAGACAACAGCCATCATTGGATACTATGGTCCAGAGGGCTCACTGACCAAAGCCACATTTTGTTACCATTTTCCAGACCCCTGCAGGCCAGGACAAGGGCAGTGTTGTCCCTGCAGCTGCTCATTTAGGCATTATGAGAAAGGAAGTGTCAAAGCTGAACTGTTTCAAAGTGTAGGAGAGTTGTGACATCTTTAGGTGAGGTAAGATTCACTGTAAACCAGCAAGTTTTTACAGAAGACTTCCTCCAGTAATCCTTTTTATATTTTTTTTTCTGTTCTGATTGTTATAATCCATCTGCCTTTTAACACTAACACCTAAACCTAGTGTTATCTTAGGAGTGGCATAGAGGCAAACATAGAGCAATGAATACCAATGTCAGAACTTTTCATTCAATTCAAACAATATTGAATTTCTGGAAAGGTCAGGTCTTGACTCACCTAATGTTACAGCTGATGCTTTGGGCTTTTTACTGTTTCTTTTAACAATGTCTTCATGATCCTACTAATTTTAAGTAAACATATGATTTAGACCTGCAATCTCCCTCTCTTTCTCTTTGTGATTGAAAATTTTACATTAAGCAACTCCCAGACACCCTTTAACTGTGGACATAACCCGTGTTATTTGTACCAGCTAAATAAAACTAGTTCAAAACTCTGCCCACATGAAATTCAGAAAGCAGGTAATTATTGGAACTTTCCTGGATAGTTTTCCCGTACCTGCAGCAAATAGATAAGCCCTTCACAAAGTTGGACACTGTTTCCCAGGCAATTCAACTGCACAGATAACAAATTGTCAGTGCCCAGCCAACAGATCTCTCAACATCCCTAATTTGCTGAGGATAGAAATGAGACTCCATTTGCCTAATGCATTCTGGAGTTTGATGGAGATAATTCTGCATCCAAGCTGTCAGAGCAAAGTTGGAGCAACAGATCATCCTCTTCACATGCAGACAACTGTAATGAAGACATGTCCTTATCCACTGTTTTTTTTTGAATGAGATCTAAGTGATAGTAATCCTGTTGTAACAACACTAAAGCAAAACTAAATTCATCCATTTTATTGAGCGCTATAGATTGACTGCAACAATAAAATGGTAATACCTGTCCTCCAATGATTTTATCTTTATTGTTCACAGCTTAATTGTCCCTCTGGAACTAGGATATACAAATGTATTATTAAAATGAGACATCTGGCAGTGGCCCTAAATGCCTCTATGTCAGGAATTTACTATCTATTACTTGTAACAGTAAATCTGTTGTGCACATCTGCAGCAGCAGAGAAAATCACATCTGACAGCAATGATACAAAACATTCACAGGGGCTTTGGAAAGGCACAAGACTGAATGAATCCAGGCTTTTACAGTCCGTTACAATCTTCACTGAACCTGATCAAGCTGAAGAAACCCATTTTATGGCACTTTTCTCAATTTCAAATCAGCCATCATTTCTTGAAGCAGAACACCAAGAAATCTTTCAAATAAATGTGGCTATAATGAGCTCTTTTTCATGGCACATTTTATGAACTGGAAAATGTGTAAATGTCTGTGGGCTGTGTGGATTGGAGTTTAGCTGCTTTGTCTACCAGAAATAATTCTAGATGCTCATGTGAAAAAACAAACTCAAAAAACTCCCAAATAATCTATATGGCCAAGATACTACCTCAAAACTAAATTCCTTTAAAACACATTTGAGAAATGAGGATTTCCTTAAAAAATGTCCAGTAAAATTCTTGGAATTATGGAAATGTTAACATTTTGTTATATATACCATTCCATCTTACCCTAGGCTTAGGAAAGAGAAAAAAAATGCCTTGGAGCAAAACTTCATATTGAAACTCCTATTCCAGAAATAAATTAATAGAAGCTTTATTAGATGGGTACACAGTTTTGTTTTGTATAGTCCATATCCCTGGAAGTCTGGTAAAATTTAAGAGATAGAATTTAAATTACACATGCTAATCCTCTCCTAGTCTTCCTATATATAAAAATAATCATGTATAAGTATTGAAGTTATAATATGGAAAAACTAATAAGTATAATATATATATATATAATATAAATATATAAATATATAATAAAGAATAAACATTCTCATTTTAAATATGCAAGGTCAGATGAACTTTTTTTCAGATTCAGTGAGGGGGTGAAAGAGATACACTAGTATGAATACTTGCAGGACATCACAATTAATCAGTTTAGTCTGAATAGCATACATAATGCTTCATGGTATCTGAGGTAGGTAGGGTTTCATAAAGGAAAGTATTTTTAATTCATAAAGCTAAAGAAAAAAATTGACTTCCTGAAAAGAGCATAGATGATTTGCTCTGTATTTTGCAGTGGTTGTTTGTTTGTTTGTTTGTTTGTTTGTTTGTTTATATGTTTCTTCTGACATAATCATAGTTTACTACATTTATACAATAAGTATCTATTTGGTGATCTTCTCACCTGATAATTACTTCTCATGTGTCTGTCTTCATGTATCTTCCCATATTTAAAATGGTGCTGTTTGATGAGCAAGCCAGAACACTGGTTTTGTCTACCAGGACTGATACATAGTTTTTTTCTACACTTCTAGAATGTATCTAGAGGATACATTCTGTCATATATTCTGCTGCTTCTCAAAATCAGCTATAAGTACTTCTTAATATAGACTCAGAAAACTTTTTTTTTTTTTCTATAAGCCTGCTTTGGTCTGAAGATGTTTTCATTTTTCATGACATTGGAGAACCAACTCCAATATCAATAAATATTTTATTTTCTTAACATAGCACTCAGGGGAAATAATACTGTATCTCCAAATTATTGGTTTTTTCTTTCAGCGAACCAGTAATTCCCTATTTGGATGACACATATGACAAGTAAATCATTAAACACCCCTCTATATTCTAGATATGGCTTTGCAAGTCACAGGGGGAATACTGCAATTCTTTCTCAAGAAAGAGCAGAGGCTGTATCTATGCAACAAGAGATAACTCCTACCAAAACATGAAAATAGCTGATCAGGAGTGGGGAAGAAAAACCCTGTGAAGCTGCACAAATGAGCAAAAGAGAGAGTTATACACTGAGGCAAGCACATGCACATCCTCCTGGCATGAAAACATGCTAGCTGACTGCTCTGTTCCAGCACTGTGCCAGCCACAGAACAAGCATTGCTCATTTCAACTGCCAAGAGCCACTTCTCAACTGGCAAACATCTGAAGGATGGGAGGCTTTTAGGAATATCGGTTTCAACATGTAATATTTTACCAGAAATGTAAAATAATAATAATAATGATGGTAATAATAATGCAGTTTAGTTAGATCAAATGGAAAGAATATGAATCTTATGTACTTCTTGCAGCATACAACTCTTGTTAGAAAAATGCCATTCTTAGAATAAAGTGCTATTTCCAAGTGGTCTGTACAGTGGTAATAAGCAGCATGGTAGGCTGGCATTTGCACTTACTCTCTCGCATGTTCTTTTACCAACAGGTATCATGAGAATCCAGGATTAATGTCAAATATCTCTACATTTTTGTGTCTTTGAACAAAGGGAATGTGAACTCTTTTAATAATGAGGATTAACATTATTCCTGCTATGATTTATTTCTGCTTTACTCAGGATACCAGCACCATCCCCTGTCCCCTGGATCCAGAAAAACCATCTCCTATAATAAAGAATGCGACCTTCTGTCATGTGGAAAGAAGCCATCAGGAAGAAGAAGATTACAAACCAGCATAAGGATGAGAAAAGAAAATTTAAGCAGAATGTATTCCATTAAACTGAAAGCTGGTGTGTGCTCAAGAGTTAATATTTCCATTTGTGCCATGGCATCTTGAGTGATGGTCATCAGTCACTGCATTTCTCTTCTATACCAGCAGAAGGTTGGTCCTTTAAACACTGCTGTGTACCTGGATAGTGGGACATGAATTCAATATTGACAGAGGGAAGCTTGCCACCTACTGAATCACCACCTGAGTCATCCTGCAGCTAAACCACAGATTACAGAACTGGAAGTGTGTGCTGCTGTGCTGGAAACCATCGGCGACGATGTTACACCAAGGTCTAAGGCAGGGAAACTTCACAGGTTTCAGGTTTTCTGTCTTGTGGTTCCTTGGCACAGGAAACATGAAGTGTACACAACAGGCTATAAAATCCACTTTTAGTATAAACCACAGAGCTTGACGTGCATGAGGCTTGAGAAAATAGTTTCCATTTTCTGTAATAGTGATAGTGTATACAACTTCTACCTGTAAATGTAAAATACAAGCCTGAATTATCTAAACATCCGCCCTTAAGCCTCTCACAGCTGCAAAACCCCTGAAGCAGCTGAAGGAAGAAACATGGCAATGGTTAGTGCAACATTTGAACCACTGGAAAAATAAAGACTGATCCTTATTAAAAACTTAAAACTATTTGAGAGGTTTTTTCCAGGCCATTGAAAATGTTAAGGTAGTGGTGCTGGTGGTGAGTCTTGAGCTCAGGTCAGTTTACTTTCTGCTGTTGCTGCTTTCAGTACTGTTGTATGAATTTGAGCATTGCTACTTAAAGATTTGCAGCACATGTTTGCAGAATGAGCTGTACTTAGCCTGGCACACCAGGTGTGCCAGTGGAAGCACAGACTAAGAGGTAGGATAAACTGCATCCAGGGTTTATTTTTCCTTTACATATGTAAAATAGAAGCACAATATGGTTAAGTAAGGATCCTAATTTCAATGCTGTGCATTCCAAAGTTCCTTTATTTATTTACCCCTTTGCCACCAGTGGCACCAAGCTTCCTCTGTCCTGATGTACAGCGATAAAGGCGCTGTAGGACCCCCCCGAGCTCTGGAGCTCTCTGTGTGACACACAGCATGTTCTGCCTGGGGCAGGGCAGCAGCAGAGCAGGTGCCCACTCTGGCTAACAGGCTTGGTCCTCTGCACTTCAGTGGCACTTGGGAAACACGGCTTGTTGGGCTGAAGGCTGCAGCCATGGTGCACTGGGCACACTGATACCAAGTGGTGGGAGTGAAGTGTCCAGCATGTCTGCAGAGGGAACGTGCTGCAAGCAAGGGGGCAAGGACCCTTCCATTGGGAAGGGTGGCAGGTTCCAACCACCCCAGGCCAGAGATGGTTCAGGGAACTGGCCGCAGGCCTGGCTTTTGTGAACCCATTGGACAGACAGGCGTTTATTTGCATAAAAATAGACTTCAGGAAGCCATTAAAATGTAACAAAAAAGTATTTAATGCCCCAGCGCCTACCGAGCTTATATCAACCTCCTTATTAGACCTTTCTTTTCTCCTTCTCCTCCTCCCCTCCCTTGGCATTGCTCTGCTGCACAAACAGCCCATATGGAAAACAGCGCAGCCTGGAAACACCTAGCTCTCCCTGTCCTCTCTCGCTTTTGGCTTTTGCAGCTGCTGTTTTCCCAGTGTTGTCTTGGGGCAGTTTCCTGTTGCCATAGCTGATAGCCTGCCAGCGCCTGCCTGGGCCTTTCAAGTGTCAACACTGCGAAGTTCGCTGCGATGGCCAAACGCTTGTTAATGAGATATAGCAGCTGGGTAGGGGTGAACCACTGAGATGGATAAAGGCACGCCGCTGGTGCAGGAAGCGATGCCTTTTGAATCCTTTCAGCGCTCTGAAAGCATTCAAATCAAAGAGCCTATGTTGTATTCATTAATAAACCAAAGTTCCCATGCAACTGTGTTAAAGCCAGGAGTTTAACTTTGCTACGGACAGGTGATTTTTTCAACAGTGTTTTACACCGGAAGACAAAGGGCAAGAAAACAAGGGTTTATGTACTGCCAAAGGCATTACTTCCCTATCTTACAGCCAGACAGAATTGTTAAACTGAGCTAGGTATTTGCCATTTCCTGACAATAAAAGCTTCTTTTCTTTTCCTCTATTTTTTACGCTTCAAAGCTCGCAGCAGCCTGCTTGATCTCCATCTCTCACACTTCTTTTTAGACTTGTTTCCTAATTTTTTGAAAACTGTGATTAAAAGCTAGAATTAAAAAAAAAAAAAAAAGACAAATTGTTAAAAAAAAAGGCCAAAGAGCTTATAGACAGGATTAATGACCAAAGCCACTTTCATTCAACTGAAGCAGTCCATGTGATCTGTAGTCTGCATCTGTTTTGCTATAGCAGAACATAGGAGTGCCCAACAGCTGGGCAAAGCAGGCAGAAAGCAAAAAACAAAAGAAACTAGCATAGTTTCTTTGCAGCACTTAAATAGTGCAAAGTTTAAAAGGCAACATGAGCCAAAGAGCACCTTAAAGATTTTTCTAGCATTTATTTTTAATTGGGTTGAGACATTTTTAATTTCCTTTTTTTCTTTTCTTTTCTTTTCTTTTCTTCTTTTTTTTTTTTTTTTTTTTTTTTTTTTTTTTTTTTTTTTTTTTTTTTTTTAGCAGGGGCAGCTGGGGAAAAGATTGAATGCTAGGAAAACATGTTTAAAACTGAAACAACCACAGTAGTAATAGTGACAAAATTGCTTTGGAAAAGTTAAACAAAAGAAGTGTTAGGAACAGGAAAGGGCCATATGGCTCGACAGGCCTGCCATTTTCTGGTTTATCTTAATTGTTTCCCTCACTTCTCCTCAAATGAATACAAGTGTCTCAGACTCATTTATATGCTTTCATTTCCCTTTCACAGTAACTTGTTCCAAGGTAATTTAAGCCAAGCTGCTTAAGTGATATTTAGCTATGTGATTGTTTAGAGAACAGCAGTTTAGTTATATTCATCAGCCCACCACAGTCACTGTACTTGTTTTTGGAACTTAGTTACACTAATCAACTACCTACTAAATGGCCCTCTTTGGGGTAAACTAAGTCAGGCAGACCCTGATCTAGAAGCTTCTGTTGGGGTCAAGAAGAGTCATGCTATTCACCTTCAAAGAACTTAACTTTGGTTCAGGCATATTCTTTCACTCTAAAATTTAATTCCAGAGAAATATAAAGGGTTTGGTTTGGTTTAATTTTCCTCACATAAATGTAGGTATTTAATTTATATTTTTCTGGAAATAATTTCATTTTAAGGCAGTCATCTATCACATTCTTCTAACCAAAATGACATATTCAGAAACCTGAATTTCCCTGTAAAACTCCCCAGAAAGATTTTTCTGCCAGACTCTGTCTCTGCTGGGGGAGAGAAAGAGTACTGAGGCTTAAAGGATATTTTTATATGTGAAAAATTGTTCCAAACAGAAGATTTCAAATCAGGCCAGCCCAACACAGACACCATTTTGGCCTGTGTTTTATCTGTCATGATTCCTGTGCTGCCTACCTTGTCACTCAGAGTTCTGTGACTGCAGAAGGTGTGGAAAGGCATCAAAGGAAGGTGCATTTAGATGTCTGGGGATGGCCATGGTGTAAAAAAGGACCCTAAGTCAGGCAGGAAAAAGAGGCAAAACAAAACACTTCCTATTAATAATAACATCAAGTGTAACCATGGCAAGCTGTTAAGCCTTTAAATAAACATACCATGGCAAGCTGAAGCGTAAGTTTCAACCAGCTTGTTAGAACACAGTCCTCCACCATGACAGAAGTTAAGATGTTCTGCATGCACAGAGCCTGTGCCAGGGCATAATCCACATTTTGGCTACTCTGGCTACTCAGGGTAATCAGCAGATTAGTGGGGAAGCACTGTTAATGGAGGAAGACAGCACTTTTCTCATCTTCAGGATCTTTTCAGCCTCAGAAAATGCTGACTTGCAGAATCTGCTCAGAAAACTCTTGTTCAGACACAAGCCAGTAAATTTGCTCATTCTTACAAAAGATAATGAATGATTAATAAATGAGTCAATTCAGTGAATGTCTGGCCTGTGCTTCTCCCTTCAAGAAGATAATTGGAGCAGTGGGGACACAGAAAGGAGAGACAGACATCTGTTGAGCGATAGTGGAGATCATGTTTTAAAACAATTTCTGTAGGTTCACTCCCTTAACAGAGAAAAAGTGGGGGAGGGAGGAAGGATTTTCATATGAGCAGCTTGACTGAGTGCTTAAAACAAGGCATTAATATCAATATCTGCATTCTTCTTCCACCACTGTAACCCCACAGGTGAGACTTTTATTCTGCTTTCAGCAGAATATTTAAGTGAAAGGAGATGAAATAGAAACGAAAATATTCCTAGACCTATCAACTATTTTTTACTATCATAGGCAATGAGTTTGTCTATTGCAATGGTAAGGAGATAAACACTTTTCAGAGACACCCCCCTTAAATAGGAAAAAACATTTTTAAGGTTCTCTGAAAAGAACATCATGAAGCATCATGTCCTTTGGAATCACTTGCATTTGCTACACAATTTAATTGATTTTTTATATATACAAAAATACCACAGTAAGGGATGGAAGGTGAAGGCAAGCAGCTTTTATACCTCCTCAAAACACTGTCTAATTTTATCATAGCACACCACTGTGCTTTCTGATAAAACTCAGTATACATCCATTCTTACACCTAGGCTTAATTCCCAAGTTTAGCTTTTTCATAAAATCTCCAAATTGTGTTTTTTTCCATATTAAATGCAATCTGCATCTGCCCTTCTGAATATACATGGCTTATATTACAGTACCAGCATGAGATTTGTGCTCCAAATGCATTGTCATTTCCTTTGGATGCGTGAGGTTTTGTGAGGTTTTCTTAATTGCAGACAGACTGTGACTGGTTCCTTCCCTGCTTGTATTAGCTTGGATCCTGTTCTCAGCTTACCCTTTCTAAGCTTAACTTAAGTGTATCTGCTATGTCTTCCTCATCGCTTTGGTTTATTGGATATTTATTGCACTTTAGATACATAACAAGACCACTGTTAAATGTCAGCTCCTGTCAGATGAGGAATCACCTCTCTTCCCCAGATTTGTCCTTGACAACTTAATGAAAAAGCCACACCTTAATCAAAAAGCTGCACACACACATTCACTCTCCTTCTCCTTTCATTCCAAGGGCTGTAGCTGTATATGTGCATGTTTGTAATGTCCCTGTTTCAGAGAAAGACAGACTGAGCCCATAAGGATCTCAAATTCTCCTGTATTCCTAAAATAAACTCCTCTGTATCCTTGCAGTTTCCTTCAGCTTGCTCTCCTTCAGCCCTAGTCATTTCCTCAAGGAGCTGAAGACTCTGAATGCCTGTGTCTAAAACAGGGTTTTGGGGCATTTCCCCAGGGGAACAGTACAACTTGTCTTACACCCCCTTCTCAGAGAGAGCCTGCAATAAGCTGTGTGGACTTTGGGGAGGAATGCTGGAGGGAATCCCAACATTATGTTAGATCTGCCAACCTGACAGGTTCAACAGAAACCTCTGAAATTTCCTACCCCTATGCAGTGACCCGTGGCAAATCTGCATGACAATGTATTGTGTAATTGCAGGAAGCCAGTGCAATATCATTCAGGAACAGGAAGCTTGGGAACTGTTTACAGCCACCACCACCACCAGCAGTGACAAAACCTGTCATTACCTTGTGCAGTTTCTTTGGAAACATGGATGCAATTGCAAAGTCTTATCACTCAGCTTTATAGGGAAGATCTGCTGAAGTAAAAGAATAACATGGGAAGAGCGAAAAAAGAGACTGGGCTTGGTTGATTGCTGTCATGATTACATTACACAGGTTGAAAGACAGTTTCAGCAATTGCTTATTGTGCATGAGAAGACAGAATTGTTTGCCATCAGTTAGGCTTCAGTTAAGTTTACTATTCCTTATCTCTTGTTTAAGGTAGTACTTCAAAGGAGTACTTGCTTCTTGCCCTTTGACTCAAGTGGGCACAGCAGTGGGATGCCATGTGGGAGATGCAGATTTGAGAGCCTTCATGTGCTCCCAACTCTCAGGTGAACAAGAGGTAGGAAATTCTGCCAATTTTTTCTCTGCTAATTCAATTAACTCATTAATTCATGTGCAGAACTTTCAAAGAGCAAAATTGTACCCACATGCTGGCTATGGTTAGCAAGCAAAGAAACTCAGGCCCCCATTACCTGAGTTTTGGGCACATTTTTAGCCAAAGAGGGCTTTTAGGATCCATGCTCATATTCCAGCAATATGGAAATAAATAAAAACCTGTTTGGAAAGGAAACCTATGATCTCCCAGGACTTAAAATCAAGCACATCTTGATAGGAAAGCTAGTTCTCTAAGGAGAAGCTGACTGTAGTTTAAATATATGGAATCTATTATGGTCTCAGACATTTCTAAAATCAGGCTTGCCATAAACTAACCTTCCAGCTCTACTTTTAAAAGCTCTAAACTCTTGGTTTAATGAAAATCTGAAGCAGGAAAAATCAGGCGACCAAATGCTATAAAAATAATTGGGGTGATGTATTGACCAAAAATATTTAGGCAGTAGCACCTTCAGCTATAGAAATGAGATTGTCCACGGTAGAAAGCATTGTCACCTCAGAGGTGAGGCAGTGGTGGTTGTGCTAATACCGAGGTTGTGGAGTACTGTGTTGTCTTCTCCTGTGCAGAGCCAGATAGTATGAGACCATTTGTGCCACAATGAAGAATATAAAAAACTCAAAATATTCAGAGCAGAACATAGGTTACCAAGAGTCTGACCAACAGCTGGTCAGAGACAGGAACAAATAACATAGCAAGGCCTCATCTGAGGAATAGGAACAAATAATATAGCAGGGCCTCATACAAATTTCAAAAGATACACAGTGTAAGCTTTTTTGATGGACTATTTCTAGACTAATTTTTTTTTAAAGCTAAAAAGCAACTCCCATCCCAATAAAAGAAGAACAGACTGTTCTGAAGAGTGAGAAGTGAGACTCTTGTACTCATACCACTCTACTCATACCACTACTACATTTCTACATAGTCTGGCTACTCACAACCATGTTCAGGATCCTGGAAAAGCTTGCTCAGCTCATGCTACCTCCTTTTCATTTCAGTGACACTGCTTTGGATGTCCAGACTGCCCTTGATAATTGTACATTTGCAATACATAATGGAAACATCTTGTATAGGTGACCCTGTTGTGTTTAAATGGCCAGGAAATGGTGAGTTGAAGGAACACTGTACCATTAGCTCCTACTGCAATCTTAAGGACTCTTGTGGAGGAGGGTACTGCTTGTTCTAAGAAAAGTATCTGATCTGACCCTAAACAGGTAACTGCTCAGAAAGCAAGAGAGCTCTTCTATTTAACCAAACACTTTTCTAGAGAAAAGGAGAAACTGAAGGAGCAGAAGAGAAGGAGAGTGAGAATATGCCTAAGAACCTGTTCTAGTAGTTTCAGCCCTTGCTTTAAGTCAATGTCTCCCATCTCCTTGAAAACACCATAGGTATCCTGCCACTGAATTTTAAGTACAGATCTGAGATGCCTGTACAATTCACTCGCATTGCAGAGCTTTTTCTGGTTACAAAGGTTATAAAGAAAGAGAAGGAGAAACTGTGTTTCAAAAGATTACATGTTTTAATCACTAACACTTTCTATTGTTCAAGATTGCACTTTTATTAAATGTGTTTCACTTTCAAGTACATGAGAGTATTTGAAATATTTCAAGGGCACTTCTTTTAGCTTCCAACAACTAGACGTTGCTGCCACCACCGGACTATTATTCAGAAGGAACATGAACCAGAGATATTCTGGCCTCAGTTAGTTTGCTTTCCTGACAGGCACATACTTAAGTATACATTAAATAATGAATACTTATTTTTCATCATTGCCATGATTAATTTAGAAAATTAAGGGAAACGCAAGAAATGCTAGCCAAAATTTTCCAGTCATCCTTTTAGCTGCAACAGAAGTACATTACAGTGAAGTCAGTGAGGAATATTTTCTCTTTTTTTTTTTTCTTTTTTGAGACTAATCTTATTTAAGGATTGTCATTATTTTTATCTTCTTACTTGTAAACAAAGTAAAAAACAAATTCCATGTCCAACAGGTTTTGGCATCTAAAAAGACACTAAAAACAAGTTAGAATCATAGAATCATTTAGGTCATAAAAGACCTCCAAGATCATCTAGTCCAGTCATTAACCTAGAACTGCCATGTTCACCAGTAAGCCATGAGTGCCACATCCACACATCTTTTAAATACCTTCAGGGATGTTGACTATTGCTCCAATGCTTGACAACCCTTTCAGTGAATAAATTTTTCCTACTCCACAATCTAAAACTCCCCTGGTCCAACTTGAGGCCATTTCCTCTCATTCTGTCATTTGTTCCCTAGGAGAAGAGACCAACCCCCAGCTGGCTACAACCTCCTTTCAGGGAGTTGTAGACAGTGATAAGATCTCCCCTGAGCCACCTTTTCTCCAGGCTAAACAACCCCAGCTCCCCCAGCTGATCCTCATAAGACTTGTGTTCCAGAAGTTTCTCTTCTCTGGACCTGCTCAAGCACTTCAGTGCCTTATTTTTAGTGAGGGGCCCCAAACTAAGCTCAGGATTCAAGTCATGGCTGCATCAGTCGGGGCAAACTCACTGCCCTGGCCCTGCTGGGCACACTGGTGCTGATACAGGCCAGGATGCCACTGGCCTTCTGGCCACCTGGGCATATGCTGGCCAATGCCTCCACAGATCAACACTCCCACACAGCTTGGTGTCAGTTATGAATTGACTTACCCCCTCATCCAGATCACCGATAAAGTTGTTAAACAGAACTGGCCCTAGCCCTGACTCTTAGGGAATCCCACTAGTGACCAGCTGCCAGCTGGATGTAGCCCCATTCACCGTCACTCTCTGGGTCCAGACATCCAGCCAGTTCACCCAGTGAAGACAGTACTGCTCAAGCCATGAGTGGTCAGTTTCTCCAGCAAAATTCTGTGGAAAAAAGATTCAAGGCCTTTTACCAAAGGCCAGGTAGACAAAATCCACATCCTTTCCCACATCCACTAAGCCTTGAAATAGGAGATCAGGTTGAGCAAGAAGAACATTCTTTTCATAAACCCATGTTAGCAGCCCTGGTCACCAGGTTGTCCTGTATGTACATGTGATAGTACTCAGTATGATCTGCTCCATGACCTTCCCCAGCACTGAGGTCAGACTCACAGGGCTGTTTTTCCCTGAATTCTCCTTCCAGAAATTTTTGTAATTGAGTGGCACATTCACTGACTTTGACTCAGATGGAACCTGCCTGGTTAGGCAGAGCTGCTGGTAAGTGATGGAAATTGGCTCAGTGAGCACTTGTCCCAGCTCCTGCAGTACTCTTTGGTGGATCTCACCCAGCCTTGTAGACTCCTGTGTCTAAGTGTGCAGCAAGTCACTGATCGTTTCTTCTTGGATTCGTGGGAGCGTCATTCTGTTGCCTGTCCCTGTGTTCCAACATAAGGAGTAAAACACAACGTGTCGTGGGTTTACAGGACTGCTTCAATTGAAGCAGTCCAGATCCCTCTGCTAGTTAATAAAACTCAACCCACTTGTAAACTCCCGTTCACTTGAATTTTTGAGTAATCTGGCACCACATAGCCATCCTGTCTCAAATATAATGGCTCCAATGCATCACAGGAAAATGGCACTTTTTAATAGATGGTACAGCAACAGCAGATCATCACTATTTTTCAGAGTATTTCTAAATATTTTCTTACCTATTCCATAAAGAAAAGTCCTATCTTTATTATTACTATGACAACTACTCAAAAATACTGGGGGGAAAAAATCCTACCTCACTTCTATATCAAGCAATTCAAATCAAATCTGTGGCCATGTTTTCATTTTGGGGTCAAATTCTGTGTGCAGGTGGTTCTCATTGAATTCAACATGATCCCAAAGAATGCAGCAGAGGACTGAATTTGGCCTCTATCACCTACCCTAAAATATATGGTGCGGTTCTGCCTTTACGCTGTATTGGAAAGATACTGTACCCCTTTAGCTTATGAGTCTGCTTATTATCAGTCTTTGGGAAAGAAAATATGGTTAAATTTAGATTTCCACAGAATGTTTTGATTTAAGCAAAGGAATTCAGTGACCACCAGCTTGGAACATCCTTCTGGTGTCAGAAGTAAGCAGTAAGCAGATTCGAAAAAGCTGTGCACGTACTCTTGATTGATTGAAGGGGAGAACAAAGGGAATGTCAACCCTCCAGGTTTAGATGAGGATCAGGTGGTTTCAAGCTGAAAAGAAACAGGGACCTTTGTTTTGTTTTAAGCAAAATTCTGAGAACCTCCATGGTTCCACGTATCTCACATTGCTCTAAAGCACAGGAGGAACAAACATCTACAGAAAGACTTGTTACACCATTTTTGTCACTGATTCATTCTGAAGGGATGTGAAATCTCCCACTTCCCCATCTTTGAACAAAGTGCTTCAAAATAATTATTCTTATTTGGTATCAGGTAAATATCAACTGAGTGATACAGTAGCATTGGGCCAAACACTTTTATAGGGTTGGACATCACAATGCTTCAACAGGAAGATCCGTATACTCAAAAGCAATTTTTAATTTTTTAAATCCTACATGAAAATAATAAATAATTCTCTAGGAAATAAATAAATATTAGGCAAATAGATAAACAAAAGCATATGTGAAAGCAGTACATTAAAAGAGTCAAAATGATTGGCAGTGCCATCAGCAAAATCTAGATCAGCGAGGATGATTGCTAACAGCCAGAGATTCTTCTCTTATTCCTGTCCTTGGCAGCTTTTGCTGCAGCCTGGCTCAATTTCTTCCTTCACACTTTTGCCCTGTAGGATTAGAAGATTCCAGCTTCCTCACAACTCCCACAGGAACTTATGCAGATGGATAGCTAATATTCCACTGTGTTTGGCCCTCTGATCATTTTGCTAACATGGAATTAATCTGCCAAATTTACCTCAGAAAATGCACCAAACAAGGGTGAGAAGAATACTTTGCTGTTTTAAAATATAGCCAGGAATACTCTACCATAAGGTGGTCAAGTGAATTATTTTCAATAAATTATGCATTTTGAGTGGGGGAGAAGACTATTTCAACTGAAAGTGATTCTTCAATGTGAATTAGATTTGGCAAATTTGGATTGGTGCAAAAAAATAATTAAAATGTATAAAAATTACAAATTATCTAAGTCTTTCTGAAAGAAAGGGGTAAAGAGAGGCTATATTTATGAAGATTTGGAACAATTCACAAATCAGAAGAGGTGCATGCCTTACAGGCTGGATAATATTATCAAACATATGAAGCTAACATTCAAATCTTCCTTTTGGCTCATTCAGTGTGTGAGCTTAAAATGTGTCCTTTGACTTAGCAGAGCACAGAACCAGCCTAGCAAACATGGGTTTATCTGTGGAAAGCTGTTCTGCTTTGCATGACAAATGGAAGCCACCAGGTCTGCAGCTGAACATTTCTCTCTCAACTCTCTGCACTACAAACCTCTAGTCTTTTTCTTCCCCCAGTTCATATTTACTTCTGTAGGACAGTAAAGTAGGGCCTCTTTCAGGGTTCCTAGTCATTAGAATTTAATTCCCTAGGGGAAAGTCCTAACCCAGAGCCCAGATCTGATGGAACTAGATGCAAAGTGATTTGAAGGAGGCATGGTGTGCTTCCTTCACCACCAGCCAATGCATTTCACACTAACACTTGTATCTAAAGGGGAGTAAACTATTCTTTCTCTGATCTATGGAATTCTTCCCACTTTGACTGATTGGCAGCACAGTCTCCATTCAGACATGGCTCATGACATGCACTCAGGTCTCCCCACTGCCTTGAGCTCTGGGCTGCTGCCCACAAAAGGTGGGCACCTCCATGGGTTGTGTTTCTGGATAGAAAAGGATGTGTCTGCTTTGTCCTGTGTGGCTCTCAAAACCAGAGCATTGTAAGACCATCTCTCAAAAGGATTATTCTCCAATTGCTTTTCTCTCTTCTTTTCCTTTAATGAATGAAATCAAAATAGTTGTCTTGTTATCCTACCAGCTTAGAGATTGAGAACGGTGAAATGCACTTTAATGAAAGCGAAATGCACCTTAAAGAAAGTGATCCTCTTTGAAAGGTGTTTTTGACTATTACACCTCATAAGAAGCTAAATAATTTCATCTCTGAAGAGGAAAGTTTATGCTGAACTCAGCTATAAATAGCAGAGTTTTGTTGGAATGAGATAGACTGTCTCTGTTCTGTGGCAGGGATTATCTTTGGCTGATACTATCTGTCTTGTGTAAAATAAACCTGATATTACAGTGTGCATAGTTTAGGATATCAAATTTCCTCTTTTGTTAGTATTAATGTCATTATTAGGTTCCTCATGCATTTGACATAGGCAGATTTTAAAAAGGAAGTTGCATCTAAGTGTTCCTGTGTGGAAAAATGTAAGAATTATTTCTTCCCCTTGTATATTTATCATATCACAGTTCCTCTTTCTGTCTCCTGTCTGTTTTAACTGCCAAAGTGTCCAACATTTCATGTGTTTTCCATTCTGCTCTTATAACAAAGATCTCAGCTATTCAATGTTACATTGTCCAATCCTTAGTCTTGTTACAACAAGCTGAAATGCTGCACAGAATATTTTTTATTGTGATCAATTCAGCTCCAGTTTTTGAGATGTTACTTCCCAGAGGGAACTGCTCAGAGTCTTAGGCATTTTTTTATTTCTGTCCCCCAGCATCAAAAATTATACATATAAAAATGTGTGTATGTGTGCGTTTGTGTGTGGATACATATATTTAAAGCAAGATACTTGCAAAAATTTGGTTTGGAGCAGAGTTAAGTGAATGTTTAAACTAGAACAGATGAGATGGCAACTTCTGTCAGAGGTCATGGTGAATAATTGGACCTGTGCTCACCACCTAGCATATGTCAGCAGCTGAAATCTTTGAATCTCATTTTCAGTGACAATGCTACAGAGCACTATAACTACCTATAGATTTGTGTAATACAGAGCTTTATAGAAAGGCCATGTGCCATCAGGTGCATAAAATGAATCCACATATTAGTTCACAGGGTGTCTTTTTTTAATACATGACCTCATGCTAGGTGGGAAAATACAGAAGAAAAAACAGAGGAGATTAATTTCCACATATTACTAGGGATAATCAGGATTCTCACAAGCCTTTCACCAAAATTAATGTGCTAATTTTGGTTTTGGTAGTCTTCTAGCAACACTTTCTTGAATAGAAATAAAATTTCATCAAAAGGGCTAAATATATACTATATTTTCTCCAGACTACAGCATCATCTGAGTCCGCTTTTAGAAATTTAATATCAGGAATTCTAAAATTTTACTTACAAAAGACAATCCTTTTGCTTCTATTTTAAGTGGAAAAGGCATAAACATACTTATTATCAGGCATATCTAGTTATAGACTGAAGAGGAATTTTGGAGTCTATTTGACAGTCTTACGGAGAATAAATGTGCTGACAGAATTTTGTCTTTGTATCTTCACCAGAAAGACACCTGCTGATCCATTAGAATGAAGAATTAGAGTCTGGTCTGGGCAGACCAGTAAACTAACAAAATCTATTTGAGTACCAGAAATAACAAGTTTGGGATTTGAATACTCTAATTTGAATACTCTAAATTTGAATACTCTACTTTCCCTTTTCTTTTTTATTTTTCTTTGGTTAAATATACCTAAGAAAACCTCAAGAACGTCGCAGGCTGTTGGCAACTTGATAGCAGGAGACATCAGTTCTGCCCTCAGTGGTACAAATAAAACTTATTCTGATTTTTAATTGCACTATATATGTACAGATATACACAGAAATTGTTCAGTGAGCAGTGAGATGAACTGGATGCCTTTTCCTCACTCCACACATCCCTCCAAGGTCCCCTGAGAGCCCCAGCACTTTGGTCAGCAAAGCAGCAGCATGTGCTGTCTGCAGCCAGCAGTGTGTGCAAATTGGTCACCTGCAATCCCTTCAAACATTACAGAGATGGATTACAATGGCTTTTCTTTTGATAGCAGCCCTTATTTGGGTCTCTCTCGTCTTCATAGCCATCACTTTCTGCACAATGTGTAGGAAGTTTGGGGTCCTGGGTCCTCTGGCTTGTTAGTTTTCATTGTCACATAGCAACCAGCTCAAAAATTACCACAGAGAAGGAACGAGCAAGACATAAGGACATGCCCTTCACCATGTGATGGCCTAAGCCTCATTCTTCTCAGAAACTAAACTAAACTCATGCACATATGTGTATATATTTAAGTTAGGGGAAATACTAACGCAGTTATCTCGTTTTAAATATACAGATTATAAAAACTGCTGAAGAACAGTTCAAACAGAAAAGCAAGGGATTTTATGTGATATGTTCTTAGCTATTTTACAGTTTAAACAAAGCAGTCATGGCACTTCTCATTTCAGTTACATCAAAGTGTAGCAGCTGCTAGCATAGATTCAGGCAGCTGAAGATCCTAACCAAGCTAATAGTAACCTTGTGAAGGGAGGCTGATGCTTGCTACTCAGTTTTACTCTGTGTCTTTAAACTGTGGCTGCAGCAGCCTCAAACCAACATGTGAAGTCTAAAGTCTGGAGCTCTATCAAATGATGTGAAAAAATAAACTCCTGAAAGTAGCAGTGCCATTTAAAAATCAGTTTCAGAAACCTTGTCATCCAAGGAGTTGAAGATAGCAATGAATCCAAGCAGGATTTTGCTTTTTGACAACACTGGAAACATAGCCATAGATTTTTATAGAAACCATAAAAGAGTACGATGAATTATTTTTTTTTAGGTGTTCTTGGACCAACTCTTGTATTACTGTAAGAAAAAGTCCTTTAAAAGCAAACAGAAGCTTTTGTAAGAGTGCTGCAGGAAATCATTGGTCCACAGCCTTTTAGGAAAAGGCCGATGCACTGGTAATTGCTACATTTAGGAATTTTCAGTAGAACAGTATTTAGATTTCCATAAAAGATGCTCTAAAGAGTAGCAGAAAGCCCCATAGCTGCAGAATACCTGCCAGTCAGCAAGCCTTGGTTCCCGTCTCTCCCGCTCAAGTGTCTCAGTGTTATGTAACAGGAGAAGGGAATGTTCCTCTCTTTTGGCAAAGGACACTGAACCCAGCAATTTGTCTTGATGGGACTGAGCAGAGCACATGAAACCAAGTGAGTTATTGCAGCCTGTGGTTTCAGGAACTGGTTTAAAGATAGCCTCCAAATTATCAAAATTTACATAAAGAAAGACATCTGACTACGGCCATGAAATACTTCTACCAAGTTTGGAAAGCAAAACTCAAGCAATGAATGGTCTATGTCATAAATGAATTTTTTGGCTGGATGAACAGGCCAGCAAAGAAAGAACATTGAATAAGCAAAGGTTTTAATATTCTGACAATTATAAACAGTCTTTTGTTTTTTTCTTTTTCTCTTACATGCACAAGAGTGTCGGCTGGGGAAGCTGTATATTCATAAAACATCTGGTGTTCAGCTTTTTGCTATAATCAATCAGCCTTTTTATTTTATTTTTCCAACACTGCAGAAAAAAAAGAAAGAACTTGGACTGCTTAATTAAAGGACCAAAGCCTATTCCTTTCAGATTCAAGGCAGCGGGTTGTGACTTACAGTCAATTATTTGTAAGATTTGTCTTAAAGGAGGGAAGTCGTCATGGTTGGAAAGAACAGTTTCTCGTGGTTTTAATGTCTTATGGTGAAAACTATTGAACAGATCATCTCCAGAGCAATTGGTTACTCACAGGACAGAGAATGGCATTACTGATTAACTGTTTTAAGGCATTTATAGTGAGTAGCCCTGATTTTGAGAGACTATATATAGTGGGGAAATGATACTTTAGCTTTTGTTCCCTGCAATTATAAATGTAGTAAGAACATAAGCATGCATAGTCATATAAACATAAACATACATAACAGCTAATTAAGCATACACAGCAATAACACTTTCACATAACTGCAATGCTTCCTAGCTGGCATCATTTGCAATGAGGCATTACAGCTTCCCCAAATGATTTATACCCTGCCAGCACTAAGTTTGAAACCTCATTCAGCAGCTAGTAACCCCATTTGGTAGTGGTGGTATCTTCTTGCACCCTACAGCTAGAAGGGTGCATTTGCAAAAGCTTTTTTCAGCCTACCTGATCCCTGCAGAGGACAGAGAAGGTATTGTCTGCAGGACTGTTGAAAATATTATTCTGTTTCTCAAAGTTTAGTTAGTGACACTGACTTCTATCTGCAGTCTTATCTGCAGTTTTAGTGTCACTCAAGTGGAGAGGGGACACACAGCTGCTTAGTACTTACATCCCAGCTGTACCTTTACAGTCAGAACTTTGGACTCTGAGAAATGTGAAAAGAAATACTGAAAATTAAATTACTTATCAGCCACACCTCCTTCAATACCTGCCAGGAAGATGTGCCCTGTGTCTGTGTGCATTTATGCTTGCACATTGACCTGACTACATGCTTACCATTAATATGCTACACCTGAATCTCTTTAGGCATCAGAAGGAACCTGATGGAAGACACTTGGGCATCTCATGTAACAACAGACACCCACTCTCAGGTAACTGAATCCTGTTCCAGTTTTTCACTTCCCCACTGACAGGAAAGGCTTAGTTCTCTAGTTTACATGCAGAAACTTTTAATTATTTACCCAGAACTATGTGTCTTAATTTGAGGGTCCACCCTAGGCAGCCAGTGCAATTTCAGCCCTCACTGGACTTTGCTGACCAATTTTGAAGCTTGTCTCTGTCAGTGACTGAGTGAGCTTAGGAGAGTTACTCAGTGATCATAGGAATTATAGATGCAAAATGCAATTAGCGTTTTTGAAATTGTGTAAATAGGATATAGCACACATTTCACATGTAAAATACAACTTTAAAACTCAAAAATTTCTTTGAGCTCTTTCATCTCTCTTTGAAAGCCTTTTTTCCCCCCAAGGCTCATCTTTCATAAACATACTAAAACACCACAAACAAACAAGTAAGATAACTCAGTGATGAAATGACTCGCCACATAAGCACCCTCACTCTGCAGGAAACCTCGCCATGACTTTGCTGTGCCTACACGTTAATGAAAAAATCTCGTGTTTTGTAAATAAGCTCTGCAAAGTCTGGTGGAAAAGTGCTTTCTTCCTTGTTTCATCAATAAAGTTACTATGTGACTTTTAAAAAATTCCACTGCACTAGGAAAATTTCTGTTTCCTTTTATGTCCAGATTTAGCAAGTTTTTCAAAGCCCTTCTTATTAAGAAAAGTTGTGGCTGGAAACATGGATAAGTAGCTACAGCGATTCCAGAAGCTATAAATATTCAGGTTATGATATTCAAGAAATTATCCTCTCTGAGGTGGGCTTTATTGTCTCCTAGGGCCCACCTGCAGCTAGGTAAGGGCCTCCCAAAGTGAAGTGGATGGCTCTAAATGATCATAGGTGGTTTTTAAAAAATAAACATAAAATTAGTTTCACACCTACTTAGACAGTTTAGAATTTTAATGTGCAAAGTCTGCCAGGGCTTTGCAGCAAAATAAGGCCATGCATTCAAGCTGCCTGAAGCCAATCAGAGAGCCAGGCTGAGTACTACCCATTTTGTAATTAGGAATCACTGCTCCATTCTAGAGCACATCATTAACAAACTCTTACTTTGATCACATTTTCGCATGTAGACCCCCTACAATAAAAAAACCCAAACTAACAATACTTTAAAAAGAATGTTCTAGCCTCAAAAACACCAAGAGGTGAGATCTGTTTCATGCACTCAATCTAGGACATAGCAGGCTTTTCCAAATTTTTCTGAACATGCTCCCCCACCGCCCCTCCTCCTTCCTGCTGAGAGGCTCCCTCTAGGAGCATTTTGATTCATTTATAGTTTTGCTTGTGACATCTGGATGTCTGGTAGCCCTGGCACAGGTCAAAAGCTTTATACCTGGAGTTGCCAGCCACATGGCAGGTGAAGTCTCCTCCGAGGTGTCCTGCCTGGCCACCCACCTTCCCCTGACATTTCCCCGGAGCTGCAGCCCAGCACTGCCCCTGAGCTGCACGTGCAGCCCGTCCTGCATTTATCTTGGACTTCTTCCACATCTGCCAGACACCCCTCACACACATCTCCAGTTTGGAAAACTCTAGGTATGACTGAGCTTCAGTCAAACCACTCACTGCCTGTAAAGGAGGGATGGAGAGAGGTGTGTTCCACTGGTTTAAATCAGCTTTTCTTTATGTCACTCGACACCGGACAGTGCTTTTTCTTACTGGAGCCCTGGTATCCCGAGTGATTTAACTCTACCACCTCTATTTCCCCTTTGAAGGAGCATGATGAGGCAGCTGCAGACTGTGCAGTTTTCCTATATTGCTTCTGGATCCTAAATAGGGATCAACCTTCACTGTAGTTGGCATTTGTTTGCTAGTCTATGAAAGGACATTCATACATCCTAAAAAACCTTGCCAATTAACTCTGTCTGCATTGTTTTAGTTTGTCTTTGCCATTTGCTTACAGTGACTCTTAAGTCCCAAACAATATGAATTTAAGACAGCAGGATAATTCTGTAACTGTTTTTCAGCAATGCGTTTTGTGTTAATGGGTTTCGGTCCCACAAAGTTTCTGCCTAGTACCACATTTTTAATGCTCTTATAATCAAATTCCATTAAAGGACAACAGTGCCAGAAATGCATCTACAGTAAAATCCAGCTAACTTAGCAAAGGACAGGTGTCTTAGGAGGACTCCACCATGGCTAGCATATTATTCACGCAGGGAAACAATTGAGGAAATAATATATAATAATTTATGGAAAAAAATTAAAATTCTTTCTCTGCCAGACAATCTTGGCACTCCCCCATACTCTCCCAATTACCAGAAGCAAGATAATTCATAAGCACTAATAAGCTCTCTTGATTTCTTTTGAAAGGAAACAACAGGTTCTCTCTGACATCAGACTTGTGAGCCACCCTGGGCAGACAGAACTCGGGTATCCCTCCCACCAGCCCACCACCTCTACAGCCCTGCTGCAGTGAATTGGCTGTTTTGCAGCTGGAACAAATACCTTTTGCTGTGTAGACACAGACTCTGAGGACAAAGATGTCCTTGAAATACTTCCTCTCTTTGTTCCTTATCTGATCCCAGCTACTTGGAGTCTGTGAGCCAGAATTGTTTCCAGCTTTTCCTTTACTAAGCTTCTGCTGCTGATAACGATAACACCACTTTTATATAATAGCCTATATCCAGGTCTAGGGTGGCTAATTTAAGCATCCAGCCCTAGAACACCTGGTGTAGATTCCCATCCATGAGCAACACAGTCCTGATAAATGATGTAAAATGCTTCCTTCTTCTCTCAGTAGAGAGAAGTGTCTTTGAAGAGCTCCAGAAGAAAAACCAAGTACCCTAGGCATGTATTTCTCTCTACAGACTGAACAAATAGTCATTGTAAATACTGTGTGACTCCATCCCTTCTGAAACCCAGGTCATCTCCTCTTCTTCTGAGAAGAGGACCCACATGTAGAAAGATTAATATTTTTGCACAGCAATGGAATTGTTAGAACATGTGCAGCATCAAGACTCTACTCATAATAAAACATTTGTGAAAGCACCCCCTACTTCATCATAATGATCTAGCAAAAAAGAGAAGGTTTAAATAGAGCAGATTAAAGTGCCAGTTGTCCTTTCTAGCTTGCCTACACTAGCAACCACACCATTATAATTTCTGCAGGGGATAGAACAGCATTAACACTGTAAAGGAAATGTAAAATTACTTCAGAAACTATGATTTTAATTACAGTCAGTGGAATGGGGAAGAGGGCAGAGTAGGAAATAAAAATACAAAGAGAGTATAAATAGCATTGCCTCTTAGGACAGTACTATTTATCTTACTCTGAGTATAAAGTTGCTTTATTTTCTTAACTTCCTGCTTTGGAAAGCAGCCACTAAATTAAAAGGAAATGTGGTTTTGTAATGCAAGGAAGATTTTTTTTCTCTCTAAATTATAAAGCTGGAGAACCCAAAGCAATGACTAATTCAAAAACCAAGTTGGAGAAAGATTTAGCTGATTCCAAATTACTTTAAAGAAAAGGGGGGAAAGAATAAAGGAAGGAATTCATTTCCAAATAAAATGAATTCAAATTAATAGTGATTATTAGGAACAGTTTCCCTTTCTCATATATTCATTTTTGACTGGTTTTTCCTTTTGCATGTTCATCAGCAAAGTTATCAGTGAAGCAAATAACACTGAAACAGAAGTCTATTCATAAAGTGCTACTCATTTTCAGTATGGATATCGTAATTCCCTAAATAGATACCTAGAAAAAGAAGCAAAGATGAAAACAGACTTTTAAATCAATTTCTTAAAGAAAATATATAAACTTGCAATTAATGAATGAGTGTGTGATAGTTTTGTTTAAATGCATAACCCTCCTGTGGTTGTAGTCACCACAGAATATCCCAGCAGGTCCCTGGCTTCCATGCCAGAAGCAAATGGCCCACGGATGCTGGGCTGTGTTTCCCAGCAGCAAGTGAGCATGTTTGGTACCTCAGGGCACCTCAAATAGTTCCAAATGCCTTCTTTGAAACTGGACCCCTCCCACAGGGTCATCACTCCCCATCCTTATTTTTAAAAGTACTTAACTTCTTCCTTGAAGCTCAGCATTTTATTTGTACCTTGCGCCCATTCAGCACACAATTTTCCAGTGTTATGATAGCACAAGTAACAGCTGTGTCTCTGCTGATAAATGAAAAGCCATTTGACACTGATTGGTCTAGGCCCTCCTGAGGAAATTTGTCTTGGAGACAGGTAGTTGGAGCAGTCCAAAACACAGTCAAAGAGGTGGTCATTTAACAGGGTGGACCATCTCAGGTCCTGCACTCAAACTCCCTCCCTAACCTGTTCACTAGAGCAGTGTGAACACACACACACATATACACACATCACACAAGACCCAAAGATTTCAAAACCAGCATGAAACTTCATGAAGTCCTACTACAGTACTGGGCAGTGATATCTCCATAATAAAATCCTGGTCTGTCAGGATGGTGAAGTTCTAAAGCTGTTTGATACACAGAGCTCTAAAATCTGGTTGTCATGAAGGAAGAGGTGCTTCCTTTCTGAAAGAAAGAGAAATGTGTTGTTTTAGGGTAGACATGAAGCAGGCTTCAGGAAAGAGAAAGAGGGAAATAACATCTTGCCTTGTCTAGCTCTGTAGTCAGTGGAGAAGGACAAGTCTGCTGAAGGGATGTCCAGCCCTATCATCCATCCATAGTTTAGCACACACTGAACACACCCCTCAAGATGCCTGTCTCTTGCCAATCAGAAACTGTAAACCAGAGACCTGACTTTTGGATGTACAAAATAGGCATGAGAGTTCCCACATGTAGCTAGACTTGTCTATTGATGAAATTGCCTGAAATGTTTAGGTCTGATGAAACTCACAGAAGCAAATATTCCTGTGTTTCTGGGCCCTTGTGGAGCTGCAATGGGTGAGGAGTGGCCAGGGATGATCCATGCTGGATATAGGTGGTCCCAGAGAGCTCCAACCAACCAACCAAAAACAGGGCAGAGCTCAGCCCTGTGTAATGAAAGTGGTGGCATCTCATGGAAAGCATATTTAAGAATGGGGAAAAAAACACAGAACTGCAGAGAGCATAGAAGGAAATGAAGAGTCAGAAACAACAGAGCAGGGAAGGACAAGGTCAGAGGAGGGGAGGACATCCCCCAGAGATTTCCCTGCAGTTCACTCCCCAGGGAGACTATGGCATGGAAGGTATTTCCCTGCAATGTGCTTGAAGAGGCTGCTCAAAGGAACTGCAGCCCTTGGCAAAGACCCACAGTGGATGAAGGAAAAAGTCTGAGGAGTAAAGAATGGCAGGAAGGACCTGTCCCACATGCCCTTGTAAAACTCCTGGGAAAGGAGGTAGAGGAGCTGAGGAGTGAAATTGAACCTGAGAGGAGGGGGAAGGTGTATTAATTTCAGTCTTTCTCACCATTCTTTTCTTTCAAACTGGCAATAAATAAAATTAATTTTCTCCATGTTGAGTCTGTTTTGTGCATAAAACTGGTGAGTGATCTCCCTGCCCTTATTTGAAACCATGAACTTCTCCTTTTTTCTCTCTGCTGTCCTGTTGAGGAGGGGGAGTGAGAGAGAGGCTGGGTGGCTGTTTGGTAGGTCAGCCTACCACAGGAAGTTAAAGTGTCCATATCTGTTATAAAGCATAACAAATTCAGAGTCCTTCAAATTCCCACTGGTCTAGCAGCAGAGAACAAATGTAAAAGTCCCTGTCAGAACACAGAGGAATTTGCATGCACTGTGCTGATTATAAAGTGATGAGAATACAGTGCCAGGAGGTGGAGCAATCAGGAGTTGCATCAGTCTGCACCAAAGCACTGGCCCAAACCATTAAGTAGTTCTTGTTTAACACTGAAAATTTTCTGTAGTTTTAGGAATAGAACCTTATAACCTACTTTCCTCAATATGCTGTAGCACAACTTCATTTTCATTATGCCCATTCATGATTGCAAGATAAATAGAAGTGCCATAAATAGAACTGTGTTGGCATAAACATAATTTCTGCACTTGGCACTTGACTTAGGTAAACAACCATGCACTTCCAGTGAGCCTTAAGTTTGGAGCCTCATCATTTCACACTGTCACTGGTGTCTTCTGCAGTTAAGCAATTTTAATCTGAGGCAGAACTGAATTAACTGCTGGGGTTGTCTAGGGTTGTCTGTTTCCTCCACTGATTACAGAATAAGCTTTGCACAAGCTTGTTCCTCTGGCACTCAGGGTGGGGAGTCAGGTCAGGATTTCACCTGCAATGTGCCCTTGGGGCACACCCAGAGCCTCACAGATCCCCAGCACACCACTCTCTGCAGGGCAGCACAGCAGGCTGGCTCACACTAATGACATGGACAGTTGTGAACCACACTCCAGCTGACAGCAGGATGTGTCTCTGGGACCTGCAGGAGCACTGTCCCTGGAGCAGGCAGTGCTCTTGGAGTGGGCAGGTTTTCCTCCCACTGGAGTACCAGGAGCCAAGATTCATACCTTTCATAGGAGTAAGAGACCAGTTACAAGACAGCAATTCCTTGCTGCCAGGAACAGAGGGAGACAGATGTCATACTCACAGCATGTCAGTAGCTGTGGCATTGGGTTTTCCAGGTTTTTCTTCCAGTTTTGCCAGTGATGTTAATTCAAAGTTGTGGATGTTAACATAGAAGTCATTTAAATGATGGCATCACTGAATTTGGCTTTCAAATGTTACTGTTAGCTGAAATAACAGAATGCACAAAGATTAAGGAGTGTAATCCCACACAACTTTCTCCTAGGAAAAGAAAGAAAACTACAAACAGTTTTAAAGAATAATGAGGATGTAATTCAGCATATAAGAGCTGGTTGTTTATCATGACTGAGACTTCTTTGCCTTAGCTGAATCCATGTGGATGTGCCTGGGACTGCCAATAAATTCAGTGTGCCTGGGTAGTCTGTGTGGAGTGCCCTGTCTGTCTACAATCAGCTGCAGAACTGGGGACATGAACAACATTTAGAGAACCAACATTTATTTGCAAAGGAAATACTTTTCTTGCACTAAAAAACAGCCATCCAAAATTTGAGCAACGCATTTGTGATTTTTACCTTGTTGTGTAATATGAGTTTGTGAATTAACCTCTTCCACAGAGTTTGCAGACTCCTTCAATGGCAGTGCTGTTCCAAGTGAAGCATGCAGTGAATAGTTAATCATTAATTCTTCATGGTTCATATTTGCTGTCTGCTTTGCTGCATATAGCTTGATATAGTTCCTTCCAATAGACTTAATGCTTTCATTAGGAGTCAAATGCTGGATCTTTATCTGTACTATTATCACAGTCCAGACATAGCATTACAGCCTCCCTTTGTAAGCCAAAGTTACAGAGTTCAGAAAGGCTTAAAACTTAATAAATACTATGGGTTTTATGGTAATGGAACAGCTGCAGTGGCAGACTGACACACACACCCTGACTGAGCCTGCCTAGTTGCTGTAAACAGGTGCATCTAGAGGCTAAAGCTCTTTTTTTTTTTTTTTTTTTTTTTTGTCCATGACACTAATTTCATTGTCAAAGTCTAACTTGACAATTGTGTGTGTGTTAGGATAATGTAAAGGAATCCAGACACATGTGGTGAACGAAATTCCTGGCTCTTACAAAGGCGGTCATTTTTTAAATTGAAATTGCAGTTATCATTGTACAGATAAAACAGCCGGGCACTTGAAACAAAAAATAAGAAAATCTTTTGTTATTATTGGAAATCATGTATGTAATCAGGCTGTATGATATGGGGAGACTGCCCTCAGAATAACAAAATTCACCACAAAGTGGAGTGAATTATGGTACATACTGTTCATTCGAGGTACATTCCAGGAATATCTAAACCTTTACTTTAAATTTTCAGACATAGTCTGGGATCAGATTCATATGTGCTTTGGAAAAACTAGCTTCTCACTGTGTTAAAGTGCACAAGTGGGAAGGCAGAGGCATTTGAAAACTTCAGCTCAAGTGCCTTAGATCAGATCACTAGGCCTGTGGCTAACCTACTCAACCACACTAGAAACACTTTCCTCCTCCTCACGGCACAATAATCTTCTTGGAAGATAATCACCACAGTCAGGATCAACGGTAAATAACTGCATTTGGCATTCCCATTTGTTGACACCTTCCATAGGGGATGCAGTGAATTTAATTTATATTGAATGAATCACCTCTCACACAAAAGTTTTTTTCCTCCCAGCCACTTTCAGAGAGTCTGCTTGACAGGATATGATGTCCCAAAAAGGACAAGTGAAATCTAAAGAGGTTACTGTGGAACAAAATACTCTTTGCATCAATACAACACTTTCTATAGACTAATAAGCTCAACTGTGAAGCAAATTATGAGTCTGGGTAAAGTCCTGTGTTAATACAGCTATAATGCTTCTCATAACCTAGCAAGAATGTCCAGGGTGGCTTCCAGTATCTCTGCATGACACTGAACTATGCCATAGATATGTATCCTCAGCCCATGGTTTTTAATGGGCAAGTTTCCTAGTTTCAGGTGAAAAAGGACTTTTCCTTGTCAATGTGAAAGGTCCCATAAAATACAAGAGACATGAAAACAACATAGGTGTAGAGAAATGTTCTGTGGAAATTAATTTAGAATTAAATCCTTTCTGAAAGTCTGTAAGCTGTTCGGTAAAATTCAATACAGATTATATTTCTGCTTTGGAAATGGATGAGTTGATTGAAAGGTAGAGGTTTGCTTGAAATTCCATGTGGTTTCCCTCTGGTGGCTGGAAATTGTGTAGAAACAGAGGCATGTCTTTTCAGGATTCATATTCTCCCAGCCAGACACTGATCCCAGTTTCCAAACACAGTTTTTGTCACCCCTCTTTTATAGTGCATTTCTTGGCTTTTCAATTGGCAGCTGTGACCTGAGCATTTATGGAGATGTCACAATCAGGCTTCCTCTGCTTGATAGCTGGAAAAGCCATCTCCACTTGCCTTTAAGAAAGCAACATTTCCAGACAATTTCCCCATAATGAGACAAGCTATGTCATTGTAATGTCTCAAAACTGATTTAGAGATATTTCTAAGAGAATACTCTTAATAATTGTCAAGCAGAGGTTTTTCACATAAAAGCCAGTGGAAGGTGTCCAGCTGGTTTTGGATTTCCTTGTGTTTAAGACCAAAAAGTTCCACACATTTTTTAGAAACTAGTCTATCAGACAGTGGTTGGATGTCAGATTTGATAAAAGTTAGTTACCACATGTGCTTAGTATATGATCCAAAACAGGAAGCACAGCATCCGATGAAGCAGATGACAAAGTGCCAGCAGCAGATATCTGGAATATGTGCTGCTCAAAGAGAAAAGATATTTTACCATTGGGAAATACTCATAAAAATAATCTGTAATTGTCTCCTTTCACTTGGTGCTCTGCAATTCAAATATTTGAATTGTTCCACACCCCTTGAAATTACTGAAGGAAATGATGGTGATTATTTCTTCAGCAGTTTGTCAATGAACGATGAACATAAATTTGTTTTAACACTTCTTCAGTGTACACTGCAGATTTATTGATTGAAATTTGAGGGTATTTTGGTAAAAATGTTTAAAACATATATGCTTATTTATCAATCTTTAAATGCTTTTGCCTTCCCCATAACACCTTTCTCAAAATTACAATTTTTATGACATCTGAGATTGATAAGGCCTAGCAGCTTTCAATGCTTCTCTAATTTCTTATGTTCCTAAGGTCAGTCCCCTGCTCTCTCCCCTACAGGAATTAACATTTTGATTAACATCACACAAGAATGCTCTGGAAACACTTTGACCTCCTGTGACTTTCTTTCATCAATGTTGTAAAAGATTTGTCTGGTGCTTTCCATTTCCAGTCAGGACAAAATAAACTATACTAATACATGATCATGTATACAAAGTAGGTATTTTTTGTTTATCATAATTATTGCTTAGGTACAGCAGGGACAAAAGTCCTAGACATGGAAGTAACAAGGAAAGTGAGGGGCCCAGCTATAGTTTTTGTGGATGTCAAGAGCTTTCAATGTTCATAGTGAACAGGGTCCACACAAATGGAGAAGTCAGAATACAACTACTTCTCACCACTCTTTTGTTGTTTGATTTTAAATGTAGAGTGCCTGAATTTGACCACACTCAATTCCTTCTTTTATGTTACCAATGTTTTTATCTTCAATATTCTCGTCTCAAGTTTGCATTTCAGCAAGGATCCATTGTTGGTTTTCTCCATTATTTCCAGTATTTTTGTTCCACCTTCCCCTTCTTTTATAGTCCTCATCCAGATCTTTTGTGTCCAAACCTGTTAAACAGTCAGACAGCTATGACAGTATAGACTGAAAAGAATATAACATGTAAATAAGTCTGTTTCCCAGTAATTACTGTATTTCTTTTGGCTGTTCTGTGGCATGACAAGCCTATTTCTGCTGGTGCCACCTAAAGCGAAGGGTTGCTGTATTTGCTTTCCCTGCAGCCAATGTAAACCAGAAGCAAATTAGAACTGTTAGCCACACTGATGGAAATGGCAATACTCACCCACAGTAGCAACGGGGAAGGCAAGTGCAATATGTGACAACACACATGACCCAGCCCCTCTACAGATCAAGGTGTGACTCACAAATTTTGGAGTCGTGAAACTGGCAGCAATCTAGCCTGGTCAAGGGAAAACACAAACTCCCAAGGAGAGATTATATTGCACAGTAAGATTTAGTTTTGAGGCCGGTTTTTATAAATTGCTTTTTTTTTTTCCTCAGTCTCTGCAGGAAGACTGTCTGGCTGCAAGATAAAGAAAAGAATTGTAGGAAAATTTATCTCAATTACCCAGAACTACCAGAAAAGTTCCCATTGATTTCCAGGCTGGATTTTCATCTCTATTTGAGAAGTCAAGCAGACTCTGCAGAGGTTCAGCTACCAGAGCTAAATGATTACCCCAGAAACAGGGAGCATTTGAAATAAATAGAACAGCTGTCTGTATCTCCTCAGCTATAAAAGGGGCTGAATTTCAATAATGAAACACAAATAATGAAGTATTTTCTTGAGCTGTGTTGGGACACAGTTGGGACCTTTTCCGTTTCAGCCTCCTGGTTCCCCCTGAGAGGGACCACATGTTCCAAGGAGCTTCTGGACTGAATGGCTGAAAGGTGGATTTTCTTCTGAAACAAAATCAAAAGGAATGGAAAGTGCCATCACCCCAGAGTCAGGGAAGGCTTACTTTTGCTGGTATTTAGATTTTTGGTGTTATTTTTGCTTCAAATAGAAGAGTGAGTCCAGCTAAATATTATCTAAATATAATTTACTTGTATTTTTTTTTTTTGAGGGGGGGGTGGGGGAAGGAGGGGTTGGTGATTTATACTCATGTTTGCATTTTTAAATCTATTTTTTAAAAATTCAGCAGAATAGTTCTTTTTCTGACAGACAAGGAGTAAGAAACAAACCTGGTAAGAGCTTTTCCCCTGACTCTCATATACACTGAGCTGTTTTGAGTTATCTGACTCATGTGACAATGTCTAGGCCTGTGCAAACACCTGTTTTCTAAGGCACAAAATATTGCCATATAGCAGTTAGTTTTGCAACTTGAAACAAGTATGCATTTTGTCATGATTTTAAATTAAATTAAGCCATCATGTTTATAAGAAATATTTTGATTATTTCTGGGCTGGGACAAAGTCTTAGAGGGGAATCCATTGGATCACCTTTCTTCACTTTCAGCTTTCTGCTGACCACTGGGAGAGAGCCTGCATGATACAGGATAGCATCTGCTGTAAATATAACAAGTGACAAACTGTTACCCAGTCCTCTTCTCCATTTCTCACTGAAAAAGATGCAACCTGGAGTATGTTTAACATCCAGAGATGCACTGCTGGGAGACAGTGTGGCTCCAAAGATGTTCATGGCTATGTGTTTTTTGCAGTTCCTTATGAATTTTCAAGGGAGAAATTCCACATTCTGGATGAAGAAGATGAGATAGCTATATTGTTTGAACAAAAATAACATCTGAGCTCCAGTTAAAAACAAAAATGTCATTCAAAACAGACGTGGAAGAGTCATTAAAATATAAAGCTAATTTTTAAAGTGTATTAGGAGTGTTAGCACAGTGCCTGCTGCCAGAAGAGCCCACTGCAGTGCTGTTGAAGGAAGGAGGACAGCATCGTTATTTATGAGCGTCTGCACTCTCTCAGCCTTTCATGAAACCCTAATTTTATCTGGCGGCTCTTAAGAATCTCTGAGAAACTGGGTCCTTTGTTACCGCTGCATCCATCTAACTTCTGCACCTAAAGAGACATGGGCACTTCTTTCATAAATAAAGAAGTCCAAACATCCTGACATTAATGTCACACTACTGTTTTAGGCCCTAAACTTTCAAGCTCCTCTCTAGGCAAGCACCAACAAGTGCTCCTTTTTGCTCAACTTCCAGCTCTGGCTTTTACAATAGTTTTGCTGAGAAGAGAATCAGGTCTCAGTCGTCTGTTTTCATTGGGGGAAAAACAAGACAAAACAAAACAAACAAAACCCCTTTATTACTCTTTGACAGGACTAGCTCTAAGCCCAAGGGGGTTATTTTTCTTCCATTAACTTTTGCTAACCTCATCCCTCCCTCATTTTTTTTCTCAGATTTACTCCCAAACAGTTCATGTATCTGTGTGCATGTGCCTGTGTGTCTGTGTGTGCATGTGTGTGTACGTGCACATTTATCCTTGTAATGAAAAGGAATCTATCTGTTCAGATAATTTGCTGTTGTTTGCAATGTGATACAGCCAGTCCTTTTGACTTCAGTGTGAATAAACAGTCTGATCTCATAAAATAGGCCTTTTCTCTCCTGTGAGTTTGTTCCAAGGCAGCGGAACCCAGGCTAGCAAAGAACATCTGCAACAGTTAGTGGAAACCCTAAGAATTCTTGTGAATAAATAGATTGGAAGTGAAGCTGGAAATTTCTCAGTGAGATATAAATTTTTAAAAATGAAATCCAGTTGAAGTACCCAGATTCCCTGGGAGAATACAAGTCTAGCCAACCCAAGACTTAATACATGTGGTAGTGATCATTATTTGCTGTTTCCAGTTTATCATCAAAAACAATCATAGCAAAATTATTGTCATTCAAATTTAGCTTCTAATAAAGAAATGTTACGAACTTCCTTTATAATAAAGATGTTTGTTGGAAACATTTTTAAAATTATTTTTTTAAAACTTCTTTTTTTTTTTTTTTTTTTTCTGTTATCAGATATCTTAGATAAGCTTTACATTTACCAGTAAAGGCCACCAATGAAGAGCAATGCAGATCAGGGTTTAATTCAAGTTTTACATTGGTCTGCTTTTAAAATATTCAGGGTGGTACCTCTTTGCAGGTCAGACTCAGTGAAAAACTGTTTAAAGGCGGAGATTGCTTAACTCTTTAGACTTTCACTTTTATGCTCTTTCTTTCCTTAGACGTGGCTTCTTCATTTCATTTGCATGCCCACTGTCACAGTTATTAAGCTACACAGTCCTTACAGACTGCCTCCAATTGTTTTGATGTTTACCACTGGCAGAGTGTTATGAAGCAAAACGTTGGATTACAGAGATTTTAAGTTAATAGATATGAGTTACCAGCTCCATGGGAAATACTTCACCCCAATAGAAAAAAAAAAAAAAAAAAAACAAGCAATATTGTTTGGCTTGATTTAGTATAGCTTTGGTACGTTGAATAAATCACTTGCAGCTGGCTTAGCCCTGCACATGCTCTGGGGGTGAGGAACACATGCATGTTATCAATTCATTATTTCTGCTGCAGTTCATTACCACTTATGTGCTGGACAGCGACATCACTGTCTACTGTGCATCTGAGGGTGGAACAGCAATGGCAAGAGATGTCAAGCTGTTGGGAAGAAAGCAAAAGCTAGATTGTGGTTGGATTGACATTTGATTGCCTAAGCAGTACAGCTTTGAAAGCATGGGAAAATTTGCCTAGTGAGCTTGCTGGATTTTTTTAAAAAACATAAAGCCTGCCAAGATCACAAACCTAAGGGGGGAAAAAAGAGCTTGTGGAGAACTTTAATTAAAGTAAACGGGGAAATCTCCCTCCTTCTGACAAAAATATAAATATGCTATTTTGATTCTATGCTCAAACTGGTTCTTTTTCTCTACCCCTGAAAAAGTTAAGCAAGAAATTGTGGTTTTTAGTGTTCCAGTCCCTATTTCCCTTTTTTAAATTTTTTTTGCCTATTATGGTGAATAGGAGAAAGTCTGTTCAAAAGAATACTGGCCCAAATTGTTCCAGAAGACAGTTTTTCTCATGAAGATGTGCATGTACCAAATGTTTACTCAGTTTAGTCTACTTTGGAGGCAATATGAAGTTTTCCCCCACTCTTTCCTGTATGGATACAGGGTGTTGAAGTGACTGTACTAAGGATGCCCTCTACTGAGAAAAAAAGGATAGGAGTCTAAGTAGGAGAGTTACAGAGAATCTCCACCAGCTAGTACAAGCAATAAAAGACTGCTGGTTTTCAGTTGTAGAGAACATTAAGCTTTATTTCAATTTTCAGATTGGGAACAGTTCTGATGAGCATGTGGACAGACTTGACTACAGAATTACAAATTACAGCAATACCAGCAAATTAAAGTGGGCCAGGGAATGTTCCTGAGCAATTTGTCTTGATCATCAATGGTGTTCAAATGCTGGAAGGGACTCCACACATCTTTGGGTGACATCAGTTAGCAGCTTCCTGAACAAATTCTAGGTATGACTTGGTAGTTGGCACAGGCCAATGTCCACCTTGAGTGGGGTGGAGTTGGCCACCTCACCTTGGGTGGCCAAGGCACCTAAATACAAGCTCTAGACACTCTTTGCTCTGTACTAGCTGGAGTCATGTCAGAAAATGAACCTTGGCAGACTTAAATTATCATGATGAAACCTTAGCAAACAGGGATACAGGAGGCTCAGAAAGACCAACTGCTTCTTGCAGATGGAGTAGATTATGCAAGACACATAGTCAGTGCCCCTGACAGATGTTTGTTCATACAGTTCTAAAAAAACCTCTAGGGACAGAGATCACATAATCACCACTGGCTGCTCATTTAATTGACAATCATACTTGGTTTTGTTCAAATACAACCTAAATACACCCTACAGCCGTGTTAGGCAGCTATTTTCATACCCCAGTGGACTAAGGAAAGATTGTGTTTCTTTTCTCTTTCCAGCTAGCATTTAAATATTTGGAATAACAATGTATGGTTTCAATGTTTTCTTCTTATAGTCAAAAATATTCCATTATTTTAAAGTTTCTTGTGAGTCATGGTTGGCAGATCTCTATCATCACACATATACATGAAATATTTAAGTCAACATATTGACAACTAACAGAGCATAAGAAAATTCAGCCAGTAAACTGAATTTTCATCCTCTGTTGTCAATGTACAATACTCAGCTTCTGAGACTGAGTCATCTCCTGCAAAAACAGCTAACTGAGGTACGATGAGTATGTTCTGAAGATACCTATTTCTTACCACTGACAACAAAATTAGTCCAGGTTCACTAATTCCTAATGAAAGATTTACAGAGAGTTGCTAAAACAAGACCTGGAGAAAGAGGTGTTCTATTATTGTTAGCACCAAAACTTCTTTCAGCAAATTCTGAATTCTTGAAAACCACAACACCTGGGGGATGTTCCTGTAATAGCCACCACAGGCCCAAACAGAGACTAACAGCTTCCTGGAAATATGAATAATTTTATTCTTGCTTATATACTTCTGTGATCAATAGTTTTCTTGCAATCAGCTAGCACATGGTCTGCAGACATTTATGGGAAAGCAGGAAATGTTGTGTATGATGGATGGGACGATGTGCTCAGCACAATATTTTTGTTCACAGGAGTCATCTGAGGGAGAGATAAGCATTCTGTTAGAATGTGCTCAATCTGGTCTTCATATTATTATACACAGAGTGACTTACAAAGTGTAGAGACACTACTGGCCCTTTATGAATGCAGCCTCAGAGTGACTGGCTTCATTGAGCCCATTCTCAGACAAGTATCTAACATTTTATCCTCTCTTAGCTATAAATAGGAGACAGATATAACTAGTCTTTCTAGGAGGTCCCTTCCTGGAGCCTGAATATCTTCTACAGTAATAAGGAAAACATTTGTAATGGAAAACAAAACATGTTTTTTCACCAGAAGGAATGCAATACTGGAAAAAATATTTTTTAAATTATGTTGACCACATGCATTATTTGCCAAGTTTTCTCCACTCTATCAAAAGGCAGCCCTCCATCACTCCCAATTTCTGTCCTAAGTGACCTCTCTCTCTAATGGGGAGGAGGAGGGAGCCCACCAGTGCTTTTTCATTGACACAATCTGGGCACTCTTCTGAGTCCCTTTTCAAGGGTCTCTGGGGTATTCTGATCCCAGAAAGGATGCTTCCCATCACTTGGTGTCCTAGGCACTGTTATCTGAACTCCTTTGAAGCTGAGAACCTGAGGCTGTTATCTGTGCCATTGTCTCACCTTTCCTGTTAACTTCTGCTGCCTTTCCTTTTAGAGTTTCCTTTGCCTTCACAAAGCACTCAGGCATCAGAGAAACCAAAACCACTCAGAGTCCCTGAAAGATTGCACAGTTTTCCAGAATTGCCACAGAGGAAATTTCAGGACATGGAGAAACAGTGGAGTTTTTCAGAGAGTCTGCACAAAATATCACAAGAAAGTGATTTCTTGGTAACTATGACAAATCACATGGTGCATGTTGGATGACATTCCCTGATTTCACCATATGCCTGGAAGCTGCAACACAATGCCACTAGACTGCAGGTCTCCAGAGGCTGAGGCATCCTCCCACTAGGGCTACTGGTGACAAGGAGCCCTTAGATATAACCCAGGGAAATTTAATTCTTTCTGTGGAAGGATATTCTGTAATCTCAGAGTTGTTTGTCTAAAGATTGAATTGAGATCAATGCTGCATTCTGAGTTCTACAGTGCAGATTTTTCTGTGCTGACATTCTCACTTTGTGATGCACAAATCTTTGGACTTGCATGAACAGTTGGTTACCTGGTGAGGCAGCAAGGATCAAGGCTTAAGTATATATTTTGGACAGATGAGTTTAAAGTTACACAATGAAGTGCTGAAATTAAGAAATTAGTGTCCTTTGCATTTCCCTATAATCACTGGAGACAAGTAGAGAGGCTCTCCATGATATTGTCTAGAAAATTTCTCTCTCTGAAATAATACTTTGTTGTAGTGGTAATACAAAAAAAGTATAGGTAGGGCATTATTTGAAGCATAGTTAATATCTATTACTAATGTAAGTGGAATAATTAGACAAGCCTTTAGGTATAGAAACATTTCTTAAGGCTGGAAAGAAAAGAAATAAATTCTTTGACATCTGGAATTGAAATTGAATAGTATATCCCTGTTAACACTTTTGGTATGCCAAAGAGGGAGTTATCAATATGAATTGTACTGAGAAGGAAGACATCCTAAGGAAAAGATATTGTCAGGAAAGAGAAGAGCTGGTTTAAATTGCTGGATTTTTTTTTTTCTTCTTCTTTCTTTTTTTTTTTTTTGTTTCTTTTTTTTTTGTTTTTTTTTTTTTTGTCTTAATAGCTTTCAGTTTTCTTTCAATGTCTTCACATAATAACTTTTAAAAAGGGCTTCTTAGTAACTTTTTGTAGTAGTAGAATTTTCCTAGTGAAAGCTGCAATCTCAGCTTTTTCTGGTTAGGACTGGAACATACACAGAGACATAACATCTCAGAAAAGAGCTGTGTGAATATTCATATTTTTGTTTAGAAGAATAATAAAAAAAACAGAGAATGGAAAAGGGAGAACAATTCCAAAAGAAATAAGTAATCAAGTTAAGACCTTTTTTTTGGCAAAATAATCAACCAAGCTTTGAAAGAAGATTTTTGGATTAATATAAAATATTTCAATTCCAAATGAAAGACATTATTGATAGTTTAGGGAATTTCACATCCTTTTTTAATTTTATTTTTTCTTTTGGTTCATTTAATTTAAGGCATTGCTTAAATTAAAATATTTCTTCAGAATGAAAAATGAAAATATAATTGTAAATTTATCAAAAAATCCATAGGTAGTCTCCTGATAAATTCATCCCTCAGATTGACATTTTAACAGTATATTGTGGGACTGTTTATCTTCTTTACAAGTACTGTTTTAAACTGCAGTGTCAGCAGTCTTTTGCCATACTTGTGAGACAGAAATGTTTCTATGTTTCTCGAAAACCCTAGCTTAAAGAAATCCTATTGTGTGTGTAGGACTGAATTACAGCCATACATGTGACTTGATACAAGTCTCTTAATGGAATCTTTTTGGAAGGAGACAGGTAATTAATCAAAAGTCAAACATTTTTCAGACATTATGTGACACTGACAAAGTTGTGAAGAAGTACACATGGATTTCAGAATCTGCTGACTGTGAAAGCTTGCACCAACAAGCTGACTGTTCCTATCCTCCTGCTCACCTTGCTGGTAAGGTACCAAGTGGATTGCTGAGGAGCTGAGCCTGAAGGCTGCCAGCCTTTTACCAGCACACATGGTAGATAAATAAACAACACCATGACATGCATTATTGTCAGAGATTGGTGCCTATGCTGGGCACTGTGGGCAGTGTGTACCAGCAATGCTGTTCAGCTTCAGCCTCTCTGCAGAATGCCATTCTCACTTTCCTTATGTCATTAAGTTATTCTGAGCACCTTGTGTTAGCATATATCCCTAAAACACTACATGCTAAACATGCACTGACCAATAAGCCCAGAAAATCCCTGGCACTTTAAAGAAAAGCTAGGATTGCAATGCTGAGCATTGCTTTACAAAACTGTCCAAATGCCAGCAGGACTTTCATTGTTTAGACAAGAAAGATGGCAACAAAAGGACTACCTTAAATGACCTCTTTAGTGGAGTATTTGCTTATGTCACAGCAGAACATCAGTAGATCTTGAAAGCTAGGGGAATATCATTAATTTTAAACTGAACAGATGCACAAGGTAATACAAGGTCAGAGACAATAGCACTAACACTGTAAGCAATATCCAAGCTAAAGAAATAAAAAAATAATAGTCAGACATCTTTCAAAGCTGAGAAAGAAGGAGAATTTACACAGTGGATGTGAACAATATATCTGGAGATCAATATCATTCATTGCTCTATGAGAGGAAGCTCTCCCCTGTTCGGTGTTAAATTAAAATCCTAACAGCATACGATCAACCTGAATTTTTTAGATTAGTCATTGTAAAGTTCCCCTTCAGTGAAATCAGAGGATGATTAATTTCTTTCCAAATCAGATTATAAGCAAGAAAGACCAAAAATAATGGGCTGTGGTAGAGAAGAAAGATGGATGTATTCACTTGTATGGACACAGAACAACCCACAAATGTAATAAAAGATAATATAGTCTCCACAAAACAAATTTTTTGAAACACATCATGGATGTAAAATATTTTTTCTATTTTCAGAGACATCATAGCATGTTTGTCTATATTACATGTTATCTTTTGGAAAAATAAGCCACCATCTAGCTTGTATTTGGTTGCAAGCTTTTTGTACTGTAAACATTGTGATCGTAAAACAACTGCCAAGGTCTAAGTAGATAGGCTTTTTTTCCCTGAGGAAGGACAACTGAGGTCCAAAATCAATGAATCTGAAAAGTTTAGGAAGGAGACAGCAATATTCTGCTAAACAAAATTAACCTTTCATAATAAACAAAATAGAAATTCTGTCAAGTAAGAACAACATTTTGGGATGAGAAAATGAACTGCAGTAAGGTCAGGATCATCATGGCCTGTCTGACTGAACAGAGGAGGAACAGATAAAAGAGTGTAACCATTCCATTTCAAAGCTGGAATTGAGACACAACAAAAAGATTACTGAATAGGAACGAAATTTAGTGTAGGAGCCTCAGTCCTTACTTGTCCACAGGTGACTCCACAGGCTGTGCTACTACAGTTCTCAGGTATCAGGAAAGGCTAAAGTGCAAATCAGTGGTTTGTGCCTGTCCTACCAAAAACTAAGCATTTAAAAAGACAATTTCATTCATGGTGTTTTGTTATAAAAATGTAAATTACTCTACCTGATAGAATTTCAGGTAGTGGAAACTGCCATGAAAATCCTGAGAATACAGAGAGGAATACTTTTCTTCCATTATGCATGTACCACTTGGAAACTGAATGCCTTTAAAAACATCAGTGACACAATAAAGGTTACAGAACAAAACTGCACAAGAATGGATTTTGCAGTCAGAGTGTGCACCTAGCAATCAGATAATGAGCAAAGAGAAGTCTAAGAGAGCTGGAAGTCTATCCTGGGGAAGAAAAACTCAGAGGCAGGGGGATCTTATCAAATGTGATAAAAGTATATACTGATAAATTAATGAAGAAAAGGCAGCCAGACTCTTCTTAGTGGTGCCTAGTGATAGGACATGTGGCAATGGGCAGAGGTTAACACACCTAAAATTCCATTTTAAGGCAAGGAAAAAGTCATTTTTACTCTGAAGATGGCTGAACATTGAAACAGGTGGTCCAGAGTGATTTTGGAGTTTCCTTGAAGATATTCAAAACCTGACTGGGCATTTTCGTGGCCAGCTTGCTCTAGATGACCATATTTGAGCAGAGAGGGCTGACTAGATCATAGAACCATAGAATATGTTGATTTCAAAGGAACTGATCATGACCATTGAATTCAACTCCTGGTCCTGCACAGCACCACCCTCAAGAGTCACCCATGTGCCTGAGAGCATTGTTCAAACGCCTCTTGACCTTTACCTGGTGCTGTGACCACTGCCCTGGGGAGCCTGTTCCAGTGCCCAGCCACACTCTGGATGGAGAACATTATTCTAATATCCAACCCAAACCTCCCCTGACACAGCGTAAGGCCATTTGCTTAAGTTCTGTCACTGTCACCACAGAGAAGAGATCAGTGCCTGCTTCTCCTCTTCCCCTCACTGAGAAGTTGTAACTGCAGTGAGGTCACCCTCAGTCTCCTCCAGGCTGAACAGACCAAGTGACCTCAGCTGCTCCTCACACAGCTTCCTCTCAAGGCCTTTCACCATCCTCATGGCCATCCTTTGGGTGCTCTCTAATAATTTAATGTCCTTTTTATATTGCTGCACCCTAAACTGCACACAATATTCAAGGTGAGGCTGTCCCAGCTCAGAGCAGATCAGGACAATCCCCTCCCTTGCCTGGCTGTGGTGCTGTGCCTGATGCCCCCAGGAGAGAGCTGGCCCTCCTGGCTCCAGGGCACTGCTGACCCTATTTAGTTCTCCACCAACAATGATCTCAAGAGCTCCCTTTCACCCTAAACCACTGTGTGATCCTGTGACACTTTGAAATGGAGAGAGCAAGCAGCTAAGCTGTGTGCCCAATCAGGAGTTTAACAGGGGCCTCAGTCCTGAGATAGCTTTCTTTGTCATAGCAGCATAGATGAAGCCATTTAACAAATAGGCTTTCTCCATAGTGCAGAAAGGAGGGACATGAATGGCAATTAGCTAATTGCTCAGAAAGGTAACTAAAGGCAGCAGCTCCAAGTCCAGACATGACATAACTTGAACTAATGCAATTACAACTGCCTAACACATGGCACATCTAGACCTATCTAAATGGCAGATGGATATTTGCCATAAAGTTTCCTGCTCATGCCATGGCACCTGCTGGAGAGCACAGTAACTTTATCACTGCTTGGGTAAGTTTCCCTTGCAAGCCCTGGGGGTGTGAGAGGTGACCTTACTTTCAATTATGGCTGCTACTTTTCTTTCTACCATGATGGTGATATGAGGATAAAGCCATGCTGGGCAAAGGATGTGTGCTGCTGAAATACTGGTTCACCCCTGCACATTCAGAGGAGTCCACGAGCGATTAACTCCTTTCCTTTATTCCATTTATCCACACATCTTCCACCTGAATTTCCCAATAAAGGATGATGAAAATCCTATATTAACCTGGCTATTTGGTTTGTGCTTCCTATCCACCCAGCAAATGTGTGCAAAATCTAAAATCAGACATGCCACAGGCTCCTCCTCTTCCAGAGGCATATGTAGAAAGGGAACCCAGGTCATTTACAAATTTGTTGAATAATCAATAATAATGATTAGTTATTGTTATTTTTGCTTTTCATTAGGAATAACGGCTATGAGGGAGCAGGAATGTAGGAAACATAACACAGAAGATTCATAATTTCCACAATCAATGTAACAGCTTACAAACCCTTTTCAAGCAGGAGTGACCAATTCACTTTCAAAGAGCTTAAATTGTTCATTATTCTCTGTCCAGTGACTCAGAATTTATTCATCTGTCAGTACACTGCACCATTTAAACACGGGCTATTCTTCAACTAAATGCCCAGTTAAAGCTTTCACACTCACTGAATTTTTTTTAATAGGAGCTGAACTGGAAATTCCCAGGCTTCTTCCTGTGACCAGAGATCCACAAACACTTTTTCCTTTTCTTTTGTCCGATCACAAAGTTTTTAGTGGTCTTAGAAGAAAATCCAAACTATCTTGATGAAAACATGAACCTGTTATTTTGCTAGTCAACAACTCACATTGTAAAGCTATTACATTGAACAAGTTGAAAACACTTGTAAGAATGGAGGCATAATTTAAGTTTATTAGCCCATGCTGTTTGCAAGAGAAAATTATTCTGATGTTTCAAAGAGGCTGGGAGTGGGAACGGTGGGGGAAAGTCAAGACAAACTTTCGCATTAATTTCAGTTTGATTTTTTCTTTCCAGAATGAAATAATGCTAACTGCAGCTTTTATAATTCTGAAGGAAGTTTTCTGGAAACAGATTTTCTGAAATTAAGTTGGAGGAAACAATCCTTTTTAGTAGGAAAAAAAAATTAAAATAAAAAAAAGTAATTTTAACCTCCAAATGTATAGAATAGTATCCATGAAGGTTTTACTGAATTGCACAGTCTAACCCTATCAGCATCAGATTTAAGCAACATTACTACTATTTACTTTTTCAGTTATCATGGCAAAGGACAGCAGATGTTCTAAATATTTTAGAGAGCAAGTATAACTAGGCAGTTATTAACCAATGTTATTGTGCCTCAAACTGAGCTGAACATAAAGCTTTAGAAAATTCCATGTTGGAGCTGTCAGTGTGTAGCGTGCAGACTTTAATTCCAAGTGTAATAACCAATCTGTAACAGAAGAAACCATGAGTATGTATATTTTTAGAGCTATAGGAATTTTTTAAATTCAACCTGACTAGACTATATCAGAAATACTCCCAGACAGGATGTTTTCCAAGTTATTTATAAACCCATGTGTTAATGATTTATTTTAGTCAAGCAGGTGAGATGCTATAATTCAGAACATAACAAATGAAATATTTAGTGTGTCTTGCACGTACTAATCCAAATGAAAAAAGATAAAGGGAGCAGTCAGAGATTTCACAGTTTGAGATAAGAATACATTTTATGTGAACAGTAAATAGATTGAAAGGGAAATTCTGGATTCTCAATTCTAGTTATTTGTATTAAACAATAAAAATATTTTAATTGTGGATTTGTCTTCCTTGATTAATTAAAGTTAAGACTGTGGATTCAAACCCAGTGCAGTGCAAGAGTACCCAGTGAGTGCAGTTATCAGAGAATCAGTCTTCTCTCTGGTTGAATTTTAAAGAACTTTGCAAACTAAATGTACCTTTGAGGTAACATTTCTATTTCTCTGCTCTCACTTTAGAGATGCAAGTTTAAGCACTTAAACTTAGAGTAGGAGTTCAAAGTACTATTTTGATTGTCTAGAAATACTTTTCCAGCTTTTTCTGGCATGCATTAAAGAAGAAAAGTATCCATGTAGTATAGGAGGAATGTAAAGATTTATGATAAAGACCAGAGAAGTACATAGTACATGCTGCATACTAAGACCCAATTTTATGCAAGAAACCTTGTTTTGACAGTGGATAATAAAGTTTATGAAACCATTAATGTGAAATAATACTGAAACTTAGGTACATAAGACAAACCATTCTTAATACAGGCTCAGAAATGACCTTCCACAACACTCAGTTTCTTGTACAACAGAAGTTTGAGGGAAGCAGCCACTTTGTACTTGGGACATAGCTGCAATCATGAACAGGTCAAACAAAACATAAAATCTATTTGCAGAAACTTATGGAACTTGACCAAGAATCTTATAATTTAGTACTGTTTGGTTTAGAAGAGAAAAAGTATTTCCTAACTCAAGAAATATGGAAGTTGAAGAGAACATAATTCAATTTTCTACCCAGCATGTGGTTACCCAACTTTCTCTGAGAAGTCACTGTCAAGTAAATATTGGTAACTCTCCAGGAAACTCCAAATTTACTGTACACTTAACTTCTGATCAAGATAATGGGGAACTGGAGGAGTGGGTGGACCACAATCAGTGTCAAGTGACAGGGCACAGCAGCTTTCACTGTATCAAACAACAGGGTTTGCCCCAAAATCATGCTTTGGGATGTGGTGGGGAAATCAGTAGCAGGTAGCTGACCTTGCCATAGTATTTCTTGTGGAGAGGGAAGCCCTAGGGTCCCACAGATCACAAGGGCAGGGTGACATGAGGCAGGGGTGGCAGAGGAGCTAATGGAATCCTGAAGGACATTACCCTTCCTCATGCTCGCTCCAGATACAACTGCATCAGAAATAGTGGTTATAAATTTCTGAGGGAGAGCAGAGTAATGTAGCAAGTGCATTTGTATGTTCACATGAGAGAGAACTTTCGTACTATTCTTTGTGTGTGTCTGTATATATTTTGTTGTTATTATTGATGTCTAAGATTTGCAATGCATTAACTATTTACTTAACACATAAAGTCACTGCCAAGGAATATTTTTACTGTCAATTCAATTTGGTAAATCTGTATTCTGCATTCATCTGTTACTACTTGCCTTTTGTTTTCTTCATCTGTTACAGAATTAGTGGTTGGAGTCTGTTATGAAGGTGCCATTTATTATTTTGAGCACCTTCATGTGCTCCAGTCCTGTGCAATGACTCTAGTTAAGTTCATGTGTTCATTCACTGCGGTCAAAGAAGCTCCAGTCATATTCACATCCCTGCATTCATGTAACATCCAAATATTTGGATTTAGTCCTTAAGGCTGCAAGTCAATGGACACCTGCTGTTTGATGCAGAGTTCCAGTGTTTACCCAGGAAGTGAAAATGAAATGCAGAGTTTTATGGGGGAGATGTTATATGTTTTGTTTGTCTCCAGAAGGAGCTCAAATGGGTTAACCCACCTGCTGTTGTTTGGTGAAAATGGGAAGATCAGTTCCTACACTTCCTTTGTCATTATTGCATTTTATGAATGTGTTGTCATTTAAGGAGTTTATTCTTTTTACCTACAGACAAATATATCACAGTCTTATGTGTGAATGATTTGTTTGGTTTGGGATAAGAACATATGCACAATGATTTTCCAAAGGAGAGTGTTGGCTGCAATAAATTCTGTGCAATAAGCGTTGCAATTTAGGAGTATTGCAACTTTGATTGATACCTGTTTATTTTTTAAAAATCTATTTATTCACCATTTTTGTGAATAAAAATTTGAAAAATTTTTGTGAACATTTGTATTTGCATTTTTTTATATTTTGCTAATAAAGGTGAAAATTTCTACTCCTTCAGGCAAATCTTAGATGGTAGGAAATGCTGTAAGTGTTCTCCCAGTGAGAAACACCTACTGCTATAAAACCTAATGAAGAACAAAATTTTTCCATAAAAAATCAATAGAATTGTCTAACAAGGCTGTCCTAGATCATACTGAAAGTCTTGGAATTCTCATCTTCTATGTCCAATTGAAAACGGGAATAAAGCACAATATTTCCACTAATTTAAAAGGGAAGTATGAGTTATTTTTTGTGCTTTACTGCCTACCAGTCTAGCTGTCATTGATCCTTTGCTGTGGCTGATTTGCTGTCATGTTCTATTTGAAGTTGCCTGCAGCCATAAAAAGCTGCCAGACATTGCTAAATGTACAATGTACAAAAAGTCTTTGCACACATTTTGTCCTATTGTTTTGAAGAACTTTCCCTTTAAGAATATACTTTATGTGAGATTTTATGAGACATATAATTGAATAATGATTAGAAATTGATTGTGCCACCAATCATTTCTGTCATTTGTCAAATTAATCATCAATGACTTTTCTTATTTGTTTGTCACATGTCAGTGACTGAAGAGTTTTGAGCCAGAAAGTCATCCTATAACTTTTTTTTTTTTTTTTTTTTTTTTTTTTTTTTTTTTGGTCCAAGTACAAGGAGCTGAATCAGGAATGGATTTCCACAGGCAGACCAGCCATGGCACTGAGCAGATCTCTTTGCTTCTGGGGGCAGTCCTTTGCAAATCTGAGCTGTGCATATCCAGGCACAGCTTCCTTCCTCCTTCAAATACCAGGGCACACTATTTGTGTGTGGACCAGAACAAAGACAAACAGGGGAGTCTGACACAGACTAAGCCTTCCCCACAGATCGGCATTACAGTTATTTCAACCCAGTCTTTTGTAAAGAATAGAGTGGTGTTCTTCATCCTGCACCTAGTACAGATCTAATGTGACAGACCTGTGATGAAAATGGTGAGGATAAAAATTAGATGAGTACTTTTGCTTCAATTCTTGCTATCTGATGATGTCTCATTGAAAAGCAACGAGGGATTATTGTGAACCTTATCCCACAGGGTCAGAAGGATGTTTACTTCCACTTACCTTGTGACTGCCTATGAGATATTTCTCAATATCTTTCTGGAAGCAAACACACCTTTTTATGAGGTCTTTGTCACCTCAGTCTGGATTTATACTCTGTCTCCATGGAGCCTGGGAAGCAAACGGATGTGAGCAGTCTTGACCAACAGCTGAGTTAAACAAAGATGGCAAAGTGGGAAGACAGCATTCCTCCTGGCACATGCAGAGCAGCTCAGGAGAGGGAAGGGAAGGGAAGGGAAGGGAAGGGAAGGGAAGGGAAGGGAAGGGAAGGGAAGGGAAGGGAAGGGAAGGGAAGGGAAGGGAAGGGAAGGGAAGGGAAGGGAGGGGAAGGGAAGGGAAGGGAAGGGAAGGGAAGGGAAGGGAAGGGAAGGGAAGGGAAGGGAAGGGAAGGGAAGGGAAAGGGAAGGGAAGGGAAGGGAAGGGAAGGGAAGGGAAGGGAAGGGAAGGGAAGGAAGGGAAGGGAAGGGAAGGAAGGGAAGGGAAGGGAAGGGAAGGGAAGGGAAGGGAAGGGAAGGGAAGGGAAGGGAAGGGAAGGGAAGGGAAGGGAAGGGAAGGGAAGGGAAGGGAAGGGAAGGGAAGGGAAGGGAAGGGAAGGGAAGGGAAGGGAAGGGAAGGGAAGGGAAGGGAAGGGAAGGGAAGGGAAGGGAAGGGAAGGGAAGGGAAGGGATAACATTTTCATTTTAGGAGCGTTCTTCAGTATAGTATCTGCGTAACTTAGTAAAAAATTGAGAAATAAAAGAAGAAACTATAGACACCTATTATTCTGGTACCCAAGAAAGTTTTGGTTGTTTATCCACTGATAATCTAACAGAAAGGAGATGCACACTGCAGCTAGCTGGGTCCAGCTGGGTTCCACTAAAAGCTCTAAGGACTCCACTGGCTCTTCAGACGAAAGAGGCTAAATAGCATTTCTGTTCTGTTGTCAATTTTCTGTCAGTGGACTAACCACCCAGCATCTCCCTCCTTCTGTCAGCATGCAAGAATTGCACTAACCAGCAGCACATGGGCATTGTCATTGTGTCAAACGAAAGTAATCAGTGGTTTGACGAAATCCCATTTTTCATTTTCTTTTCCAAGGGGCTTGGGCATTGTTTGAGTGCCTGTCCTCCTCATCTTGAATCCCAAACTGCTTTAGATGACAGACAGATACTCATTTCCTAGCAACAGCAATCTGAGTGTTTGAAGGTGAATCAAAACAGGAACTGAAGATTTCAAATAGATAGTAAGACTAAATGGCTTAGTGAATTTTAGATGTCTACAGGATTAAGCAAAACTGGAAAATGAGTGGCTTTTATGAACCTAAGTCACAGCATAAGCAGGGTTTTGCAGACTGAATCCCACTCAATATTTTTATCATCTGACACCTTAAATTAAGCAGTTCAATCACCTACTTCAGCAAACTGATTTCCGTGTTCTTCCACCTTCTGTGTCTCCTTAACAGAGAGTTTTCACCAGCTTTCGAGCTTTGAAGCACATCTGAAAATGCTGAAATAAATTTTCTGCATCTGTAAACTGCATTCACAGATCACAGTTTAATAGTCTGCACCTTCAACATTCAGAATGTAGCCAGTATAATTATTGCTTTTCCTATGATCATGAACTCATGATTATTTCAAAGTCCCCACCCAACTCTGAATGGAGTCACTGTGAAGCATTACCTCTGAACTTGACAACAGCATTCACCTTACTTGACACAGTTTGGTGCTGTTGCAATAGCTGGTAACACACAAGGGAGGGGATAAGGGGGAAAAAGACAACCCAGGGAAGGAGCAGCAAGTGCTTGCACAAACCTTTCCTTCAGTTCAAGTATGTAAAGTGAGATAACTGGTCACACTGTATGCAGCAGAAGCCAAAGGCTGCTCCCCAGATTGGCAGCTCCAGAAACCATCAGCACCGGATCTTCTCAGCAATTACCAGCTTGGAAATGTCCTTCCATTGATTGTGATGGACATAAACCAGCTGAGTCTCAAAAGTGAGAGAACAGAGGGAGGAAGAGCCAGACAGCAGGACACAAACAGCACCAAACACTGGGACCAGCTGCAGCCTCCAGGTCACACTTCCATGACAACAAAAAAATGTTATTTAATATTTTCCAAATAGTGAGGTAATTCATCACAAGGTATAAGTGGATCTATAACGTCTGAGATTGCTGGTTGAAGATTAACTGCATGTATCACATTTCCAGTGCAGCAACTTAAATGGGAAACAAAATAGCCTGAACCTCATAGGCAAGGCACTTGTTCATTCTCTGCAGTAGCAGGGTTCCCATGCTGGCCAGCCTCAGCCATGTCACTTAGGAAATCTTCATGCCAGAACATTTGTATGCACGAAGGACGGTGCTAAAGCAGGACAGTGCCAGCCTGTCAGAATTCAGCTGATGTGAGAGTCTGATCAAATGCACACAGCTGCCTTCATCCAATCTAGAGCCTGTATAGGACAAAATTGGTGTGAATCACCAACTGAGACAGGAAGAGCTTGATTATTGTTTAAACTCAGAGACAAACTGGCAATGAATGGATCACTGCTGGAGGGTGCCTCTAAAACATCTCCTTTCCCCTGCAGTCAGTCTTCAAATGGACACCAGGCTTTGCCCTGTCAGAGGAGGCACTTCCAGAGAGGCTTCATACAGCTTCAAGATTTTATAACAGAACAAAGACCTTTAAAATACACAGCACAGAGGGAAGTCCCACACCAACCTTATAAAGAGGTGGAATTGTGTCACATATCCCAAAGTGTAGATTAAAAAAAAAAAAGAGTTTCGGAGTAGCTTTTAATTTCTCACTTATTACTTTTTAGCACATCTAACTCAATCTATATCTGTGTCAATTCTATCTGAAAACCCTGATAAATAATAATTCAACCCAAAGTCATGCATCAATGGCAGTGGCTGAGGTTTCTCTCCCCTGACTCCTACTGTGTAGCAACTGGACTCCAGGACTGCTGACATGGCCTCAAGTCAAGAGCAATGCTCAGGAAGCCACTGTGAAGCAAGACAATTCTGACAGGAACTGCAATGCTGTCCCCTGTACTGTCCCTGCAGAACAGTCACTTCCTAGGAACACTGATTAAATGCAGCACATGTATGCCACAGTACCAGCTATTCTAGCAGACCTCAGGAGTGGGTACATGTGACCTGCTGCAGGTGTCCAAATCTTAGATGGACAAGTCTGAATATAGTAAACAGAAAGAGGAAAAAAATAATCCCTCAGCATTTAAGCAAAATGGTTTCATCTGACCCCAAAAAATTATTTTCCCCACCAATGTCCCTTCAGCAAATTTTTAAATAATGATTTTCTACTGAGAATGAAGTTCAGTGCTGACAGTTTAAATGTCTGGTACAGCTTTTTCCTCTGTGCACATCTAGTCAGCTGGAAAAGTGCTGCCAGAATCATTTGCTTAGAATGAAGAGGGAGAAGGACATGTCTGCTCTGGTTTTCTTTTTACATTTTGTTTTTATTATTTTTAAGAGCTCTCTCATTTTTCCAAGAGCAGTACCAAGGCTTGTCAATACACATCTATCTGAAACTGAAACCCTAACAAGCAAGAACTGATGGATACATAGCCAGCAAAATTTCAAGTTCCCTTCTGATAAAATTCCATCTTTCAACAGCTATTTTAAGAGTTAGCTTTGCACTGGTGTGAAGGAACATTCCCTGATGTGTTGTCAAACAAAACAACTTCACTTGCAATACGTCTTGCTTGAATTCATTGTCATGTAAATTTGAAATAAGCATGCTCATTTTTTTCTGAGAAACAGTCAGCACTGTCCTGCATTTTTGTACTGTCCATCATAGTTAATAACACTCAGTCAGGGTGCCCAGATGTATTTAGCAGAAACCAGTTCAAACCCAGCACAGACAAATTCTGCCCCAGAAGTCAGATATATTAATTAGTTAATAAGTGAAGAGCTGAAGGAACAAGCTTGACAAGAAATTTCCAAGAGATATTGTCATGACAGGGACTCATCTCAGCATGATCCCAGCAAGAGAAACCACCAAGGAGAGAGAAGATTCCCAGCCTAACATGCAAGGGTTGGCTATAGCCAATGCTTTGGCATGAAAAGAGAGGAGCAGAGCAGGACTTTGCCCTGCCTGGAGGAGATGTGAACTTCTGATCATTTAAAAAAATAAGGATGACTGACAATTGAAGAAATCAATTACCTTTATCAGAGCTGGAGGTCTCACAATTAGCAAAGCTTAGGGCAATTACAGGATCTTCTTCCCTTCTAGGTTTTGTGGGTTTGTTTAGGCATTACTTTACATTGCTGCATTACTCCTGCACTTTTCAGCCTGAAATGACTTTCTGGTTGTGTGGTGAAGTCTCTGCCCTGCAAGCAGATCCATGAAGTCAGACCAGAGAAGTCAAGGGGCTGCTCTGGGGATAGGGCTCCTCAAGATGGACTGTTGGAGATGTTATGGTGCCAAGTGACAGTGGAGGAAGCCAGATCCTACCCAGGAAAAATGTGCCAGGTGAAAGAAAGGGATTAATCCTTGAATTCAAAAAGGCAAGAGGAGATTTTTAATTGACAAACAAAATTAAGAAGGGATTGATTTTAACACCCCTGACTTGTGAGAATGAAGAACAGCACTGCACAGAATTAGCAGCAGCTCTGAAAGAGGTAAGAAAACCTATCCTGAGGAAACATTACAAGATTTGGTACTGTCCTTTGTGTTCAAGTTTTCCCATGAAAAAACCAACAAACAAAACCAAAAACCAACCAAAAACCAACACAAGTTGATCTTGATTTGTGTAAGTTTTTTTAAAGATAAAAGGATAAACAGGTGATGTGTCATTCTGTGTAATTCACATATTTCACCACTTTGAAATAACTAACATTGTTTATGCTGTTAGTGTTGGTGATGTGTCCTCACAGCATCACCTCAGAGGCAAACCATGCTGTGCACACATCACAGGAGCCAGTCCCATGTGTCCCTGCACACACACACACCCCTCCTCCCCATTTCTAGTCAAAATAAGCACAACAGGCAAAAGGTCTGAAGAGAACCCACAACTACAGAGCTGAAATGTCCTTGTTTGCAACAAGGCAGCAGTGAGGCAGCAAGCTGATGGGAACCTCACCCAGATATACCCTGCTCAGCTCCACCAGGGGATTTTACCACTCCTAAACCCACTACTGAAGTTGGGAAGCCAGATCTTCATTTCAAAACTAAATAACCCTCCTTCCTTTCTTTTGAGACCTTGACTGGAAGGACTGTCCATTTCTAACCAGTAGCACAGTATTTAAGGCTCAGTTCTGGGTTTTGGGAAGTGGAGGAGAGAAAGAGCAAAAGGAGAGAAAACTCTGCCTTGCCTCCAGTGTGTTCAGTTCATGCCACTGCCAAAACTCTGCACAAATGGAGACACAGGCAAGCCCAGCTCACTTGGCAAGTAGTTTGGATGGATCTGTACGGGATGATGCAGTGTCCAAACACCTGCCTTTTCTCCTGAATCCACACCACAGCCTTTCTGGTTTCCTGTCCCCACAAGAAAATATGTGAACAAAAGACTTCCTTATTCTACAGGGTGTTGAAAATATAAATACATGAAAGACAAAAGATGCTTGGACCCCACAATAAGGGAATCATCCTTCTGTTCTGCAAGAATTATTTTAGCAAAAAGCATCTGACTGTTACCAATTTTAAGATTTTTTTTTTTTTTAAGTGTCAAAATGTGTGTACAAATGCATTTGAAGAGAAAACTTGATACATTCTGTTCTTTAAAAAGGACAGATCATTCTCTGTGTTGATTTTTTTTTAAAAAGTCCTTAAAAAACAATAACCTGCCCTTCACCACCACCCCCGGACTCTTATCCAGAGGCTCTGCCATGTGCCTAACTAATCAAAGTGTTGTGTTATGATTGCCATGGAGACTGCAATCCAGCAGCTGCCTTGACATTTCATCTTCAGCTGCTTTCAAAATGCTTTCCTTCTGCCAAGGAAAACTTTTCACTATTATTAATTTTTTTTGCTACACACTGTTCCCTCTGCTACAAAAGAAACTTTAGGAAAAAATCAGCGGAAATTGTCTCAGTTCTAACAATATATTTTGCCTATTGCTTTTGTTCTCTTCTCGGGCAATTTCAAAGGTTTCTGAGGCTTTAAACTAAAAAGTTTATGCATTATTTTTCAGATCAGCTGATAATTGCACACTACTGTGTAGGGTCACCACAGGTGGTCAGGAGCAACCTCCAGCCCCCAGGTGCCCTACCCAGCCTCCTGAAAAGGATACACAAAACCCATCCTCCCCCTCCAAGTCACCCAAATACAGCCATCTTACTTGGCTGTCTCCCAGTTGTGCTGCTCTCCCACCAGTGCTTTCATCTCCATGCAGACTTCTCCTGGATCTTTAATTGAGGTTGTTACTACTTCTGTCTTTTGAGGAGGTGAGGAGATAAGATAGTAGAGAATACAACCGAACATGTCTGTTTCTTCCTGCCCTAAAAGAGGCAAGGTTGTGCATTGTGAAGTACCTGGCTGGTGTGGAAGCTCCCAGGAAATGTTTTGGGGAAGCCAAAGAGGGCAGAGAGGTGCAAGACCATGATCCACCCCCACCTGTGGCATAGCCATAGGATTTAGCATCTGAAGTAGCTACATTTTATGTACAGACAGGGATAAGAAAGCACCATGCAGATTTTTAGGAGATACATAAGAGCCCTGCTAACTGATGATTCATTTCACAGCTATTTGTTTCACAAACAAGCATTTTTTTTTAATTAACTAAGCTGGTAGCCACCTTCCATTTCCAAAGGAAGGAAGGTCATACCTTTTCTTTTGAGCAGCCTGGGACTTGTAAGAAAGACCCTTCTCTGCAACCTTTCAAAGCACTTGCTCCCAAAGATGCTTTCCCATCCTAGTGTGCACTCGAGGATGTCTCAGATAGACTGGTGCCAAGAAGGTGTGGCTGGAGACATGCTGAGGCACAGAGATGTGCACAGGACATATTGAAAAGAGATTGATTCAAAATCCCAGTAGATTGGATCATCTGCAGCTTGGCCAAGGTAGGAAACACATGATATATCTGTGTCCGTGTGTGTATGTTGAAAGGATTTTGACAACAGTAAAAATAAGGTTAAAACTCTGAGCCATTTGGGCTGAGAATGAGTAAGGTTTAAAATGAAAGCTTCAAAACACTTTGTAACAACTTTTCTTTATTTATAAGATATGAGGACAAATTAGAATGAAAACCCTTTATCTGAAAAGCATGTATACTTAAGAGGAGGAAGAAGGAAAACACCTTCAGAAGCAGTCAGCTTCCTGTCTTATGTTTTTGAAGTCAAGCTGATGGCTCACAGAATGGATCTCAAATATGTATATATATAATCCCCACAGCTAAAAGTCATCTATTTTAAAAGACAAGTGTTTGCTCACCCGAGGAACATTGTGCTCAAGCTTCAGACTTTGTGATCCATATGGATTTCATCAACGTGTTTGCCAGGAATTTAAGAAAAACAAACTTTATTCATGTTCCTTAGAGAAATGAATCCACTTCATGGTCTGCGCAAAAAGAAATACAGCTTCAGAAAAAAAAAGCCCAGGGCATTCCTGGAACTGGAAGGTCAGAGAGCCAAAATAATGGATCCACTTAATATGAGAAATGAGTGACTTGCAGTGGCATCATTATCAGCACTGGAAGTATGTGGTTTCCAGCTTAGAAAGTGATTTTGTGTCACATCTCATAAAGGACTCCCAGACATGAAGTGCTTTCATAAAGCCAATCTAGAGCCAGGCACTGCCACTGCTCTGAGAGCAGCATTTACCTTCAGCCTAAAGATGGGCCATATAGTCCACTAGAAGCACAACTTACTTTGAGGAGCTAAAGTTAGATAAGGTGAGATGAGACCTCTTCCATACTATCCTGTAACATGCCTCAGTATATTAATCTCTTTGTAAAGAATTTAGTTGTATAACCCTAGGTTTGGTTTTCCAAGCTTGATAGAAGCCAGTGGACCTCTACCTAATTTATCAGTATTTTGTTTTCTGTTTCAGAAAGAAAGGTAGTTTCTTCAAGATGTGTTAATACACATTGCTGCTGCAAACAGAGACATTTATGTCCAATATTTGCTTTAAAAGAACAGTCTAATGCAGGAAATATAATTCTGGTTCATTCTTAAAGCAAATGATTATGCAGATTAATCTCTATACTGCCCAAATTTAAATAGGCAGCCTAAAATTAATGTATTGCAAATCTTTATGGTTGCAGCATTATAGTATGGTATCTCACCAGCTTTTAAAGAAAGCTGTAGTTCTGCTCCACAAGTGGTTTGTTACATTGAATTAATGTTGCAATAGAACCCTTTCAGTAAGTCAAATCACATTACTCACTTATATAGCATTCTTGGCAAGCATCAGAAAAACATTTTTAGTACTTAGGAACTGCAAGATTGAGCCAGACAGTGATCTGATGTTTAAAACAGGACTAGGCACCTTAAGTCAAAATTGCAGTTCAGGGGAAAAAAAAACCAAAACAAAACAGAAAACCATAACCCAAAAACTATGTACGTTCTTAAATCAAAAGACACCCACTATCGGAAAATGTTTCTGCATACCCCTGCATCCTGAACAGAGTAATTTAGCCTTTTATTCAGATGTTACTGTGAAAAATAACTTGTGAAACCACAATTATTCTTCAAACAATACTGAGAAAAAAAAAAATCCATAGCTGATCTGTTCTTAGAAAATTAACCTGATCTATTTTAATGGTGCATGTGGGACCTGCACAGCCTGGTGCTGGCAGGGAGGGAGGGAGGGACTGTCCCCTTCTGTCCCCAGCTGTAAGGGCCTCAGCAGCATTTCCTCCATCCCTTTCTCTGAGCAGTGTGAAGGGACCAAATCACATGAGCAAATCCATGGTTACCCCTGTTTAGCATTCAGGCAATGACACTTGGCTTGCTTTTCTCAGGACAACAACCTCTCTCAGATGCATTCAACCTCTTGGCTGTCCACCTTTCAATGAATCTTCAGGTGGCTCATGGGCAGACACATTCAGAAAGTGAAAAGTCCTGCATGTCATGGGTTAATTTTTATGCCAATTATGACTGTAGCTGTTTACTTTTTAAACAAATGCCTGATATACAGTGCAACTGGCTGAGTGCACAGCCAAAAAAAGACCACAGGAAATCTCTTTCACAGACAGGGTGGCAGAATTGTTAGCATGGGTCTGCATTACAGTTTGGTTGTTTTTTTTTTTCTAATTGAAAATGAAAAGGTTGTGAGATCTCAAGGAGAAAAGCGGATGCTACAGAAAAAACCAAAACCACAAATGGGCAGTTTCTAAGAAGAGATATCTATGAATAGCACAGGCAGAAATAATTTTTTCCATTTTATCTGAAGGATTATTGTGGCTTTTCACCCCAGTTTATTTCAGCGGAAGTAAAGACGACTCTGTAATACTAAGCAAATAAACCAGCCTAATATAAAATGTTCAGTAGAGATAAGAAAGCACACTAGCTTATTTATTGCTGTATTTTTATATTTTGTTTCTGTTCTCCTTTGATCTGTGCTAACACAGGCATTAAACTGACAGCTTAGGGTCACAATACACACCAGGATATTGAAAGGCGGTCATGTATAAGGGAGGATCAAATTGTTCATTTAGAGCAAGTTACAAGTTTTGATTAATCAGTTCTCCGGGGTCCATCTAGCTCCATCCATAAAGGTAAAAATGTTTTCTGGCTTTTAAAAAAATTATTAGATAGAAAAATTGTGTGTGCTCCTGGTTTTTTAAGGTGTAAACATCTGCAGCAGATACCGGGGTTGATTCTACTTCCAGTCACAGTGGTGTAACAAGAGTTGCTTCACAGACGGCAGGGGAATTTCAGCAGCAAATGAAAAAAGAATAAGGTTCATTGTGCTTTTAATTTTGTTTCATGTAGGCAAGAGGGGAGAAAATTGATTTTAGTCCCAGCCTTTTTTTTCTCATACATGTCACTGATGCATTTTCAACCCTTGGAGAATTGGTGAATGTGGGAATACAGGCTCTAGTACAAAACACTTGGCCTGTTTTCAGTTCCTAACACATACTCCAGAGTTCATGTTATGGTTATCAGAAAGAATCTATGAAAAATGAAGCTGCACACAACTGCAGACCATCAGCGTGGCTTAACCCCGTCAGGCAGGGATGAAGCAGGAAGTGCTTTGTGACACTGACTGGCAGAAATACAAACTGATGAAGAAAACACACGGCAGGAAAGAGGGTCTTAGATGGTGAGTTAGAGCCGGGGACATTAACTACAGCTATACTCTGCCAGGGCCAAGATCAGAGGAGCTTGACATACTTGTTAAAGATTTCATCAAAAGGATTAGTTCCAGCAGCTTTTTTTAACCTTTCCTACAACACAATTTACCCAAAGGTGGCCGAGGGCAACAAGGGCTGCCCTGTGAGATAACATTTTTAATTGTACATATGCCAATCTTGATGTCATAATCCCGAGGTTAATGCAGTTGCAGGTCCTGAACAGATGTGGTGGAGGCTGCCCTGTACAGAGAGGTGGCTACGCAGGCAGTGAAAATGGCACAGCTCAGAGAGGAGTGTAGCTACTGCCCTGAGCGTTTTACTACACTTTCCCCATGCACTTTTGTGCTGTTTTAAATGGTCTCTGCTCATATGTAAAGAAAGCAAACAAGCAAAAATATTGTTTATATCATGTGTTTCCAAGAATCAACAGTCGAGTACAGCCACTGTCTAATGGCACAACTCATAGACAGGGCAAGGTGACCCGTGAATGAACAAAAGAAAGAAAAAGGGGAAGAGCCCAGAAAGCATCTGGATCCCACCATGCTAAATCTTTCACCTTGTTGTACTTTAGCATAGCTGATTAATAAGAAATAAATTTCAAAAGGAGAACCCTGACATCTTCTTTAAATTCAATTATACCTGCTAGATTTTAGCAGAGACCATATATTGTACATTTTGGAAAGAATTTTTTGACAGGTTTCTGGGAGAGGTACTCTCTTCCTCCTTAAAAAAAAAAAAAAACAGAGCAAAGCGAAACAAAACAAAAAAACACCCCAAATGTTTATTTAAAAAATGTTCACACCCCACAGTTCAAAGAGAAAAGTTTTCTTCACTTTTAAACAGAGCAAATAGTTTGCTGCAAGTGCTAAGCCACTGCCTATGTCATCAGTTCCCAAGCAGAAAATCATGCCTTGTTGATGTGACAAAAGATTGTGAGTTGCAAATCAGTTAAATAAAGGACCTGAATCTGGTCAAATTTTATGTGGGACCAGCTTGAATATTTCTGCACACCACTTCCAATATCTGCAGCATGGTACAGAGTAGGTCAGAGACATTCATTCACATTGGGGTGGGAATGGGTGAAAAGCAGCAATGAGGACACTCTCTAATAAAGGGCAAGCCCTTTTTGTGTGTCAGACTTTTGGTTGTGTGCCACTAGGAGGTGCAGCAAGTTGGGCCATTGTCATATAGGCTTTAGAAAAGCCAGGGAAAATCAACAACAGGTCATAGTCTTGTTTTGTATGTCATCTGTGTGCCTACAAAGGAGGCTTTGCCCCAATCAGATGCAGCAATTGTGATTCAGCACCTTCTGCCCTTACACCTCACTTATCAGGGATGACTCAGTGCCTCACAAGATTGAAGGATATTTTTCCAGGGATGCATATGACCACATGTGCTAATGACCACAATCTTGTGTCTCACATATGGCTGAGGAATTAACAGATCATTAGAATCATGCTTTGATTATCAGAAATATGGTTCAAATTTTGGACTTCTAGGTTATTAAATTCTCTCTTGAACCATTTCAGTTCTACATACCAGTTCAACCTTATGCATCCATAATTCATCAGTGAGGTACTAATGCAGTTTATCCTTGCAAGGCATTGCACAGAACACATCTCTTTATGCAAGCATGACTTCACAGTCATTAGGGCTGAAATTGCCACACAAATCCCATCCTGAACTGCTCTTCATTGGTACACCTTGCAGTATTTGGCAAGGAAAGCCCAGTGTTTGCAAAAGATATGTAAAAGGAGAATTATTCTTCCTGAATACTGGATAAGATAGGAATAAAGAAAAAGCTGATCATACAAGAAAAGGGTTACTTTCTGCAGTGGAGCAAATTTACTCGAGAAAACGGATGGAATTGCAAAGAGAAGGCATTATTTCAAATAGGATTTGGGGGAAGGCTAACAGGTGCTGGGGAGCACTCAGGTCAGATGAAGACATCTGCTAGAGATGTCAAGAGCACAAAGGTAACTCTGTGTCTGGGAGTAGAGGGTAGGATAAAAATGACAACTGAACAGGAAATGTGTAAGACTGGGACTGCAGAGGTACATCCCAGCAAAGAAACAGGGTGTCAGATGGCAGAGTAAAATACAAACAGACACACAAAAACTGTGAATGCTGACACTTGTGAAGAGCTCAGGGGAAAAAAAAGAAATTAAAAAGAAAAAAAAAAAAACAAGAAACAGGTGCACTAGAAGCCTGGATGGCTGACACAGAAGGATGATGATAACCTAAAAGCATTTCTGAAATGTGACAGGGTGGTAATATTAAGGCAGAATATCCTTCCATCAGTCTTTATAAGTGGATGAGATGTCTTTTGAGATGCTTTCAAGCTCCTATACACACTATAGACTTGACTCTAAATGCAAGCTGACGTATTGGCTACATTGCACAGGAGATCTGATAGAATGTTTTCAATGACCCTGTGACTAAAATATGGAAATGAACCAGTATAATATAACATATGGGCAGATCAGCTTGCACAGATGAAGCAATTGATATCAGCAGTTCTGTGAGCTTTTAAGTCATTGAAAGCTGACCTTTTTCCTTTAACAAACATGTGACTATGTTTAGTCAACTTACAGTAAAAGCACACTGAAACATATGTATTCGTACATTTAAATGAGTGAAAAAAAAGTTAAAATATAAACTGACAGAGCTTTTATGCAATACACTTTTGTTTAGTACAAAGACACAGAACCCTTTCAGTTAATTCCATGTTTGATCATCAATATCCTGTCTTTTGTAAGCAAATATTCCCACGTAAGAAATTCAAATAAGGCACTTCTGAGCATAGAAGCTTTCAGCCACTTTGAGTTTACTAATTTAGGTTATTCCACATGTTGGAGCTCATCTTTATCACAACAAGATTTAAAAATAACCCGTGTGCTGAACTTTCATAAAATGCAATAAACAGAGCCAACAGTGTAAATTGAAAGTAAACACATAGGATCAGTAGTAATATCATATGATACAACAGGATTTATGAAATAGACCTTTTGATTAGTTTCAAAACCATCCATATCTAGAACATGTGCAAATTCACACTGTCTATAAGAAAATTGCTTTAACAATAGGTGAGCACACCTTTGCTCCTGATTTCTGTGCAAATAAAGGTTCATAAGATAAGGAGCCATTCTCACCTATTCTGTGGCAAAAGTCCCATTTGTAATAGTGGTACAGGACAAGGTGCCCACCCAAACACTCCCGAGGTACCCCAGACACCCTTCTCAACAGCAAGCAGGGGTTCCTCCTTTCTGCAGGTGATTCTTGCTCTTTCCCCTGCCCACATAGGCAAAGGAACAGTACTTCTGACCTTAGATACTTCCTGTCATTTCTGGTGCACTTAGGCTCCAAGTTGTGAGTCTGAACCACAGTATGCATCCGTGTGAAGTTCATGGCCAAGAACTGCCTCTAGGATGACTGCTATTACACCAGCCATTTCTCACGAGTGGCAGTCAAAACAGGAAAGAAAGGCCTCACATTTCTGACATGTTCAGAGAATACTCTGCTGGCCTTTATGAGAACAAATGCAGCAAGGTTTATCCAGCTCTGGGAGCTGTTTCATAACTGTGACCCCAATCACCAGTGGGTGTTTCTTTGGAACCTCAAAGTTGGTGTTTCACTTTCTGAAGTGGTGCCTAAACCACAGTATCTCATAGGTACTTCCTTAAAGCTAGCTAAGCTTTTCCACTTTATACTGACTTCTGTGGCTCTGCTTTCTGGCACTTTTTCTCCTCATGGTTTGATTTCACTACTGACAGAGACACAGATTCCTCTAATCTAATGTCAGCAGGCAGAAAGTTGAATGTGTAATCCAAGCTGGCCCTCTCAGCTCCCTCTATGGTAAGCAGAGAGGAACTGGTGTTTTCAGACAGAGCTACAGCCCTCACCACAACAGCCCCATCTCAAATGACAGGCTGGATCCACTTTTAAAAGAAACTTATAAAAGAAACAAGGTAAAAGGAAATTCTGAAATATGGTACAGTTAGAAATTTTCCCAGTTTCTCAATAACATAAAGAGATTTTTGAACTCTTTACCTAAATCTTTAACACCAAGTGGATGTAAATCAGTTGGTTCCTGTGACTGTAGAATCTGAATACATTATTTTCCAGCTCAAGGCTATATAAGGCTTCCCAGTCCCAAACAATGAATATTAGAAATGGCAAGAGCCTCTGCAGCTCAGAGCCAAGCACTGACAATGTTTGAAATTGAGCTAAAAATACAGCCCCTATCCAGATCCCAAACAAGGCAGGCAACAAATGCAGATGGTTATAGGGGATAGAGTGGCAGGGATGTACAAACAAGCAAGTCACAACATTATACACAACATTGTTTCTTTCTCATGCTGACTGCTCCTTCTTTTCCTCATATTTCCTGGAATTTCCTACCATATTTTAGACATTCTACATTCATCCTGAAAGAAGTTTTACCAAGGTCATAAAATCACAACAGACTGGGTTTGGCTGCCTTTTTCCAGGCTTGTGTCATGTAACTCATTAACTCAAATGGCTTTTCATCAGTCCTTGTTGAGTAATGCAGTGCCAGTTCAGGTTTCTGTTATAACCCCTTATTCACACATTCTTAGCACAATGCAAAAAGTTCCCCTATGTTCATAGTCATCACATCAGTCACTGCCCAGTTCTTCGTGAGACAGAGTCCTGCTTTGACTCTCCTTCCTCTGCAGAAGCAGTAGGAAGGAGACTTCAGTGCCCAGAGATCAGTGTTGGGAAACACATTCTGTAACTTTGGAGCAAGTCCATCTTTCTTCAACTGGTCTTGTTTCTTTATATAAACTAAACCAAAGTTTGTTTAACCTCTTATTCACAAACCTCTAGTGGTAGATTTCCATAGCCTCTAGTCTAGTTCAGCATTTAGTCACCCTTTATGTCAGAAAGACTTTTGTCCAAAATAATTTCCACTATAGTTTAACAAAATTATTGAAATCATTTATTTTCCCAATGGACCTGAAAATAATAAATTTCCTCCTTTTGGAGGTTAAATTTAAATGCTATAATCACTCTCCCCTCTTCCATTGCATCTTCTCATTTTATGCTGAGAATCAGCAAATAGTTGTAGCAAGTAAAAACTGTCACAGGTATGAAAGGCAGAAGTACCATTCAACATTTAAAGAAGTCCTACGTGTGGTTTTGTTCTGTGGAATGTTCTGATGAACTGTGTTAACCTGGTCATTGTCTCAGTACCTTGACTTTCAGCTGAGAACAACTTTCATTTGCTTATGGTAGGATAGAGCTTGCCTAAATATTAAGTATCTAACATATAGTCAGTTAGCCTAAGCATACTGCTTGGGCTACCCCTGAATGAAGGAGGGAAGAATCCCTGGAGAGAGACAACAATCCTTATTTCAGACCATTCCTCTTGAGCAGGATGAATCCATCACCCCTGACCACAGTGGAACCTTAAAGAACAAGTTTAATTTGAAGTGAGGGAGACTTTAAGCCTAGCAACCAACTCTGAGATCACAAATCGTGCTTTGACATGTCTATTTCAGAAAAAAAAAATGTGGTTTTCAAGTGTAGATATAACAGGAGACACAATAAGAAAGTTTTTACCACTTTTCAATCCATGTCCTATGTGGTACTGTAGGACATCAGCAACACAGCCTGATCCTACCCAAATTATTTTGGGGTTCCATCCTGTTTAAGCACTGATTTTGCACAATTTTGCAAGCAGTACTGAGTTCTGTAGCCCTTGGGGGAATTCACATGGCCTGTATGGAAACAAGGAATGTGGCACATTAAGTTACAGGAAAAACTTAGACAAAACCTCAGGCTTAAAAAACCAGAAAATTAACATTTTAATTGGCTCTGGTGAAGACCATAAGATTAGAAAATGTTTGGCTGTACTGGTACACAGCTTTTTTCTTATTGTCCTAAAAAAAAAAAAAAAAAAAAAAAGGAAATCAGCTAAGCAGCTCAGCTCTTTCCAAGCCCAGGAGGATGGTGGTGGGGAGGATATTTTCCCTGCTGATGTTCAGATACACTTCCTGGCACTGCACCCTGCAATTTAATTTAGTGTGAAACTGTGCCTTAAAGCGTCAGTCTATCTCTGAATAAAGACTAGGGGATATGGTTTTGTAGCAGCACCAAGAGTTTCTTTCTTTCTTTGTTTTTTTTTTTTCCTTTCTTTTATTTTTTTTCTTAGTACTGAATGCAGAGAGGAAAAGGCAGGCAGATGCATGTCATAAATAAACCCAAAGCGAACAAAGAACAGATGTCCCGAGGAACTTGCTGTCTCAGTATTTGGAGCACAAAGAAATGAAGTAAGCACAGCCCTTCATAGAGGAAGTCCTTCACTTCCTCAAGAAGTTCGAACATGCCGAGAAAGCAAAACAATTTCACAAGGCCAGAGTATACAGGCTTCTAATCCCATGGAAGTAGTATATGTTCTGCCACAAATCCAGCTTTCCTTTAACACAGCTACAGTATAGTTAAACCATGGGCCTAATACCAGTAAGGTTGTTATCACTTAGGAATTCTATTAAAAAGTGTCAGGAGTTTTTTTGCAAGATTAAAGCAAAGATTAGAAAAAAATTATCTTGGTTGCTCCTTTTTTCTCCCCTAGCTAATTCAATGCATTATAACATAGATGGATCTTAGCATTCTGCAGACCTGGGCAACAACACACGGAAACCCCACAAGTATTTCCGAGCACTGTCTGCTTCAAAACTCTGATTCATGGTTATTCATATACTGTAAAAAACCTGTAAAACAGAGTGAAAAAATACACAGAACTCACGTACATCACAAAGAAAGGCTGTAGGATCTGCTCTATTTACTCTGCATTAAATGCAATAGTTTTATTTCCCTTTCATCAATTCTCCTGAAAACAGACCTGTAAGTGAATGTAGAATTATGGCTGTGGAGCAGAGCCAGACACTCCTGTGCCCCTGGGGCTGCTGCTGCCCAGCACAGGGGCTGCAGGCCACGAGGAGACAACAGCTGGGCAGGCAGGAAGCTGGAGGGAGAAACCACTCCAAGCAGCACAGCTCCAGCCACAAACATTTACTGATACGTGCTGCTAGAGTGATGATGGTCTAGGAACAGGCAAGGAAGGATCTGGAAGGAGACATCATATCCTTCACTAGTCCTAACCACTGGAGAAAAAAATAGAGACAAGATTTCATGACCTAAAGCTGAGCTATTATATCTGGAAGCTGCCTATTTTTTCAGAGGTATCAGTGTCTAAATAAAAGACATTGCATCTCCCTGCAGCTCATAATATGCAGTTCATAAATATTTCCAGATCAGTGTTTTTTACTATTACATTTTAATACAGCCTCCCAGAAAGCTGATTGGAAAATAAAAATTAAGAAGCCATTACAAGCTGGAGGGAGATGTAAATAAATAAATAGACTGGAAAGTTGTTATGAATCTAAGAACCACATGGTGCTCGCCAGTTGCAGTTTTTGGACTCAGGCATACACCTGTTTTGACAGCTCTCAGCCTTGGCATGTGCTGAGGAAAAGGAGAAGGAGGGAGGTGGTAGCAGGAGTTCCCTGCTTGCCTGCCATGGTATCACAGCAATTGACAGACTGGAACACAGACAGAGCTGAATCCCACTTCCAACTATGTGGAAGATGGCCAGGAAGGACATGGGATGTCCAGTGCACAGCAGAGCCATGACTCCTGAGTGCTACAGGCACCATCTCTCCTTGCACCATATGTAGGGGCTCTGCTCGTCAATCATGTCACCACATTCCACTTTTGATCTCTTGTTTATCTTGCTTTCTCTATGTGCCTCTTGTGTGCTGCTCTGCACCTCCCTGCCCCACTGCACTGCCAGAAGCCCCTGCCCAGCTCCCCTCTTGTCCCTCTGTCTCTTCCTCAGCACATCCACCCCAGAGCTTTGCTAGCTCTTGCTAAGAGCTGTTGGGCCCATCCAGAGCTCCTTCCCCACCAGCATGGCAGCAAATTGTCCTCATGGCTGCTGTGCCAGGGGACAGGGAAGGATGGCTGCTCATCTGCAGGGGTTGGCTCCTGCCCACCCCAGCTCCTGCTCACCACAGCCGCCCTGGGCATCACCAGTAGTGGTGAGAGGCTGCAACCAGCAAAGGCAGATCTGTTGACTGGGACATATTAGACCACAGACAGCCATGGGACATTTTTTTCCACGTGGCCCAGATTTTCTCACAGACAAAGGGTCTGTCTCAGATCACCATGAGCAGGGAGCAGTGTGCTGCAGTGGGAAGCAGAAGTGGGGGATCATGGGGGTCAATTCAATTCTCTGAATGCAGGAGCAATGCAAGAGGCAGGAACATGCCTCAGTTTTGCAAAATGTCCAAGGAGAAACTCAAAGCATTCTGAAAAATCACATCTTTAACTATGTGACTCCATCTTTCCTTTATTCAAGTCTCTGTATCATCTTTTCCCTATACACACATTTTATGTGTTGTCACAGTTGAAATCATAGTCTTTGCCCTACAAATGCCACAGAGAAAAGCTACAAATACTGTTTATTATTAGAGCATGCTTTTATTTCTTCTGGTAGAATTTAAATATTTTCCTGCAATTAGATGTCAAAGGGTTAACTTATGATATGTAAAAAACTAAAATAAAAGCTTACAGCTCCTGAGATAGTATCAGCCCATTAAACATAGGTAAGAATATGAGAGAGAAAGAGAAGGGAACAGATATTATATATGTAAGGAAAATTAAAACTCAGGATGTTGGGCGTGGGGGGAATGTGCTTTGAAGTACAAAAGTTCCATTGTTAATGTGGGACAAAACCTCCCCAGTATGGGACAGAGATAAAAAGGAGGGAGTTTCTAACAGATCAAGGTCAACCAAGATATATGAATAACATAAATGCTATTAATCTCATACAGCATGAATCAGAGAATTGCAGCGGGGTATAGCTGTGTGGCGGAGTTCATGGCATGAGTGTTTTATGCCACTTTGTATTAGATAATGAGCGTATTCATTACAGACTCCTACACATCATCCAAACTGGCAGAGAAGCAGCTTTAAGGAGCTTGAGAGAACAAATCAAAGAGCTGGATCTAAAGCTCGGAAAGGTAATAGGGATGTTCAAATAGTGCCCCAAGTTTAGATATTTGCAGGCATTCATACAATCTGACTCTGCAGGAAATAGCGTGAGAAAGAAGCCTTTGCTTGGACAGCTTGCTGCTTATTATTTATCACACTGCCTCTGTCATAACAGCTGATTTTACCAATTAAAGGAAAAAAAAAACAAAACAAAACATAGAGCAATACAGGAAAACACTGCACCAGAAAAAGTCTTCCTTGCCTTTCTTTTTTTTTTTTTTTTCCTCTCCTCATGGCTAAAAATTTAGAGACACAAAAAGAATCAATTTTCCTATTGGTGGGCTGAATTGTTGGGAAGTAAGGGACTGAGCCATACTTGAGTAAGAAAAAAAGTACATAACCAGATGGAATTCTGATTTCACATGTTGCACTTCCACACATTTTAGTTGCCTGGAATTCCAGAGACACATGTTCCACAGGAGAAGCTTAAAGAATAATTTATCTTGGGAAGGAAGGAAATGAAAAGGTATACACTTGTGTATATAATTTTGACAACAACCTGCAACCAGATCGTTTGCAGAGGTTTGCACTTTCATTAATTTATTCCAAACAAACATTTAAACTCAATGGCATGGATCTATGTAGTGTGTTTTTCCTGATTGTTATGCTTTCAGATTTTTGAAATAAAGTTAAAATACAGTTGGGACTAAATTAAAATTCCAAAACCAACTAATTCTCTCTCCCTGAGGTTAGCAGGGTTTTCTCAGCATGAACCTAGAGTTGCATTCAATTCTACATTTGGTGCCATGTAATCAATGGAAAAGGGCAAGCCCCGTAATGGGGCCAGCACTCCACAATGAGCACATCCAAACTTAAAAAAAGAGATTTTCAAAGAGTGGCTGGTTGTTTGTATGCAGTAGAATCTAGAGGTTGTGCTGCATTTGGAGCTCTTCTGCAGCACTCCATATATGCATATATATGCATATATTTATACACTATGTGTATAATAAATACATATATTTATGTTCTGTGTGTGTACATATGTACTACCCACGCATATATATGTGCACTGTACATATGTATTCATACAATACATACTGCTTCTCTACCTGATCTTTAGGAGATACATTGTTTGAGCTTAGTGAAGGGAACTTGGAGCACAGGAGGAGGGAAAGAGAAAGAGAAGAAAGGGCTGGAATGGTTCAAGGTAAACTGCTCCTCAGGAAACATTGAAGACTGATCAGAGGCAATGCCAGTACTATGATCCAGCTAATTTACAAAATGGGCTTAAGCAGGACAAGAAGAAGAAGAATGGAAAATCAAAGGATAAGCAGCAGATGGGTTTCAAAACTATCAGAAGAATTATCATTTTGTGTAGGAAAAATCAGGCAAAGGCAAGATTCAGTCAAGATTTAGACCACCAAACTCTCCTTATGGCTACCTATATCCAAGTAGCTAAAGGATCCTGAAAGATTGTAGTGGACAGCAGTACCAAAGCCTGAGGATCCTATAGTCCCTCATAAACTCTCTGGTGAGCCTGAGATCTTCAGAATTCCTTGGCTTGAGCACAGTCCTCTCCATGAAGAGGCACCCATCTTTCACAGGGGCCCTGCAAGCTGCTGCTTCCCATCCTGCAGACTAATGTCTCTACTCTAATGGGTCTACTACTGAATATAACAGACCTTGGACATTAAAATACTCTGCATCTTGAAAGAGGTGCTTGCTGCACCCAGGGTCCCCCCTTTGTTCACAATTTTAATTCACAGTTTTAGAGCATGGTGCTAATAATGCCAAGAATCCCTGTATGGACCATTCACTAAATAGTTGGTCTCGATCCATGTGGGTCACTTCCAATACAGAATATTCGGTGATTCTGTGAATGCCTCTGGAGAAAGTGATTCAGGCTTCACCTACAAAGCTTACATAAAGAGCCCATGGTGAAAAGAAGCACCTTGCCACTGGAAATACCTTGCCCTTCTCCTTGGCCACCTTACCTGGCAGGACAGGCCGTCAAGAGTGTGTTGGAGGAGGAGGAGGAGTTGGGGGCAGAAAAACTCTATTCTTCAGGCTCATTGTCAGGGCATAAAGCTGAGAAGAGGGACTCAGAAATATCAGACCAACTTACAGTTTTTGAGTCACTGCATCTCTTATCTAAGACCCATCCCCAGTCTCCTTCAATTTCCTAAAAATTACAAGCTATACCAAACAGGTACCTAAGGGAGCTGCTGCTCATACAGAGTTGGGCTGATCTAGATAGGAGAAACTAAGGCAGCTTCTATTTCTGTAGAGGGAAGAAGCACTGTGAGAGGAGACACAAGAAATGGCGCATTCCCATGAAAAATTGAAGTGTGTCACAGCATCTTCTTTCCAGATGTGGAGAACAAAAATATGAATACTTCAGTTCTGACACAGCCCCACAAACTGGAAGGCAGCAGGGGACAGTTGAACATTCGCTCCTGCCCCATCACACAGACACTCGGCCAGGGCACAAGAACAAACAAACAAAAAAATTGTAATATTCATAGTTGCATGAATGTCTTCAGAGTTGTGAATTGGGGGTTTTCAGTGTAATTACTACATTCCATTCATTTGGATTTGTTAGAGCAAAAAACACCTCTCACAGAGGCTTTTACCTCATAGTTAAATATAGTGGTGAAGCAGTTAACATAGTTTTATGCATCACCGTGTTGGCATGGGGTTTTTATCTTTTATTGGCACCGTTTTATCCCTGGAGACAATAGGAGATTGTTCTCACTGTGTGTAAAAAGATCTTGTTCTGGCAAGTAGGGTTTTCCCAGTCAACAAGTTTGGTAAGGGAGAAATAGGCCATGTTGGGACTGGCCTGCTAAGCACCTCCTCACTGCAGCAATCACTGTGCCATTCACTGCTCACAGGGCTGCTGCAGCTCAGAGCTCCTGCCTGCAGCCCAAAGAGGGGAAGGATGGAGCACCAAAGCCACAAGCCCCTGCTGTATTGTCATTACAAAGATGGCACAAAAGTCTAGATTGATCTGCTCTAGGCATAAACTACACCATAACTTCTAGAAACTATGTGGCAAGAAGAAAATATGTGTGCTTGGAAGCCTTTTTCTTTGCTAAAACCCACAAAATCCATATGATAAAGGTTCTGGTTCCCTGATTTGGATGCTTTTGTGTACCCCTAAAAGACATACAGGACTTTTTTTTCACTCGTCTCTTCCTGGTTGTATAAATAGTGCAATACACAATTAGAGCAGTCAGAGGCATTAGGGATAAGAAGGTATTTACATCAGAGATGTACATACGAGATTATGTGAGAACTGCAAAGTTTTATCTCCATCTTTAAATAAATATTATGCTTCATCCACACCCAAAGTCTTGAAAGAAAGCTGTTTTAGTGTAAACAATTAACTTCCTGGCCAATCATTCAATTTTTTTGATGACTTGCTGCTGAGAAATTCAGATTCTGTGCTGTAGACTACACCTGACAAATTTTGATCAGTCAGATAATCCACCCCAAAATCATCCAGACACTGCAGTTTATTTGCAGTCATACCACAACATTTGGCAAGCCTGGTGTTTCAGTTGTTCCTATTTGCAGAGGCTATAAAGTGATTTAGCTGCTACCAGGTTTGACAGCAATTAGGAACACGGGCATGAGCAATGGCAGCCTCTGCTGTATATTTCATGAGTGCCCACAGCTCAACCCTTCTGCAAAACATGCCTCAGATCTCAGATTACACTGGAAAATAAAGTCTAGTAGTTAGAGCTGCAGTCAGCTTTTAAAATGTTTACTGAGCATAAGGCAGTGCAAAAGTGACTACAAACCCAACCAAACCCCCAGGCTCTGTGATGATAGAACCACCCAAAAGGTCAGAGCTGAACTGAGATCCTGCAGCCATGACTATTTTCCAGATGAACTGAAATTCATCAGCTTGAGGCAGACAGAAAATGAAAAGTTATCTCCTTGCCCTGCAGGGATCAACCTGCAGCTGCACTTCCCTCACTGCCTTTTCTCTGCAAGGCCCAGCAAGCTATAGATGTGTCAATAAATTCCTTGTGTTTTTTCCTTTTACTTAAGTCTTGAAAATAAACCACTGAAGGAAATTAAAAGGCATTTTTTCAAAGCAGAACTGAACTTGAAGAGCAGTGTCCTTAATGACATTGAAACACACCAAACTGTTTTGGGGTGCATTAAATGCTCAAGCAGCTGTGCCTCAGCATTATCTGCAAAATGAAGGCAGGAGTGCTTTTATTCAACAGCTAGTGTGCTGGATTTGGGAGATATGGGTTCAGGATGTGGAATCCTCAGCAGTCATCTCATGGGAGAGGATCCTGCCTGCCCTGACAAAGCAGCCCTGTTCTGCCAAGCTCTGCTCCTGGAGCTGTTCCACTCCTTTGTATAAAGTAATTACTTAAATATACATTGAACAAAGAGAGAGGGAAATTACTTTAAGGCCTATCAGTTAGGGCACTCTACTGGGAGGCAAAGCAAACCAGTAAAAAATTCATTAATGATGCTGCTATTTCAGAGACCTAATAAATTTTTATTGGGTAAGAAAAAAGTCATCACCAGGGACTGGGAAAATGGCCCCCAGACACCTTGACACTTGGGGGTGCTGTTTTGGCATGGCATAACTGTCATGTTTCAAATGGACATGGATTTTAAAAATCCCCTGCAGGTAAAATGAGAATTGCAGCTTACCCTCGCAGGTGTTTTAGTGGCACAATTTTTTGGACAAAATGGGAAGTGGAGTTTATTTTAGAGCCTTGAAAAGGCTCTTAAAAGATGAGAATTGCAACTAAGGCTTTTAAGGAGCTCAAGTCAGATCACATCTTTAATAAATTAAATAAACTGCAGAGTTCCTGAGCTAATTGTTTTAATGCATCCTTCCTGGTTTATTTGGAGGCTCTGGACTCTGGGCAGGGTGCCTCCAGGTCCCACAAATGTCTGTTACAGCTCCTTTGCTTGCTGGCACTGCAGCCCAGGAAGAGGTGGAGACAGACAGATGGTCTGAGAGCAACTTAGACACCACAAAAATTAATAATAAACTCCTATATTTCCTGAGATACAAGAAATGAAGACAACCAAGATGCTCAACAATGCTACATCATACTCCCCAAGTCTTGCCTAAGCAGGAACTGGCAAATGCAGCTTAATGAATCAAGCGTCATCAGGATTAATGATGTCACTGAACTTTATGCCCACCATATTGTCAAACCACAAGCAAAGAAAAGTAGGATGGCTAGCTCTAAAAGCAAGCCAATGCAACACAATGCACACTCTTGGAGGATTCAGACACTCTTGCTGTAGAAAGTGGTGATATGGTGCCCTGAGGAGAGCTCCTTGTCCCACCACTTTCTTGGCCATGGAGAAGTCTCCCTCTGACTTCTAGAGCCTGAAAACTTGGCCATCTGTTCTCACTTGAGAAAAATTCTCATTTTATCTTTTCCATTTGTATTATATAGTTTTTAACAAGAGAGGCTTAATATGCAGGCTGTGCAATAGTGTATGATACAGTTAATTTCTCTCACCATCTAATGTTAACAACATATGGAGACTGGCCTGAGCTGCCAAGGACATAAATCTATCCTTGCCTCCTGCTTTGCTCACTGAATCTCAATTTTTTATTACTGCACATTCCTCCACAGGACTTCACCAAAACACCTGGTGGGGACCTTCCAGAAGAAAGAATTTCTCTCTTCTCAAAGAAAAGACTCCTCTTCACTCCACCCCCAGAAACAGCCCATCTCCCACCAGTCTCCTTTTCCCCAAATCCAGATTCCCATTTCCATTGATAAAGCACATTCCATTAACAAAACTGATTCATGTTCACAGTGTTGTATAAACATCTACAGTGTTTCTTTAATGTTGTTTGACTTGTGGGTGACTTCAGAGCTCCTGATGGCACGGGGCATTAGTATCAGCTGGAGCAAAACCAGTGGCAGGCAGGTATTTGTGCCAGCTTCCTTCACCATTTTGCCAGCTGACCTCACTCCTGACACACCAGTTGGCTGCTGTTCCCTTCCCATGCCAAACTATGCAGTGGTTTTGAGATGCATACAAATAAACTGTCCAGCATGCTGAACAAACCAATGTTTGAATTCAAGTTCCAGAATGAAGATATTTACACAAACCTTGAACTCTGTTGAAACCAAATTTGGGCATTTCAAGGACACTGGATACCACCCTGGTAGATTTTATTATTTCCTATAGAGAAATGCAGACGAAATACTGGGGATGCAAACTGTAATGACAATTTTCTGCAGAGCTGCAAGTGGGCTTACAAAGCAGCTTGCTGGAAAACCATGGAAAGGAAGCAATGCTGCAGACTTGAAATTGGCATTTTTATTTCACTTTCCAAGTACAGCTTCAAGACAAACGTGGATGGTTTTGTCCTTCTCCATACATACAGCATTAAATGTTGCATTCCTAGGCGTGTAGACATGAAAGATGGACTCTACTTGCAATCAGCCTATGCATCTGGTCTCTCACAAAGCCTATGTGAACAGTAAAATGGAATCAAATCCAAGTTGTGAAAACCACATCTGCCTCAGCTGGAACCAAATGTTAATTGATGCCTGCTTATTCTCCTCTTTATGTATCCTTCTCTTTACAACATGTAAAAGTATGAATATCTTTCAAGTCTGTCAGAGATGGAGGACTAAGATGTCATCAGTACAACCCATGAACTCCTTTCTATTAAAGCAAAAGCTAAGTATTTAAAGTCATCTGGTGGCATTTTCATTAAAAAGTCTTTTCTGTCTGTGAAACATATCTGATCAGAATTACCTGTGGAAGTTAACACAGCACTACTTTAGTAAAAAATACCTGGCCTTATAACCTTGAGCAATACATTTTTTTTTCAGTATTTACTGGAATATCAAATGATCAACTGGATTATTCATTATAAATTCTTGCCATATTGTCTTGCATACTATCAACTCATCTGGATTTCAAAGATTGTGCAAAGTTACATTTTCCCTTTTTCAATCGCTCTTATTTTGCTTTGGATTTTGGGCTTCTCCCCCAGTTGTAGTTCTTAATCCCATTTTCAGGAATACATTATGCCTAAATAAAATCAGCATGCGAAACTATTATTTCAAGGAACCGTCTTTTACTTTTATGGAGAAATTAATCCAGAGTTTGTGTTTGGAGAAAAACCCCCAAACCTGAGAGCAGCAGGTAGAGGAGGAGGAAGCCGGGCATGATATGCCCAATCCAGAGAGATGCTGGGATCTCTCTTTGCAAAGCATGACACACCAGATCCCAGCCCAAGCTTTTCAGAGCTTGGGCACACCTCACCTTCCACAAGCAGTGAAAGAAAGGACGCTGCACGGTGCAAACACGATTTTATCACTGTGTCAACAGCAGTGTGGGCCCCAGCATTCAGCAAGAGCTGTTTGCACTGGACCTGAGAAGTTTCTCATCAGCCGGGCAGACAGCACACACCACCAGTTTCACCACAAGGCCCCTGTTTGTTTTGGTGTCGTTACAGCAAGGTGCAGAAATGCCGTGTCCAGCTGCTCTATTTCTCAGCTGGCAAGTTTGGGTCAGGCTCTTGCTGCCTCACTTAGATCCAATGGACAGGGGATGGGGAGGAGGGGATGGCTGCAGGGCAGAGAGCACGAGGAGCTGCCTCCCATCCACACTGTTTGCCCATGTGGAAAGAAGTCTCACAAATAGGTCACTCACTAAAACTACATAGCTGAATTCAGGAAGCCTCCTCTCACTAGAACAATAGCAAAAGGGAAAAAAACTAACAAAACAGGTTTTTATTGGGCCTTCTGGGTGGGCATATCCACCAGGGATGAAGACAAAGCTCAAGTGTTATCTCCCAAACACCCATCCAGCCCCTCAGAAAGCATCCGAGTATCCTTTATGCTTGTGCCAACAGTTCTGCCATCCTTTCCATACCTCATTACAGAAAACCAAAGGAGGAAAAACATGACAAAATATTAAACAAGCCACATTTTCTGTGTTTGTTCCTTAACCAAAAACACTGATTGAGATTTAAAAAATATCAGAGAAAACCTCAGTCCTGCAAAGAAAAGTGTTCTCTTCTAAAGTCCGCCCCTCTTCAAGAGCAAGGGCACCACTTATAAGTGCAAAGCAAAGGTTATGTGCTAATGTTGGCAGGGTTTGAGGCCTTACAGCTTGTGAAACTACCCAAAGGGTGGTCTCACTGCCTGGGCAAGGCGAGTGTATTTGGTAACACACCTTCCTTTCATGGTTGTTCGGAGCTGAGGATATTTTCAGAGCTCCCTGAATCTTCCTTCCTTTGTGTGGAAACTGCCCTGCCAGAAGATGGGACATGGAGTGGAGGTGGAGCAGGCAGGCACTCCTATGTCACACAGAAGAAAAATTAAATATTAACACGCTCCTTCTGCTACCTGCCTGGAAGTCACACAGTCACAACATTTTAACTTGTATAGTGGTGGTGAGGGCAAATTTGAGCTTAAGCGGTGTTAGATTCTCCCATTCCCCATTTTTGGATCACTTCTCATTTCATGCAACAGATTAAAACATTCAGGCTTAACCTTCCAAATCACAAGAAAATCTTGCTTATTTTTGAGCAACTGCCTCAGTCTTCCAGAGCTGACAAAAGGAATCTCCACTACTTAAACAATATGGAGGTTTTTCTCCAGCTTTACCTGACTGAGCTTGTAGCAAAGTAAATTTGTGGTGTCATGAAAACATAAGGTTATGCCCACATTGCTCATGGAGTAGTCATGACTTGAAAGCAAGTGCCACAGCCCCAGTCTTCTGCACAGAGGAGTTTCAGGTCATCCTTTGGTGCTATTTTGGACTGCTCTGATTAAGTTCTCTCCCCCTCAACTGGACCTGGATGCAGTTCAGGCACAAAATTATTCTAGAGGAGGCTCCCAATAGGCAGTATGACTAAGACTGCACCAGGTTTGACTCTCTTTCCTATTCCACTGTGTCAGTCCTCCAAACACTACTCAGAAGTCATAGGAAAATTGAGCATTATATATATATATATATGCAGCATGGACACAGTTATTCTGCTGCAGGTCTGCATACCTGCACAAATGCAAGCTGTTCTGCACCACTGGCCTGGGTGTCAAGGATCCCTTCTGCAGCTACATTGCACTGAGTGTCCCAGGTTGCCTCTGAAAATCAGTTTAATCCCTGTCAGTGCAGACCCCCAAAGCCCATTTGGAAAGTGTCACCTAACAGCTGAACAGCACTTCTGCAGCAGGATTGTTCTTCGTGCCAAGTGTCTAAGTAAAACTCAGACTGGGGGAGCTCTCACTGTTACAGAGGAAGGATTCAAGAATCAAACAGAGCTTAAGGCCTCGGAAAACCTGGGTGACCCCTCAAAATCTCAAAATTATTCAAGCAGCAAATAATCCCAAAATAACATCTAGAAGAATGGTTCAAAAACTAAGTAAATGAGATGGGAACATGAAAATTTTTGACCAACAGCTTGCTGTGTGGCACTCTTTAAATACCTTTCCAGCTCTATCATGGAAACATACAGCTCCCACAAACCATACCAAAAAGTAGCCTGGCCATGGAAACTGGTTTCTTTGGTTTTTGTGAAGAACTCAGCCACTTTAATCACAACAAATACCAAAATACTGGGGGAAGGAGTCCCACAGCTCAATGGTATGTTTTGTGAAAAAAAAAAAATTGACATCTGTGTACTTGCTTCATTATGTTCTGACAATTCTTGGATCAGAAGGGAGCAAACAGCTGATCTTTATTTGCTTATGAAACAAAGTCTGTAGGAAAACAGGATTTCACAAAGCTAGACCATTCCATTTGAAACACCACAGAGTGAAGTGGATTGCCAAATACAAGGCAGGATCCGGGAGGAACCCAGGGGACTGGCAAATCTGGAAGTTGTGGTATCCTCAGCCACAGGACAGATGTTCCCAAAGGGCAGGAACACTGGAAACTGTGGAAAATTGCACAACTGAATTTCACAGAAAGAACAGCAATTTTCTTACAACTGAGGAACTCTACAGCAAGTTCCAGTGAGACCAAAAGCTATTGTTTCTTAAGCACATTGTTTGTAAAGTACATTTTTTGAAAGGTACTGGAAGGTGCAGTTTACAGTCCCAATATTTTAAATGCTGATTCTATTGATACCAGTTTGGACATATGGCTTTGGGTGGGAAAAAGCATCATTTGAAATTGCATTTCTTGATCTGTCAACAGAGTAATCCCTGGTAACTAGCTTAGAGTAGATGGCAAATGAATGCAAACTTTTAGGCAAAGGAAATTAGATTACATGAGGCCTGTGGCAAGTGATCCAAGCACTTAAACCTACAGTTAAAACAGGAATCATGGGAGAATATCCAGATGTCATGTATTGAGGAAGAGGCCTCATGAGGGAGATAATTTCAGGAACAATTAAGAGTATTCACAGCATCCAGTGCCCTGAGTGCTACAATGCTTAAACAAGCTGGCAGGAAATAGTAGGAGACCCACAATCCTTTTTTCAGTGTTGGAAATGTGAGCAATTCATTAGAATTTGTACATTCTTTCCCTCCAAATGCCTTCTGCCCTTTGTCACTTAACAGCAGAGTAGTTTTCAGGGCTGCTCAGCAACCCAGAGACCTGGGTTACATTTCTCCTCATGGCAGGGCTCCCCTGTCAAGAGAGAGCTCAGAACTCCAGGGTGCTGTGGAAGGAGGCACTGAGCACATCTCCCATCAATATTGGGTCAGTGATGACAACACAGGAGGATAATCAAGCACTGGGACAAGTCACCCACGGTGTGTGGAAAATTGTTGTGCTCTGGACATTTTAAGATCCATCTGACAAAATCTTAAGCAGCACAGTCTGAATTCAGCACCAGCCCTGCTCTGAACAGGAGCTCACACTAGATTACCTCCTGTGGTCCCCTCTAACCTGAATGACTGATTGTGCAGAGAGTGTGGAAACTTCTGGTCCAAAGGAAAGCAGGTAAGAAGCTGCCCAACCCTGCAAATTAGCTATAGAACTCAGATAGGAAATGGGATTCTTGGGAAAGATGACTTTTATTTATGCTAAATGTAGAAATAATCCTGAAAGCAGGAATTCAGAACAACCTGTTATACAGCCAAGCAATACACCTAAATCTGGCTTCATAAAGGAACTCACATGTAATATACATCAGTCTGATACTAATTTCTCACTATCATTACAAAAGAACTGGTAAATATGGGTAGTCAAGATGTGCTGAAGAGTGTGATGTTTATGCCCAACCTGGCCTCAAAAGCAAGTGCTTCAGCCTCACTACTTGCATTACAACCAGCCATGTACAATCCAAGCTGGCTCCACATCCGTATTTCTGCACCATAATTCCCAATAGTCCTGATGATACTAGTCACAGTCTAGGAAATTAAAAGATAGCTCTGGATGCAGCAGCCAGACCAGTTGCAAAGGACTTACTAAGCTCAGGATCAGGGACACTGGGTGGCTATGGTAACGTTTCCAAACTCAGATCCAAATCCAAGCTCTTAGCATGGTTGCTGTGACTAAACAGACCCAAGCACAGGCTTGGGTGCCAAACAAAACAAGGGCAGGAGTTAGTCTGTGGGATTCACCATGAAGATAAGCTGCCTCTGGATAACTGAGAGTTAATAGTATGGTATTATCATTTGAAGTACAAAACAACTCTGTACTAATTAGGAGTAAAAATAATACTGCACTGAATTCTATGCGTTTCACAAGCCCCAAATCTGGATTAAATCACACATGTGATTTGTAATGTGAGCTGTTTAATCACTTTTGTAACACAGATGCTCTAAAATTAGAAGCTCTGAAAAGATGGGGAGTGGTATTGAGCTAAACACTTGCACAAGCATGAACACAAGCATCAAAAAAAGAACAAGAAAAATATCCAAGGAAATAAGTATGCTAAAATCACTATTACTACTAAAATTAATAGTTTAGGGCTGAGATGCAAAAGAAATAAACAGACTGCTGAAACTTCTAAAGCACAACAAAAGTGAACTTCATTAGACTTTTTATTTTAAAAAACCTATACCAAAAAAACATCTTTTCTCTTGATAACTTAAATGTATACTGCCCCCACAAAAAACATAGGTCACTTTATAAGCAGGGACCACAAAGATCAAATTTTATATATAGTACTTATATAGCCCAAATACCATGAGTAAGTCTTTACAAAAGCTGCAGGGAAATAACAAGAAACACCAAAAATGCTGTGATAGTATTTACAAAGTTAGTTGTAAGAAACCTTTAAAGGTCATCCAGTACAACCACTCTGTAATAAGAAGGAACATCCTCCAACTTGGCCTTCAACATTTCCACATATGACACATTTACCACCTCCCCAGGTAACATTTCCAGTGGCTTACCATCCTCACAATAAAAAATTTATTCCTTAGATCAAGTCCAAATCTAGCATTTTTCAATTAAAAACCATTACCCCTTGTCCTATCACAACACACATTGCTAAAATAGTTGTATCTCAGCTTTCCTGTAGGCTGCCTTTAGGCACTAGAAGGCTGCCATAAGGTACCTGCAGAGCCTTCTTTTCTCCAGGCTGGACAGTCCCAATTCCTACAGCATTTCCTCACAGGAGAGGTGCTCCATCCCTCTAATCATGCTGGAGGCCCTCTCCTGGACTCTCCATCAGGTGCCTGTCCCTCCTGTGCTGGACCCCAGGGCTGGGTGCAGCCCTGCAGGTGGGTCTCACAGAGCAGAGCAGAGGGGCAGAATCCCCTCCCTGCCCTGCTGCCCACACTGCTCTGGATGCAGCCCAGGACACCTTTGGTTTCTGGGCTGGGAGTGACCATGGCTGGGTCATGTCCAGCCTCTCGCCCACCAGCACCCCCAAATCCTTCTCTGCAGGGCTGCTCTCCATGCTGACACCAAGTTGCCCTAACCCACAGTTGACTTTTGGAAAGCAAAAAGCAAATAAAGAATAATAGATCTTGCCATACTATCAATTTATTAACTTTTATATTACAGAATTTTAAAAGTTGCAAGATATCTTCTTGCATTATATACTTTCAAGAGAATTGAGGAAGGTAAGGGTCATGTTAATGTCTTGCATCATACATGTCAGATTTAACAAGTATAGCCAGCTTTACTGGCTTTATGACACCCCATTGAAGAGTCTGATCATGGAGATAAAAAGAAAAACCCCAAGAACACTTTATCCCAGACATTCCTTAGAATTAACAGCAAGTGCACAAAATTTCAAGTTTATTATTATCATAGAACAGATACCTTCTCAACTTAAAAAATCATTAGCTTTCTTCATAGGGAATTTTTATACCATGAATTGTATGTGTGCTCACTGTGGGAAGACTCCAAATACCAATTCAACTGCAAGGGCATAATTGGAAGGACATTTTCTTCTGCTGAGTTCTTATTAAGGTCAATGATGTGCAAGGCAAGATATTGCAGAACCGAAGATACTTTTTCACAACCAGCAATAATGCAAAGTAAAAGAGCTGACAGACTTAATTACTTATTTGGGGGAGTGAAGAGAACAACACACAATGGCTTTTGCTTTATTTCATGGGTAAACCTCCTTGATTAATTTGCTTCTTAAATTCTTGATAATTCATTGCTCTTGAAACTTTCAGATTCACACCTCAAAGATGCATGACCCTCTAAGAACAAAGAAAGTGACTTAGACTTTGAGAACTGTAACATGCTCCATTCATATTTAATGTGAAAATCAAAGTCAGAAGTAAAATAACACTGCAACATAAAGAATTTAACATTGTATTTGAAATTTTTCACTTAATGAAAAATGTATTATATTAGACATGATTAGTAAGAAGTGTTATTGTTCTGGTCTATGTCCCCCCTACAGCTGTTGCTGTTACTGAAAAGCTAATGTTTCTAGTAAGCAGCAGCTTCTGCTTAAAAAGTGCAAGTTTTATGACTAAAATGTCAATTCAGAAGCAGCCTGTCACAAACTTTACTGACTCTTTGCATCAGGAAGCTGTAGAGAGGTCCTGCCAAGACCAGGAACAAGTGTTAATGAATTCATTGCATCCACCTCTGAGATTTTAAAGAGCATTCAGGGAGGGAACACGCTATTCAACCCTTGTGTAGGTACCACATTAAGCAAAGGGTAAGGAAGGTACCAGCACCATGAGATTTGTGACAAAACACAAAGCTCAAAGTACTGATTCCTTCATTAATGTAAATTTCAGTGTTTAAAGAGCTGAGTCCCTGACATCCAGAGCACAATGTGTAGCAGCACTCACCACCATTATGAAGGAAGAATTGACAGAGCCTGCCGAGTCCAACCTGACGTGATGCCAGCTTTCAGTCAGAATTCAGGAACATTTAACTCCTAAATAAAACTTAGTTTTATAGCCACAGGATTATGCTGTCAGTGCTTCTTGAACTTAACATATACATGTTCACTACAAAAAAAAAAAAAAAAACCACCAAAAGCATCAAACAAAAAAAAAAAAAAAAAAAAAAAAACCTTCCAAATCCGACTTTTCAGGGGAAAAATAGCAGCACTTGAGAATCTAAAGCACACTCACACTACAACTGACTGATAGTAACTATTTACAACAGAAATTCCTCTTTTTTTTTTTGCTTAATCACAGCATCATACTGTTCTCAATGTAACAGCTTTTAAGTTGGGATCTGATTTAGATTTCAGGTAGAAATGGCTTATCAATTTAATTTGCAGTACTATTTCCTTAATTCTGGATAGAGAAAAGTGAAGTTCTTTGTTTCTAGAGGTAGAAGTAAATTTGATCCATCAAAAACAGCTTGTCATTCTGTAAAATAAAAATCCCTATGAAGACTTTCCATGAAAATGGCAAGAGACCATGTCAAATTAATTAATTAGAGGTCAAAGAATCAAATAATAATTATAGAATAATATATGTTTTGGGTTGGAATGGACCTTAAAGATCATCTAATTTCCAACCCCCTTGACATGTGCAGGGATACCTTCTACTTGACCAGATGTCTCAAAGTCACACCCAACCTGGCCTTGGACATTTCCAGGGGTGGGGCATACACAGCTTCTCTGGGCAACCTGTTCCTGTGCCTCACCACCCTCACAGTAAAGAATTTCTTCATAGTATCTTAATGAAACATGCACTCTTACAGTATGAAGCCATTATCCCCACACTCCCTCATAAAAGGTACCCACTCAGCTCTCCTGTAGGGCTGCTTGATGTCAGCAATGGTCCCACAGGTGCTCATGCTGTTAATTATATGATTAGCACTGGATTTATCTCAGTAACATATCCAGTAGAAAGACCAGCAAACTGCTCAAACACCCAAAGATACACCTAATGCTTCAGACTCCAGGAGAAAGTTGTGTACAACAGAAGTGGATTAACCAGAAACAATACTGCAAATAAACTACCAGACTCAGTTAAAGAATGCATCCAAGTGAAGCATGCTTCATAGTTATTTAACTCATAAACAATTTATAGCAGCAGGGGTCCATGTTCAATGTGCACCTGGGCATTTGGAAGTCATGGGACTACTCCACCCTTGAAAATTCAGAAGGATGGGCACCTGTGCAGCCATGTATAATTTTGTGTTTCTTTGCCCACAGGAAAGATTAGGAGTGAAGACTAAAAGAATAGAAGTAGCAACATGGGAATAACTGTAACCATCCCTCAGCATGAAAGAAAAAACATTTTAAACTTTTTTTTAATAGATACCATTCTTGTTCCTAAAAAAGAAAAGAAACATGAGCTGGAGATATGATGCTGTTTGCTATACTTCTAAGCCTCACTGCCCTCCAGTTACCTCAAATAGAAAATATACCACAGGTAAAAATCCATGAAAGTTGACTTTATTTCCTTTGAAAATGGTTGAGGGTGAAAGGCACTTACATAGCAGAAATAAAATATGAATGAGTACAGACCATCACTGTAAGAAATAAAAAAAATACCCTTCAGAATTTCTAGGTGTTTTATTTATTAACTGCAGCCAACATGCAGTAGAGCACCCTTCTGCCTATCCTTGCAGGGAGCATAGCGAATGCACAGAGAAAGGAGAAGGGATGTGGACCGAAATCATATGCTAAGTAGAGAACATACAGATGGTAAAAGTACACTCAGAACTATAAAGAAAAAAGATAAGGATCTCTGGATACATACACTGGAAAAACAATAGCCTGGACTCTGCTGTTTCTGGGTACCTGTGCACATGTTAATCATGTTTTAGCATGATTGGAAAATTTTTTCCCTTATTGAGAGATGTTTACTTCCACATCAGAGGTAATTCATCTTCTCTTCAAAAGTCCAGTAAGCTATGTATTGTCATTTCATTAGATTAATGTTTTTTGCTCAAGTGAATAATGTAAGCAACCACACAGGACAGACTAATGCAGAGTATTATAGGAAAACATTCTCAAAAAGTGGAAGAGAGATTAAAAGCTTTCTGATGTTATGATAACACACGAATAACACCACTTTTCCTCACCTGTTGTCATCATTCAAAGGGAGGGAAGAAGGTACAAAAAGAGCAGGGTTGAAATCGAGTTAAAAGGGGCTGCAGGATGAGGATTATGTCCATACCTTAGGTGAGACAGCAAAGGCAGAAGCTCGGAGACAACCTTGGCTCTATAAGGGGACTGAAAGCAAAGTGACTGATCGTTTCTCAAACATCTTAATAGAGTCCCACAGGCTACCCAATCACATCCAAGATCTCAGTCTTCCTATGGTGTCTACATCAATAGATGACAAAACTAGAAGAATTTCAATGCCATCTGCTCAAACAAGCCAGAATTTTCTCTCCTCACCTCCCCTCTTCAGCTGTTTTAGTCCCAAGTTTCAAAGCCTTATTTGCATTCACAAAATCTGTTTACAGGCAACTTCACTGCAATACTGGAGCTTCTTCCCCGACACCCCCAAGACACAAAGTAAAGCTGGCCAGGTGTCTCTAAACCACAGAGCCAGATGTTCCAAACCAAGCTCACAGGAAATAGCAAGGAAAATATGAAGCATTTGACACATCTGGAATAGATTGCAGTGTCTTTGAAAATATTGTCCCAGTTCCCTTCCTCCTGCTGATGAGATTTCAGGCTTCCAAACTGATGCATCAACTATAAAGGATTAGATAATGTGTACATTCTTAACCCTGCATATTCATTCTGACCAAATGAGAATTTTTCCATACATGTACACAAACAACATGTATGAAGTTTCCTATAAAATGCATGGACCAAACAATTAATTCTACCAGAAGTTGCTACTTAATATGGGAAAATTTACATAGTTGAAAAATAGCGCCAGTTGATTTTGGTAAGCACAGAAAATGAAGAAATATTGCCTGCTTTGAATGGTTGCATTAACTCCTTAAAATAAATGTCCTCACAGTTTGTTGCCATGAAACATGAGATGAAAAAGAACAGAAGATTGGTTAGTACCTATTTTGCCAAGTAATTTGTCTGTAATTCCATGTTGACACAAACACTGCAGAATACATTTTTTGACATGAAGTTAAAAAAAAACAAAAAACCAAACCCAAAAAGCATTAAGTCTTAATTAGCAAAACAAAGCAATGCTTTATTTTTCGCTTCTTTTTCATCTGGACAATGAATGCAAAAGAACACAGAAACAAATAGAAGTTTAGAAGAAAATCCCAATAGGATATTGAAGATAATACTTAACTTTCTTCTTTCCATAAAAAGCTGAGAAGTAGAGGTGCCCCTAAAGCTTTAGTTACTATCAGTTATCTCTGAAAGATTAGGAAAATGAAAATGTTTACATATGTATATTTTAAACATTCATTATAGATACAAAACTCAATACAGCACTAGCTTAACACAACATAAACCTCACTGGTTTTAATGTTAGTAATAAAAAAGCAGAATTCTAATTAAAAAGAAAAATGGAGGAAACTATTTGTACTTTTTTTCCTCAAAGGTGCAACCAACAGCCAATGCATTTTTGCAACTGAGATTCCAGTTGTACAAAGGACTGAGAGATGTCTCCTCCTATTTAGAGAAGAAGCATAAATTTCACAAACTTTAAAAGAAACTACACGTGCATGAACTGTAGACAGTACCCCTTAAAGAGATGATATTTATAAGAATGTAATGGTATACTTTAAATGAATAAAGGGAGAGGTAAAACACATTTTCTACTTTCAGAGCTTTAAATTTTTTTCCTTCATAGATTACTTCCCAAATTACCTTGCATTTAAAATAGTTTGTTCTCATGAAATGGCAATGTATTTACTCTAAACAAGCATCATAAAGTAGTTGTATGATTTTTGAGAAGCACTCAATGTGGATGTTGTATTTATAGTGACCTCAAGAATGCAAACCTCCAAAATTACATCTGCTATTAACTATCATTTAATAGCCAATTAACAAAAAATACGTATATAGCTCTAAGATTAAACAAAATTTAGAGAATATGCTGTTACAAAATATATTTTGACATATTTCCTAAGAAGCAATTAAAACAGTCATTTATGCATTTATTTACAGGGGACTCAAAGTGTATCAGTTTTAGCACAAACCAGTATATTGGCTTGAATTCAATAAAATATTGGCGAATATAAGATTGTGACAAGGAACTCTGGGGTTTAGTAAACATAAAAATGTTCTATACAATCATTAGATGAATCTAAATTATATAAAAAAACCTGTCTGAACTGGTTAATCTGAATCATTTAATGCATTTCATTGTACTCAGAAAGAAGTTCAGATCACCAACTCTGTGGTACATAAAAGCTGTGAAACAAGTTACCACTCAAATCTTTCAGATACAACAAGCACAGATTAACTGAGTCTGACTGTACCTAATCTATACTTACAGATAGTTTGTTCTTATTTCAATACTATCCTTTTAACAAGCACATATACAAATGTGCTAAAACAAAAGGCAGCAATTATAAATATTTACTAGAATGACCAGAACTGGTACTTGCTCCTAAACCATCCTGTCATTCATTTTTGAAGCCATATTTTCAATTATTTGTCTTCTGGTTTTAGTAGTCTTCTATTTTATTGACTTGGAGGGTTACAGATCATCTGGAAGTTTCATACCAGCATAGGAAAGGAATGTCTGTTCGATGCAGTCTGGAGATAAAGAAGAAGTTGTACTTCAGTTCATCACCATGACTTACCAGAAGCAGCGTTGCTAAGTGACCAGCAAACCTGAACTGCAAGCAAAGCAGCAGCATCCCCACCCCCATGTCAGAACGCGAGAAAAAAAATGTTAAAATTTACTGTTATTTTGTTATGATTTCTAAAGAACACCTGAGAATATTTTCTAACTGTAGGGGTATTATTTGTTATTTATTAAAACTAATAATCAGTGTAAAGGAGTCACTTTAGAGTCACTTTGCTACACAAGAACAAGGACACTTAAATGCGATGGCAATTAACTTGAAGTTCTTGTTTCAGTACTTAGGATGCTTCAAAAACAAATATTATGTGCTCATCTCTAAACAGCCCACAGACCTTATGAGCCCACATCTCAGAGGTGCTTACAGGCAAATAAAAGATTCAAAACCACTGAACTCTGACAGAACAGCTCATTAACTTCAGCAAGTCCTGGGTTAAACAGTGTTTTGTTCCAATGCAGAATTTTAACTGCAAAACAGCAAGGAATCCCAGACTGCATTATCCTACACTTTCACTATTCAAACTTCACTTCTCAAATACCATTTAGTCCTAACAACTGTTTTTATAACAGTATTTTTAAACTTTACTGTACTGAAAGCTAAGAGATATTTTCAGTCATGTCTACAAATTTCAGTATTCTGAAGAGGTTACCACAACGTTAAGAAAAGAAGCCATAGCTAACCATTGCAAAAAGGCAATGCTGCCATGCTTGCCACTTTGGATTGGTTGCTAAGAGGCAATATACACCTCAATAAATTGACTTACTGCATAGTTTGGAAAAGAAAAGGCACATTTAAAAGAAATATTATGTCACAGTTAGGTTAACAGATTTTTTTTCATAATGCAGTGTCTATTGTATAGCACACATTTATCATTAGCTGTTTTTAAATGTTTATCAATGTCTCTTATAAAATGAATCAGTTTTTTTTTTTTTTTCCAGTCAAATACTGTCTGTTTTCAGCCTTCAAAAATGTGTTGTTAATTCAAACTGACTCTGTGATCAATCCTGGAGAAAATTTATAAAAGACTTCATTTTTTTTTACAGCAAACATAGCTTCGCATGTCAAAACGTCAAAATACCATTTTTAAGCATTTTTAGTGAAATGCAGAGCAATAAAAATGCTGCAATACTTATTTCTAGGCTTAAATTTATCTTGTCATGCAATTTAAATAAAAACAGTCAAATGCAAATAAAGACCCCTGGTTTAAATTACATACTGAAGTCCAATAAATCCACTTAACAGATAAATAGTATTAAAAAAAAAAAAAAAAAGTGGATATGTGCCAGACTGATTAGTCAGCTACCTGAAGGATACATAAAGCACATTGTTGCATACAGAATAATCATACTTGTACATGACTGTCTTAATCCAGTCATGTAAAGAGAGACAGTACTCAACTATTGTTTGCATGTTCAGGCCCATGTCAATCAGATTTAATATGCAGGCAGATTAGAGCTTCCTAACTTGCTGACAACAGGTTGACTACTAAAGCAGCACAAAGGACAGTATCCTGACAGCAGCAGATACTGTTTCTTAGGTAAAACAATATGTTCCTCCTAATTTTTTTGCTACACATTAGCTCCAGGAAAGACTGGAAGCAATGAGGATGCATTACTTGCTTTCAAGTAAGAAACTTCACACATCTCCAAACTTATGAAGAATGTATGTACAATATTCATCACAGATGTTCAAAACCCATGCAACTTCTACTTTGTGACAGAAGTTTGATTATTTATTTTGAATATTTTTTTTTCTTTGCCATTTTCCTGGGAAAGATAACCTCCTCACTAAAAATGGCTTACCTTCAGTACAAGAAAAAAAATCTTGTTCTGTGAGCAGCTGCCATGCTTTCAGACATATTTCTGACTTTAAGATAATTAACAAAGCCTCGAAAGAAGAGAAGGAGTCCTGAAAGTGTAGAAAAATGCACAAAATTAAGTATATTACATAAATACACACTACCCCACATTATTCTTAGAAACAATTTTTAAACTCTAAGTAACTTACTACAAAGTAATTTACTACAAAGTAAAATGAACCCTTTATCATTCACAAACTCAACAAGCAAGACAGCTTTTATCTTGTGATACAAGGATTCAATTTTATGAAAGGTTTTTTACAAATTTAAGGGACTTTAAGCCCAAGTGTCATCTGCTAAAAAGACTTCATGAAAATACTTAAAGAAAAAAATCCTGAAAAGTAAAAGAATCTGATTTGCAAATTCAAGTAGAATTCTCAAAATAAACTCCTAGTGTGTTAGAAGAGTACCTGGTTTACAAAATATACCTTTAGCAATATACACAATAAATGTACTGCAAGTAAAAAAGGGAAAAATAACAGACAAAGTAAGGATTGCTCTAGCAAGAAGTCTATAATGAATTATAATAGATTATGACTTGGGATTTTTAACCATCTATAAAAAACCACCAGTCCAAGAGGAGAAAGAACAATTGCCAAAGAAAATTACTCAACATATGTCAATATTACAGTTTTGTCAACTCTAAATTTAAAAAACTTTAAAATTATCTACATTTCACTGCATTTGAAAGAATATTCCAACTAAGAGGAAAAAGATGCGCATAATAGTTACAGAGAAGTTACATTTGCAATAATGTCACCTTGAAGATATATGCTTATGTGAATATATACATGTGCATTAAAACTCCAAAGGCTGAAATGAAAATCTAAACTGAGGTTTTATAAGTTCAGCAAAGGATTTCATTATTTTCTTTTCCACATGATGCACTTTTTCTTCCTGCTGTCTGTATGTGCCTCTGATTTTTTCCAATGATCACTTTGTCTCTAAATTATTTTTGTTTGTGATTTTTTTAACTTTCCTTTTGCTTTTTTAAACCAAATCTTCATTAAGACATGCATAAAAGAAAAAAAAAAAAAAAAAAAAAAAAAAAAAAAAAAAAAAAAAAGACAATAGAAACACTCTCCTAACCCCTAACAAGAGGAACTTCACCTAAGCCAGAAGACACATTTCTGTGATTAAGGCAAATTCTCCATGAAGAAGAAAGCAGTAAGATCTTGACTGCAAGTCTACTACAAAGCCTGCTACCCAAAGGCTACCAGACATAGTCCCCCTTTCAACTGAAAAAAAACTGAAAACAGCAAAATGAGGGCAGGCAGCTCCTTAGGTGCTTGATTGCATATTTTCTGCATTATACACATTGGAAAAACAGTCCAAGCTCAAACCATATTTAACATTTCTCTGTTAAGGGAAGATTAAAAAAAAACACACCCCACTTTCCATTGTGTTCCTCAATAAGAAACATTGGCTAACATTTAAGTTTAAACTATAGATTTCTCTCTCCAATTTTTTCACTTCACATGGCAACTCCTTGGAAGTAAACCACTGCTGCTCTGTGATAAATAAACAGATTTTTCCAGATGTTGAAAAGAGGAAAGCGAGCAGAAACAGATCAGTGAACAGCAGAAGAGAAGAGATGGCAGTAGGTGGGCTGAAGGATGTCAAAGGGCTATGCATAAGAAAGACTCCAACTCATTCACTTCTGGAGAGATGCTGGACATACTATTTTGTGTTCTCTAACAAAAGGTTATCCAAAACACAGATCTGGTTGGCAGTGTTCCCATGACATGATAATACTCTTCTTCCATGTCCTGCTAAGTAGCTTTTTTATGTAGAATCCTTCTATGGTGTTCTAGCAATACCATACGGCCACTTTATCAGTTTAAAAATATTATTGGCATATCTCATGCAAAACACATAAGACAAGGGAAAGCTGACTGCTGGATGCACACTGTATACCTCAGAGTGCTTTTCATTCCAAGTCATATTATCAACTTTGTGATTTAAAGAAAAAATAAAATCTTCAAATACTTCAGACTAAAAGTAAGGCTTTCCCAAATTAAAGTGAGCTGCAAAAGCCTAGTAAAAAGAAAATTACAGCTTTTTCCATAGAAAAGGCAGGCGCAGGGGGAGCGCTAGAGGAAGAAAATTATTTTCATCCTACTGAAAAAAGGTGTTAAACCTCAATATCAGGCACCACAGGGCTTGGTTTTAATTAAAGATTTATCTGGAGATGTTTGTGTCTGCAAAGAGTCTCTTCACTTCAAGGTCTGTGCCTGCAAAGAGTCATTTCACCTACTTCAATGCAATAACCTCAAACAATACAAAAACATTCAAGGGACCGATGCTCTGATGTGTTAAACATTTGCAGTTTTAATGCATTTCAAGCAACCAAATGCACATTAGCAGAGCGAGGTGGGCATTAGAAAGTATGGCGAATGCCCTTGAACGCTACCAAAAGGCAGAGAATTTTTTAGGAAATATTATTTAAGAATTTTGGTATTTCTTGCAAGGCAAATAGTAAATCACAAACAGTGAAGATCTCCAAGTTGGTGTTTTTTCTTAACGTACTCAACACTTCATTCTAACACTTGCTGTTAGCCACTTGAATCAATTGACTCAAAGGGAAGAGTGCCACCTACTGAATCAGCAACTGTTTATCATGCTTCCAGAGCTGGAAACAAATTAAAATGCATAGCAGCATTCACTTCTATTAAAAAAAGGCATTTCAGAGTCCATATTCCAATTACAAAATCCACAGTTGGAGAAAAGGTTGGGGTTTGGTAAACCTTCATTAAAAACAAAAAGAGCAAAATTTGATGTGCATAAGACTTGAAGCATGGGCAGGCAGAGCTTTCAAGAGAAAGCTGACATCATGGGACCACTGTGATCAGAAAGCATGAAGTCATTCTCTCATCTTACTGAGCAACTGCTGATGCAGTTTGCATTTCAAAGGACTCAAAAAGGACATTTTGTGACCTGTGCACAAGACAGCAGACTCCACCTTCCTGGGTTCAGTCACATTTCTTAAAATTTAATACTTGACATATAGGTTTATACATGTAAATACTACTTAGCACATAAAGCCAAACTTTCATTACACAGTTCTGCCCCTCTAGATCAGTAGAAGCAGCTTAAAAAGCGCAAGTTGCAACTATGTTTTACACATAATCCCTTATGCAGAACTAAATTTTTTGAGCTGAAGGGTATTTGACTTGTCCACAGTTCACACAAAAACACCACTATGGTAACCAATAGCCTCATTAATACAGTATTAATACTAACGTGGAAATAAGAACAATACACAAAACTGTCAGCAGCTAAGGAAAAGCGCATAGCTAAACATGTTACAAAACTCTTATTTACAATTCCACGATTCATCTTCTGAGTATTTCCACATGAAAACAGAAATTAATTCAACTGCCACTTACCAAGTACGAGAAATATCCACCAAAGCCAGTACTGTCCATTGAAATATCCAGTAAAATAATCTGAAAACTGAAATTTATACATGAGGCTTAGCTGCAGTAAGATAGATGACTAAGACATATTTAATGCACTATGCAAATAGAGAAAGCATGAAGGGAAAAGCAAGTTAAAATAAAAGTAATGAATCCTACTAAAATGCAAACCTAGCATATGTAGTACAGTTTAATACACAAATAAAATGCTTCTGTTGTCAGTTGGCTTGCAGCAAAGTAATTAAAAATCTCCAAAAAAATACATGTGTAGCCATTAAAATATATATAAATATATATCTGAGAAACACCCTTGTACGCCAGTAATGTGATGTTTTTTATTATAATGAATCACCACTTGTCGATTTTCCCTTTTTCCCCCCAGTGCCTGCCATCCCAAACACATTACAGCAGCCTGCTGCTTTAGATATTAACACGAAAAGCCACATTAGTTTAATCTTATCAGACAGGGATGTTCTGCTGACCCCACAAAAGAAGAGCTTTTGACCTTCTGTATACCCCCTACTGTTAATCGCTGCCACGAATACCAGCCCCATAAAGACCCCCAACTCATTAAAGTCTTTTCATTTTCAAACCAGCATTCAGTTCCCAGCAGTGAGCTGAACACAACTAAATGAACCTTGAAGTGCCATTTCAACTGTTCCTGCGAGTGACCATGGCAGACAGTTTTGTCCTCCCTGTGAAGTGGGAGGCAGCTGGAGGGCAGGGTGTGATCGTACTGGAGACAGGTATCTGTGCCTTTACCAGACTCCAGACTTCATGCTTCACTGATAAAAAGGCTAATCAAATGTCTCCAAAACCCACACAAAAAGTAGAAATGGGGAGATGAGTGAAGAGTTGCCAGAAGGAGTAAAATAACCTACTTAGCAGCTCTGTATGTTCTTTCCATGCACTTCTACCCTGCTATCATTCTTTATGTTTACTGCATCCTGACTTTTGTGTTTAGTGCTTCCTATTTGCCCTTTGTAGGACATTTCAGTATATCAACCAAAAAGTAACGAGGTGGAAGGGGAAGAAGCCCTGAACAAACAAAAGAATCCCCCAAAAACAACAAAGCAAAAAACCCAACAAAAGAAAAAACAACCAAACCAAAGATACTGGGCCACATATGCAACCAGATGACAATCTAAGACATTTTAAAAACTAGATAAAGCTGGCTTTTTTCTTCAATTAATCCACATGTTTTCTCCAGAATAAAGTCAGATCATGTGAATTATTTGAGGGTTTAATCTTATATATTCCATCTATATCTATCATCAATCAATGAAAAAAATAGCAAGAAACAGAATTGCTAAGTTGAACTAAAGAGTTGGTATTTACATTATCCTTATATAAATACTCAGTTCCTAGGATTTGGACAACACATTGACATTGATCCCATCTCACTTGCTAGTCAGTATTTTCAATTCTCTAAGCATTATATGTGTGTGCATATAAATATATATATCTATACATACATACACACACACATATCAATATACTTTTCCAACAGTTACAAGTTAATTTGATTGGAAAGAAGATGTACTAAAACAAATCAAATACTTGCCCATATGCATTACTCTCCTCTCCTACTCTCTTTGGGCAGAATCAGTCATGGCTGCAGAATTTCCCCTATAGCAAAATTGTGCTTTTGTTCCCCCTGCTCTTCCTTCTCCCCAGTAAAAACTGATACAGATCAAGCATATGTGAATTCAGACTGTTTAGACACTAAAAAGTTTTGTTAATCCTGAGTGAAAGGGTGGAAGATCTTGAAAGAAAGGAACAGAATCATTTGGTGCATACAGGCCTGCTTGTGTGTCACCATTACAATGACTGTCAACACACACCTCACAAGCTTTCTGCTCTTGTCTCTAGGAAAGGAGACAGTAGGGGAACATGATGATCTTCATTACAAAAATACCCACCCCTGAGGTCTTGAAATTGGCCAACCCTAATATTTTTGAATTAGCAATGGATTACATACAATAATTTAATCATAGACTAGAAAGTAATTCTACAAGGAAGGTTAGCATATATTAACTTTTATATTTGTTTTGAGCATATTTTTCAACAGAGAGGAATAATAAAATTGACATAATGAACAAGTTCTGCCCTCTGTTTAGCATGCCTCAAGGGAAGCTGAAAATATCCCAAATGAACGCATAGTTGAAAAATTTATGTCTTCTCTCTCCATTAAGATAAATTCCACCTCAGCCCCTGAACTCCAACAAATACATCAGAATCACACCTGGTACAGCACCATTCCTCTGCTCTGAATTAGCAAAAAGAAAATCAAAAATTAAAAATAAAAAAAAAGCCCTAAGAAGGATGCAGTACATGTCCAGGAAGCACTATGCAATTTTTCTACATTGTTTTTTTTACTACTGTGCTAAGACTAATACTCACACAGAAAAAAAAAAAATGTCATTGATGGCAGAATATGAAAGATATTTAAGTTATCCAAGATATTTTTCTTCATTAAAGGGAATGGGATTTTAAATGCTGTGTCCCACAGATAAGCAGAATTCAAGTTCAGAAAGCAGTACTATATTTCATCTAGCATCCATTTAGCTAAGTAACTTGCATTTGTCTAATATGCCTTTTGGAAAAGTATCTAGTTTTGCAGTGAAAACATCAAGAATCAAGCATTTAAGATTGTAAAAGTGTGACAAAATTTATAATTAAGTTGGACTTGATCCCATATGTATCTTACAAGGAATAATATAATTAAATACAGGGAGGAAATGCATTTTTATATTCCCTTCCCAACAGCCCTAGACATCTTATATAAAAGGACACTATAATACCAGTGATATTTTAGGTACTTGCTCCACATCTTCTGTAGAGTTTTAAATACTTGTGCAAGGAATGAGTTATTCTGCATTTATTTTAGTGAAAGTGTGAACACCAAATGTTATCAAATGTTATACAGGTAAAAAAGGAAAAAATACTGGTTTTCAATTCCCTTATCCTTGAATAAACTATTATGGGTTTGCTCTACAGAGCCTGCACAGTGTGAATCAAGAAACATACCCGTACAATGAGAATCCATTTGATCAGGGAGAGACCAAATCCACAGATTGCACCATACCTTCCAGCTATGGTATTTGTTATACAGAAGGATAAACAAAATCCAATCCAGTTGAAAATAAATGCCACTATAAAATAAAAGAAACAGTAGCTTCTGTTAATCTGTATAACTAAGCAAACAGACTTAACAGTAATTTCACTTTTCAACTAAGGACATGCTTACACAGTCAGCTAATTCCCTTCCGGTAATTCAGGCTTTCAGAGATTGACTTTGAACCCAGACATTCCCCATGGTATAGTCATTTAATGACAAAGCAAATGGTAAACAGGCTGGAACCTACTAATTTACACAAGAGAAAATGACAACATAAAAGAAAGTATTACACTGCAACAGACACCTAACCAGATTATACTGGGCATGAAAAGTAAATTCACAAAAAGGTCCATAACATACAAGATTTGGATTAAATAAAAGATGAAAAACCCTTGCTACACTTTTATAACCAAAAAAGTAGTTATATGCACACATACATGCATGTATCAAAGCTGCATATTCAGCTTTATCCAGTTTGGATCTTACAGAATAAAAGTATCACTCTTGCTCCAAAAACTTAGTGTAGAAACAAAGGCAAGTTGAGAAGCTAATGTTTCATGGGTCTTTTTTAGATTTATATTAATGCCTTTTCTTTTAGATCTATATTCATAACACATAAGAAGCTTTGGAAGCTTTGCACAGAAGTTAAAAAAAAATCAATGAACAAAAGGACATTGAGCATAACTACTGATATTGCTTCAATTAACACTTTCACATAACCCACAGTTCAACAACTTAGTTTCATATCTGCATATGTACTTGGCCACCAGCATCATCTGTATTAACTTCAGGTTGCATGCATTATATCAGTGGGAGAATTCACAATTAGGGGAATGGGCCTTCTTGGGAATCTGTGAGGGCATCCAAAAAGAAAACCACCAAACAGAAGAGCTGGAGGAACTGGTAGAAGGCGGCAACTTTGGAATTCGGGAGAGGACATGACACGGAAAATTGGAAACATTAGCGAACTCCACAGCAAACACAAGAATCACAGAGGAGGGAAAGAAGAATGGAAGAAGGGTAGAGGGGAACAAAACCCCTGCCCACAACTCCTTAATGTTTAAAATCCCAAACTTACGTACATAAAATTCAGACACTAAATCAACAGGGAAAAAGAAAGCCTGTCTTTTCAGTCAAAGTTGGAACACACAACTAGGAACAGAAAATTGCTTAATAGTTTTCTTCAATTAAAGCATTTTGAAGTACTATCTATAAAAAACAACTATTTTTATACTTTAAAACCTTCTTACAACTCTCCCAATAATCCACAAGATGCAATGATATGCTCACAAATGAAAAATTAATGTGTAAAACTGCAGTAGGATTTCATGAACTTGAAAGAAACTGAAGTGCCAAGAGAAAGTTTTGGAAGGCTTTACATCAAAATAGCCATTTTAGTACAAGTGAGAAAACATTTTGAATTGGTCAGAGACATGGGTAACAGATGGTGGCAACAAGAATTCTTACTTTTATACAAATTACTAATCTAAAAGGATCCCAAAAAACAAAATCAAAAAAAAACACCACAACTTTGAACAGATGCTGATCCTAACTGGCATGTGCAGAGGAAACAAAACCAATCCAACCCCCACTAAAAAAGAATCCTACAGAACAACACTGTGACCCTAACATTTACCTATCTTTCCAAGACAGTTACATTTGAGAGAGCCTAGATAACCTGTTTTGATTTCCCTATTTTAAGCAAGCTCTCCAAACGCACCATCTTTTAATCAATTTCAAAAGCTCCTCATTCAATGCATTTTCTGGTCCTGTCTCAGCAAAAGAGCACATTGCTCTTTCTCCCCACTACTCAAGCTACAAAGAAACACTTTGATCATGGTTAGGTATACCTAAAGGCAGGTATCTTAAAAAGGTCACAGGATACACATGTTTCTAATGGTTCATGAGGACTAATTTTTTAATTACCTCATTCATTGAAAATGCATTATAAAAATTAGAGACTTCCCAATCATAAATACAGGAGGGGAAAAAAATTAGTTTTTATAATTAAAGAGGAACACTGACAATTTCACCCTACTTTCAACTTGAACTAAAGAAATATTCAAAATAGAATCCACTGTCACTGCATATGTATTTGATGGATATTTACCATCAAGGTGTTTGCCCAACTCTTGAAAGAAAAGGCATCAGCATGTTCCAGTCTTGTTCACAGTAATCTCTATCAGTCTGCTGTTCCATCAGACTAAACAGCTAATCCAAACAATAGACATAAACCTCCTAAGAGTTGCAAACTATCCAAGTTCATACATTCCAATAAAACTGAAGTACATACAGAAGAAAAATATCATTATTTAAGTTTTTATCTGTAACCATTTGATAGAAAACTTGTACAGTAGGGATGTGATAAAAAAATCTGTGTCCAGCAGCACAAGGAACATGTTACTTCCACCTCTCTAAAACTCAGGCAATGTAGGGAGATTGTCCCAACACTGCCTGGGTGTTCCATCATTTCAACAAACTTAAGAAGGGCAACAATAAGGTCTACATATTTTCCATCTTGCCCATTACTTCTCTCTTACATGCCATGTCCTACTACTACTTTGAAAATCATTCTCCTTGTCTCATTCTGGTTAGGAAATACAGTATTTGCTTTCAGAAATGCATCTCCAGCTTCTGAGCAGACTACAATTCTGCCAATTGTTTTTCTCTACATCAAGATCAGCTTCATTTGCCTATCTGTATATCTTTTTCCACCATGTGCATCCATGTATACCTTCTGTCAGCCATGCAAGCTCTGAATTTTCAGCTTACACTGCATCTGGTAAGAGTTACTGCAGTTTATTTCTGTGTAATTCTTGCCTCAACTTATTATTGAAATGAAAGTAATTTGTAATTTTCATCCCTGTGTTGCCATAGAGAAGCCACAGCATAAGCTTCCCATCAAGCTGAGGGAGAAAACAAACCAGTGAGGGGAGTGACCAGTAAAATGAATTACATATTAATTTCTCCACAATTACCAACTTCCTTCTCTATCTACTAGAGACAATTAAGGAATTGTATAAGTTCCTTGATGTAACAAATGCTATCCTCCACCATTTTCCTGCACCCACTCACTTTGTGAAATGGAAATGACACTGCTCAGCTGTTCAAGAGATGACTTCATCCTTCATACCACATCAGCTTCCATGACATTCCTGCACAGACAATGTACCTGCCGTGACACTAATAAACACACTTTCATAAGAAAAGCCATTGTTAAAACTGAGGGGGGAAAATCTGGTGAGCTGCTACAACCACATCATGATTCTAACTCAAAAAGACTTCTTAACTTCTGCTTGACCATCATCTTCATGCAGCCAAGTACTATGTGGATCCTGTAGATCTCCAATCAAACCACTGAGCAACAAGAATTGTTTTTTATCCCAAAAGTTATTACATGCCTACTTGAGCCCAACTTTCAATTATTGTCAACTTTCCATTAACAAATTTATGACATTCAGATGAACATCATGCTGACTGCATTGGCATCATGATTTCAGTATCTACTTTTAATACTCTAGCACTATTCAGAAGTAGGACTAATAAAAGTGTTTTTTGAATTTTATAATTCCTGAGGTGATGACAAGAGGACAATGTCTATATAAAAGTAATTCATGTAAGAAGAATATAAGCATTAGCATTATTTCCTCATGACAACAAAGCTCATCATAAAACATAAGAAAATGGCTTTTGGGAGGAGGAGGGTTGAACTAACTGTCTTTTTTAATAAAGAGTGTTCATGATCCAAAGCAGTCCCTACATTTATGCTGTATTTCTCCTTAAAGTTTTTAGTAAAATAATCCCAGTCAAAATACAAAGTACATGACTTCTGAGTTGTATGTATTAAAATACATCAGATGAAACAATGACAAGCACATTACATTGTGATTTTTCCTCAGATGCTCCAGCACTTCACCTGCTGATCCTGTTTACTTAGCTTTCCACAACCACACATTAACCACTTGCTTTAAATTTATAAGTATCATGAAAAGAAGCCAGCAAAACTGATTGGAAGCCTTATGTTCCAAATCTTAGCCACACTCAAGCCTGTAAAAAGATTATAATGGCAACTGAATATACAAAAAGCAATTAATGCTCAGTTATAGCCTTTATTCCACAATTTGTTTGTTTGTATACTTATTATTTTAACATACAGCAAACACCAAGAGCTTAATGGTTTATACCTGGCCTAGACTTACTAAGCATACTACAATAATAATCCTCACCAGGTCTTCACACCACTAGGAATTGTTCTTTCCATTCCTGCATACAATTTGTTCAATTCTTGAACTGGAATACATATCTTTACTCCATCCTGAAGGTTAATTTACAGACTGATGATGATCACTAGAAGTGCTGGCTCCATAGGCTTCCACAGAAATCAGAATTTTTTTCTTAATGATTAATGTTCAGAAACATTCCTCAGCAATTTATTCCTACTTCTTCATTACTCTAGCTGCTATGTTTTTCTTACTAGACCATCTAGAAGTTTCTTCATTCCAGTTGTTTTGTATATCTAATGCATACAGAAAAACTATGTCAGTCAAATTGTTTCTACGGTAAGAAGTTAGGTGATTGTGTATGAAGGTCAGTGAGCCTCCCCTAATAACCAGAGAGAAATAAGAACTCAAAACAGTTCCTCTATCTCCCAACATTTAGAATTTTAATGAAGTAACTTTCCCTCAGCTTCTCTTGCAAGACTAACAGGAACCTGCATAACATTTGTAATAGAGACAGAGAAGCCAGGTTTCCTAAAGTTACACAGAGGAAACCTCCCATGGGAAATTCAACAATGCTTACCACTCCCCAGGAAGCATTCACCAGGAGACTCTGCTCTCCCTGAGCTTGTGCTACAATTCTGCCATCCAACTAGGGTCCCCTTGAAACCCCCAAAGTAGGTTTAACTGTGTGCAGTTAATTGACTGTTTGATGAACTTATCAATTTACAAAATTCTGGTAAGTTATTTTCTGTTCCAATATACTGTCTAGAACACCATGTACATTTACATTGCCCTGTAAAACAAGATTTTATTGCTGTGAGTTGTATACAATGCTTATATAGCTTAGATGTTCAAAAACATCAGATTTCTGTATGAGAATTTAAGTTTTGGTTGTACTACTGAACACTTTTCTCCATTTTTATCTCCTTATTAACCTATCTTTTAACCTATGAATTCACTTTTTCTATGTTATAGGGACAACCCAAAACTTTACATGGTTTCAAAGAATCCAGATAAGCTTCTCAACTCCTCTGAGGGCCCACAGGAAAAAAGGTTGGTTCTAAAGCATTCCTTAAATATAAAGGAAAACCATATAAGCCTTTCAATGATGTCCAAAAACACCTCCTTCAGATAACATACCAGTATGTGTTTATCAGACATAATTCAAAAGACTTCCACTACAGGCAGATTAACCATGAAAACCAAACCCTTTGTTCATGACAGTTACTTGCTCTATCACAATTACACTTTGTTCAAAATGGAAAGATACAGCTCAGAAATTCCTCCCTTTTGTTGTGCATATAAAAAAAAATACTCTGAGAAACTCACCTACTAACATTCTCAGGCTTTCTATAAAATTTCTACCATGCTGAATAATGCATAGCTGACTTAAAAATACAAAATATATTTTAAAAATGAAGTGGTTTGATAGCATTTTTTTTTTCATTTTGCCTTCATAGAAAAAAGAATATATTCACACATATATTAATTTCCCTCTAAATAAGAAGCCGACAGATACCAGTCCCAAACATTAGAGAGCAGATTCTTAGCTCACCAACATAATCACAGACTAAGGGCAATACCAATTTCCTGAAACATGATTTTTACCATATATTAGAAACAAAATGGGTTGCTTTCCAAAGTCTTTCACCAAGTTTCCGAATCAAGTAAAAAAAATTCACCGCTTTGTGCTAAGGACTTCACTTCTTCAGTGTGCATTGCCTCATTCTGTTTAGCTCTGCTAAACAGAGTAACACTTGATAGCTTAGATGGGAAATAGGTCTGTAAACTGGCATGAACCAGGCTCCTAAAGGAACCAAAATCCTTCAAAAAAACAGATCTGGCCACTAGATGGCCTCGAGACAGCAATTTTATGCAACGCAGACAGCTACCACTAGATGGTGGCACATATCACTAAGTGCAATATGCAGCTAAACTCAGTAAAAAGTTTATTTTACTATGCCTCACTAGATAAAATGAAATTAAAGAATGCTAAATTACTGTTAATCTTAAAACAAAGCTATCTATCTCCACTTCCATCCCCAAGATCTTCCAATGCTGTACTTGACAGTCAGGGAGGAGATGGGAGAACACATCTGGAACAAGTCATTTGTTCACTCTCCTTCCACTAGAGAACAGTTCCTGATATAGTTCTCTTACATTTTAATTTTAACTACGTGGGGGAATTTGCGGATTTCTGTGATCTGCCACCTCTACTTCCCATTCTGGGAAAAAACCCAAAAGATAGCCTTGCTGTAAATTTCAATTGCTACTCTCCTAAATCTACATACATCAACTTTCTGGAGATTTTTATCTCTTTGTTGGACAAACGTGAATACATGACCCACATATAAAATATATACCCTCATTACGTTATGCTCATTTTTCATTTAATTCACCAATTTCCTAGTAGAAAAACTGCAAAAAGTAACATTAAAGGTATATTACTATTTATAATTGTGTTTTTGTGAACTCCTCATACTATGAACAAATACAGAAAGTAAAGTTTAGCAATTTCCCTATGTAACCAGTATCCATAATAACCAACACATTCCAATTAAACGCACACTTGCTTAAATACCTTTTCATGTGTAATCACTCATGTTATGCATTTCCTTCATAGGTAAGCAAAGTTTTCAACAAAACAGTCTCAGAACAATCATGACAAATTATGATCTACAGAGTACTTTTGTCCCATGTGTAAGAGCACTGCCTGTGCAGTCAGACTCAGTTAAATACCTATTTGCAGAGAAGGTTGCCAGTTTATCCAAGTACATACTTGCACTTGTGAAGGTGGGCACAAGGGTCTGGGAATGCAATTTTGGACATCTGCAACTTAAAGGACTTAAGACATTAAAGCAAATAATCCCCTTGGCCTCCAAGTACAGTGCTAATGAAGGCCTGAAGCAGAATTTAAAAGGAATAAGTTCACACAATAAAGGATCTAAATAGGTTGAATACAAAAAGTTATAGAACATAGAAAAAGGAGAGGAAAATAAAGTGAAAAAGAAAGACTCACATGTCCCTTTGCTCCCAAGAATATACTCTTTCTATGCTCCAACTACAGAAAGACATCAGGCTACAAAATTCACTTTACTACTCCATAAACATGTTGACAGATTTGCTTTGTGAGGCAGACACATTTTTATCCCAAGATGCAAACACCATATCATACACCAACATGAAAAAAATCTTCTGTGAAAACATTGTAATCTGCATGTGCAACAGTTAAAGACATTGCAAAATACATTACACAAGAAAGAAATAGTACAAAACCTAGGTTGAAAGACAATGGTGACTTTAGTGGATTATCAATCAGCTTTAATCCTGATGAATTCTCAGCAGAACAGATATATCCCCAACACCAAACTTCCACCCAGGTAGATAAACACATTTATTTCAGAAAGGGGAAAAAAATCCTCAGAAATTAGAGAAAAATAAGCAATTGGTAAAACTAGCACAGCTTCCTCGTAGAAACAGTTTCTAGTTGCTAAATCTGACTTTGCTTAATGCAGTTCACAAGTTCCAAGGCATGTACAGTGTGCACACAGTACATGACAAAGAGCTACAGGAGGGCTGGGTGAAATCAGAGGTTACCTGAAGACAATGCATTTTTACATAGCAGTGGTTAGCTTAACCTGAAAATGAGTATGGTTGGATTTGTTCCAAAAATCAACCCATGAGTGTTTAATTCACTACACGACCAGCAGCAACTTTTATTCAGCACATCATCTCTTGCAAATTTTTTCTAGTTAAAAGTCAATTGCCAGATTCCTGTGATCTGGCCCTTGGGTCCAACTAGATGATGATAGAATTTCCAGTGCTAGATCTTCAAGCATTTACTATGCTCTTTTTTTGTCCCCTTATCTGTGACAGATGCCACCAAAAAAAAAAAAAAAAGGGCAACATATTTGCTGTATCTGGAACAGGAAGTGTTTAGAATTTGTGCAAAGGCAAAAAAATCTGTTCATTACAGTACATGAATGCAATTTATCACAGCTCTCTTTTATATTCCATAGGAAAAAGGCACAATTAAGATATACCTCAGTAGGTCTGGGATACAAGATAACTTACTGAAAAATGCCAACATGAAGATGCCATCATTGCCCACTCTAAGCTGATCTGCATCACTGAAATCATCCCGTGGTGGATACTCTTCTTCCTGGATTTACAGGTTAGTGATAATTTAGTGAAAAGTTTAGAATAACTATCTAAAGGATAAAGTATTAATCATGTTTCTAAACCTAGAAGAAAATTGACATTTCTGTAACATGTCCACATAAAGGAATTAAAAAAAAATAAAATTAATATCTATAAAACAAGTCTTATTTGTTGCTAATATTGACAGAGTCCAAATTTTCTGTAAAAGTTTCTGCAGAAGATATGTACACAGTGTCTATTCATCTTAAATGAGAACTATTTCAAATGAGTACTTTCACAATCAAAACCAACATACTTTTTTCTAACTGTAAATATCTTGATACTAGTAGCTAAACTATTGAATATTTTTTTGAAAAGTCATCACACAATATGCGCTATATTTTTCCTGCTGGAAAGGTCTTCTAATAATTTCCTTAATAAAAAATAAAAGTTATAGGATAAGGTTAGTATCTTAAAATCAAGTGCTGATGCAACAGCACTGCACTAACCCATTTTATAACCCACAGCAAAACATAAGCAAGGCAGAGAACACCTCCAGGGTCACTAGAGGGCGCGAGCACATTAGAAGTGTCTAAGTGTCTAAAAGGCTCCTAAAATCAAAAATCACAGCACTTGAAGTCAAACAAAAGCAAACAGATGTCAGTCAAGACGATCCAAAGATGTCTTCCATTGTGTCAAAATGCTGGACCTTAAAATACTGAAAGTGAGAGTTGCTTTGTTTCTCAGCACTCCATTTTCATCAGAACTTGGCAGATATTATATATGCAGTTCTATGCACAGGTGAAAAACATTGTTCCAGCTGTAGACTAGCAAACACATAAGTTTTCACAACGAGTGACAGCGCATCCTAAAGGTCCTAATGAAAAATAAAACCAATTAAACACCATTTTTATACTTGAATGAGTAACATCAAAACAATGCAGGATGACAAAAATAATGCTGTCAGTAGCAGCAGTAAAATGGTCTAAACAGAAGCACAAGAAACATTCTTATCCTAATTTTTCCTCCTATTACCATAATGTATTGGAACTGACATAAGAAATTACAAACATAGAAACAAATAAAATCAAATAATAAAAACAAATGAAATCGAGACATCAAGTGAAATTTACTTGGCTGTTTTGCCTACAAGCACTTGCTACAGAAATAATGTTTATGACTAAAAGGGTATTAAACAAGCACAGTGATCTAAAGCTGTCATATGTTCCCCTTTGTCAATAGAGCAAAATTATTTACCAGGGTATGGCAATTAGGTTAAAAATGTGCTTGAACAATTGCTGTACCAACTCAGAGCAGTCACCCTCACCCTTAGTAATACAGCTGTGAAATTCCAGCTGTGGTCTATATTTCAGATTAGTTAACCATGACACTGGATCAGATAACTTAAGAACACTGCTGTTCACACAGACAATTCCAATGGAAGCACAAAAAGCCAGTTAAGTAACAATCCTTAGGGACTATATTTCAACTCCACATCATTTCAGGTGTTCCTAAATGGTCATCTTAAGTGACAAAGAAAGCATTGGTTTGTTAAGCTCAACTTTGCTGCAGCTATAAGACTGATGGAGAGGCAGGGAATGGGAGTGAAGGAAGGGCTGAAAAGGCATTAAAAAAAGGGCTGCATTTGACTGTTTATCTCCAAAATGTATGCTATAAAACTTCCTTTTTCAAGTCAGGACAAAAAAAAAGTATTTTCAATTTTAATTTCACATGGTCTACAAAACCCCATACATCATAATTTTGGGCTTCTTAAAAATTGTCTGCTAACTACTGTAGTTCATACTGGCATTCCCAAAACAATTAGTGAATTATGCTTCATTTAAAAGTCGCCTCAGAAAAAAGAAAATTCTGCTCAATGACAGGAACAAATTTAGCAGAGGCTTCTCTGAGGCTTACACTTGTGAAAACACAGGTTAATAATACAGCTCAGGAACATGAGAGCAGATATTTGCAAGAAGCACTGTTCTATTAAATATGAACAAGTATTAATTTATCACTTCCTCAAAAGGGAAGATGAAACCAAGTTATCTCTACTGTCTCCAAAAACCAGCATACAAAAATTATGAGTGTTTAAGAAATAAAGTATTTTGAATACTAAGAAATTAAATGAGCCTATATCTACATCATTTAGGATTATGAGGTTTTATGAGCAGTCCTGCAGACAGAAAACACTAACTGACCACTGCTCAAGTCCCATTAATACTGGGAGTCTGTCAGTGCTCTCATTTGATCTGGTTAGTGCCAATTGCCCAAGTCTTTCTTCAAAATATAATTGTTTGCCACCATGCAGTGAGGAATAAAAATGGGCAATGAAGAATAATTGTCCTCTACACAAATGCTAAAGTTAAACATATTTTCACAAAATACTTCTATTAGATAGTGACATTTTTATCAATGAGATATATTTTATTTATATTTTTCTTTTGAATGATAAGAATGCAATACAACATATGTAAATCTATAAGATATGTTGTACTTTTTCAGCATTTCATTGATTTTTGACAAATTTAGCCAAATTAAGGAAGACAGACAGCATTTCTTGCTTTCTAAATAAGCTGACATCTCTAGGAACAGAAAACTTACTGCTCCTATGACCAGAGAAACATCTGAACAGCAAATTATATTATTGACATAAGTGGCATGTCAGAGTAATTTCTCTGAACAAAAGAACATCAAATGGTACACAGCATCTATTGAATCTACCATGCTCTCTGCAGTATTCTCAAAGAGGAGGACCATCTTTTCTCCTCAATGTATTTTAGCTTTTTTTAAAACTGAAATCTAGCATGGCATATAGGGAGACAATCCCCTTATTCAAGTAAATAACCACTAAACTGATACAACTCTTCCCAATGCAGTGTTTACAGAGAAAAACTTCTGAGGAAAGGGTCAAATTACTTAATAAAACTCATAAATTATAATTTCAGCATACAAACCAATAGGGAGAAATTAATTGTGTGGGGAGAAAAAAGGCACAATTAACCCCAGAAGCGTTTGTTTGCCAGCAGGAAAATTCATAGCAAAGTCTAAACTAGAGAGAACTATACCATACCTCTGGACGACTGAGGAATATTTCATCAAACAGACTCCTAGATTCCCTAAACTGGGCGTGCTAAGCATGTAAAAACAGAAAAACGTAAGACAAATGCAACTGAAAAGCATTAAGTAAAAGCCATTCATTGCAACATATAAACAAAGTCATTAAATTGTTAGCAGCATTTTTGTCCATTTCAATCGCCATTTCAAAACTGACCTTGCGAATTTGAAAAGAAAAAGCCAGGACACCTAATGGTATCACTATTGATGACACAGGGTTAGTACAATTTCTTTGATAAAATGAGATATCTGGGAGCATTTGAAAGGAATACATGTTTATAACAATCTATTCCTGAAAGACGTGCTACCCAAAGAATTATAAAATTATTGAAAGTTTCAGTAAATGTTTAGTTTAGATTGTTCATATTATGTTAACACAGGGCCTATAATGAAGTATTTAATACAATCAGATTAAGTATCTTTTTAAGGGCCCTACATGATTTGGGGGAAAAAATATGAAAGCTGCTTAAGTGTACTGCACTTTCATGTAATTTTCCTCTCTTTTGCCTAATGAGTAGATTTGAACCTTTGCTGCACACTTTGGAGTACATCGTGAAAAGGATCAGCTTCACACATTGCTCAAAGTAGCATGAGCATATTTAACTTTTAACTGTTCACATTATTGCTGTCAAGAGGCAATATATCCTTGTTTACAAGGAAGAAAGCAGAAGCTTAGAACACAGCAGAGTTCACATTTGTAAGAGCACTATTTTCCTAAGGCTGAAAATAAAGAAATGAAAATAATTTGTCTGTTTTGTGAAGTGTGTAACATGCGGGTCAGATAATGTCTGCAGCTGTCACTTGTGAAAGTGAAAAAACAATGGAACGCTGCACTACTGTTACATAATCAAGTTACTTATCTGTTCTTCCATGACATTCAGAGCTAAATCCTTCCCCTAAGTAAGGCAAACCACCACTCAAACTGTAACAACAGCCTTCTTTCTTATTCCAGCCATCTGCCACATTAAGACAGTCTTATTACACAGTCTTAGTTTATCTCAGTGTAAGTCCAGAGGTATTAAATAAGGTAGGAATTTTGTGGCAGCATCACATAGTAAGATAATAAAAACTGCAGTAATTAAAACTGCACTGGCACATAATTTTAATATCATTACAAATTCAGCTTCAGCATTTCTTACTTTTTCCCCAAATTCCAACTTGGCAACCTTAATGCTGTTTCTTTAATACAGCTTGTGTGTATGAACACATTCACTTTAAAAAAATTAAAATTAAAAAAAAAAAAAGAAGAAAAAACAGAAGCAAACTGAACAGAATTACTGTCAAACTTGAGCACTTCAGCAGTCAGCAAGAACGTGACTTTCAGATACACTTCTGATACTGACTCAGTACTGCCATAAATCTAGAATCTTTTAGTCAATCTCTGCCTTGGGGGAATAATAGTGTGTTCCTACTGATTTTTCAAGTTAAGTTCTTGTGGCATCAACATGTAGTTCTTGAATTTCAAGCTCTCCTGTATGTTCTAGCAAAGCAGACTGTGAAAAAGTTTATTTTTCACTTCATTACTTCAACTTTCTTGCCTCTTACTTCCAGCTTCCTTTTCTCTCCCTGGTCTTTTCTCACACACCAGCTTCATTTCCTTTCCCAAGACTACATTTTGTCCCCACTTGGGTTCCTTTCTCTACTAATCTCAGTTAATCCTTTTCTCTTCTGTTTCTCATTTACGTCTTTCTACTCTGTCCATACCACTGCTGTCCATTCATCCTTGCCTTTTTTTATTTTGACTTGGATCCATCCTCTTTGATCCCTGCTAGAGCCAGTTACCTCTCTGCTCAATCAAAACCAGACTTCTCTTCCCACAATATGTAAGGTTCAGAGGTTCAGCCAATGTCCTTCTTCCCTTCACCAACCACTGAAGAGAGCTCAATCCAGTGGCTTTCCCTTCTAACTGAAGGATATGAATAATAAAACTGCTTCAGGGCACACCAAAATTGCTATTTCTCAGATCCAATGTTTTCACCAAAAGCAGTCAAGAGCAGCCATAAGGTGCATCTACTTTCAGCTTTGTAATTCTATTCTGATATAGAATATTTGAGAATGTTCTCTGGGAACAGCACTTCTGATGTCTCATCCCCTTCAGAGGTATAAGCAACCTAAACTTTTTCATGCAAGACTATCTCCATGCATTTACAAAATTTGAAGCTGTATGTATCAACTGAGGAAACTAATTTTTCAAAAATTTGTCGTTTGACCAAAACCAGGCAGACTGTTAGAGGAAGGGCAAAAGATGTTTCTAACACAGTGACCTGAACTTGAAAGAAAGAGTAAATAAAAGTTTAAAATGACAAGACAAAAAATACTTGCTCTGTTCTGGGGGTTTGTTTATTCATTTGGCTTAGTTTATTCTGGAAATTGACTGAACCTCAGGCTGAGTTCTCAAGGGAAATTGCTTGTATGCCTGAAATGTGCATCTCATAGTGTTCTAGATATAAGAATAAGAATCTTGTGTGAATTGCACATCTTGTCTGCAGTGTTACAAGTACTCTACAAGTCAAGGTTTGGGTTGCTAATGCTCCAAATTTGTAATTACAGCATAAGGGTTTGATTCAGACCAGTATTTCAGCAAAAGTTTTACTAATGTGAAAAGCAGTAAGGACAGACTACAAAGAATCCATGCTCCCGTTAAAGCCGATAACATGTGACAATGGAGATCATCCCCTCACAGCTAAAACTGACTGATTTGACTGGCAAGTCAAATCTCCATGGTTCCCTACTGAATTCAGTCAAACAGGTTTGTGTTTTCAACACTGTCACTGGTGATGTAACAGAAACCCACTTTAACATGAGCTGTGCATACCTTAAAGTGAGTGCACTGTGAGCACTGTTCAGCAGTCAAGAAGGACCTGCCTCCTGCTGGGTGAGTAAAGGTTTTTTCCAGTCACAAGCACACTGCAGCCAGTAAGATTTTAAATGCTTATCAAGCATATTCACATTTGATCTCAAGGAGGAGATTTTTAGTGAAAGCTCCGGAAGCCTTTTTTGGGTATAGTATATTATGGTCAATAGTACCAAGCAGCAGAATTTCCACATTCCAAAACTTCAGAGAAAAGAAGAAGCTTGTTTACAAAACTAACATTTATCACTAACTGCAGCTACCCATCTTTTATTTCAAAGACTATATTCTTCATAAAGTTAATTCTTACAAAACTAGCAACACTGAATATATGCCTATGAATTGTTTACCACAACTCGTGTAGGGGCTTTAAGTACTTGGAACACATATTTGAGCTTCAGTATTTAAATTTCCATAGATCAAACAACGGGAATCTTTCCTTTTAAAAAACATCTACACGATTTGTGGTCATAACCCTTCCAGACTGTTGAAATTCTCCCTTCCTCTCTAAAGGTCTTGGGTAATTCTTTCGGTTTTACATCCAAAACAGTACACATTAGTGATAACTCTACAAAGTAACATTAGTAGGGGATACCTAATTAAAAGTTGACCAAACACTGGATAAACTGTTAAAACAGTGCAAAATTTGGCTTTTAAAGCTGTTTAGATAGCTATGTCTTTCAAAAGATTGAATATTATGTGCTTTTTATAGTATTTACAACCAACTTACATTATCTATATAAATGTAAACATCCAAAATATTTAAATCATCAGCCCACTATTATTATAGTAGTGGGTCATAATATGTTATAAATAATTACCCCAACACATTTCACAGAACTGAAATACAGCAGAAGTGTATCACTTACTCGCTGGGCAACTTCAGCTGCAGCAGCTGCCATGGCTGCAGCTTTGGCCTTCTCTGCTTCATCATACGTAGGAAGAGAGGTAGCTACACTGTATGGAGGTGGTACAGGATAAAACTCATTGTGTGTGTCTGTTCAAAATAAAGAAGTTATTCATTTTTAAACCAGAAAGATGTCAAAAATATTAACTTTCACATGCACGTAATTATTTACCTTTAAAGTATATTTTTTACAGGGGCTGAAACTGAGTATATTTGCATTTTTAAGTTCTTAGAAATATTTTTAAAAGAAAAAACTTTTAACAGCTTGATGGTACTTTGAGCTGCTACCCAAGGCAGAAATCTTAACATGGTGGCAAGGAAACAACAAATTCATGAAGAAAAAAATAAAATTTGGTAGGTATATCCCCAGGCATTCCTACCAAATGCTTTTTATCCAATCATACAAAAGATACAGACAAAAATCTTGAACAAAAAAAGGTTATAAATATCAGTATCAATCTGTTACTTCAGTCTGGTAACAGCCATGCTGTTTTCTTATTATTGTGACATGGTCGCCAACTTCAGTTGCTCTCTGAAAATCAAGATGTCAATTTCAACACATTCTTTTAAAAATTGTTCCTCCCATCAAAATGGACCATAGACTTCATTCTTCTGTGCTGTAACAGTAAGACATTGCCATATAGAATAGAATCATTAACAATATTAATTAAAAGTACTTAAAATATGCCTTGAACTTCCTCCTACAGCCAGCAGTAGCTCATTAAAAGGCTGTTTACGTGGTAAAGATTTGCCAGCACAGGTCACATGGTAAACAGATTTGTCAGCACACCAACACAAGGATGTTATATATAGGGATAATTCCACACAGCTATGTACTATACGTGCAAACACTGCCTCAAAGAACAGGGACAGGAAACTGTTCTTTTAACAAACATTAAAAAATTAGGTTGGCAGTTACTCCTAAAATATTTATTTGGCACATGGGAGACACAAATCCATGTAACTTTACTTAAACAGGAACTTCAATGTTGCCTGTTGTTAACCCTCCCATATCCCCAAGTCACAACCTCCTAAGAAAGGGATCAGTGAATAAATGGATAAAGAGACTCATTGCCCCTTTTTCATTACAAGTTTTATCAAGAGCCTTTGAAGCAAAATTAACCTTTTCATGGCAATATTTTCACCAAGCCATGTAACACATTAAAGAAGTCTGAAGAGTTTTTTATAAAGAGGCAATGAAAATTGCTAATGAGATCTAATAATGAAGTGCTATTCAAAAATGAAGACTAAATGTGGAAATGAATAAGCAGACTTAAATAAAACCTATTTAACTAATTAATGAACATCCATTTAGTCCATTTGGAATAATCAGCATAATTTACAAGTGTATTTCTTCTGACCAAACCAAAGGGCTGCACATCAAAGGAAAGCTTTTTACTGCAATTGTGTGCATGGAAAAAAAAAAAAATACATGGCAGCATCAGACCACTTTGAACCAAGAGCTGATTCATACACGCTCATCCCTGACAAGCTGCTATTTGAGAAACATACCTGAGGTTGCAGCTGCTTCCACAGCTATGGTACAGTAAGGAGGAGGGGAAGTGTCTGCCTCAGGTAAGGCTGCTGGCTGCGGAGGCTGCGGAGGCTCTGCAGACGTGCAAGGCTGCTCAGCCGCTGAAGACTCTGGGGAGTCATCCTCGTTGTGGAGCTTAGGAGAAAAACACACATTTCAGAGGCTTTCAGGGAATACCTCCCGTGACAACCCAACACTTGCACAGACATGTTCAAAGAGAGACAAGATTAATCTCATCAACAAAACAAATTATTTACAAAACAGCGTGTGACCACTTCAAGAAGTCCAGCTAAATTCTTTTAAGCAATCACCTAAAGATTATCTTAACTGCCTTGCCATATTTTTCCCCTCAGGAATGGTTTTCTTCTCAGGGATTTTCAGAGAGTCTTAAAACTCTGGAATTTTCCATGTTTACTATATATCAAAATACTATGATATGAATATTTTAATACAATTATATTTTTGTTCTTATCTATAATAATAAAATGCATCAACCTATTTAAAAACTCATCAGATGAGAAATACTGCTGTTTATTGTATTTATCTAGAAGAAAAATAATTAAGACACATTTCTACTTCTGTAAATGGGACTTTCATTCTCTTGCATTTTATCAAAGAGCTTCTCCATGCAAATTTTAAGACTTCTTAAAATATTCTGCTTTTCTTTATACTCTGAAACAATCCTTTCCCTACAAAACTTCAAAGTGGCTGGTTTGTTGTTTTTTTTTCCTTGATTAAAATATAGTTTTAAAAAGACATGTCCAGTAAAGCATATAGAGAAATAAGAATTTGTATAAGGAAGAATGCTAATTAAAACTGTGGAATGCAGATCCAGAAGCTTTCCTTAGAGAAGACATTTTTTATTATTTTAGCTAATTGATAGTTCTTAGAATGCATCAAGCAAAAGAAAGACTGCTAGAATTACAAAAGTGATGGTTCCCAATAGTGTGAAATACAAGATAAGATGCCTAGAAGGCAACAACTGAAGCACCACATGTAAAACCCAGACCAACAAAAATAAGATTAAATAAAAAAGAAGGATTCTATAACCTTAAATTGCTACTTTTTATAAATACCCTACAGCAAAATATTATTTCAGTAACAAATATTAAGTATATAACTACAATTATTTCCTATTAGGAAAGTACAAAGTACTGGAAAAAGTGGCTTCTGAGAAGAAGGCTAAATTTCTTATTAAGCAGCATAACACTCATACCTAAATTGTTTTAATATGCAGATAATATCAAAGTTCACAGAACGGTTGAGGCTGAAAGGGACCTCTGAATCCATCTAGTTCAACCTCTCTGCTCAAGGAGCAAGACCTACAGCTGGATATATGAGATCACACAATACCTTCAAGGATGGAGACTACGTGGCCTATGCAGAAAACCTGTGTCACTGCTCAGTCACCTTCACATTACTAAAAATAAGGGAAAAAAATGTTTTCTGATGCTCAGAGGTCACCTTTAATAGAAATGATAGGTGTTTTTGAGGGTTTCTGGGTCCTGAGAAATCAGGTCATTTAATGCCTAATCAGTGATCCAGAAGTAGCAGTAACATAAGAAATATTTTTAGCCATTTCAAGTAGTTAAATCCAAAGAAAACAAATGCACTTCAAAGTAACCTAATAGATTCTGGGATATGGAAAGCAAGTGAAAATACAAACCACTCAATTCTAAAATGGTCAATCAGATCAGAAAAAGCAAACAGAGCTATAAACATTATGGTTCTAAATTAAATACAATAATTCACAAGAAAAAATCTAGTATTGCAATGAACATAACCAAAATAAGCCCATTCTTAAATAAAACTAATTGGATTAACTGACTACTGGCATAATTCTCACACAAATGGCTGGTGCACACACCCTCATTCAGGATGTGTGTGTAGTTCTGACTACCCCACAAAATAACGTGGTCTTTGGGCAGAGGAAAAAGTAAAGCAAACTTAAATGGATCTCTGCTACTCCCATTCTTCCTCACCTGCCCTCTTCTTCAATCATTGCAACTTTTTTTCCCTGCCACACCATAGTAAATGCTGTCACTATTCTGAAGATAGTGAGATCCAGAAGCATGTCAGTGACCAAAGAGCATCCTACTCAAAAAAAAAAACCAGAACAAAAAACTTTGCCATCCCCTAGAAATATAATTTTGCATCTTCAACATGTTTTCTTGAAAGCTGTTACACTCCAAATTATCTGTAATATGCTAACAGTGGAGTAATTTAGTAGATGATGGAGTTAACATGAAGATAGGATAAGAATATGTACATGAGACTTCTTGCCTTCAAAGACAAAGCCAATGAGTCAGTCAACAGTTATAGCAACTGCAATTAGGAAATGGAAAAATTCCATCCTAAGGGTTCCATACAATAGAGACCCGTTATACTCTTTAGTGCCACTCCAAGTGTCTTTGTTTTGTAAAACTTATATTTAGGAACTAAGTATTTCTATTTATCCTCTCCTATTATAGAGGCCTCCCAAATTCTAAAAAGCACCAAGGTTATCCCAATGCAGCAACTTAAGGAAAAAATCTTCACCTCTTTTATTAAAAAAAGAAAAAAAAAAAGCCAAGAAATAATTGGATTAAGTAGCTTGAGTGTTTACAGCTAGGATAATAAACACAAGTTGTTTCATGAACACAATTTAGCTATTGTTAGCTCTTGTTCAAGAGTCCTGTGTCCTACCCTCTCCTCAAAGCAGTAACTTCAGCTCCTTTCAGAGGACTACTTCACTGGGTTAAAGCAAAACAAACCCCCCCCCCCCCCCCCCAAACTGCAGCAGAATTTGCCCCAGTACACTGGAAATTTTGCCCACATCAGCAGGGTATACAGCAGTGGTTATATCATTTTGTCTTGCAGCAACTCTGCCTTGTCTTCACAGAGCAGAGCACTGACTCTCCTCTCTGGAGTCACCAGCTTGCTCAAAACCAGTAGGAATCTGACTACCTTTGAGCCTCCCCCTTCCAGTTTAATTTTGGCTTCTACTTTGGCGGTAAATTTAGAAGTTATTTTTGGAGACAGAGGAAGAAGAGGCCTGACACTCTTCATAGACTTAATTGCCATAGAAACCAAGCTAAAAACATCCAGAAAGGAACAGAAAATGTCTGTTTCAAGGCATTACTTATGCTATGTGCTTAAATGTCACCTGAAGCAGCATTTAACATTGAAAGTATATAAATAGTACCCAATACTTCCATTTTCCAATCGTAAAAATGTTTTACTTAATTTTTAATTAAAGGACTAAGGAGAAATCACAGTTCATCATCTCAGCCCCTCCCAAGCCTCCAATGTACCATTATTTGGTAGTAGGCAATATAGTTGCTTTTGTCAAGATTATGGTCAAAACAATTACCAAGATCTATTAAGCCACAGACAACTCTAAATTAGTACCTTCCCCTATTCCCTCCCTCACATTTTGAAAGTGGGTGACACTGAAATTTTTTTTCTTCATGTTTTAGTCTGTATTTGGGGTATATGGCTGACTATATGGAACTTCACTATAAAAAGTGAGTACATTGCTATTAGACACATTACTCAAACTGTTCATGCCAGTATTTCAATCCCTGCTTTTTCAGCCTTCAAACTACAGAGCATTACAGGCTCATATTCTCAAAAAGTGTCTATGATAGCGCAGGAAAAATTCAAAGATCAATTGAGGAGCAATGGCTGTTCTGCCAAAAATGACTCAGTCTCATGGTAACTTACATAAGTATGAACAGCACAGGAAAGCACAACAGTTTCCTTCATATGATTTTTACTCTATACTATCTTCAGTTTCCTTCCCAGAAAAGATCTACAAAACAGTGATTCACTTTCATTTCAGAAGTTGTTAAAATCAATGCCAAACAACACCAAAATGTTATATAAAATACAGTTATTTTTATTTTCTACTTCTACATTAATATTTCTTTTAAGAAGAATACAATGTACATAATTATTCCTTCTCGAACTGATTTCCTTAAGTCTGTTATTTTGTATAATGGTTTCCAAAGTAATCAGATTCAATATCTGAAATCAGCTGACAGCTTACAAAGAAACATGATCCACGAGAAAGTGCTTAGAACAGAAGCTTTTACTGAGGGGGTGGATACAGATACTTTAAATGTTTAGGCTTATCAAAATAAAACCTAAAAGTGGAGGAACCCATTCTCTACTTAACACTTTTTATCTATCTTCAGATAGCAATTTGATCTGACCTATAGATGTTTACTTTTCTGGCTAAATAGAGTTTGCTTAATTTCCAATGAACTGATTGCACAAGAGTGGCAATATAAGCAAGTTATCCAATTATGCCATCAAAAAAAAAAAAATCAGGGGAAAAGGATGTAATAAGATGTCTGTTGTCACCAGTATCAAAAATACATAAGATTAGAATGATGCTCTCTGATAAAGTGCATTTAAGTAGCACATGATAATTCTAGTCATAGTCTAGAAACACCACTCAATTTCTGTTACCTGATTTTACATTTCAAAAACTGCTTTTTACTCTTTTCATAAAATATGGTTTATGGAAATCAATACATTTTCAAATTATTGCATCACAACCTCAACAGCATACTGCACATTTTAAAAATTATTTTTTTATAAACATCCTGCTGTTTTTTTCATGCTGCTTTCTTTAGTGTACCACAAAATTAAGTAAGGGATACTGCCATACAAGTTAAAAACAAAAGAAAACCGCAAACAATAACCGAGCTTTCTTTTCCTGTTTCTTTTAATACCTTTATTACCAGCTCATCTTGTCAAAATGTGACTTTTAGGTAAATTTTAGCAGTGATGGTTCTGTCTGGGGCACCACAGAGCTACACAAAATTCTCATTAGCAATCATAAATTACAAAACATTTTTAACACATCCTTCTTTCTACCTTTTAAATGAAATTACACTTTTGAAGAAGTTTTTACTCTTCCAGTTTTGACCTTACATTGACAAGTTTATGAGTTCTTACAAACTGTATTAAAACTAATATGATACACAGAAATTCCATGACATTGGATCTAATACTTTGCTTCAAGTAAACTGTGGAGACAACCAAGTAGATCATGCAACTTCAACCCCTGCATGCTTAACAGTCCATTGATACACTCCTTTCACAAAGAGCAACATTCTTGGCAAATGAGATTTATCTTCTTCAGTTAGTAGAAGTTACTTTGGTCTTCTATTATCACTTTTTCAGATTATGACAAAAGGTCACCCAAAAATATCCTTTTATTGCAGCTTCTAGCATTGGAGGGAAAGGCATGACCGACTCAAGATTGCCAGTGCAGTGCACAAAAAGAACTCTGACATTTCTGCATCAGATTCATGACATTTTCCATACTGGTACAAACATATTTATTCCCTAGAAATCATAACATTGTAAACACGAGAGGTGCAACAAACAGTGGATTAGAAAAAAAGCTATCCTCTTCAAAAAGCCAACAGAGAGCTTTTCACATCTGTGTTTCACCTGATGCTTTCACTTGCTGAAAAATTCAAGTCCTTTTACACTTGCCTACTGGTAGTGATTTGCAATTCTGCAATAGACTGCTCTCTACAAATGAGGCATAAAAGCAGAAATCTCCTGCTACATAAAAATAACTTCAACAAATACAGGCTGAAAATTTAATGCTTGTTTTGTAACCACATACTGCATTTTCCAGCTTTACTAGTCTAAAAATAAGATTTATTTATCTGTAAATAGCAAAATCTTAATCTTGGGATTTTCAAGGCAAAAAAAAAAAAAATCTTGAAACAAAATTTGATTCTGAACCTGTTAGAAAAAACACTTCATTATGTTTCTTTTTTCTGAATGCTACCTAATAGCATCAACAGCTTATACAATCAGTTATTACTTTTTCATTTTTAGAAAAATACATAAAACTTGTATCATTAAAACAATCTCCATTAACAGAATCACAGAATTGTCTGTTTTGGAAGGGAGCTTAAAGATAACAGCATTCCAATCTCCCTACCACGGAAAAGGACACCTTCCACTAGACCAGGTTGCTCAAAGCCCCCTCCTGGCCTTGAACACTTGCTCAGATGGGATGCTCACAGCTTCTCTACACGTGTTTCAGTGCCTCACACCCTTCACAGGAAACAATTTCTTCCTATATCTAATACACACCTACTCTCCTCCAGTTTGAAGCCATTCTCCCTTGGCCTGTCACTGCATATCCTTGTAAGAAGACTCTCTCTGGCTGTCTTGTACAGCCCCTTCAGGCACTAGAAGGCTGTGATAAGGGCTCCACAGAGCCTTCTTTTCTCCAAGCTGAACAATCCAAATTCCTACAGCATTTCCTCACAGGAGAGGTTCTCTACCCCTCTAATCATGCTGGAGGCCCACCTCTGGACTGTCTCCAGCAGGTGCCTGTCCCTCCTGTGCTGGACCCCAGGGCTGGGTGCAGCCCTGCAGGTGGGTCTCACAGAGCAGAGCAGAGGGGCAGAATCCCCTCCCTGCCCTGCTGCCCACGCTGCTCTGGATGCAGCCCAGAACACCTTTGGTTTCTGGGCTGGGAGTGCCCATGGCTGGGTCATGACCAGCCTGTCACCCACCAGCACCCCCAAATCCTTCTCTGCAGGGCTGCTCTCCATCTGTTCATTCTCCAACCCACATTTGTGTTTGGGATTGCCCCAGGTCAGGCACAAGACCTTATACACTGGGCCTTGTTGAAATTCATGTTTGCATCCCCCCACCTCTCACGCCTGCCAGGGTCCTTCTGGGTGGCATCCCTTCCCTCCAGCATGTCAACCACACCACAGCTTGGTGTCATCGGCAAACTTGCTGAAGGCAAGTGCTAAGATCAATCAGCTCTGATTTAGGTCACTAGTAGCCACCGAAAAATCAAAACTAAAACAAATAATCTGTAACTACACTTGGAGAATAATTTTAAGAGCAGAAGCGGTAAATAGATATTTCTGCAAAATAAATGTAATTTTCTTGTTTATTTGGGAAAAAAACCCACATTCACAACTTTTTTGAAAGAAATATTTCACAATTTTCTAGAATGCAAGGATTCTTGAGAAAATACACCAAACAAACCACATTGTATTTTAGCTTACTAGCTTTCTCCTCAGTATCAGTTTATTCTCCACAAATAAGGTAGTTTACAACATGCCTTTTTCTTCAAATGTGTGTTTTAACATCAATCTGCCATGAGCCAATGCAGATCAGCTAGCAGGAAGGCAACTATTTCCAGTTCTCTACCAAATGCATGCATGCTCTGCTACAATATAGTCCTGGTCCCAGCACTCCAGAGAAACACCATCCCCGAAAGACTGGTGAACCTTCAGACTAATAAACACTGAACTACTAAACAATTAAGCTTATAAGGCACTTCAGCAAAATGCACAAGTATAGAAATTTCCAGCTACTTTTTGGTTTTATGTATTCAAAACTAAGTGAACAAATCTGATTAGAATTCCTGATTGCACAGAACAGATGCACATCATTTTCTTTTCCTCACCATCCCATCACTTGGCAAGCATCAACTATCCAACACTCAGATCTAGCCATATCCCTTCATGATAACTAAGTGGGTTGGTTTGTTGGTTTTTCTTTTTTTTTCATGAGGCAACTCTGCAGAAAGTTTTCAACAGTAGTTAATATGTCAAAAGGTCAAGGGTGTAGAATCTGCACTAGAGGCAGGAAAGCTGAACAGAAGTCCATTGCTGCCATTCCACAGCTGTGTAGAAATACCAAATGTGTCTGTTAAACAGGGATTAGATACCATGGAAACCCAGAACCTCTGGAGGCAAACTTCAACTGAAAAGAATCCAGAGATTTATACTGAATGTTGTTGAAAAATAAGTTGCCAAAAGAATGGCTCTTCTACCACAGTGAATTTTCTTGTGCAAAAATAATCTGGAGCAAGTGAAAGTGTTTCAAAGGCATTTAAGTGATACTTAAATTATCTTAGTTCTCTTCTAGCTAGAGATCTTTAGGCTATTGAATTTTTTAATATTTTTAAAAATAATCTTATAAATTTGATTAAAAAAAGAAATACTAACCAAGTAAAACAATGGCAATCAGGACTTCATGAAGGAAAAAATAATAAAAACATTTTAATGTGTGTGTAGATAGACCTATATAGATATGTCTGCCCACCCCAACAACTACCTCACATGTAACATCCTCTTTCATTTTACATGGTTATAATCCAGATTTAACCAATTAATTACACATTTGGTAGCACAACATACATTCATTCCCTATGGCTTCTATTGACATACATTCCTTCCAAATCCTCTCATTAACAGTAAAAGTAGAGGTATTAGTGAATATGAAAACATCTCATGTAATGTGTAAACTCTTCCAGAAAAGTAAATGTTCTAAAACTAATGATATTAGAAGTATAGTCTTATTCTTCCAAGTATATCCATTTCCCTTCCCCTTTTCTTGCAGGTTTCTTGTCTACTAAAGAATTATGCCTCAATAATTTTGAATACTGGAATTACGATACAAACATATACATGCTTCATATTAATTGTAAAATTATAAATTGGGCATTGTTTCCCAGGGTTCTTCCTATTGCATAGTCATACCAATTAATAGAGAAATTTGCCAACAAAAAACTGATGTCTCTAAATACTGACAACAGCAATGGCTGGGACCAACATTTTCAAATCTTCACAAGAGTATAAAAAAATTATGGGAAAAAAACTTTGCTAAAAGGTTACTCTAAAGCTTTGTACACAATGAGATAGTGCCACTCTGATCTACACCAGGATGCAGAAGTCACTAAAAACATTATCACCTCTCATGTAGCCTTCTGTTTGTCAAATAGTAACTTGAGAACAGCTTGAAGAACTGGTTTAAATTCTATAAACAATGTATAAAAAGAGGTTTTCTTCCTTGAACACTTTCCAGATAGAAGAAACTCTGTAACAAAACAGAAGCACATTACCAAGACCAGAGGTCAGTCTAAGGACGTGTTCTGACTCCTACACAATCATCAGCACAGGAACCTTAATCACTTCTTTGATATCCATTCCTCCGACTCCCCAATATGCATGACAGTTCAATTCCAGCTGGTAAAGTGTATATCTCTGCCCATTCCACTAACATCTGTCTCAGATTTGATGCATGTGAGTTTGTTTTCTTGAATCTGTAGATATAATCTGCCTGTATAACCTTGTGTATTGACAGACTGTATGTTTGCTGCTTCTTGTGTACTTTCTTTTCTAAATCAAACCTCAGTGAACACTCTACAATTTTAATATTGCACAATTTGGTAAATAACAGCTTCACAACTGCTTTTCCCACTGCGTCTGTAAGTGTTGGTCACTTCCAACTCGCACCACCTATTTCAGAACACTTTTAGGAAATCTACTTCCCCTTGTGAGTAACCAAAACTGTGGACAGTACCCAAAACACAGGTAGGTCCTGTGTTTCACACGATATTTCATGTTCATTCTCACGATATTCCCTAATGACAATGTTGCATCAGGTTTTGTTGGCAGCTGCCACTAAACAACAGTTTCAGTCACAAGTCGTGTCTTTACTCCAAAGCAGCTTTATAAAATCAGTACAGAAAGCAGATGCTGATCACTCTTGAGTCATGTCGAACATACACAGCACATAAACTGTAAAAGTAGAGGGAACAGGAAAGCCTGCAAAATCAGGAAATGTCACCAAGAGTAGACTCAATATTCAACAATTAGTTCCATTTTCCCTTTTAGCCAACATTTGGGCTACAAAATTAAATGTTGATTGAAAAAGCTGAATATTACTCTAAATATTACACATATTTCAGTTAAAGTACAATGGGAAAGCTCAAGCATAAAAACTTCTTAAACACAATACAGGAGGATGCTAAAATGATACACTTATTTTACAAGGGAATAACAAAGATGAAGAAGAGCTTCTTCAGGGAAATGTATTATGGAAACTGAACTACAGAAGCAGCATGCAGTTTCACCTCAAACTCCTGATTTGAAAGAAGTAGGGGAAAAAAGATTCAAGTTTCTGTCTCTTGTATCATGCATAAGTGTCATTGAAAATTCTTCAGAAAAACTATGAAAAACTTAAAAAGTCTCAAGTTTATCAACAACCCAGGAATTTTATGGCATGTGTGCTTAAATAAAGCCCTCCCTCCCCCCCAGCAGAACAGTTTCCTACTCAACAGTATCACTCAGTAGTCCAAAATGAAATCATTACATAAAATATAAATCAGAGGATACTATCAATCAGTGAGAGCAAATTCTATTCTTATTAGTGAGCCAATCATGCTTGACTTTTTCAGTATAACCCATTTTCTTAGTAATTGGAAATGGAGTAGTTGAGCTTATTCTGAGCCACAAGAACAAGCTCTACTGAAAAGATTTTCATTTTGATTTGCAACTCACACAACACTTACACACATTCAAGGTACTTCCTTTAAAAAAGGCATGTTTCTGTCTCAACAGGTAGTTGGCAATTTTTTCAATGCTACTGTTAAAGAGTGCTGATTGAGCATTTAAAAGCACTCCTACAAAATATGTGGCACAAAGGACAGTTATTTGGACCTCTCAGTTGCCAGCGAGATGATACACACACCTGAAAGCAGGCACTTTCCAGCAGGTTAGTTGATTGTAAGGCAGCAAAACAAAACAAAAAAGCAGCAGTCCAGGAAGCTCACCTCTTGAGAAGACAGCAGAACATAACCAAATCAATGCTGTCACTAAATCATAGAAAATATTCTTAGGAGGAAAACAGTAGATATGGAGGCACACAAGAAAGAAACGCAAGTCACACTGCTCAACATCAGCTGTGGCCCAGCACTGCAGGGCTTTAGTGGCCAGCTCCTTTATTTGAATTATGCACTCATTCTAGAATTTGGAACAGATTTTAAAGAGCAAATAGCTTGTGCAAGTCTCTCCTAACCATTTATTCCATGTATTTGATGCAAGTCAATTTTACGACCAGAACTCTGAAGATTCAATTAAGACACTTAATGCTTCAGTACATTCCTTGAAAAATACCTTAAGGACTGTTTCTGTTAAATATCAAGATATAACAATTGATTCATAAGTGCCATGACTAAAATGGACAATTGGCCTCAGTATCACCCAAGACCCCTATCTCAATTGTTTCATGTTCTACCAAAGGCATCACTTACTCCTCAAAGATGACAAGTGTTAATTATACTAACCATTACCAAAACCATGTTTAACCACGAGCTTATGAGTTTTTAAAGAACCCTAAACTTCTTTCCTGCAGGAAGGAAAGAACTGCTACTGTAAGTATTCTCTTTTCAATAACCTTTCCTCAAGGCTGCTCTACATTACCTTTTCAGATTAATCAGGGAAAAGCAAAAGCATGCTCAATAGCTCAAGCTGCATATACATCTTTACCAAGGACATAATTCTGATTTCCCCTACAAGAGCAATCAGTGAACATTTGTAGAATTACTTTCAACAGGTAAAATACTGTTCAAAGCTAAATGGACAAATCGTGTTTGTGAATATGTTAAGTTACCCTTCAAGAGTGAGGAGACAAACTTTTTCTTCATTTTTTACAAGAAATCCACATTTTACAAGTAAGAAGGTGGCAGATCTCTGCCAAGCACCCAGTAACCAAAGAAAAATAAAGACAGGTTTATAAAGAAAAATGGAGTAACGTACAGCTTATTGCAGATATTACTGTGTCTACACCACTCAAAGATCAGAGGACTTTTTTGTAATTGTTCTGTGCAGTCCAAATACAACTGGAGGCACAACCATGGATGAGATTGGGGGGCATGACTCATCTAATGTTTTGGTTATGGAGTGATTGAGAACTAAATTAGACTCTCTCAGTTTAGCCTAATCTTACCTATGAAAATGGAAACAACACTTAAGTGGAATTAACAGTTATACATTAAAATGGAAATATATTTTTCACTTTCACTGTAAAACAGACATGCTCTGAGTGCAGGCTGTGCCTGACATGACTTAAGCATAAACCAGAAAAAGTTAGTCATTCTCATTAAAAAACACAGCTGGTGAAGGGGGTGCCCAATTTACTAAAATCAGCTACTTGTGACAGTGTTTGCCCAGGAAGTGGGAGACCTAAGCTTGAGGCAGCTGAAACCCACAGTCTTGGCTCTGCAGTAGTTCAGTTTCAGTAGAAAAAGTTGGCAGTGCCTCTTCAACTTAACAAGTTGCCAATTTTTTTTTCTTTTTTTTACTCAATCTCTTAGGATTACATTTCTTCTTCATTTGAAAATAGCTTCCCTGATTTGAGTGTACTGGTATATTTCCAGTACATATATTTCCCCCTTTCCAAACAGCTAGAAATCTAGATGGAGATTTGAGGCTATGAAACTTCAGAAAATACTGAAATCTGTGACTGCAAGTTGAACACTGAAGTCCCACAAATTTAGTTGTGACGACATTACCGGTTGCCACATCTTCCTTGTTTTGTCAACACTGTCACAGAGAAGAAAGTTTCAAAATATGCCTATAATTAGCCATTTGTCAAAAGTAACTCATTTTCCCCATCTAGAAGACTATTACTAACATTTTGTATTAATGCAGTGCTTGATTTCTGAGATTATCCTGATACAGTCCCTATACATTTTTCAGATATAAACAAGAAGGAGGCTTACAGTTTCTCCTTTTCAAAGTACCACAGAAAGAACAGCGAGTTTGGCCACAACACAGCTGACTCCTGCTCAGAACCCTGCTATTTGAAGTAATTTTATTCATGTTGCTGAACTTTCCTAATAGGATTAGAAGACTTACTAGATGTGACACACATGCTACAGCCTGAAGCAGCTTTTTTGCATTGCATGACCTCATGTCACTGTGCAGATCAGGTACATCTTTCTTCGGGCTTCATGCATCTTTCAAGAGCCTAAAAAGATCCCCCTGTTTCACAAGACAGGCTCAGCCATACCAAGATCTCACTGCCACTGTTCACAGGCCAGTCCTGTTCACAACCTCTCCTCCTGTACAACCTTTGCACAGATGCAACCTTAGATTCTGGCCTACAAAAACCTTTGGTGAAAAACCTGAGTGGAAAAACTCAGGTACATTTTGCTGGTTTTACTCTTTTTTTTAATTTTTTTTTTCCCCTCAATATGGTAGAACATATGAAACTAAGCCAACTTGTGTGCAAACTTGCTTAGGTCATTCTGTGTTCACACCAAAATAGAAAGGAAACTGCCCAGATAAAACTCCATAAAGTTACTGTAACCACTGATATTCCTGGGGTACCAGTTAGCCAGGGTTTCCTCCTATGAATCAGCTGCAGAGCAGGGTAATATGTCTGTGGCCCTCCAAGATTCAAAAATCAGATAGTAATGGCAATACACAGTTAAACAACCCTGCTTTAAATTTATACAAAATATTGTACCTGTCCAGTACCTCAGAACCTTTACTTAAGAGCAACATACAGAGAGATTTGTTTATTTCCTTGTTCAGATAAAATGAGAAAGTACTTAGAAACTTAACTAAAAAGTGAAAAAAAAAAAAAAAAAATAAAATTAAGTCCTTTAAGGATTAACTGCATCCCTACTGTATCTGCAAACATCTCAGCAGTTATAATAATTTTTTATGGCAGGATTCTACATTAAAAATAGCAAAAAAGTGTTTACGAAAATATTAAAGTTATTCATTCAAGAGAGAAGCTACATTTAATAGAGAAATTTGTAACAGGTAAGTGCTACAAAAATAAATTAAAAATTTTAAATGTCTTAGATTAAAAAGTCAGTGCAATGAAAAATTGTGTCTTCTTATGATTGAGAGTCCTATCACTAAAAATATCTGTGCAACCGTCACAAGCAGCAACTCTAACACTTATCAGTTAATGCATCCTTCCTTGGTACTTTTCAATACTATAAATTTAGTCCTCCAGATGCAGAATTTTATTTTCCAGTTATGACATCACCCTGTATCTGTGGAAAGCAACAGAATTTCCCTAAGCTAGCTGGAGCTGTTCAGTAACACCAATTACATAAAAGTTTTCCTAAGACAATAGATACTTTAGAAAATACAGTAGATATATAGATATAATCTAGTGGTCCTACATCAAAGCCATAGAATTACCTACATTTGGGAGTTTATTTGACAATCACTATTAGGTTTAGCTCCCAGAAAAGAAAGAAGAGATTATTTTTTTTGTTCAAATTTCCTGTGCAGGTTGACTTTCATGAGAGTTACAAAGACAGCTTGACTTTGAGCAAGATTTTTAACCAAGTGACATTGGGAGAGTAAAAAGTCAATGACAATGGAGGCAACAGATACAGAAAAGTGTTATCTGAGTTTGTGTTTCCTATAGTGTTTACAGAACAAATTTTCATCTCTTAGCACAATTTCCATAAGCACACACAATTTATACAAGACTAATAATCCTTTGAAAAACCACAATTTATTTAACCCTGTATAGTGCCATAAAACAGCAGGCTGCCATCAGTCTTGCCTCAACTATTACTTACAAACCCCACCAAAACCAAGTGCTACAGTGGCATGGCAAGTTCAGTAACAGCTGAATTGACATCCCTGTGGAGAGCTGCCTTTGCCTCCACCCAAATTGGTTTGTTACCTTCCCATTTCACCATTTACCTATTTAGCTCTGACCAAATCCTAAGTCAAAGACTCCAGACTACCCGACCCTAAACTGGTTACCCAAACTTTAAGCAAGAAAGACTGGTTATTATAATTCATGAGCAGCACAGCTTGTAAATCCTGCAGCCTTCAATACAATTTCTGTGCCTAAATCACTCACATGCACGTGAAGTCTTCCCTCATGACTCAGTTATCTAGAAACCCACATTTTTAAGTAAAAAAGGCATCTCGATATTTAATGCTTAGCTGCTTTCTCAGTTTTATCTGCTGCAGAAAACAACTGAATTTCCTTCTCTTTCTTTCAGTACAGATTCACAAAGCACCATTCCAATCACTTTTTCTTGCAAACAGGCTGGACTAGAAGCAGACTTTTCAGATAAGGTAGCAATGCTATTAAAGTCAGATGACCAAAAACCAGAAGGTAAAAACAATCAGGAGAATGGTTGTTGAAGAATTTCATTATAATTTTCCTAAATTTGATGCCTTATCCAACATAGAGCAGAACAATGGAATAAATAGAAAAAAATACAACAAGTAAATGGTAAAGCTGAACTGACTTTTACCTGCAAGGAATGTCATCTGCAAAATTTAAGACACATTTACCAACAGGAATGCAGTCATTCCAGTGACTAAGGAAAAGAAAAAAGGAAGTAAAGCAAGACAACAAAGGTTGGCTAATTTACTTCTAATGTCATACTCCTGCAGGGAAGCATGACAAATTCTTACCCATCAATTATTGGTCTTTTTGCCCTACCAAGAGAGGCCAAACAGGAGGGCCAGAAAGCAATACAAATCACACATGCCCAGGGCAGACAGTTACGTAATGCTGACGTACTGCCTGCTCTTTGCTCACAACACTTTGCTGCAATTCCAAGGACCAGCTTTTAACAGTTACCCAATTTGAACACTTTTAAACTGCTTTGTAAATAACATGCAGACACAGGAAGAGGACCAGAATAAAGCTTTAGAGCTACTTTCAACAGAGGTAAAAATAAGAAAAGCTGAGGGTTAGCTTTATGATGAGACATTTTCTGTTTCATAAAAAGTCATAGAACTGGCTTTTTGTACTAAAACTCAAAACTAAATTGCCTGTCAATCCAAAGTCTTTTAGCTTGCTTGAAGAAACCACAAACAAAAAGAGAAAGACAGCTCCCCCAACTTAACTGAAGTGCTACTGCCAGGAACAGAAACACAAGTCAGTAATTCTTTTGATAATAATATACACCTAGAAATCTTTCTATTTAGAAGAAAACTTGCTCTGAATAGAATCAAAACACATCAGCTAGAAGTAAAGGCAGAATGGGTACATTCTGCAGGGCCAAAAAGTATTTATTAATCACTGGAGAAAGAAACGAGAAAAAAACAAAACAAAAAAATACAGCAAACACAGCAGAACTGGTCAGATTTCACAAAACTAAATCCATAAAACATCCATAAAATGTGGTACTACCCATATTAAGTCATTTTTTTTCCTACATTTCATCTTGGAAAACTAGGACACAACCATAAAATCAGCAATGATCTATTGCTCAGTACCTATCATACTCATTATGTAAGCAAATACATCACAACACTTAAGATCACATGCTTGAATAATCAGCTGCTAATTAAGTATATCTGCAATTGCCTTGCTCCTTCGTTTCCCTGACCCAAAACAGTAAGTAAGCATTACAAAAAATCTCAGTCTTCAGCAGTCAGATGTAACAAAGAAACTAAAACAATATACTCCTTCCTGTGGGGCAGTAATGAGTGAGGCTGCATTTTAAAGTCTGGAGCACAGCAGACTGATTTATAACAAATGACTACACAATTTAATATACACAGCAAACTGAGGAGGCCACCTCATGCAGTCAAACATTAAGATAAGCTCTTTCAGAAGGCCACACCAAAGAGTGTTTACCCAAAATTGGGCATCAGCATCCATCACTGGAATTTCCTAACAAGCATATGATAAAAAATATTGCAGAGACAAATTATTTCTTCATGTGGTTTTTTTTTTTTTCTTTACTCCTTTGAGTAACTAAATTAAAGTTACCTTTCTACCTGCCTGACCTCTAATAACATCTTTTAAAACATGCCCAGGTTACCTCAGGCCTCGAGGAAGACAGTGTTTGTAGACTCTCAAGAAAATGCTCTGCCAGCATTTTCCTCAGCTGCAGAGGAGAAGGAATGACTTTAGAAATTCTACTGATTTCAAGTTATGGAAGCACAGTGCCAGAAAAGAAATGTGCTAGAAAGAGCTGACCCATAAAGCAGTTGGTGACCAACTACCATCCTAAAGGCAGACGTCACAGGGTGTGTGGTGTGTTCATCACCTCTAGGACAATCCCTGTGTCTAAGGGCCCAAAAGCATATAGAAATTTACAATGCTGTAAGCCTATCAAAATAAATATTCCAAATATAATAAAAGCATTTCCTATTGTTTTTTCTTAAATCATAACCTAGGAACAGTCTGAATATAAATGCCAGTATTTACATATGCACGGACATAAGTGTGATTACTTCTGTGGACATTCTTTTCACTGCTCAAGGTGTAAAACACAAACACCAAGATAAATAATTCAGGATTTAGCTAGAAGATTGAAGTAGCAGTTTGAATCACAGAGAGCAATAAAGATTTCAGACTTGCTTATCTTTACATGCATAGCAAAGCCATAAAGTACAAGGAACTTGACGATAAAATTCTAACTTTTGAGGAAACTGATTGCACCCAAGTCATTTTTACACCAAATAATCAGAAAAGCTTATATATTTTGAATATAATTGACCTTAGGCTAAGGACTGCAAGATTTATGTAACTGACATTAAACTAGTGACTGAGAAACAAACATGACAATGAATTCGGGCAGGATGAAAATCTTTCTATTCTAAATGATTACTTCTGCGGTTACTTTCGGGAACGAAAGAAAAATTGGTCTCGGTGACCCAAAAAGCTGCAGACCGTTCTTGAGAAGAGTGTGCTCGTGTATGTGCATACACACAGACAGACACACTCACAAACTGAAGGTCAGTCTCCTCCCTGCATTTCACACTTCCCTCCCTCCCTCTCATCTTCACACAGGCCTTGCGCTCTCTCCCTGTGCCAGAGAGCTGCGGGCTTTTAGAAATCACAAGGCTCCAGAGGCTCTCTCCGCGGCCCGTACCCAGCAGAGACGAGCAGCGCTGTCCCTTCCTCCCCGGCCGCTCCGCCCCGGCGCGCCCCGCTCTCCGCCGGGAAAAGCCGCCGAGCCCGGGCCGGGACCGGCCGCGGGAGGGGAGAGGGAGGCGGGCAAAGCCGCTTTCAGGGCAGGCCGGGCAGCCGCCCCCTCCGAGCCGGGGCAGCCGGGGGGGAAACAGCCCCCGCCGCCCGAGCAAGGCCCGGCTGTCAGAGCCCCTCGGTGGGACGGGCCACGCTTGGCCCCGGTGCCGGTCCCGGTTCGTGCCGGAGCCCCGCGCGTAGGAGCGGAGAGGCGGCGGCGGGGGAAGGGCGCCCCGGTCGCACCGTGCCCCTTCGCCGGCCCGAGGGGCGAGCGGAGGCGAGCGGGGCCTCGGGGGCCGCACTCACCACTTGGTAGCGGCTGACGGGCTGGTGGTGATCCATCCTGGCCACCCGCCGACACGCACGGGCGCGGCCGCAGCTCCTCCGACCTGGCGCCGCGTCGCTCGGGCTGTGCTCCCCTTCTTTCTTCCTTCCTTCCTTCCCCCGCCCGCTCGCCCGGCGCCGCCGCCGCCGCCGCCCGGCCCTGCCCCGCTGCGGCCGCCCCCTGCCCGCCCCCGGGGCGGCGGAGCCGGCCCAGGCCCCGCCCCGCCCCGCCGGGGCCGCGCTCGCCGTGCCCGGGGCCGGCAGCGAGCGCCTCCGGTGCCGGCAGCGAGTGGCGCCGGTGCCGGCAGCGAGAGGCTCCGGGGCCGGCAGCGAGCGCCTCCGGTGCCGGCAACGAGAGGCTCCGGGGCCGGCAGCGAGAGGCTCCGGGGCCGGCAGCGAGAGGCTCCGGGGCCGGCAGTGAGAGGCTCCGGGGCTGGCAGTGAGCGCCTCCGGGACTCTCCGGGGCTGGGAGCCAGCGCCGCCGCCCCCGCCTCCGCCCGCCGCCGCGGCCGCGCTCAGCTCGGAGCGGCTCCACCGCGACTGCCGAGAGCGGGACTTGCTTCGCCCTTCCTAGGCTTTTACGTCCCAGGCCTTGCCTAAATATTTATCACTGTTGATCACCATGGGGCAAGAAGTCCAATATAACGCAGAAGACACATTGGGCACCCGGAGAGAGATTTTGAGTTAGGCATCCACCTAAAGCGATTAAGAAACCTGAGCCCGTTTGCCTGCTGTTCCTGTAAAGGCAAAGCACCGTTCTGTGGCAAGGCGATGTTGTGGTTTTCCTCTTCTCTCTTCCTCCTAAAACTAAGTGTTCAGGTGCTTATGACCCTCCTGAAGTAAAACCAGTTAAAAAAGCCTGCGCCCGTAAAGGTGTATGGGGTGAGGCTGACTCATTTCTAGGTTCCTGAGCTGCCAGATGTGCAGCTGTGGCACGCAACAATTTCAGACAGCCGTAGGTGCATCTCCTGGCTGCAGTGGAGAGGAGCGCTCAGGTGTGCTGCTCTATAGCTCATCTGCAAGGCAAATGCTCTCACAAAAGTGGCTTCTCGCTATCGCTGATGGCCGGCACTCAGAACTTTACCCTGCCGCTCAGGTCATCACCTTTCCGTAGCAGTTTGCTGGCCTGAGCGGCAGGGTGAGTGTTTTTGTGCAGGCAGCCATCCCCGGTGAGCTGGGCGAGGGTTTGCGGGGGTGCGGCGGAGTGCCGGTAGGTGTGCGTGGGAGGGCAGAGAAGCAGAGAGCAGCTCCATTGTCGGAGCCATGCATCGAGATGGGGGTGGGAGTCAAGATAGGCAGGATTACAAGGGAGGAGGAGGTGGAAGCGTGAGACTGTGTGTGTGCTTGGCACCTTGCTTGCAGTCCGTACCTGGCTAATGCGGCAGTTACTAAAGCTATCCAAATGAAAAGAAAAACATGTTTGGAAAGTTCGGGCCTATTCTGTTTGTTGCATTTATTTTGCTTCTTGTACAACTCTGTTGCACAACAAAAGCCCCAGCAGTTAGGAGACAAAGTTACCAGAGACATACAGGTTAGATATAGATTAATATTTTTCTAACAAGCTTTTCTCCTTTTTCTTCATTATACATAATGAATGTTTAACTATTCTGTACTTAAAGAAACAGCTATTAATAAAGGTCATCTTGAGTTTAAGAAATTTTGCACTGAGTATTGCTGTGTGTTTCAGTTACCAAAACCTCTTAATTATATTTCTAGATTTCATGGGACATGGAAATTGGACCATACATACACTCAGTTTAACATCTTATGCATCATTAGCAACAATTATCTCCAAAGTAAACTTTTTCTGAAGTGTTGCATGTCACAGCTCAGAAAGTTGTCATCTGATCTCCACGGCTTTTTAAGTGTTATGTCTCAGCTCTGCTATACACTGCCCTTGAAACTCCAACTAGTTAAGAGCTGCCAAATGGAATTTGAGACTGCAAATGTTGGAATACAATTGAGTAAACATTTATTAAGATGTAACCTTCACTTTTGAACTCATGTAATTCATGTATTTTAAGGGAAGAAAGGACAATAGGCCTTATATTAAATACACCAAGATGTATTTAATAGGAAAATTGGAAAATATTCCATAGTCCTTAGCAAAAGAGTTAGTAGAGGCAGGAGCAGATTCAGTATGTGTGTGAAAAGGTAGTTTTAAATTTAGGGACAAATTTTGGATGGATTGTCAACTTATACACAGAGACCAAATTTCTTTTACTTTGGGAATATAAGTGTAGTTATGTGACTTACACCGAAGAAGGCCATGTGTCTAACTCAGGCTTTAAATACGCCCTTCTTTTGATTTTTATTCTTTTTGGAACATCATAATATTTAAAAAAGAAAGGAAAGATAATGCATTTCTATTAGATCTTTGTATTTTCAAAGCAGTGTTATCTGTATATTTTAATTTAACTGTCTGATTCCAGAGGTTTTGACAGTGGCATAATATTAATGTATATTGGAAAAAATTTGAAATAAGTAAGATTCCTTAAAATCACAGAACCACAGAATGGTTGAGGTTGGAAGGGACCACTGGAGGCCATCTGGTCAACCCCCAGCTCAAGCAGGGATACCTGGAGCAGGCTGCCCAGGACCAGAGGGTTTCTGAATATCTCCAAGAGTGGAGTCTCCACAAGTTCTCAAGGCAACTTAAGCCAGTGCTTGGTCACTCTCACAGTAAAAAAACACAATTCCTGATGTCCAGAGGGAGCCTTCAGTGTTTTGTATGGGCCCATTATCCTGGCTTTGTCACTGAGCACTGCTGAGAAGAGCCTGGCTCCATCCACTACATACCTTCCCTTCAGGTGTTTATATACACTGGTGGGATCCCCTATGAGCCATTTCTGCTCCAAGTTGAAGGACCCCAGATCTTGAAGGCTTTCTTTGCAGGAGAGATGCTCCAGTCCCTTCATCACCTTGGTGGCTCTTTGCTGGAGTCTCTCCCATGAATCCATATTTCTCCCATTTTCCTTTGAACAGAATATTTATTGCACATGGTAAGTGTGTCTTTCAGAAGTGCTAGGACTTTATTACTTAGACAGAGAGACCATATGGACTGTCCTGTTGACTAAAACACTTGAATGGTAGTTTTAAGATTTAGTTTTTCATTTTGGCCCTCTTAAACCTTAAGGGACTACAACTGCAGTAATGGTTAAGACTGTTTTCTGGATCCTGCAGAATACTCTTTTTTGTCAAAGAACTGTATTAAAAGAAACAGAAGTAAGGCTCTAACTAGCATGTAGTCAAATAGTTACAAATTTACATTTAAAAGGAAGTATTGCTTCAGACTTTTTTCAGGAAAAAAGAAACTTAATTGCTGTTAGTCAGCAAACTTACAACAGTTTAAACTTTGCTCCACCATGAAAATAAGCCAAGAAAAGATTCTTCTTGGTAACAGTAGCTCTTGCAAGCCCAGTTCTGTGAAAAGTTGTCTTGAAGAATGGCATCTGAAGTCTGAACTTAATTGCACAAAGCATTTTAATCTCGTTTTTCATTCATTATTCAATCAATGGTCAGCAAGTAAGAAAGCACAGTATTTATCTTTAGATTTCTTCACTTGTATAAACCTATTCAAATTTTTAAGGTTTCTTATGGAACTTACAGAGTAGGTAGATTTCAGAAGTTAATTTTATCATAATAAAGATATATAAACCAAATATTTTTATTGGTTAAAATACAAATATTTATATAACATTTATAGTACATATTTTTTATTTTTTAAGTAAATATAGCAGTTACTGTAATATTTAACTTGCTGTACTGTATAAAAGATTTAAAAATTTAAAAATAAAAGCTGTACATTTCTATCCAAACCCTGGGAAACAAAGTAAAATTTCAGGTTTTCTAGCTTTGTTTTACACCTTTATGTTTTTAAATGTCTAATACAGTTATCAGTGAGAAATAAACAGATTTTTTCCAAATGTAAATCTAATGAAATAATTGTACTTAAATTACTCATGGACTCATCCTTGTCATGGTGTGACTTGGGTTTGCCAATTTTAATATATATTTAGTTTCCTTTGGAGATAGGATTCAGAAGCAGAGGCAAGGCAGGCTTAAAACTTAAAAGGGTATAAGAAGAAATTTATTAATAACACAAAAAGAATTCAGAATAAGATTTCTAGATTATTCTCTTCTCCCCCTCCTTTCATTCCACATTTCTTAACAACAACATAAAGAAAACACTTCAGTCACTTATCTACTTAAATAATCATTTCAGACCACTCTAGAGAGAAAATTCCTTTTTTTGGTTTAGGGTTAGGGGGTGTCTTCACCTTCACAATCTACATCCATCCGGGAAAATATTGCAGATTATGACTCTCCTCCCATCTCACAGTCTTTCCAGAGCTGTGCTATGGGTTATGATGCACACATGGGGTAGCACTTTTAAAGGCAATCTGATGAAAAACAAAATTCTCTTAATCTCTTTTTCTATTAAATGTCTCTGTCCATATTTCCAGTCCCAAAACAGAGAGCTCCATTTCCTCAAGGCAAAATGATCTCCTTTTCAAGCACTTAAACCTCCCCAAGTATATTTCACAGTTCAAAGGAATTTTAGTGTAGACACAGTCCCCTTAGCCCACAAAAAAGGTTTTCAGCTACTCATCAGTTGCATCTTTTCAATCTCTTCCCATCAGGAACTTTATCTTCATTCCTCTGATTTCTGTTGTCTCCATGGTTTATTCCTTCTCATTCAGGGCAGCTCAGGAGATTGAGAATCGGGGCTGGAGCTGGGTCTCTGGCCCGAGGCCACCGCACCTCCAGGGAGGCCAGAAGCCAAAAGAGAGCAGCCCACCCCCACCAATGTGATTTATGAAAATGAAACAACTCTCTCATTGTCCACCTGGGATGCCAGCCACCAGATCAGCCTCCCACTGGTCCCGTCATCCCACAGGGAAAGCTCCCAGTGAGGGGACAGCCCCCCCCATTCCCCCAGGCAGCTCCACCCCCCACCCTTCCATGTGCAACCAGCACAGTCCTAAAGCAGGCTGTGAATTTATTCACTGTATTTATTTTCTGCTGTATTTTCAAACTCCTTTTATAAACTACTTGGTTTTAATCCTATGTTCCTGATTATGTAAACTGTACAAAATTTGGGATCTCTGTATGGGCTTAGATAATTTCTTTAAGCAGGAAGTAGGCTTCAACCACTGGGGCTGAATTTCTTAGAAAGAAACAGCAGGACTTAGGCTTGGCTTTCTTCATCATTTCTTCTCCCTTTTTTTAGGCAACATAGGCAATGCCAGAGCCATCATTAGCAGGAACACTGGGCTGCTTTTAAGATTTTGTAGCCAAATGTAGATTTTCAACTGCATTGTCATCATCTCTGTTCAGTGTACATACTTGTGTACAGTCTTGCAAACCTGGCCTTTGGATATGTCCAAATACCATGCAGATGTGTCTGAACCAGGTTTAAAAGTCATTACTGCAACACAGAGCTCAGGCTGGGAAATTTCTCAAATATTTGCCTTAGTCTAGGACAGATTTTGCAGCCTGCATAGATCTTTTTACTGCTGCAGCTATTTCCTGATAAGTCACGGAGACAGTTCTGAACTAGCTCAGATATATTCTGACAAGCTCCTCATAGCTGTGGATTGCACAGCTGTACTTTGTCTAAACTGGTAGCATGCTTAGATCCCTATACCTCTGTTGTCTCCCTTACAACTTAGATTGATTACCTTTGCTGACTACAAACATAGTTAAAGCAGGACAACACAGAAGTGAAGGAACATCATCTTTTAAAAAGGCTTCAGACAAGTTTAGGGAGCCAATGCTCACATTACCAGCAGTACAGCTTCTTCAGTACAGCTCAATGGCTTTGCAAGGAGAAAAAAAGAGCATAATGAGCTGCCACTGCAAGATGATTGCTTAGCCAGCTCTGTGCAGTAAGGTATGAGTCTAGAGGAAAAGGTACAGAGTCCATAAATAAAGGCTGAGACAGTGTGTTCTTGTCTCTCAGAAGAGTCTTCTTAAAAGTCATATTTCCATATGATGTGACAGACTGAGAATAAAGAATGAATGCAAAGGCTGCTGGTGTTTCACAGGTGACAGAGGAGGGTCTAACACTGAGCAAAAAGGATCTGCCAAGTCCCACCTTTTTGGAGAGGAGCATGTACTTGAAAGAAGTCAGTTTAAAGCACAAGAATCACAGGAGCAGACACGTGAGTGTGTGCCAGTTTGAAGTTGCTCACCTTAAAACTGGATTCTATCTTAAAAATCTGTGCGTTTATAACTATTTTTTTAATCCCTTGTAATAATATATAATATTTTAAATATTTGTGTGTTGTGAACACTGATGGTAGACAATACCTAAACATACCACAAATGTCAAAAGCTGAGAAGTAACTAGAATTTTTTTAAACGTGTATGGCCTAGCTTTTTAGTGTGTTTTTAGCTACAGACCTGATGTTAAAAACCTGATGTTGATAGTTGCCAACATGTGCTGTTATGTGAATGTGCCATGTTTAACAAACAAACAAAAATCCCCCTGTGACTTTGAAGTTTTCATTTTACAAGTGAGGTTGAATGGAATGTGCAGAAGTCAGTCAGTTAAAACTGGTAACTGTAAATTTGAAATACAGAAGAAAGAATTTAAATATACACCAAACTGTGAAGGAATGTGGGAAATATGTGAGAAAATACCTCCAGTTGGAAAACAGTGAACAACAAAACAATCCCCAAACCCTCAAAATCTGTTGGGGGAAAAAATGGAGGAAATGGTAGAAAATACAGACGTCTGTAGCTTAGTGCATCAGTAGTCAATAAAAATGCAAGCTACAAGAAGAAATCCAATGCTGTTATAAAGTCTTATTTGGACAAGATATTTCTAGTCTGATCTTGGCAATACTTGTCATTTTTGCAATATTGATAAGGCATGATGAACTAGAAAACAGTTTTAAGATGTATTCTTTAGGAAAAAGATTATTCAAATATCTGTTAATCCATTTATCTGAAAGCTACCTTGATATTAAATTGGCTGTATGCAAAACAAAATCTAATCCGTTAAGGCCTTGATGTTATCTGAAAATCATTTTCTTATACAAGTAGAAGAGGAAAGCAGTAGGTACACAAGAAACTCCATGCTCTTGGAGTATCAACATAGCTGTAAGTATTAACTGCAAAGCACAGTCTCCGTCCTAAAGAAACACAAGTAAGCTAGATGGATATTCACAATAATTTACTGCTAGATCAGTAAGTCTGAAGTGTTGGCAGCTCTCCCAATGCTTATAATACAATATAAAACTATTTGAAGAAACTATAAAATGAAAATTATCTTCTCATTTATCCAAATGATGCTGATAATTTGAATCAGACACTCTGTGACACTGCCCTGCATAGCACTGTTAGTGGATTTTTCTACATAACTTTCAGTCTGTTCCTCATTGTATATATTCCCCATATATACAGCTCTTCAGCAGGCTTTATGCCTAAATTGATTTTCTTCTACACAAAATTAAGCTCCACATAAATTATAAGCCTCTTTTATTATTAACCCTCCTTTTATTCTGTTTGTAATGCAACTGCATTAAAAACCACAGAGTGGTTACACAGCTGTTGAGCTGTTAAAGTGGCTCCTTGTAATGCCAGCTTAGTCTCCTTTGAACAAAAGGCAGAAAACAAACAGAAATAGAGCAGAATATAACAGAAATGTTGTTAACCACCACATCATCAGTCAGACCTAGCCAGCTGCAGTGCTAACTCAGCCTAAATTCTGTCTGAGGCCCCATGCCTCGAGTTTCCTGTTGAGTAAGCATTCAGCTTCTTGGTTCAAATGACTCTTCAAATGACTTTCAGAGGATTCCTGATGTGCATAGATTTTACCTATTAGCTAGCCACATAAGATTAGGTAGCATGTGAATATGACCACTTACCTCAACAGATAATATCTTAAACATGGAGAAAAATGTTCTTTTTCATTGGTCCAACATGCTAACAGTCAAACAACATTGTGTCCCATTGTCAGAATACACTCTGCCATTTCAGATAGAAGCAGTTGTCTAAATTTTATCCAGTCACTGCTCAGGAACTAGTAACATGCAAACACATAACAGTTGCTCAGGTCTTTTGCATACTCTTGTTCTGAAAACTATGTACCTCTCTGGAAAAAAATGCCTCCCTCCTTTGGTGAATCTGAGTGGAAGTGTCCAACAGCATCTGATCTGACCCAATGATGCAGTGGTAAAAAATGAAAAATAAATGTTGAGAAATAATCTTCAGTAGAGATATCCACTGAAGCTAGCTTTTGTTCCATTGTGTGGTATGTCTAGGTAGCTTCAGACATGATATTTCAGCATTCCTATCAGTTTGGAGGCAAAGAAAGCAGCACTGTACTTGAAAGTCAAATGCTGCTGGTAATATGCAGAAGGGCTCTAAACCAAGAGTTCAGTAAGGGTTTGATCCTGCACATGCTTAGGTGAATTCAGCCAACCCAAAGGAGGAACACTTGTCTTGAAATATTTGTCAGCTGTTTTACCCCAATTGATTCTACTACAGAGCAGTTAGCTCACCTAAATTTAGATGTTTCTGTCACCGATGTCTGCATTGGATCCAGATATCTAAGTATTTTTTATAGTGAGTGGAGAAAAAAAGGCACTCTCATGATGCAATTCATCTCAGAATGAGATACCTGCTCATTGTCTTGCCACTGGGCAACACTGAAAAATGTGTGGCCACCTTTTCTTCATTCCCTCCCTGCAGACATTCATAAACATGGATGGGGTTCCCCACAGCCCCTCTCCTCCATGCCCAACTCTCTCAACTTCCTCAAGGAGCCAACAATGAAAGGAGCTTTCCCAGGCTTGATAGTTACAAACAAGGAATAATTGGTCAGGGATATGAAAGTTGGAGCAGCCTTGGCCGCAGTAGCCATAAGACCACTGGGATAACAGGGTCCAGAAGGATACAGGGGAAAGAATATCTAGAAAGGAGGAAGCAGGACAAAAGTCAGGACCACCAACCTGCATTTTGGGAGCTCAGACTCCAACTTCTTCAGAGAACTTGGAATAATCCCATAGGATACGACCCTTGACCCTAGAAAGAAGAAGGTTCTAAGAGAGCTGGTTTATATTCCAACATTACCTCCTTCAGGCTTAAGAAAGCTGTATCCTAACAAGTAAGAGATCAAAAAAAGACAGCAGGAATCCTGCATGGGTGATATAAAAAAGAAATGCATGAGATGAGGGAAATGACAGCTCACCCACAGGTGTGCAGAATGTATATTTAATAAGGGTATATTTATTTAAAAAATAGCAGAAGGTACTTTATTTCAGTGTTGGAGGTATTTTATTTTATTTTATTTTATTTTATTTTATTTTATTTGGATATCTCATTTGATTAGCCCTTTCTACCTGGGAAGTAGGGAAAGGACACTTAAGGGCTAATTTTTCTCACCACAAAATAAGGAAGGAAAGATGAAAGAGGGAAAGGATATTCAAGAATTTGAATAGAGATAAGTCTCCTGTGCTTCTGGAAATGTATTCACATGCCACACATACTCTCTTGGAGATGAAAATCTTGTGGGCAGCAACCACCATGCTACTCTGCAATGTGGCCAAAGCAGAAATTAAAAAAATAAACAAAACCACAAACCAGGTACATATCTCAGGAATGACAATGAGTGGGTGGAGATCAGGACCATGGCATGTTCCAGCCATAAGTCTATAAGTACACTGAATAACAATTAAGTAAGATTATTCCTGTGTAAGTTGGAAAGCTCTTCAGTGAGATCTTCCAGAAGTGCTGGATCATGTGCTGGCAATACTGCTATTAGGATGGTGGGAACGGAAAACAGAAGCCCCTGTAAAATCTGCAGGCAATATTGTGTCTCAGAAAGGAGAGTAGACAAGGAGACAAGAATAAACAGCTGAAAAATAACTTGCAAAACCTTTGGAAGCATGGAGACCAACAAATGGGACAAACCATATTGTTTAAGATGCTGGCTGATACATTAAGAGAGTTTGACAACAACTAAGAAATAGTCCTTTGCTCCGAATACTTAGAGATCTAAGACTGCTTTCCTAGGTCGAGTTTCACTTGACCATATCCCACCTCCATTTGAGAGACATACTAGGGCATGCATTATACCAAATTCCTTAGACTTTGATATTTAAAATACCATGTTTCAATAGAAACAAAGCTAGGAATTGTGGGCTGAATCGGACTCATAGTGTTTTACAGCTTATTTTCCTGGTAATTTCAACTGGAATGATGCCAGAATCCCAGTAAAAGTGAATTTGCACGTAGCAGCTGTAGTTGGAATTCAGGAGGTGCTACAGGAACAGGGCTTCAACTCAGGTGTCAACAAGTAACACAGAATGTTGTTCAACTCAGCACACAAATGTGCACTTGGCAGGATGTGCTGGTCTCAGCTACTTTCACTCTGTGACAGTTGTCCCAGTCAGGAAGGAAGTGTGGCATTTGTTTGGCTAATTAGGACATCAGACTTATGAGTGATAGAAAACTTGTCTCCAAATGTGGAATATACTAGTTGTTCTGATGTATGAGCTCTTGCTGAGGTAAAGCATCTGAGATAAGACCATGGTATTTGCATATCAAAATGGTTTTGCCAAGCATGTGCCTCTCAGGATGACTTTTAGAAACATTATTTTATCTTTGCACTATCAGAACTAGGTAAAGTAAATGTTAATAATTCACTCTCCTTGAAGATCAAGGAACACATTGTAAGGATTCCAAACTTTTCCAGGACGTTGTAGGCAGGACTGGGTGCTCCAAATGGAGGCATCTGCTACAGAGTGAGCTATTTATCCAGACCCTTCAGTTCTACAGCCCGGCACATACAGTACCCATATGAGTCGCAGGCTGCAGGCTCTGTGTGTTTTAAGTTAACACAATTATTAAGGAAGAATTATTATCAGGATTCATCTGGACTTGCCTTGACCTGTCTGAAGGTTGAGATTAGCTTATTTAGCTCTAACAGCTGTTGTCTGATAACCAGCTGGCAGTTACCTGATTTGTTTCAGCCTTTGCTTGACTTTGTACAGCTGAATGGTACAAGGCTTATTGGAATATCTATTTTTATAAACAGTAAATACAACATGCAATTTTTCTTTATCTAGTGATTTATTTTGATGCTAAAATAAAAATACAGGGTAGGGAGGTACAGGCATTAGATGATAACTAGTGTCTTATCAGTGTACACACAGGTTGATAACAGAGGCCTTTGGCTGTAAACAACTTGGGAGCAGCCAGTTACTGGCTGCTAAAGCACTACTATCTTGGCAGATGGGTAAAACAATTTAGGTGTGACAAAAAAAAAAAAAACAACAGTGATCTGATATGTGTTAAAACATGCTGTACAGAGTAGATTTTGCTATAATGTGGAATTGTGAACCAACGAGTAAGGAGCAAGCAAATTGTGTTAGGAAGTACTCAACAATGACAGTAAGAAGACCCAAGAGTGAGGAGGAGGAGACCATCAATACCAACATCATATTTTCAGCAAAGAGAAGAAAGAAACCCTCCACCTCACACCTCTTCCATGGATGTCTTGCCATGACACACCCAGACCCCCCCCCCAACAGAAGCCATCAACTTTAGGACCGTGACTCTGTGTCACCAGAGTGACACTGGAAGGGTGAGCATAATACCAGAGAAAGGGACAATTACTATCAAGTTTGAGTATTTTGATTTTTAGTCTATGATTATTGGGATAAGCCATAATGTTTGGATAATTGGAATTTAAATTGATAATACTATTATGTTCAGACTAATAAAAATTCTTTGATTAGGGTATCAAGATATGAATTAGACTAGCAGTAAATTCCCAGTTCTGCATAAAATGTAAGTGAGCCATATAAATTGCAGAAGTTGTATTGCACCAAACTGCCAGGGGTGACATAAGCTGTAATTTAAATGCAATAAATCAGTACTAATCTTGTGGAGGACCTTGTTGGTGGGCCTAGATTCTTCAAACTTGATGTAGCTACCAACTCTGATTTGATTTCCACAGACTGTAATGGGAGGTGAGGTGCCAAGCTCATATACAGGCATCTAGCTACTGTGTGCCTGTGTGCCTTCAAAAAAGTTACTGAATGTATGTTTTGACATCCTCATTGTACAACTGGAGAGATGCCAGGTGCCAGCATTCAATTCACAGAGGCTAAATACACCAATCAGAGTCACAGAAAATATAGTTTATATGCAACATGCGAAGGTCAGCCCAGCCAACTCTGTACAAAGCAGGCCCAGTAAGGTCAGCCTGCTCAGGCCTTGCCCAGTCAAATTTTGGATAACTCTCAGGATGAAGAAACTGTTTCAACTATAAAACATTAATTCTGTTCTCTCATCTGGCTATAAGAAGGGCTTCTCTGTAGATAGGGATTAATGAAACACTGAAGAACTCAATGTAATATCACAGTTAAATGTGTTATTGTGGACTGGTGTCATGGAGAGGATGGGGGTCTAAATGTTTGTGGGTTTTGGATTTTTTTGTCTGACTCAGTGTAGTTATAATGCTTTTATACAACCTCAATTTTCTTCCTTTTTCAGCAGTTTTTTTGAGATACAGTCATAATGCTGAGCAAGCACTCACACGGAGAAAAGTTCCTCTCATATAAACTCCTCATATATTTTTTAGTGAAAGAAACCAATGGACACACAAAGAATTTGGAATCATACCAAGGCATGAATATATTTAGCACCAGATGTCTGAATGAACTAGAAGACCCTTAATTCCATCTGAACCAGATGTCCATAAGACTAGAGCTAAGAGGGGAAAATGCAACTTTTCAGGCTTTTTTTTTTTTTTTTTCTCCCAGAAAGAAAGGTACTGCTTAAATAGGAAATATTTTTTTCATGGAAGTTTAGACATCTACCACATAATTAACCTCTACTAGTTCTGAGAAGGCTCTTATCACCAGAGTACAAAGTTTGGATTTGACAAAGGACAAAGCAGTATGGATCTTTGCTGTAACTTGTTACTCTGCTATTTCTAAAGATTATACCTGACATACGCTACTGAAAAATCTAGTGATTCACATGTCAGAGAGAATAATAGTGAAGCAATTCAGGAAATCAGTGCCAGTATCCTCTATTTTTCCAGATAAAGAGGCTATTTTGTCGAACTCTGGCTGGAAAATTAATATATCAAATAGATCAAGTTGCTAATTTTTTTCACTACTAAGTACTGTTGCCACTAAAAGCACATAATTGTATTTAGTGCCTTCTTTTGTAAACCCCATTAGTATTGGTTTATGTGATCATCATCTCACAGCTTGGCTAAAAGAGCTCATAAATTTGAAAAACTTAGATTAAATATCTCTATCAGGAAAAAAAAAATACAGTCTGTGCAGAAATAAATGACTAAGGCAAAAATGGCAATGAGTCAGTCCATGGACAGCCCCAGCAGTTAGTGACTGGCATACTTCCCAACAGCATGAGTAAGGAAAAGACCAAACCACTGTGTGGTGATTCAGCTTCTTTCATTCTTCCTATTTTTAGTACAGAATACTTATTTTCAATACTTAGGACACAAAGACAATCCCCACAGACATTGCTAACTAGTATATCTCTTAAATATGTGCACTATGTACACCACAGCTGGAATATTCACAGGCAAGTGTTCCATACTGGTTCTCCAGAAAAATAAATAACTGTATGTTGACTTTGTATTGAATGTCATGCAGAGTACAAGATTTGAAGTACCTGCCTCCAAACTGTGACGCATTTATGTCCATGATAACCAGGAAAAGCTGCAGATCTTAAACACCTCTGCTGTTTTCACAAAATGAAGCATGCAAGAATGAGCATAATGAATGCTTGTGACTTTTGAATAGTTTCTTTATGATTCACTATCTCTTGTAGATGCCAAAATCTGCCACGATTTCCTTTTCTTTTTACTTCAAAGTTCAAGGCACTATATAATTTTTTTCCTAGTAACACATAGTCGATACAAACTAACTGATGTCCCATTATGAGAGAGAAACAGAAGCAGAATTTAACGTGCATCCCCTCAGACCAGTTATCTCCTCAAGAGGGTGGCAATGGATACAAAAGGACACACATTTGTTTGATGTTTTATGGAAACACATAGCTTTAGTTTAGTAAGGCCACAGGAGGATCTTAAATGTCTGTCGCCATTTAAGACAAATAAAAACAAATAGTTGATGGCAATGAGAGTTTAAGGTTGTTTCTGAATTGCAGGTAAATGTAGTGAAATTGTTGTTGCTGTAAATCTTGCTACAGAAAATTCATATATACACAGGAATGAACCCTTCCTGAAGGATGACTTCCTTCCTGTAAATTTCTATGGAACAAAAGCAGATTTCCTGCAAAAACACTCATCCATCTGAATGAGAGCAAAACTGGTTACTTAGAACGGAAAAATGATAAAAAAACAAGGTTACTCTAGCAGCTAACTGGAAGGGAGACTATGTTTTCCCTGGCTACCTCAGAGAGCTACTACATTGTCTGGCATTCCCCTGAAGCAGTGTCCTTGTCTGTGCAGAGGCTGGATGAAAGGTCTTGCATTGCACTTTGTCAGAGGCAGGCACAAATGCTGAAGATACTGTGCCAAAGTACACATCAGTATCTGATTTTTTAAAAATGCCATTGTGTTCAAAGTTAAGGAACAAACATAATTTTATATTTTCCTGTATATTAGTACAATAACATCGTCACTTCAGCAAAGTATGAATAATTGATTCAGTGAGTCATTATAATTTATTTTAAAATAAGCCTAGAATAAAAAAATACTGCCTTTTGCACTAACAGTACCACTACAGTAGAACTTCCTATGCTTAAGATAAGCAAGACTTATTTGCACTGTGAGGACCAGATACTTTTCATGTCTTTAACTACTTTCATATGCTCAAAGGAAGGAAGTAGCTTTAAAAAAAGGATTCATTAATCCAAATTAAATAAACTCAGGTGTCACCAAACTGCTATATTGCTCCAAGTTTGTTGTTTTGTTTTTTTTAATATTATTTCCAGGGATAGAGTTGCTTTCCCATGGAACAGAACACAGGCCACTGGATTTTAAAAGAGCATAGCCATGAAATAACTTGTGGCAGTGATTAGATTTGCCCCAGTTCCTGGGAAAGTAAGGCTGGATGACTGCAATTATTTCCTTTCATTGTCTCTCTTTGCTTAGTTGTGCTACACAAGTTACCAAATCAACTGGAAATGCTAGATTAAAAACACACAAACAAACAAGCAAACAAGCATCCCATCATTTGAGGCTCTAGGTGAGGCTCATCTGAAATTCCCTGGGATAATCAAGACATCCTTATAGGGCTGGCCAAACCTAGGAGATACCTGAGCTTTTTAAGGCTTTTGAAGGCATCTGCCTCAGAAACCAGACAGACTTTGAAATAGCATCTGAAAGTTACAGCAACCAAACCAATCTTTCATTTTTTTTCTGCCTGATCATTTTCCTTCTCCCCACTCTGCTCATTAAACCCACACAGCAGGCTCATAAGAAATGAAGATATTCACAATAGCAATTCATTTTTTTAATTGAAAACATTATCTTTCTGAAATATATTTTTTAAAGTTCTCAATGTTTGAAAACAGATAGACTGGCTTAAATTTTCACAGAATAAAATCCTTAGTAAGTGAAACAGAACCATGCTGACAAAAAAGGCCCAGCAGATAAGTATAATATTGTATTGATCCACAACTGCATCCATTAGCAATATGCTATTATTATAAGAAAATGCCCAGAAAAAATGGGGGTTTTGAATTCTGTGGCTATTAGGTAAAGCAGGAAAAATATGTAGAGAGAAACAATATTCTGGAAAAAAAAACAAACAAACAAAAAAAAAAAAACCAAAAACCCTGTTATGCCTGCCTTTTCCCTTTTCTAGTAGTTATCCATTAAATTAAAGTCTTACTCCCACAGGTTTTGCTTCATTTCTATTCTTGAATGGACTGTCATGAAAATCTTGATACTATTTCCACATATATTTTATAAATTAAACAAACAGTAAACTCTGGAGAAGGCAGAGCAAAAGTTCAAGAGTACCGAGAATATACAAGATTTGAGCTGTCTCTTTTCTAGCCATTATCTGACTGTTGGAATGTTGGAAAATAGGATTTTTCACTTTTTTGTTGTTGTTGTTGTTTGTTTGTTTGTTTGTTTTTTTGTTTTGCTTGCTTGTCTGTTTTGGGGGGTGGGGTGAGGTTTGGATAATGAAGTATCATATAAACATAGAATGGTTTATTTTGAAGGGACCTTAAAGATATCATAGTTCCAACCCACTTGCCCTGGGCAGGGTCACCTTCCACTAGAATCTAGATCAAATTGCTCAGAGCTCCATCCAACCTGGTGCCCATCTGCACAACATGTTCCAGTGTCTCTCCACCCTCACAGTAATCCATTTCTTTCAATTACCTGACTTAAACTTTCCCTCTTCCATTTTGAAGTCATTTGGCCTTGTTCTGTCACTATGTGTCCTTGCAAGACCCTCTCCAGCCTTCTTTTAGGTCCCCTTCAGGCACTAGAAGGCTGCCATAAGGTAGCTGCAGAGTCTTCTTTTCTCCAGGCTGAACAATCCAAATTCCTACAGCATTTCCTCACAGGAGAGGTTCTCTACCCCTCTAATCATGCTGGAGGCCCACCCCTGGACTCTCCATCAGGTGCCTGTCCCTCCTGTGCTGGACCCCAGGGCTGGGTGCAGCCCTGCAGGTGGGTCTCACAGAGCAGAGCAGAGGGGCAGAATCCCCTCCCTGCCCTGCTGCCCACACTGCTCTGGATGCAGCCCAGGACACCTTTGGTTTCTGGGCTGGGAGTGACCATGGCTGGGTCATGACCAGCCTCTCACCCACCAGCACCCCCAAATCCTTCTCTGCAGGGCTGCTCTCCATCTGTTCATCCCAGCCTGTGTTGATGCCAGATGTTGCCCTGATTCAGGTGCAACACCCTGCACTTAGTGTATAATAATATTACATTTGGTTCTATAATATTCCTTCCTGGAATCTGACTGGGTTGCAATTAAGTATTGATGAGAAGTAAAAACTATGGATAGTAATTACAGTACCCTAATAGCCTTCACCTCCCAAGCATTTAATATTTGAGGGACATCTGTAGCTTGCATTACTCATACTGACTTCTTTTTCTATATCAGATATGTAGAAGTCATATATATGCTTTACATATTCAAAATTATGGGTTCATATGATGCTTTGAAAAATTATGATGTCAGCTGGTGGCCTCTTAGCTTTTGTCTGTCAGAATACAAGTAGGGGGAGTTGATGACCTCCATCTGGCTCCCAAAACCTGCCAGATGCTCAGAGACAGGAGTAAGAACAAGACATCACAGAATAATTGCCTAGCCTGTAGCTGCAAAGTGTCTCTGTATCTAACAGATCCCACAGAATTTCCTTTAATACATATGTTTATTGCTTTTTGGACTCTTAAGATATTTGATATTCCAGTGACACATGGCAAAAACTTCTACATTATGTGAAGAAGTATTTCCTTTTCTGCTTTATTTTTTTTTTTAATCTGACCCTCACCATCTTTGATACCTCTAATGTACTTTTTTTTTCAGAAAGATAATCAGTTGATTTCTATCCATATGCTTCACCCTACCTATGTAGACTGCTTTCTTCTCCTTTCTAGACCTCCAAACCAATGAAGAGCTGGTGGTAGAAGCACTATCTGATTCTGAAGGAGATGTAATGGAGCAGAGGCAAATATGGAAGACACTATCACTGAAGAGGCAAAGATCTGATGGACAATGAGAATGGATATATTTTTATTTCAAAGAATACAGTTACAGAAAAAAATAAGAGAATGTTTGTGTAAGCTTCTTAATCATCTCATAAGCAAACTGCTTTTTATGGAAATGAATATGACAGAATTTTTTTTTTAAATAACAAGAGGAAATCAGACTACTTGAGAACAGCAAAATTACATACTGGTTGGTGTCTTGATTAACTATAAAATTCAAAAGATAACAAAAGTAGTTAACAAGCTGAGTTTAGTAGTTGGAAGACATTTCAGTGGAACAGATGAACAGTTAGACATAACAACTTTGGAGAAAATACAATTAGATTAATTTGAAAGACTATCTTGGCATCTCTATCTTTAATGCTATCTTTATTACACAATCCCAAAATCAAAGGAAATGAGAAGGTAACATCAATAGGAGATTCAAAATAAAGCTAATCCTAGGGGATCAAATGTTTTATTTTTGTCTGCTACTCAAGAAAACATGAAAAATACTGTTAAATATATTGATGTTATAAAATTGGTGGCTATGGGGGGAAGGCATATTGTGGCTTTCTGTAAAATAGCCTTGAGTTTTGAGGAAAAGTTCAGAATCTCAGAATACTTGAATGATAAAATTAGGTGTTGGAAGCTGCAAAATGTACTATATAGATAAAGAATATGTATCAGTTTAGGAGTACTGCTTCTTTAAAATGACTACTGAAAATGGTTTAATAAGAAGATAAAATTTTCAGAACATGACAACTACAGAAGAGTTCCACCATCTTTTCAGATATGCTAATAATTTGGTTATGAAATAAGATACATAGGTTGTGGTGAAAAATTGAGTTATTGGATTTGGACAAAAGAATCAACAACAGCAACAAGAAGAAACTTACCTTGAGTTGACAAATTATATTAGCCACCAGCCTATAAACATAAACATTAGTAAGTTAAAGCAATTGAAATTATTATAAGCATTAACTAAGAATTATTTGGGGACAGAGTAAATTAAGGCCTGGGGGCAAAGATGGAATAATTGCTCTTCAAATTAATTCAGTAACAAAAATTAATTGTGAAATACTTTCTCACGTAAAAGATTCTTAACAGGTTTTTTTGTTGTTGTTGCTTTTACAGACGGAACATTCGAGTAAGACAGACAATTCAATATATTACAAAATTAAGCACCAATTTATATTTCGGTCAGTGAGTTTCATTTTTTACAAATTTATAGAACATAATCTTCCATCCTATTTTCAAGAATACTTTGAAAGAATAAATAGATTCAAAAGGAAGGATACATTCAGGTGTCATTTTCATATCAAATAGGCTGATTTTTTCACCTTCCCTGAAAATGTTTTCACTTTATATTTTTGAAGGATCATCACCCCACAAAGACCACTGAAAATTCTGTTCTGCTTAACAAAACTACTTATTTGAGACCATCACACCAACAGAAAAAAAAAAAAAAGAAGAAGAAGCTGAAGCATGTAATGCATTGCTGTACATGCTGATACCACTATTTTTCTTAGTAAAGCAATCTGAGGACTGATGAACATCAAAATACTGAGTTGTAAGTTATCCCTTTGATATTTTCATGGTTTGTTGAAGCCAAAAGAAGATGTGCACTTCAAAGAGTGAAGTGTTTGTGCAGTATCTTTTTTTTCCAACTTTGAGCATTTAACATGAGGATATATTTTACATATTTGCAGCCTGAAAGTTGTTAGTTTATCAATTAGTTTTTATACATGACTTGTTGGAAGATGCATTGCTGTAGCAAAGAAGGTAAAGGAATATAAGCAAACCAAATCAAGTCATTAGTATTGCCGTTTTATTCACAACTATTTGCTGATGATAACCTAAGTTGTTTTGTGTGCCTGAATTATGACAAATGGGCAATGGAGGAGCATTTCTGGGCATTTACTGAGAAACCAGAGGAGGGAAAAGCCAACACAGGGCTCAGAAGGAGTGATCCAGCTGGCAAGTGGTATCTGGCATGTCTCCTAACCCTCAAGTTTCTTCCCGCATTAAGGAAGAACTCTCTGCCTTGTACTCATTCAGTTATTCAGGCCAATATATTTTTTAAAATAGGTCTATAATTAGGCCCTAAATCCATACATTTAACTTAAGCAATCGAACTGAGTAAATTATCAGGCACCTGGAAATTTCCACATCAGCTGGCTGGGCTATTTTAAGAAATCAAATGTACCAAAGACAGTTTGCTGGCACTAGAGGCAATTGGCATGGAGCAGCCCTCACCCCCATAGCTATGTGACTAGGCTGTCCTGAACAGGGTGACCTGACTTAAATTGCCTGTTGGGAAAGTTCCCTTACCCACGGTGTTACCCAAACCATGCCTAGGAACTGCTGGGAAGCTGGGCAAAACCCAGACTTCTAGGGATCATACTTGCAGTTTAATGGTACAAAGTGTTAAATTAAAGTGCCTGAGGATTCTCTCCGGTATTTTGAAATTGCTAGCACAGTCATGGCTAGTAAGCACTCCCAGGTGCACAGGATTTCTAAAAACAGAGCCTCTTTGGTAGGGCTTTTTACTATTTCACTTTTCCTGTTTGGTACAGATTAGCCTAATCCACTTTGTTCATTTATAATAATATCAGTGAGAAAACCTTCCCACGATATTCTTCCTGCAGTATCTTTCCCACTAGACTAGGATGTTCTTTCCACCTTTTCAGAATCTCATTTTCTCAGATATGGTGTTAACTCATTAACCTGTGAAAGTTAGACTTGGATTGTGCAGGCTTTGAGGATTCAGTCTTGCTCCTGCACTGTATTTTTTAGGCAGGCAGACTATAATCCTCTTTCTTGTGTTAGAAAATGTCTTACTCTGAGTAGTCCACTGGCATCAGTGTGATTACCTCTGCTGGAAAAAAATAACAGTGGTAAAAACCACTGGTATATGTAGTTCTTGGGAGTTAGCCCCAACCTTATTTTCCATGGGTTTGGGATTTTTTTTCTCTGATCTCTGTCACACAGTAGTTGAAACTTGAAGTTTTCAGAAGATAATAAATCAATAAAGAACAGGAAGAAATGCTGGTTTAAAAGTAAAAAATGGAAGATGTTCATGGTAAGACCAAAGTTATTTAAAAAGGAAGAAAATTAGACAAATATTTGCATCTCTTCATGCTTGTTTAAGCGTTCTAGCAAAAAAAAAAAAAAAAAAAAAAAAAAAAAAGTAGTTATTTGGTCTGAAAGGCAAAACATAATGAACATTTCAAAGACAACTCTTACAAAGTTACCTTCATGAATTGCTGTTTTGCTGTTTCACTGTTTAGAAATATGTCCTTAGTTCCTCAAATATCTGCAGGCACTGCCCAGCACGAGTGGGTGGCATGAGATGTACTGTGTCATGGAAGGACAGAAGGACTAATCAGAAGGGAGCTACCATCAGGATTATATGACAGGAAACTTAGAGACAGGAAAATTCCATTATCCAATGGGCATTGAGAGCTGTATCGGAGTCTAACCACATGTTTTAAGAAAAAAATATTCTTTCAGATTTCTTTGAGATTCCTCCTATTTAACATTTAAAAAGACTGAGAAAGAAGAGAGGTCTACCTTGAATAAGTCTACCACAGCCTTAAAGTGGCAATGAGGACATGACTAATTATTGATAGCTGTCAACTACTGTCTGAAAGTTGATTAAAACCAAATTCAATAATTTAAAATCCGAGTTTAATTAAGGAGATTTCTTATCCTCTATTTGAATGAAAACTACAAGGATTCATAAAATTCCTGGCTTGCTATTGAAAAAAAATATGTTTTGTCTAAAATGTCTGCTTCTGGTATAATTTAAGGAGAGAATTATCTACACACGAGATGTTGAAACTATGTTTCTGAGTTCTACTGTAAAAGAGAGGAGCTAAACAGTAACAAAAGCTAAGATTAAGGAATCAGCTTCCTCCATAAGAAAAAAGGCACTGCTTCCTATTGAGAAAACCTTAAGATCTCCCAGAGAAAGGAAAAAAAAATTCTTAACAAAACGTTGAGGAGAAGCTTTTAAGCATCTGGTACAATTATTAGAGTGGCTGCCTATTGTGCTTGTGTCTCCAGTTGCCTCAATACATCAGCTGTACAAACACAGATAGAAAAAGAGCTGGAAAATATTTATCTTTTTCTCCATTCTTCAGAGAGGCTTTGGTCTTTTTCTTTTTCTTTTTCTTTTTCTTTTTTTGCCCTGAGACGACATACAGGGTAAAATTCATCCTTTAAATTATGCCAGTGAAATAAACAGAATGGAATCAGGGATTATTTTTCCCAAAGCATATAAATATATAATTTTTATTAGTTATATAAATTATATTAATTATAGAAAACTTCCTTATATGTTACACTGTGGTCAATCAGACTAATAAAGATATTTTATGTAATAAGAACTACAGAACTCTTTATTGTCATTTTTCCCATCCTTATGTTCAGGCTGTGCAAAGGCTGTACACAGATTTTGAGACTCCAAATTCCACTTGAAATATTGTGTAATACTCAAAATGCATATTACTATTACTGACACTAGTAACGTAATTACAAAAACAGTAACACCCAGAAAAGTAGAAAGGCATTACAAATAAGGTGTAAAAGGTTATGTATTCTCATATAAATACAACATATTTTTTTTAGTTAGAATTATCAAAATACAAAATGGAATATTAAGTGGCAAATATAGTCACTGGCATTTATTTTTCTAAAAAATGAAACTGGTGGTTTTTTATTCTTCATGGACACACAAAAAAGTAGCTAATTACTCCACCTTACTGTTTATCAAGTCTTTAGCAAAGCTGAAAACTGTGTTTCTAAACATCTTTTCTCTCTGAAATAGCCACAGGCATTCAAATGACAGTGTCTTAATCAAGAGTCACTTTCTATTTATCATGGCATGTTTTTACATCTGAGGTATAGGCATAGTTGCTTGCATATTTGAGCAGTATCTTCTTTAATAAATAGACATGAATAACAGTTTTAGCAATCAGGCCTTTAATGAAAAATGTAGAAGGCTTGTATGAAAGCATATTTAAATAGCATTTGTTTTAATTTCTGCCATTCAAGTAGGTTATTGTTCAGCATATATTCACAAAAATGTGCTGCCAGGTTCAATTAAATGGAAAGAAAAGCTGTAGACTTCCATATCTACAGACTGTTCAAAATAAGTAATTGGACTGAAAATCAGTCAAAATCATTAATAAAGACAAGAGAATGCTGACCTGTAAGTCTTGACTTTTTTTTCAGCAAATGTCTACTGGAAATATATTCAGTTATTTAACCTACCACAGTTGTAACAAAAATTAAAAGGAGGAAGAGAAGTCTTTTAATCCTAAAGGGATAATCATGACAACACCACCATGAAAAAAGTAAACCTAGGCTAGCAAGATCTGTCCTAGGCCACTCATAGTCAAGAGCCAATATTTGAAAGAAAAAATCTGGTGACATAATGGTAACTAATTTTACTGAGTGATACAGTTCCTAAAGAGAAAATGTGACTCTTCTGCAGAGGCCTTCAAGCAAATAACTGAAGTATGTCAGCAAAGAAAGATTCCTGTGTACAGCAGATATTCCAATTAAGATCTTGCAACAGCATTCATGCTGTCAAGTAACAATAACATAAAAGTTTAAGTTAGGGTTTTCCATAATAGACTAGTACAAAATAAATCTATCAATATATGTAAAGTCTACAGTTTGCAATAATTATGGAAACAAAATGTACATGTCTGTGAATGAGATGCCAAAATAAAAGAATGGTAGCCAGTCCTGATTTCTGTGCTCAGGAATCCTGACTTGCACCCTGTTGTGAATTAGCAATGCAAACAAACTTCAAAAGGAAGTACACATTCCCAAGGCTCAGTCACACATGTGCCTCAGGGTGCCAATGTTGGAAGACAAAATGTACCACATAGAAGAAGGAGTCATGTCAGGAAAGTATATATTTTCAAATGCAGGATAACATTCTTGCTTTGAATTATTATGAGCAAAGATGATGCTGCTTGGATCACAAAGGGAAACAGTTATACCGTGCCAAGTGATAGAAGAATAGCAACATAAAGTGCCTTGGTGTAATGAATATACATGAAACATCAAAGGTCATAAAGCACAGAACACTAAGAAGGCATGAAAACCATGGGTATTATTAGGCTAAAGGCATGGTTTTGAGAAGCCTAGAAATCAGAGTGGTATTGACACATTATGGACTCTTTGTAATAAAAACAGGCAAGAATGGCAAGGGTACTTCTAGCAATCTTAATTTTGAGATATTTTTGTCCTGTATAGCAGATCCATACATTGAAATGGATGGAAAACTACTGACTTTTTTCATACAAATAACCTGAATTGAGTTTTCAGGGGAAAAATCAACAGTGTTATCCCTATGATAATTTATTGATGTACTTAATTGCATTTTTTGTTGCCAACACATTATTAGTAACATAAATAAATGTGCCACTGGTATTTATGTCTATATATAAAGCCACAAAATGTATTAAAGAGTTCATACTGAGTTATTATTACACTGATAAAAAGGATAAGATGCTCTGGTAGCATGAATGTCATTTCTTTAGCCCATTGACAAATTATATGAAGAAAGATATTTTTAAATAATTCAATTTAAAAATCAGACTGTGTCCCTTTGCCATAAATTAAATTTAGGTGCTTCAGCAGAAGCACATAAATCAGCTATTTACAGAAGCTAGGTTTAGCAGCAGGCATACCATTCCCTGAGGAACACAGCTGGCCCTGTGTTTGGTTCAGGAAGAAGCATCCATGGAAGAGAGAGGCAGAGAGCACAGCCTTGTGCAAGGTATAAGGAGCCAGAGATGGAAAAGAAAAAAAAAAAGGAGACAGAATTAACAGAGAGATTGATAATTCCACGCTCTACACATTTATTAGCTTGGTATAAAAGAGGTCTTGGATCAAAAGATAAGGATTTAAGGAATGCAGTCCAGATTTCTGATATCTTTCTTTTGGAGAAAGTGCTCTAACTGCTCTAATGCTGCACAGAAATAACTCCTTCCTTCCCTCCCTGGAATCTAACTGGGCCCTTCAGGGAGCACACACACACAGATAGGATCCACCTGACCTAGTTTTAGATACTTAACATCTTGGTAATTAGATCTGAGTTCACTGTCTGAACAGTCTTCATAGTGAAGAAACAGCTGTATAGCATCATTCCTCTCGGTTCAAATAAACACTCATAATGAATAGGTCCAAGTAATCACTTCCTAGAAACGTTGTTAATTATAAAGGGAGACCTAGGTGACTAACAGAGACACAGATCATTAACACACAGCATAATTTGGGCTGCAAAGGACCTCAATAAGTCTCCAGTCCAGCCTCCTGCTTGACCACCTTCAAGGCCAGAGATGGCAAAACCTCCCTGCACAGCCTGCTTCCCTCCCTGACTGTCTTCATGTCAAAAAGATTCTTTCTTATGTACAGTCTGTCTCACTTTGTGCTTGTCACCTCTTCTCATCTCACCATGCACCACTGGGAAGAACAAGGCTTCATCTTCTTGCTCACCTCCCCACAGGCACTGTTAGGTGAAGGCTTCCATTAGCTGTTCCCAAATCCATGACTTCTTCAGGCTGAACAAGCTCTTGCCCACAGCATCTTCTCACAGGCTCCAACCACTCTGATGGTTTTCCACTGAACTCATCTCAATTTCCTGTAGCAGGGAGTCAAAAACTGAATGTGGTATTTTCAAAACAAGGATGTTTTGAGTTGGAAGGGACCTTCAAAGACCATCTGGATCAAGTCCCTGCTGTGGGCAGGGACACCTTTCACTGATCGTGTTCCTCAAAGCCCCATCAAGGCTTTGAACTCTTCTGGGTATGGGGCATCAAAAATCCTCTGTGTAGCCCACCAATCATTGTATGAAGCAGGAAGAGGCTAAACACAAGCAAAAACAAGGGACTGGAGGACTAAGTGGTAGTAGGAAAATCCTTGAATCAAAAAATGTTTCTGCTTAGGATAAGATCTAAACAGCCATGTAAGTCTCTATGTCTAGCCTGGCCTGCTGGGATCATGCTGTGCAGCCTTGAACCCCAGACAGAGCAGACACAGAGGCACTGTGGGTCTCTGGTTTCTGTCTAGTCTCAGTACCCCTTCTTTCCCTCACAAATGAGTAAGAAATTGATGCCACAATCTGCCTGTCTCATAGCTTGCTGTGCATCTTCTTGCATCTTCTGCAAGAAATATGAAAATATTCCTGAGTTTGATAATGCAAATATTATTGTTGTGGTCACACACTGCTTGAGTAGTAAAAATGGTTCATCCAGCTTGGTCAGAGAAGAGAAATCCCACAGTACTGACTCCAGTTCTGTATCATGGCCACTTCCAGCTAGGAACCCTAGTGAACTGCTAGTCACAACTGGGGAACCTGGACCACTTATTAGCCAAATTATAGACAAAAACTTGTCTTGCATGGAAATTGTGAAACAGAGTTTAGGTCTTCTTGTATGGCTTTGGTCAAGTGCTCCTTCTCACCTTGAAAATGGGCCTAGTATTGCTATTTTCTGTTAAGCATTTAAACTCTTTTACTACAATCTTTTGCTAAGCATTGACATTCTGACTTCTCAGCATCAGCTGTAATTTGTAGGTATTTAAAAAAATAGGAACAGTCAAGTAGAAAAACAGCAATGTAGCATTTGTTGCTGGCAACAACAGTGTTCTAATACTCGAGATGAAACGCTGACTAAAGCAAAAAAACCAACCATGCAGTACATCATTATTCTGAATGGTTGCAAGAATCCTTTTCCAATCCACTCATCCATTATACCAGAACCACAACCCTGGATTTACCTCACCACTACAGGCTTGCCTGGGGGTCACTGGATGGTGGCTGACCTTAATAGCTTGTCACAGACACAATCCCCACACACAGATCTGACTTTCCTTGACCCCAGACCTGCCTCATCCCCATGGACGTCTCGTTGCCTGAATTCCTGGCTGACCAGGTTCCCATCCCCACCTCTCCTCTTTTCCCCTTGTTTGGGTGATGGGAATTGCTGTCCTGCCAGCCCCCCCATCCCTCCCAGCTGCCAGTACCACTGGCCTTGTAGAGGATCCCAGAATTGCTGCTCCCTGACAGAGCCTAGCTGTAAAGCAGGCAGCAGAACACAGCTGAGCACCAGGAGATGAGGATGGACAATTTTATTACAGATTGCACTACTCATATTCATGGAAGTGCTTGCAATGTTATGAACCAAATAACCCTTCTTCCTCATCCAACTCTCCTTACAACACTCTATCTCTCTTCCCCTTGATGGCTTTGTGCTTTACTACTTTGTATGCCTCAAAGTATCAGTAGCTAATGTTTTGGATAATATACAGGCATGAACACAGTTGCTTTCTATGTATTTGCACAAACACAAATGTGCATTTGAGGATCAAAAAATAAGACCTCTACCAACTAGAAGATGCCAGAATAACAGTGTAAAAAGGCCAAGTACAGACAGTATATCTAGCCAACAACTTTTTTTGTCTAATATGAAAGTCCTTTGTCTTTTCTTCCTGTTCTTTATCCTGTAGAACAATTATCCAGTATATTGGATTATTTTGGCTACATAGATATTGAGCCTTATATAGTCCAAATAATCTTGGGTTATAACCTTGAGAAATCAATAGAAAATGTCTGCAGGGTTCTTTTTTTAATGCTAAGATGTTACTTCTTTAATTTCAATTATTAAAATAGTTTTTGTGTGAGTGTATGTCTGGGGAGATTAATTATACTCCACCTAAGTTACAGTTTATTAACTTTTTATCTTTTGCCAAAGAAAAATTAGATTATCTCTTCCAAAATAATTTCATGCGCTTAGCTGAAACTGCCCACTGACTCCATATAAAAATTGACTTTAATGGGGCCATACATGAATTAATTTAACCCACTTAAATCTGGCTGGACTTCAAAGCCAGCTGGTATTTTCCTTGCATGGCTTAGCTGAGACCTCCTTAGTCAGCAGAGCTGGGTCTTCCTCTTACTTTCTCCTAATTTGACATTGTATCTATCCACAGGCTTTCAATACCCTCTTGAATAAATAGTGAGGAGCACTGTTTTTTAAACCAATGAGATTGTAATAAGTGTTGACAGGAGTCAGATTCTGGAGCTGAAAAATACCCCTTTCTGTGTGTCTGTCTCTGTGTTTCATTGCAAATAAATTTGAAGGAATTATTTCTGTAGAAGTCCTGTTGTAACCTGTGAGTGCATTATTATCATCAATATTTTTTAAACTTTTGATGTAATTTTATGTGTGAGTTTTGCCAAAGCTACTTGAACATTCAGGAAACTTCCCTGCCTGACCATCCAGGGGCCACTCCAGCAGTCACACTCCCACCACCTGAGACGGTCACTGCTGGGACCAAAGGCTGTGGGCAGCTTCAGGGACATGACAAGTGTCCATTGTCATGTCCTACACACCCCACTCTCACACAGTCAGACCAGGTTTCCACCCCTCAGATTTCCAGAGCAGAATCTCAGACATCTAGAACCTTAAAACGATTTAATCATGGTGCAATCAGAGTAACTGGCCAAGCTGGTGCCTTTGAGGACAGACCCTGAACAAAGGACTCCCTGGGCTTTCATACCCTCACAGTCTGTGCATGGTGAAGTCTGGGGTCTTCCAGCTGAGTCCTTGGCTCCTGCCGTGTCCCTGAGTGCCCAGTCACCTGGCTGGGACACAGGTCCCTGTGTCCTCTGTTCTGCAAAGGGTCAGCAGTTCACAGCCTCTGGGATGGGCTCCAGCACCCAGAGCTCAACTCGGCTCAAACTGCAGCTGCATCCCGACCTACTGGCACTGAATGTATTCCTCACCATGAATATAAAATGATTTCTAGCCATGGTCTCCTGATTACAGATCACCAAGGAAACATAAAAAGAATATAGAAAACAAATAAATAATTATTTATAAAATGCTCTCACAACTCTAACTCCATGGCCTAAATTTTAAAATGCCATCGGTTATTTTAAATGGGTTTTTGGGAACCTCACCTGAATTATAAATGTGCCTGGTTTAGGTAAAATGCCATGTTTAGAAAACTAAGCAATCACCCTCTGAATATCTATCCCTTTTCAAGTATTTCAGATGGAAAATTTAAATAATTGAAGCCACGGATTGATATTTGTAGATGTAAGATAAATATAAAAGAAATCCTGTAACCCTTCAAATTCTTCCTAAAATTGATTGACATATGTAGGGACAGTCATGTACAAGTTCTTGATGTAATAGCTGCTCAACAAACAAGAAACATTTTGTTTTTAATCAAAGCATAATATTAAGGAGTTTATCTAGCAGTTTCCCTTGAACTTCTGTTTCTTTTCATCCTATTTCCTCTATTCAAAACTCTCTCCATTGGTTTGTTTACATATACTTCATTAGATTAAACTAACCCACATGTATCTTAGTATATTTATAGTATATATCATTCCCTCATGGATACCCTTTGCTGGTGACAGTAATTTCTATTTTTAGTTGAACAACATATTTACTGAGTGCTGGTGCAAGTGCTTGGCTTCAGATTTGCAACACAGTCAAGGTTTATTGAGCCAACAATTTTGTGGACATATTAATATGGCTGACAATGAAGATACAAATATTTGTGTACAAATTATGCTTATTCTTACATTTCCAGTCTAAGACTGTCAGCTTCACTCCTCAGAATGTACATAGGGTCATTTTGGTTTTATTTAATTAAACCCCAGCAAATTCATATCTACATAACAAAAAAACAATAACAAAACAAACAAACACAAATTAAAAAAAACGAGGAAGATGAGCAAATACCAATATCCACTTCTTTTTTTTTTTTTTAAACCTGACAGAAATTTTATTTAATTATATTTTATTACATTTTGCTATATATAATTTTATTGCAGAGTATCCTTTACCATTAGACGACAATATTCCTAAAAGATTTGTTTCGAGTAGAGGAGTCTCAGTCAGTGGAATGGTCTCCCATAAGTATTTTGGGAGAGCCCTCCCTCTAGCGGGAAAAGAGAAGAGTTTTTGGAAGAGGTGCTTTTCTGTCACACCACATGACAGATATACACAATAGGCCAATGCTGCAATATAGGAAAAAGTAAGAAAAAAAAAAAGGCATTTAGCTAAGAATGAGAAGTTAGATGCAGGAAAAAAGTCGTTGTGGACCAGGTCAGAGTGTTTTATGGAACTGTATAAATAGTGATTGTCATCTTCCACCTTTCCTAAAGGGAAAAAAAACCCAACAAAAAACCCCAAGAAAACTTCATACAAAACTAGCTTTCTTATATCAGAAGAGCTGCATCTTTAATATAAAAATATATCTGAAAATCCTTCAGAACTTTTTATAAACAGCAGGTAGAAAATCCTTGTATAGTTATTGATTATTCTAGAAAATCCAATTTCAGATTAGCTTCTGACAAAATTCTGTGTTCTTGTTGTATAAGCATTTACATAAGTGACTTCCCTTCATCCACTGTGATTCGTCAATTCTGATAAGTTTCATCCATTTTGATAAGCTTTGCCTTCCACAGAGGCTGCAGAAGAAAATGCAAACATATGCTGGAAAAGGTGTTAAAAATGGGAAACCTTCATTTCCCTTGTACTGCTACACCACCCATTCACACAGTGCTTTGAGCCCAGTTGTTCAGCCAGTTCACCCAGTGCACCATGTACTGATCATCCCACAATTGCACAACTTGTCCAGAAGCATGTTGTGAGGGACGGCATTTAAAGCCTTACTAAAATCCAGAACTTTACATCCACTGCGTTCCCTTCATCCATGAGATGGATTCCCTTGTCATAAAAAAATATCAAATTATAGTTAAATAGGAATTTCTCTTTGTGAGCCCATATAGATTGTGACTGATCATTACATTATTCTTTAATTGCCTTTCAGTAGTACCCAGTATAATCTTCTACAGTGTTTTTTACAGAAACTGAGGGTAGAATAAAACATCTCTATTTTCCTGGATCTTCCCTTGTTCTTTTTGTGGATGGGAATAACACTGGCTAATTTCCAGATGTAAAAGACCTTTGGTAGATGTTTAAGAAAGGTCCTACCATAACATCCACCAGCACTTACAGAACTCCAGGATGAATCTCATTGGACCTCATGGACTTGTGACTCTGCTGATGGACATGATGGACTCATGTGACTCTGCTGATACAGCTGATCCCTTAAAATTCTGGTATTCACAAATGGAGAACCTCTGCTCCTGCAGGCCTGTGACTCAGTGACTCAGCACCCCAAGGCATACCAGTAATACTAAAGACTGACTCAAAAAAAGAATTCAATGCCTCTGCCTTTTCTTCATCGCCATTTGTCAGATGACTGGCTTCATCAGGTATTGGTGCAGTATTTTCCTTAAACCTCTTCTTGCTATGAAAATAATTTAAAAAGCCCTCTTTATTGTCTTAACACAGCACTGATCAGTTTCAACTCTTCGCCTTTTGTGTTTTCTTCCTAGACATGAGAACTACAGCTCTATGATCTTCTTGTGAAGCCTGACCTTACTTTCAGAGAACACAGAATTTCTTATTCCACCCAAGTGACAAAAGGAGTTCCTAGTTCTGCTAAAATGGTCTACTGTGTCCCTTGCTTGACTTACAATTCCATGGCATTGCCTGCTCCTGGGCTTGCAGAAGGTGGTTCCTCAAAACCGACTGACTCTCACAGAAAGCTCCAACTCCTCAGAAGGCAGGGCACTGTAAATTGGCTGCCTCAACAACTTAAGGCTTGTCCTCTTCTAGTCCAGGGTAGTGGCTTCACTGACCTTTTTTCTCATTACACTGCAAATTTTAAACTCCACCATTTGGTAATCAATGTGGCCAGATGATTATCATTTGTACTATTACACCTAGCATCACCTCTCCTATTGAGTCCTCTATACACAGATAAGAGGTGATAAGATTTAATCTGTTGAGGATATAAGGTGCCATGGGGAGACACATAGAGCTACAAACTGACCTGACATGTTGCATCATGCAGCCTGAGTGAGAAGCCAGCCTCCTGTTCCCTAAGCACCTGGCATAGAGAGCCTGTGGCCCAAAATGATAGAGCTGGCCATCAGGACAACTGGCAGCCATCACCTGGGCATTGCCTGGCTTGTAAGCTGTCATCCTTGTGGTGCTGCCAGTGCTCTTTGGACACAGATCTCAGATCAAAGACATGAGTGAATATTTTTTCAGTACTACAAAGCCATCTCACAGATCATCCATTTTTATTTCATTCAGGGAATTCTTACAAAAGCTTCACCCAAGTCCTGCTGCAGGAAAGCAGTGCAACTCTCCTATACCAATTGATTCAGTAGTAGAAATGATTATCAGGGTGAAATAAGGCACTTTGGGATGGTTTTCTCTCTAAAGTCAGCAATATCTAAGTGGTACAAGAAATTATAATTGAGAAATTGAGGAAATTATGACAGAAGTGAGATATGGGAAGTTCTAAAAATTGCTATTAAAAACTTGGAAAGAATTTATGTATCCTTTGTGTCTTTAAAACAATGTTTTAAAATTACTGAAAATTACTGAGTAAACATATGATCTGAAGTTAGACTAAAACTATGAAACACACTGAATGACACTTTCTAATAATAGACTGCAGTGAATCAAATCTTTCTCCTATATTTGAATTCTGGTAAACTTCACCTTCCTTAGTGTCTGCAGAAGAAAATGCAAAAATACTTTTTTAAAGTTTCTAAAATGTTAAAATATTATACCAGCCATTCATAAAATTACAGGGGTTTTTCCATGTAGCTTTTTTAAAATTATTATTATTATTTTTGGTTTGGTTGTTTTTGGTTTTAGTTTTTTGTTTTGTTTTGTTTTGTTTTGTTTTGTTCTGTTCTGTTTTGTTTTGTTTTGGTTGGTTGGTTGGTTGGTTGGTTGGTTGGTTGGTTGGTTTTTTGTTGTGGTTTGTTTGGTTGGTTAGTCATTTTTTTTCTTTACAGAATGAAAATACCCAATTTTTAATTTCCCCTGATGAAATAATATTCAAAAACTTGTGAGGAAAAAAAGAAGAGTAGAAAAAGAGGATTCCACAATATCTCCTCTTAACACAAGTTTAATGGTTTTCCACTGGAAACAATCCAAGTTGCCTCTAAAAGCATGACCAAGAAGTGGCAATGTCTGTGCTCCCTCTCCTGGCTCTGCAGCTACATTGGCCTGGGCAAATCCTAACCAGGATAACATCAGGGCTGAAGCCTGTGCATAACAGAAAGAACAAAAATGTGAAGCACTGCACTGTTTCAGCTTCCTCAATGAGGAAAACTAAAAGTTTCTTCAAATGGAAAACAAAATTATTAAAAAAATATTTTATTTCCAAGCTTCTTGAAAGTTTTTCCCAAGATCTGACAATGAAAAAATATAAAAATGCCTTCCACCAGGGGCAACAGCAGTTTTCTCAATATTTGTAATACTGCAGGTAATTTTTAAGAATTTTTAAGTTACTGTTTTCCATGGTGGGCAAGCTGAAATCTTTAAAATAATAGTTTATCTGATAAATTGCTCACAAAGAAGATTCAAATAACCTTTTTAATGCTAAAATTAGATCCTTTTTAATTGTGTAATTGTAAACCCAGTAGCTCCCCAAAACCAAGCATTACCAGAAATAAAAAGTAGACAGCTTCATTCTCTTAGGACCAATTTATTTGTATATTTCTATAGGAAGAACTCATAGAACCAAGACTTTAGTGCATCACCACAAATGATTATGTATAGCCTGCTATGAAGAAGAACAGGTGGTGTGAACAATACAACTTCCACTTCAAATATGACAGAAGGTATAATTTAAAATTCTTTGCACTGGTTCTGCTACAGTCAACACAGAGCTCTTACATCTGTAGGATGAAGCCATCCTTGCTGGATTAGTCATGTGGCTTCTTAGCAGTCTGTAATAATGGCTGGTTATTTCAGTCTTAACTAAGAAAATATATTTATTTATAACTAAAAATAAATCAGTGGTTTCACAATAAATAGATAAGGTACATTCTAGCACTTGAGATTACTTTTTCATTTATTACTTATTTCATTTATTATTAATTTATTATTATTTATTTGACTGCAATAAATCTTAAATCTATGATCTTAGATAGCTGAGCCATCTCAGAGGCAATGAGGATCATACTGTGACTCAGGAATGCCTTCTCTCCAGTATAGTGTACCCTACACAAAAACTTGGAAAAACAATTTTCCTCTACTGTTGTTCAACTTAATGCAAAGGTGAGCTGGGTAGCAGGAAGGACAAAATAAAGATCCTGCTTGCTTCTTCCTATATTTTTTGTGTTCTCAATATCTGAAATGGAAAGGATACCATATTGCAAAGCACACTAGACAGCACTAAGCAAAAATCTGCCACTCCAGGAATCAACTGTCCACATACTGTGTAGTGTGACTCAAACCTGAGGAAGAACATTAGGTGGTGTCTAAGACACACTATAGACAGGATTTTGAAAATAACATCTGGGATGAACCACGTTAATTACTAGGGAGGCAGCCTCTGTTCCCTAGCAGTAAATCCCAAACACAGCATGTGTTCTTCATGGCATGAGCTGAGACCACAGCACATCAGCAGCGTCACAGTTGCCTCCAGCCTCAACCCCTCCTTCACAGCAGTTTGCCTGAGGAAATTGGGGAGTGTGGGCAGCCTCTTTCCCCACATGCAGGCATAAATTCAGGTGTGGCTCTGCCCCCTAATCATGTGCTCATGCAAACCAGAATGACATAGTAGCTTGAGACTCCATTAAGAAGATTTCTGGAAGAAGTTCTGCTGGTTGGTGTCATAGGGCCAGAGTTATGAGCTATGTCTTTTCTTTCCTGCTACTCTGCAACTTGTGAAGGAAAGGAAGGAGGTATTAATTGCACCCTGGCTCCTTTTTCAGTTGTCCTTCCCAGAAGCACCAGCAGTAGCTAAGCTTTATTTTGTTGCCATTGGCAAAGTGGAGCAATCCTACATCTGTGCTGGTACAAGGAAATGAGCAAGTCCACAAACAAGCTCTCCCTGCATTAGTACAAACTAATGAGGTTCTGAAACACCACCATCATAACTTACAAACCAACACTTCCCACTTTTCAAAACACAAGGCCGTTTAGAGATATACAATACACACTTAGCATAGTGTGACTTCAGAAGTGTGATCTATTCTGCTATGTATCAACTAAATATCCCACTTTTGGTCTCTGTATTTAAACACACAGAATTTGTAGGTTTGATTTCTAATGGTAGCAATTTGTTGCAACCTTGGCTTTCAAGAAAACCTGTTGAACAGCTGTTAGGTGAATTCAAAAAAGCAATGCTCTATTCTATGACTTACCATCTCAAGCCAAATGTTGCATGTACCAGCTGTGAATACTTCAAACACTTGTAGCTTTGGGATACTCTGCACAAAGCCTTTCATTGAATTGTAGGGTGGTTTAGGTTGGAAGGTGCCTCTGGAGTCCTCCCCTGCTCAGTAGGGCCATGTTGATCCCTTTTCTCCAGCTCTGTCACCTATCTGCTTCCTGCAGCATGACCAAGCAAGAGAAATATACAGTCCCAAAGTTTAGGGCTGTTGTATAGAAAGACTATGGACAAGAAAGTTGTCTAATGTCCAGAGCCTATTTTAATAATTAAATTTTTTGTTTCAATGTTAGAGGAAGACATTTACATCTTACATACCGTCTGCTCTGAGAGCTTCTACAGGCCCTGCTTTTTCAGTAGCAATGGGTCTATTTGCTTAAATTCACTTTGCAGGAATAGGTAGTAAAAAACAAACCTAAACTTTCCTATAAACATTGATCCTTTTGGACCACAATCAAGTAAGAGTATTACAAAGCTGACCTGCTTTGTTATCCCTGTGGAAGCACCAGAAGGTGTATGTATAGGGAAAGGCAAAGTGCCTCAGCTTTCAGATGATCAAGAACTGATAAACATTTGTTATTTGTGAAGGATGGAAAGGGGAGTCTCCAGGTCTAGATCAATTCTGTGACATGATTCTCAAAACTCATATTGGTGCCTCCTGAAATGAAACATATATAGACAATATATAATATATATATAGATGCTCCTATAGACAAGGAACGTCAGGAAGAATATCATTTGACCCTTTCGCATAAAGGCGGTACATGTATAGATACATGTCTAGATAGCAACCAATGGCAAGTCCCAAAACTCAATACAATGAGTACAGTATGAGACAGTACAAACTAAAAATCTGAACATATAACATGGTTTAGCTCCACCAACTCATCTTGATGCCATCCAGTTTCAGCAGCCATGATTTTTAGCCTGTGTGTTGATGCTAGGGACTGCAATAACTGCAGGGACATGGAACCCTTGATCTCTAGGTCAACCTGTCTGATACACCTGAGGTCTATAATGCTGAAATGCTTTTTCTGGGAGACATTAGAAGCCCCAAGTCTGGTGTGTTGCACCCTGGCAAAATCAGAATCATATTTAACACTAGACAAAAATCTCCAGTCAGAGATGAATCTTTAAATACAATTGCAGTTTAGGAAGTATAGGTCTGGCTAAAAGATGGATGATGTGCCTAGAAGTTATTCTCTTCTACAACTGCCTTTGTATTTTAAAAATGGAACAAGTCTGAGTTAAAAAGACAGCTATGGAAAGTTAAGAAAATGTCAGCTTTCAAAGAAAAATCTTTAACACTTAGAAGTTGCAGCTTTACATTTTGACAAGGACTGCTTATGAGCACAAGTTCAATGGCTTTGGAGAGAAGTCAGGGAAAATAAAATCTCAAGAAATGTCAGGAAGGATCGATCTTTCACTGGCCACATTAAGCTCTCACGTTATCAGGTGATCCAGTAAAAACTTGAATAAATACACCCATTGTTTTTAGACATCAAAGGTCACTACAATGTGTTAGATAAGATTACTGCACACCAAACCTATGAACTTTGGGAGTCATTATACATGAAAACATCTATATTACTCTAAAAAACTTAACAAAGGTTTCATAAGCCAAGAGGGCTGTTAGGAGTCTATGATGCATTAACAAGTAAGAGAATTATATTTATATTACTTTATTTTCATAACAGTTTATTTATATTTTGAGCATATTGATGTGAATTGCAACATTTATATTAATCCACAGGATATATTTGTCAATTTTCAAAGTTTTGAAATTATTATTTAGTTACTTAGTTCCTATTAAATGCTTGGTACCCATAAGTCATATACATGACATCACTATCATGTATCAGCTGTAACTGATTTCTTAAATGAAAATGTTAAATTGTTGAATCCTAAGGACAGCTGTTCAATGTGCTCTATTTTTCCTTCTTACCCCTTTCAAGGTTTTTTTGTACAGATAGGGATGAAATTTAGAGTTTGGGGTTTTTTTCCCTTTAACAGTTTGTGAATTTTATATGGAACAGCTACAGGAGAAATAAAAATGTATTTGTCCTACAGAATTATGACATTGTAGAAGTTAATTATTACTTTGACCCTTTGTACAGATGCTTATGTTGCCGTAAATGAAACATGATCTTTATGATTTTTGTTTTAAAGTACTTGTTTTACATGTGAATGAAGTTTCAGTTAAGAAAAAACTACTTTTTTTTTTTGTGTGCGTGTGTATGTTTTGAAAATTTCTATTAAGAACCTAAAGGTATTGTATCTTACATAGAAACCATCCTATTTATAGAAGACACTTTATGCTTGGGGAAATGATTTCCTCTGATCTAATAAATAGTTTTATTTTATACTCCTGTAATTCCAGCTGTGAAATGAAATTAACATTGCCCAAAAGATGCTACAAAACATTGCAATCACTTCTGAGGATGTGGGATGTAAATATTTATAAGGCTTTTAAGATTTCAAGTCTGCAAACTCAAGAACTGGGAATGTTGGCAGCATCTATTTATTTATTTATTTATTACAGTTACTCTGAATATCACCACAGAAATGCGATAACAACACACTTGTATAAACACAGAAATGTTCAGAAACTACCACATGCAGACAAGTTGTATCCAGTGCATAAAATGTATTTCTGAAAACCTCTGTGTGATCACTAACTTCATTTACTTACAGCATTGTGCTTCCAAATGACTGAAAAAGCAGTTTAGAAAATGAAATATCAGAAAAGTTGCTACTGTGATACTATCCATACACTTATGTGGGGAAGCCTTAGAGGCTGTGCTTTTTTGCTGGCTGTTGCATATCCAAGGATCAAAGGTAGTTGCAGTGCTTGTCTGAATGTGGTGCTTGTCTCAACTATTTTCACTATACACTGGCTTTTGCAAAGGATTGAGGGACAGATCCAAAACCAAATTAAGATTCTTATCACAATGCCTAATCTGAGTTCCTGTCCCTTCAGAGATCCATCAGAATCCCAAGGTTAGTGACCTTTTTCTATGTGTTCATGGGGAGTTAACGTATAAGTTGGCGACTGTGAGTCAAGGACTTTTTATACATGTTTATAGAACAGTCTCCAGAAAATTTCAGGCTCTGGTGATTTTGTGTCTACTGACAGGATTTGCTGTTCTTTCTCCACTATGCAGGGAAACTGAAGTGTATCCTGTAATTGGGAAGTCCTCACCAAAGTACCCACTAAGCTAGCAGCTTCTTCAGTTGGCTTGCCACACTCTCCGGTCTTCAACAAACTTTCAAATATGATAACCAAGTCACAAATAATTGTGTGCAGGCAGCTTCAGCCTCCTCCACCTCTCATTTAGCTGTCTTAGTGATAGTGAATTACCTGAAGTTCCTCTCCCTCTAAGAACACCAAGCAGGCAGCTCAGGAGTCACCCGAAAAAGGCAGAGTGAATGATTTCCATGACACACTTGCCTTTGTTCACTGCCTGTGCAGAAGGCCTGGCTCAGGAGATCAGGTGGGATGCCGATCTTTGAAAGCACAGATGAATCTGACTGAGGGACATCGAGTGGGGACATCTTCTTTTAGTGCTCAGGTACCAGAGAAAGCAGCACGTATGTAACTTTTCGTGGGAAGGTGCCACACTGGTGGGCACAGGGGTCCAGGGGGTTGTCCCATGTGCTCCCACTGCTGCTGTCCATGGGGATGTCCGAGCAGTGGTGTGGGCTGGGCTCCCCTGCCAGGTGCACCCTAAAGAGCTGGGAGTACACCCTGTGGCAGGAGTACACAGAACTTTGCTGCCAACTCCCGTGTTTTCAAACACATTTTTTGGTCCCACCTCTTCTTAAACAAAAAAAAGAAAGTGTATATATATATATATCTATATGGATGTTTTTTCCTTTTCCTGTCAGTTGCAAACATTTATGGGAGTTTGCATGTAGGGAGCCGAGGGAGTAGCGGCTGTGCCTCCCTTCCTGCTCATCCAGGGTGCGGCTCCTTATCGCAGCAACTCCCGGCTGCCCAGCAGATCGGGGGGCTGCTCTCCGCTGGGGGGAGGCCAGGGACGGGCAGCAACTGTGTCCAGCTGTGGGCTTATAACAGGGAATAACCCTGAGCACCAGTACAGACTGAGGGTGACCTGCTGGAAAGCAGCTCTGCTGAGGAAGACCTGGGGGTCCTGATGGACAACAAGTGGTCCATGAGCCAGCAGTGTGCCCTGGTGGCCAAAACGACCAATGGTATCCTGGGGGGCATCAGGAAAAGCATTGCCAGTAGGTTCTGGGAGATGATTCTGCCCCTCTGCTCAGCCCTGGTGAAGCCACATCTGTGTCCAGTTCTGGACTCCCCAGTACAAGAGAGACATGGAGCTCCTGGAGGAGGTTCAGATGCTATGGAATAAGGGGCTGGAGCATTTTTCTTACAAGGAAAGACTGAGGGAGCTGGGCCTGTTCAATCTCAAGGAGAGACAACCGAGAGAGGACCTCATCGATAATTATCTGAAGGGAGGGTGCCAAGAGTGTGGAGCCAGGCTCTGTTCGGTGGTGATGAGCTATAGGACAAGAGGCCATGGGCAGAAATTGATGTATAGGAAGTTCCACCTGCATCTGAGGAAGCATTTCTTGACTGTGCAGGTGATCGTGCACAAGAACAGATTGTCCAGAGAGGCTGTGCCCATCGAAGGAGTTATTCCAGAACTATCTGGAAGCAACCTGTTCAGTGTGTTCTAGGATGGTCCTGCCAGAGCAGGGAGGCTGGGCCAGGTGATCCAACGTGGTCCTTTCCAACCTCACCCGTTCTGTGATTCTATGATCATATTAGGTAAGGCTATCAGCGTTTCCAAGAAACAAAACAAGTACATGCGCACTTCAAACACCATTCGGGAATACACAGCGGTATTTCTTTTGCCCTAGAGCACCGTTCCACGCAGCGCAGCACAGCACAGGGAACGCGCACACCCCGCACCATCCCCGCACCATCCCCACACCGCCCCACAGCCTCTCCCCGTCCCGCCCCCGCACCGCGGCTCCCCGCTCGGCCCCGCCTCCCGGCAGCCCCCGCGCGCCGCCCGGCCTCGCGAGACTCTGGGCTCTCGCGACAGCGGGGCGCCGCCATCTTACCCGCTCGCTCGGGCGCTCGCTCCGTCGGGCGCTGCGGCTCAGGGCGGCGGGGGACCGCCCGTCCCGGACCGTACCGCCGCCTCCGCACTCGGCCGCGCCGCCCTCCGGCGGGGGGGAGCCGCGCATCGCCCGGGACGCGCTCCCCGGCACAGGAGCGACGAGAGCGGGACCCGCGGGAAGCAGCCGCTGTTCGACTGGTTCCGCCCCCTCCGTGTCGCTGGGCCTCCGGCCCCTGCCTGGCGGCCTCTGCCGAACCGGGAGGCGGCGGAGGCTGCGGGAAGGCGCGGCGGGAGCCGGCGTGCCGGCCGGCGGGGCGGCGCGGACCCCGCCGCCGGGGCTGCTGCTGCTGCTGGCGGGGAGGCGGGGGGCCCGGGCCGCTCTGGATGGTGGTTAAAATGATCATAGAAAACTTCGAGGCGCTGAAATCCTGGCTCAGCAAAACCTTGGAGCCCATGTGAGTAGCCGCGACCCTTCCTCATCCTCTCGCCCCCTCGAAATGATCGTTCCCCTTGCAGAAGAAGGGGATCCGCAGGGGCGGGAAACGCGGTGCCGGCGGGTGCCGTGGGTCATCCCGGCAGGTGATGCCCTCGCAGCGCCCTCCTGCCCCGGCCGCCGTGTGTGACGGGCTGCGTCGTTCTCCCGCTCTCCCGTCGCCGTTCTCGGCCGGGAGGTAGGACCATCTCTCTCCGAGGATGCAGCTTCCCCCCCTAGCGACCGCGTTCCTCTTCCCTTTGTAGCCCGGGGAGAGCGGGAGCCGCCGTGTGTGCGTGTGCGGCTCGCTGTGCCCCGCGCTCGGCCCGCAGAGGCCGCGTTAAATGAGCCCGGCCCGCCTGTGCAGGGACCTGTTCCGGGAGAGCTCAGGTGCCACTGGCACGTCTTGATGGCTCCTGGCAGCTTCCCAGTAGCATGTTCTACAAACCCGTCGCACACAATTCTTAGTTGTTTTGAGTATCTGACACTGACTGGTTTCCCTTCCCCTAAATAAAAATTGCATCAGTAGAGGACTTGGGATTAGGAGCCCCAGAGAATAATTTGTCTGTCTGTGAATACGTGCGTGGCCTCTAAGCATAACATTCATGTGAGTAAGTGGAGCTGTTCTGCAAATGCGTCTTCCTTCTCTAAATGGTATTTTAGTGGGACTGAGGTGTGAACTTAGTTTTAAAGGTTTATCTTCTGGAAGTATAGTGTCTACAGATGAAAGCATACACTTTTCTTGTCATTCTGAACTACTATTTTAACATGGCCAAATTGAATTGCTGGAGTTTGGATTGAGTTAAATGAACTAGAACTCCTGACTTCAGTCTGGTGTTAACTTTTGTGCTGAGGTGTTTGCGCACTGTAGGTTTTACTCTTGATGAGTTCACATGGGGAGGAAGGAGGGGAAAAATTTGCTTTATGGCTTCCATAGCCATTAGTCAAGTATATCTTATGCTGAAATAAACTGAAAAAGATGCTGGGACATTTTTAGGAGAGCTCCACTTGGGTTCTTCTTTTGTTTGTTCGGGGTTTTTTTTTGGTTTTTTTTTTTTTTTTTGGTGGTGAGGGAGGGGGATAGTGGTTCTCCTTCATTCCATGGGTTCTAATCCAGACCACATTGAAATAGATGAACTATGAATTTATTTTCATTGAATTAGGCCTGCTGCAAATTACACTGAGTGTCTTTGTTATAAAAGGTTTGACGTTTAAGATTTTTATTTTGTGGGGAGAGAAGGGCATCATCTTGTAAAGCTGTAGTTTGGAGAAGGTGAATTACTTTTTCTCTTGGTTCAGTGTAATGCAGTATGTTATGTTCTGGGGTAATAGACTTCCCTAGTTCTCTGCTGCATAATGTTCACTGTAAGTTTCTGGGTACTTTCTTGTGTGGTTATTTTGTTAATGGCAATCAGCAATTCGCTGTCAGTGTTTTGAGTGTGGTGGTTAAGAGGCTTGGAACAGACTCAGATTGGTCCATGTTTCTTTGTTTGAATATTAGACCATGAGCTCTCTTAGCAGTAGTCAGCAGTTAAAGGGTGAAATTGAGATTTTCGGCTTTCGTGATCAGTGAAATTTTCTGCCTTTTTTCTGCTAAGAAGACCAGCATGTATCTGTTAGGTTAAATTGTGGTATATGAGCAGATCAAATGTGGTTGTCGTGTTGGAAAACCATGGAGAGCTAGGGAGATGCTGATCTGGAGGATGATGAGTTCTCTGAATTTTTAGCTTTGGGCAGAAAAAAATCAGCAGTGACTGTCAGTTTTCTGCAGTGTCCTGTATTACTACATTGTTGAATAGATGCTAGAATTTGTGAAGATGCATTGTCCTTTTCTAGCAGTCAGATACTCTTGGAGGTGCTTTTGGCGTCAGCTATCTGAAGTGTGTAACTACAGCTGTAGCTTCTGGCTGTGTGAAAATTTCAATGTGCAGCTACTTGTAAAGAAGTAACTGTTGCGTTACTGGTATAATACGGCACTAACTACTGATTCTCTAGAGGTGTGTTGCTGTAGCCCAAAAATGATTTTTTACTTGTCTTTTCCTGTTAATGAAACAAAAGTGCCAGGTGTTTTTTGTCTAGTGGCTCTTTCAGAAACCTTTAGCTGCAATAAACATAGTTTAACCTCCAAACTACACTAAAAAAGGTCATTATGGAGGTGGTGTCTTGGTGGTTGTAACGGTAGAAGTGCATTTAGGAAGAAACATAAATTTTATACAAACATGTCTATATTTATGTGCTAGTTAACCTAGAGCTGCGTGGTTAGAACATGCTGCACTTTCCAAGTTGCCTTTTCCAAAGAGCTAGCATTTTTTAATCAGGATGTATAACTTATTCCAAAGGCCATAATGCATGTACTTCTGAATTCAGAATTAAAGTATAGCGATAGCCACAAAAATTGTCTCATTTTATCTTTAAACGGTTGTAAAAAATGCCAACTTATTAATATAATGAAACAAGTGTGTTACATAATTATATGGACTGGACATTGTTTGGTTGTTGGACTACTTTTACATAGAGTCTCTGGGAAACACTGTTCATAGACAGGAATGTTAAGGGAGACAAATGGTGGAGGACTTAAGATCTGGAATGTTTTGTCAGTGTAGGTTGTTGGGGTTGTTTGTTTGTTTTGGACTACTCTGATGCCTTTGGCAAAGCCTTGGTGATCATCCATACAAAAAGGCCTTATCTGAGTTTTGTCTTGTTGCATTGAGGCAGAAACTGCAAATGCTGCCATGTGGTAGCATTTGCATAGTCCAGCTCTGTTTGAGGGGTAATAGGTCTCTAGGAGCTTTCGGCAGTTCTTCAAGAAGAGTCTGCTTTTGTGGTTTTGGAAATAATACTTTGTAGAGCTCTGTGTGGTGTACAGAGAATTGCTAAATATACACACAGAATCGTTACAGATACAGCCATGTAGATGTAGTACCAAATAGTACAAATAAAGTGGTGAGAGGCTTTGTGCTGTGGCTACTCTGTGTTTGACTAGAATTATCTTGTATGTTTAACTGTAGTCAGCTCTGTAAAGAAGGCATTTGTTACCAGTCGTCCTCGTTGCTTGCAGACAGCAATGAGCTAAGTTTCTAGTGTTACACACTTTGTTGTCCGTGGCATGATTTCTGTCAAGTGCTGGAAGATAATGTTAGACTTGGAATATAACCGTATGCCTGTCACTTCTGGTTTCCATACTAACAAGGCACTCACTGAGCCTGTCAATTTGATGGGTTTCTTTTCTGCAAGTTCATTCCAGATACTCTGTAAACTGTGTATGTAGTCCTTGCTGAAATATCAGGATCTGGCTTGGCAAAGTTCCTGGAAGGGATTTCCTTAATTGATGTTTCTAGAATTTATTTGGATCTCTACTTGTGAAAAAAAATAGCTTCTTGTACAAATGCTACACTCACAATTTCACTTATAAAAAATTGCAGTCTTCTCCCCCATGTCCTAATTCTCCACTCTGGAAAGTTTCCTTGGTTTTAATTACTTTGTGTAAAATAAATTAAATTCAAATATTTCTGTGGCCTGCTGAATTTTACTTTCAATTTGATTAAGGCTCCCATATCTAGTTTTTTTTCCACTTCACTGTATTTACACATTTGTAGAGGTTTTCTCCTGTACTAAATCAAACTTGAAAAAAAAGATGAAATGCCTACAACATTTATGCACTATTTAGGCATAGCTCATTGAAATGGAACTGTATTTTGTATTGATGAATTCTGTAAGTGAATATGGTGTTGTAACGACTTACATCAGATGGAATAAAATTGTTTGAAGAATGTTTTGAGTATATTTATCAATGGAATATTTTATGTTAAGCAATCTGGTGTTTTGCCCTCACTATTCTTTGTTTGTCAAGCTTTTCAACCCATTTTTTTGGCTTCACAGGTAGCACATGAAAAAGGTTGAACAGTGGTGTAAGGAATATGCTAATAAGCTAGGACATTGAAAGCATGGAAATAAGTTAAAATGAAAAACCTTGTCATTCCTTTCATGGGGCACATCATCCTACCAGTAACACTCATTGGCCCACCATAAGATTTCTGTCATTTTCCATGAAACTTCCTAAGATGTTCAGAGGCAATAAGCATTCTCTTCATTTCACTTTATTAACACTTTGTTAATACATTGCATGAAGCTGTTTGTCACTAAGATAAATAAAGCACAAGTGCACCCCAGTGGTGTATAATTTTTAACACTAGTTAGTTTTGTACATCTGTTATGAAACTTGATAGTCTGTTCACCTGACTCACAGAGAGCTACTATGTTTGAGAAGTCGAGGTTCCTAGCTTAGAGTGCTGATGCTGCTAAGCTTTTGTGCAAAAATATTACATTAATATTAAAAGATTGGTATTATTAGGTATAGTTAAAAATCAGAAAATAAAAAGGAGAAAATTACTCCAGTTACAGGAAGCCTTTTTTTTCTGACAATGAATATCAGCAGTAAAGTGAAACTCCTTTGACTGTATTTCAAGTCACTGAGACACTGTGATGAGTTTTGCTTTCTCCATAGAATGGGTGTTGGAGAGCCAGCAAGCTGACAGCTGTTCTGCCTCATGAGAGCTGTCTTGAGTCTAGGGGTGGCATTCTAGGCTGCCAATTACTGGTTGCAGCTGTATGAACATGGCAGATTTTGGTATCGTAATAATTCAGAACTGACTTAATGGCATCATTAGCTTCAATAGCAGCTTTGGAGGCTGCACTGTTCCTCAGTGTGTTTCTATTGCTTTAAGTACTGTTAGAGAGTTAGTGAAAGTGAGCGTCATAAGAGTGGTCCTTCTCAGCCACAATAGTGTCCTAAGATAAAACTTGGATCTTGCTGAATGAGTTTGTCATTCATTTTACTTACTAAACACCATAGGTTTTCATAGATATTTTAATTTATTTGGTTTTTTTTATTTTTAGTAACAATGCAGTGGTGCAACTGCCTGAATTAGGCTGGCTTCACTGCCCAGTATGCAGTGTACATCTCTCTGCACCCACTCAGCCCTACAAGTACAAAGCATTTCTCTCAGCCTTCAAATACAGCCACGTCCACCTTGGTTAATGTCAAGAACTGAGCAGTATTTTAGCAATCAGTCTTCAGGCAGCAAAACTAGACTCTGAAATTTAGGTTATTAACTCTCAGGATCAGAGCACGATGAATAGCATGCACCTACATGTTATTTCCTTTACGGCAGCACCATTTGTTGCCTGGAGGAATACAGACGTGCTTTTGAGGTTTCAGCGTGTTGTGGTAGTTTAAATTTGTCAAGGAACTAGTTACAGGGTTTGCAGTATCATTTTGGTTTGTGCATTAATTCTAAAACTGAAGAAAAAATCCCTTTCTGTAGTTTCTTTGCATCTGAAAAAAGTAGTGTGTGCATACCACATTAGCTATGTGTTAATAAGGGCTTTTGAACATACAGCTACACCAGGAATGAGTTTCTGCAAACATTTTTAGTATCTATGCCACATATACTGCATTTCTCAGTTAAGGCTAGCGTCTGTAGTTGCCTGGTGTTTAAAAAGTCAAAGTGATTTCTCAGAACATACTGGAAATGGATAGGTTAAAAAATGTTTAATGAATTGTGAAGTATTCAAGTAAGAAGAAGAGACTGTACTGAGAGGTGACTCAGCCAAATTGCTTTTCCTTTTTCAAGTATTATTTACAACAAAAAACTTAAGGCTTAAATTCACCCTGATAGCTTCAGCTTTTATGGTTTATATTTATTTGAAATAGTAGTTTGAAATAATGACTGCAAAAACAGGTGAGGTCAGAAACATGGGTTTTTGAACTTTCCTATGATCTTTGTTGAAATATTCCTTCTCTGATTGAAACAAAATATTTGATTGGGAATTGCTTTCCTTTTTGAAGCTTTTATCTGTTGCATAGCAATTGGAGGTATCCATATAATTCTCTGAAGAGCATATAGAGATCTAGAAAGAAAATTCTTCTATCTACGCCTGTATATTCAATACTATTTATTAAAGCAGGATTACATGAGCAGCCTTCCTTGTTTAATAGTGAGGAGTAGGCACTGTGTATTTTCTGACTTTTGTAGACTGCCAAAAAGTATTCCTAGAGGTAAAAACATTTAACATTGCTAGGAATAATGATACATATTCAGAAATAGGGTATAAGAAAACATGCAATGGTGTTTAATGGTAGCACACACTGGGATGTACTTGCTGCAGTGGAAATGAATTCAGATTACTTGTACCAGCTGGTGTGTGTTTGTTTATTAAAGAAAACACAAAAGCAGGAAGAGGAATTTGTGATTACAGATGCATATTAGTGCTTGCAGCACATGCCTACAGAATGTTGAAGGGATGGAGATAGGGAAATCAGAGTTGAGAAATGTTTTTCTACATGCTTCGATGCATGTGACCATTTTTCTAGTAGCATTATTGTAGGAGTAAAGTTATGTATAAAGTTTTGTCACACTTGTAATACACAGGTTGTGTTTATGGTGAGGGTTGATGTACCGCACTATATTCAAGTTTAGCTAAGGATTGAAACCTGTATTTAATAATTGAAAATGTATATAATTCAGTGAGCAGTAAAATCATTATATAAATTTTTTGTTCATATTTAGGGCAACTTAGAGTATTTGAAATGTGTTGGTGGTATTCTCATTTTTCTGATATATCAGTTAAGGATCTTTCTCTATTATCTTTCAATCTGCAAGAACATAGCACAGTACGTATATTGTATGATAAATCCTTGTGCTATACACTATATTTGCTGCCACCAGCATGGGTGCCTTTCCTTTTTCTCTTTATTTTCACATTACTTGTTAAAAAAATAAAGTCGATTATAAGAGATTATAAGAGCATAAAATGCAAGACAAAGAGGTTTAGAAAACCTGACAAAGCTAGCTCAAAATCAGTGAAAAATCCATGTATGCACAACAAAGACAGAGCAAGCATATTGAGTATTATTCACACACAAAGGCTGCTATTCTCTAAGAAAATACTGTTAAACTAGAGAACATGAGATCTTGTTTACCAGGAAAACTCAAGGCCCCATAATCCAAACCAGTGGATTTTGACTAAACCAGTGCATGGAGAATTTGTACAGAACATTTCAGAATTGAGTGAAAAAGTGGAAAGGAATTGCTTTTCAAAAAAGCTTGCCCCAAACAAAATGAAATCACCTTTTGATTTCTAGAAACTCTTGATAGCAATAAAGAAATTTTCAGGCAGACTTCCTTAATTTGCAGTTTTGTAAACTTTAAATTTATTTTCTGTTTTATGAGGTCTCCTCTTTTTCACCACTTGAGGTTGATAGCAATTTAAGTTTAGCATCATCTTAAAGACATTTTACAAAAGTTTGAAAAGCAATAAAAGATCAAATTATGAATGTGTTAGATCTACTTAAGACACTATCTACAGAAACAATCTTCACAGTACTGTGGAGAAAACAGATAAATTGCTTCTGGTTTTTTTTTTTTCAAGCTTTGAAGAACAGATTGAGAAGAGGAGATTTCTGTTTCAAGTACTTAAAGGACACCAGCCTCTGTCTGTGTAAAGACCATTTGCAGTTTATTTAAAAAAAATAAAAGCACATAAAATCCTAATGTTTGTTTACAAAAGCATCTCCATCTCACTGAACCACAAAACTCACTATATTCATTATTGCTTAAGTAGTGTCAATTTGAAATATTTGCCTGTTTTTTTTTTTAATAGTGTTTGTTAAGTAGTCAAAATTGAAAGCATGTAGATTCTTGTACACACTGAATAACAATAATAGTAGAATTCAGTATGATTGTTTTGCATTGTACATGGATGACTGTACAAGGTGACAAATGTTAAACCGTGTGCATGAGTGCACAGCAAAAAGTGATCCTGTGTTTTGCAAATTAAAACTGCATTTTCATTGAGAATGTTTTCATAAGCATGTCTGTTGGGTGGATGAGTTCAAGTCCTGGGGGTGGACAGGATTGCAAAGATATCAAAAGTCATCATGGCAGGGAAGAAGAAAGCATTAACTGTTCATTATTTTTAAACATCTTCTGCTTTTTATTTGGGGGTTTTGTTTGTTTGTTTTGTGCGTTATGTGGGGTTTTTGGTTTGGTTTTGGGGGGTAGTTTATGATTTATTTTGTTACAGTCTAGGTGGTTTTCCAGAGAGGACTTTATGGTTTTTATCCTGCTCATTAAAGGGGAATTGCTTTAAACTGAGTATGAAGTTGTTGTATAGTCAATGTTGTAGGAGCTGGAGATGTAAAACACATTGTAATAGCTAAGAGCAGTAGGCTTTTGTGTTCTAGACTGACTCGTGGGTTTTTCCCTGCTCCCTTTTTTTTCTTTATTTCTGTTCCCTCCCCCCCTAAATTTTGAGTTATGTATGATTTAAGTAATTTGTAACAGATTTTGAACAATGACAGGTAACTGTTCTTATTATCAAATGAGCACAAAATCTATGGAAATTGAAATTAAAAAAGAAAAACTGAGGATAATAATGTGAAAATTGTCTGCTCCCCACCTGTCATGATGAAAACAGCACATTAATTTTCCATGGCACCTTTCAGCGTTAAACCTGTAAAGTATTGAAAAACTAAGGTGCCATTGAAGTTGCATGAAGAAACATGGAAAAAAGTTAATAACTTTGCAAATTCAAGGACTGAAATGTTATGAAATGCTGGTTTTAGGGCCTGCTGAAAGCTGAGAGAACCCTCATTGCAACCTGTGATGAATACTGTTTGACACTGGGCTTTTAGATAATCTGCTTTGCTGATGTGCTCAGGTGCTTGCAGCGTTACAGTTCTGCTGCTCGCACTGTAGAAGGTTGTGTCAGGTCGTGCACTGACTTGGTGCTTGGATAGTGTTTTCTTCTGGATAAAGAAATTGTTAGACCTGAATGAGGCAAACTAGGTGTGAAAAATTTCTGTCAGTTTGCAGTCTGATTTTTGATTCATGGTACATATTTTCATTTTGTTCATTTAGTGTGTGAGAGTTCTTTTGGAATGTAGACTGATCATGAACTTCTGTTTCCTCTATCAATAAATTAATGGAGACTAACATGAAGCACAGTGGTACGTCCACTAGCAGTCCATGTTGCTTTTTCAGCATGAAATTGTGCTATTGCCTGCTTTTTAGAGAATGCTGGGTTATGTTTGAAGCTGTGACCTTTAACTTCAGGGCTCCGTGTGCTGGGCCCAGGCCATCCATAAGTGATGCTGACAGATTGGCTTCCTTTTCTGAGTGGGTGTTTGCATGGGGTTGTTGCTTGCTGTGCAGGAGATAAGTTTCTCTGGTGAGAGGAATTAGGTGCTGTGATATGTCTGCTTAAGGATTTGGGTTCTTTTGCCCAGTGTCCAAAATAATGCCATTTCAATGATCAACACTTAGATTAATAATTAAGCTTCAGCATTTGTATCTTACTCATTGTGAAAGGGATTTCAAATGTCTTATTCCTTTGTTGTGACTGTTGGGCCTCTATGCTAGAGCAGTATTTGTGTAATGTTCATATTGAGTGCAAAACCCTGACCACAGATTAATTTTTCTTATTGGTTATTTTTGCTAGAAAGCATGTACAATTAGGATCTATTGATGAAGTTTATTTCTACTTGTCATTCTTTAAAACATTAGTACAAACTTTAATCACCACCAGAATAAGCTGTCTGTATCTCATGACCAGTATGCATCCATTCAATACTTGGTTATTTTGTGGGGCCTGAAGTCTTCCTTTGGTACATGCTAAATAAGGAGATTAAGGTGTTTAAGACCAGTGTGTCACCATGTCATGAGTTACTCTTTTTGAAACATGAATAGTTTTGTGCAGTAGTCTCACTTGCTTTGGCAGGCTTTGCAACACCACCACAAAGTTTATTGTAGATTCCTATTTGTGAAACATTGTAAAAATAATATACCGCTTATATTAAATAATGTCCTACTGAATGTGCATACATGGCTTTCTTCATTCTAAATCCTTTGTTGATGTGCATAAGACCACCAACTTCTACGTTGAGGTGCTCTGTATTTAATTGTAGGTTGAATTCTGAACTCAGATGTCAAATGGATAATGGTCCCCTAAATTTCTCTCAATTTTCAGTGTACCTCTTATGGAAGTGTCTGTTACAATATATGAATTTAGGCTTTTGAAACCAAGTTTGAAACTGAAAAAATCAGTTTCGGTATTCATGGTGTCCGTATGTAAGTAATAATAAGAATGTTCAAAAGTGTATTTAGGAGAATACTCAAGGGTCTGATTTTTTATTTTATTTTATTAGTGTAGCATCGATTACTTCTGTAGTCTCACTGTGTTAATTTGCAATTGGATAGACTGACTTTTCCGAGATAATAGTTATTCAGTGTTATATTCAGAATTATTGATTCCATCTTTGGGGAGTTAGGGAAGTATTTGTTGTCTTTGTTTTTAATACAAAACAGGCAGTTGAGGCTGTTCCTTACAAAATAGTTTCTTCTATTTTGCTCTGGTGTTCTTTGTTCAGTATTAGGAAATATTCTAGGCAATTGTTCTCTTGACAAGGAAAGCAATACTTAGAAATATTATATATCTGGACTCTGTTTTAAAAATACACCTGAGTGTTGCTTTGGTAGGAAATGGTTTTGCCCTATATATGTATTGGTCATACCAGTTTCAGACATTTATTACAGTAACTAAATTGCTTTTTTTTTCCTAACTAATTATTTGCAGATGTGATGCAGATCCATCCGCCCTAGCTAAATATGTTCTGGCTTTGGTAAAGAAGGATAAAAGTGAAAAGGAGCTGAAGGCATTGTGTGTTGATCAGCTGGATGTATTTCTTCAGAAAGGTATGGGATTTGTCATAACAATTAAGATTGAGTGAAAATTCTGTCCTGTTCAATTTATTCAAGTAATCATTTACCATAAAATTGGGCTTTGATCTCTTTATTAGCTTTGTTACTTTGTAGATTGTAATTTAATTTCCATAAAGTAATTTAAAAAAACCCAGGTGTATAGGTTAGCATGCATATATTAGGTATATGTTTTGTTAGTACTCACAGAGGGACAGAATTGTAGAATAGTTTGGGTTGAAAGAGACCATAAAAATCCTCTAGTTCCACCCCCCTGTCCTGGGCTGGGGCATTTCGCACTAGACCAGATTTATCAGGGCCTTGTCTGGTCTTAGATGCTTCCAAGACTGAGGCATGCACAACTTCCCTGGGCAAGTATTGAACCTCTGTATTGAACCTCAGATGCTTTATTAAGAGACATTAAATAATTCAAGAATTGAAAACTTTTGTGAAACATTGTTCATTATTGACATGTTTTTTGACTCTGTAAATGTCCTTTTAAAATATAAATTAGGAACATAGTATTTTAAAGAAAATATTCTTTGTTGTTTTAACTTCTTGCTGAATGCTGGTTTTGGTTGCTTGTCTTGTTGAGTTTATTTAATTATTAATATTTAAAGCAAATGTTCACCATGGTTTTGTATAATGCGTATTTGTACACTCTTTACTTCTAGAAACTCAGATATTTGTGGAAAAACTGTTTGATGCTGTGAATACGAAAAGCTACCTACCTCCACCAGAGCAGCCATCATCAGGAAGTCTGAAAGTAGAATTTTTTCAGCACCAAGAAAAAGAGACAAAAAAGGAAGAGGTGGGAATTTATTTTAATTTGCATGTGCATCTTTTTCCTCATTGATGTAATTTGCTTATTTGCTTAACTTAATTGTTTTTATTATTAAGAGTTATTAGTAATTTATTATAGTTTATATCAATAATAATTTATGTTTATTAATAGTCTTTTTAATAATTGCATGACAGCTTTAAAATAGCAGAATATTGGCATGTTGAGCACTGCTGTATGACTTTTTGTAACCCAAGTGGGTGTTCCAAAAGGTAAACCACAGTAGTTTTGCTGAGGCAAAGGTAAATGAAGTTAATGAATAGTGTAGGAGCTGCAGTACAACCTGCATTAGTTCTCTGGTCAAAATTGCTGTTGTAGTTGTGCTGCAGTTTTATTCTCCGTAAATCCTGGCTGCCATTCTAAATGGCAATTCTCATTCCTTCAGCTGCTTGATCCAGATTAACATCCTTTTGTCACAAGTGTTTGTATTGTTCATTGAGCCAGAAGAGTAAGTTTGTGTTTTTCAGTAGCAACCTAGGTTTGCTTATGTGAAAGTGTTTTAAGTGTGAACTGAACTAGATAACCTGCTGATAACAGAAAGTCTTTGGTGTTGCTTGTTGAATATCCATTTCGAATCTTCCCAAAGCCTTTGTATCGTTTTTTATCTACCTACAGTAAAAGCAGCTGTATTTTCAGTGCAGCACTCTAAAGACTGATTATTTTATTTTCTCTCAAACAAGGCTTTTAATATTCCTAGAAATAGAAAGTAGCATGTTATGAAGATTCTCTAGTTACATTAGAGACTGAAATATTTAATTGCAGTATTACTGCTGATTGCTCAGTGTTCGGAGTTGTTGGTTTTATTTGATTATGCAGAAGTTTGCATTTTGGTGTACTCATGTTTTGATCTAATATATATACACTTTGAATTCAGATCGTTAAAGAGGAAGAACGAGAGAAGAAGTTCTCTAGAAGATTAAATCACAGCCCTCCTCAGTCAAGTTCTCGCTACAGAGACACCAGGTGAAAAATTTTGCTTAAGCCCTTGTATTATATCATTATTCAGATGGATTTGGATTGTTGACTGACTTAAATAATTTGCTTCTGTGTTGTCATCTAATAAGCCTGAAAAGGTGACTTCTATTACTTTTAGGCATATGTAGTTAAGTGACGAGTGTGTGTCAGTGTAACCTGTGTCTTGAGTTGTGCACAGCTGTCATCCTTGGAGTTTTAGGAGTAATTCTGGTGTTAGATTTGTGATTTACATTGCTGTATCTATTCTGCCTGATACTGAGTTTGAATTTTCATTTAGAAGCATTCCCTCCAATAACCAAAGTTATTGTTCATTTCCAACTTGGGAAATACACAGTATTGTGCAGAAACATAAATTGGTATTTGTTTTTAAATCTTAGGTGTAAAAATAAAACAAATAAGTGAAATTAATTTTAAAATACTTCTGAGAGGAAAGGAGTAGCCATAAGCTACATGCAATTTGTAGCTCTTCTCTAGTTTTCCATTGACATTTCTTAAATTTTTAAAGTAGTTAAGATTCCAAACTACAGCTTCATAATTCTTGTAATTAACCTCTAATACTTCATTTCTAGAAGCCGTGATGAAAGGAAAAAAGATGAACGTTCTCGGAAGAGGGATTATGACCGAAATCCTCCCAGAAGAGATTCCTATAGGGATCGATACAACAGACGGAGAGGGAGGAGTCGGAGCTACAGCAGGAGTCGAAGTAGGAGTTGGAGCAAGGAGAGGTTGCGGGACCGTGATCGAGACCGCAGCAGAAGCCGGAGCAGAACGCGAAGCAGAGGTACCAACAGTTGGTCTCTAAAATACGGTGAATGTTTTCTACAAAATTTAGAAACTAAACTTGAAAACTGTGTTCAAAATGTACTAGATTTTCCTTTATTGTTCTTGTTCCTTCATTCAAATTTGACTGTGTTGTCTATGGAGATGAGGCTTCTGTGATTGTTGTCAATTCTTGTTTTCCTCTCTTATGCTCTGTTCTTTGTATTGAGGGTCTCTGCTGTCCACTTTTAAGCATTCTTGTAAGACAGGCAGAAAAGTACAAGTTATTTACGTTTCATTAAATTTAAGAAACTCAGAATCTGGTTTAAGGAGATACAGAAATTAATACTCATCTGCAGAGGTGGAACTGGCAGAGGATGCCTGTTTGGCAGTAAATGACTTGACAAGCAGATCAGTACAACTCAAGACTTATGGTCTTGTCTCCTCTTCAGTGTCATAGGTGAAGGGCTGAAATCATTACAGTAAATATCTGTGTTTGTGCATATATCTGTAGGACTTAAGGCTTCAGTGCAGTAGTTTGTTGAATTAAACTTCTTTATAAAGGGGGTTGCTTTTTCAGGTGAGAAGAGTGTTTTTTCACTCAATGTTTCCTTATGGTAGATTGGAAAAAGCAATGGAAGTAATTTTATATCTTTGTTCTGTCTTAGACAACGTACGGGTAAAAACAGTGTGGTAGAACTTTCCTGTGTATTATTTTTCTTTCTGTGAAACAGACATTGGTAACTGAGCCTTAAAACTAGGAATGTGGATTTCTGAAAATATGAGACCAGATATTTTCCAAACAATTTATTAACAAGCAAATGAAATAGCATGCAGCAGTTTAACTAAAAGATTACAACATGATTAAGTCTTAATTTAAAAATTATTTGCATAAACTGAAATGACAATACCTTATGGACACTATTTCATAGTGAAAACTTTGTTTCTTTTTCTTAGAACATGAAGAAAAGTGTGTTTTACCACACTGATGAGCCATCTTTTAAGATATTTCATAATACTCCTTTAATGTGGAGTTAAATTTAAGTCTATTAACTTACGTTGTGACATAACTGTTCTGTCTTAAATGGGATATTTTCTGGTTTTTGGTGGTAATACTAGAAAGTGAAGAGAATAGTTTATATGTATTCAGAATAAAAGGCCATTTTACTTGCTGTATCTGCCCAGGAGTGTTCCACACCTGTCAAGCATTATTATTTCACCTATTAAAGCAAAGCTTTGCATGCAATAAATATATCCATTTGAGTGGAACAGAAAATGAAGATCAACAAAATGAAGATATAACAATAACATTGTCTTTTAACATTAAAAATTTGTATCGTGTTTTCAAGTGATGGTTACCCTTTTCTTGCCATTGCTTCCCTTTATTCAACAAAACTTTCCATCTGAAGTTCTTAAAATATGTGCATCACTAAAAAAGATATACTCTGCCTGAAGCTCAATAGAGTATCTGCTCTACTGTGGATATAGTTGTTATTAAAATAGCCCAGGGTCTGACTATGTACTTCACAGATTATTATTTTTCTGGTTAAACCTTTGGAATGTAGCATCATGGAGTAGTTGAGGCTAGAGGAGATCTCTGAAGGTGGTATAGTCTTCACATCCTTTATCAAAGCAAATAAACTGAATCAGGTTACTTAGCATCAGCTAAATTATTGTTATTTTTTAATTTTAAATTATAAAGAACTCCAAGGGTGGAAACTCCACAGGCACTTTGGGCAACCTGTAAAACATTTCAATTATCTTGTATGTGTACTGAGTTGATGTGGAGTAAAGATACTTAGAGAGTAGTGGCTGCTTCTGGTGAAAAGGTGGATAAGGAATTATGCAATACAATTTTTATTTTAATTTTTTTTGTTACAGAAAGGGATTTGGGAAAGCCAAAATATGACATGGATAGAACAGATCCTTTAGAGAACAATTATACTCCAGTTTCTTCTGTGACGAATATTTCATCTGGCCACTACCCTGTCCCTACATTGAGCAGTACTATTACTGTTATTGCTCCTGCTCATCATGGAAATAACACTACTGAAAGTTGGTCAGAGTTCCATGAAGAGCAGCTGGACCACAACTCCTATGGAAGACCTCCGCTGCCAAAGAAACGCTGTAGAGATTATGACGGTAAGTACATTTTAATTTTTTAACTGCTTCCTACAGCTGTGATAGTCCTCTTTCTGAAAACATTGAGGTAATTCACCCTTCTTTTTCTGATCTCTAGTACAGTGGGACTTTTCTATTGCACAGTTCTTGATTGCAAATTTTGAACCACTTCTTAATTGAGTTTAGACAGCTTGATCTTTTAGTGTTTGTATTTTTTTTTATACTTGGTAGGATTATTTGCTGTAAATGAAAAATAATATATTAAAAATCTATTTAAAAAAAACCAAACAGTTTTACTTAGGTTTTCTGTCTTATGTCATGTTCCAGCCAAATACTGTATTTGATAGTTTTGACAATGGCAACACCTTACTGATCTAATCCTATTTCATTCTGTCCTATCTAGGAGACAATTTTTAACTAGAAAGGTCTAGAGCTGAAACTTCCCTGGCTCATGTTAGACCATCATTTCTTTCTGTGTAGGTGTTTCTTAAAACTGGCTAGGTTTTTGCTTATCTCTGTCTTAAACTTTCATTTTAAATGTCTTGTGCCAAAATAGGCACAGGAGGCTGCTACAGTTGGCAATTCCTTAACAAAATTCAGGTGGTCAATCTGCACGTTCAGGAGAGTTGAAATCTCCTCATAAAGTTGCTTCTGAGGGACTTTGTTGTTGTTATTGTTATGTACCACAATGAGAAGTTCAAGTTCTAGGCCAGTTTACATTCAGAACTCTGATTATATTTTTTTTTTAATTAAAGAAAATGGAAAACTGAGCTTTCAAGTATTTGCAGAGTTGTACTTCCAAAGAATAGCTTTGTCAATGTACATCACAGCAATGCTGTGGAGCAAGTGGAATTTTGAATGTGTCATTTTGTTTCGAAGTTTTCTCTCTTCAGTGGCTACATGGTTCCATCATACTGCTCTTGCTACCTACACTTTCAAAGGTTCAGCTTTACCCTCTGCTAAAATTTTTGTTTTGTTTCTGTTTTGGTTTTGTTTAATGTGCTCTATAACTCTTCCTGAAGATGAGGTAATACATGCTGCTTCCCCACATTATGTTTTGAGGAAGTGGGCGCTCCTCTTTCTTCCTATTTTACCAGAAGGTGTTTCACCCTTTTCCCTGTATTGCATTGACTGGTATTTTTGTGTTGTTTGTTTTTGTGGACACTGTTGCTAAATAGATAATAATAGAACAATTTGGGCTAGTAGGCCTCTAAAAAACTCATCTAGTCTAGCATCCCTGCAGTGAGCATAGTCGCCTTCAACGAGATCTTGTTGCTCAGAGCCCAGTCCAACATGACCTTGAATTCTCCAGGGATGGGGCATCCACTACTTTCTGGGCAACCTCTTCCACTGTTTCACCACACTCATTATAATAATTTCTTATTCTTATATTGGCTTTGAATCTACCATATTTTAGTTTAAAACTATGACCACTGGTCCTATCCCTTCAGGTCCCACCAAAAAGTTCTTAGTACTTAAAGCTGCAGTGAGTACTTAAATTCACTGCTCAGAGCCTTTTTATCTCCAGTCTGAACAAGCCCAAACTCTCTCAGCCCTTCCCCATAAAAGAGGTGCTTCAGGCTCCTGGTAATTTTTGTGGCCCTCCTCTGACCTGCTTCTGTTTGACTTGTGTGTAAAAGAAAAGGAGTGAATGCAAATTCATTTTTATTTATATATATTTAACATTTACAAATGCATACGTTATATGTAAATAATGAATTTTGCTCCCAAGTAATCGCATTAAACTGTGCCAAATGTTTACAATGCTTCCTGACATAATTGCAAAAGAGGAAAAAAATGAGTGAATTTGCTCATGTTGGAATTTCGTAATATTAACTTCTAACTTTTCATAGGGGTTTCTCAATTCTAGTATCTACATTTTTGCTTAGAAGCAAATTGATTTTGTTAATGTGATGATGTCTAGATTTCATTTTTGCTTTCAGAATTTTTTATAATTCAGTGCAGAACTAGTTCTTCAAGAACGATTCAAAACATTTATGCTGGCAAGTTTCTGCCGTGTCCATGTGCGTTGACTGTTAAGAATAAAGTTAAAGATGTGTAATTAATTTAATTTTCTTATCTAAGCTTCTGCTGGGATGTGGAGCTCTTAATTTATAAACTGCCACATAACACATTGAATGTTTCGTATCTGTCCTGAATCTAGCTACAGCTGTTGAATACTAACATCAGTTCTTTTTGGTGTTTCAGAGAAGGGTTTCTGTATGAGAGGAGACATGTGCCCTTTTGATCATGGAAGCGATCCAGTAGTGGTAGAAGATGTGAATCTTCCTGGCATTCTGCCTTTTCCAGCACAACCCCCTGTTGTCGAAGGACCACCTCCTCCTGGACTTCCTCCCCCTCCACCAATTCTGAGTCCTCCTCCTGTTAACCTTAGACCTCCAGTACCACCACCAGGCCCCTTACCACCTAGCCTTCCACCTGTAACAGGTAATTAAAGAAGATTAAATTCCATTTTTTAGGCGAAAAGCTTGGATCTTACTTGAATTGTACACAGTGCAGCAAGCTGTTTTGAAGAATCCCAGCTGTATTACATTATAGAAAGTTGAACTGTGCTCTGCTGTTGCATAGCTTATCTCAAAATCACTCTTTTTGATGATAATTCTTGCAGAGATGGTTGTTGTAGAATCTTGCACACTAAATGTGACTCTTTAGTATGGAATAATATTTTCATTGTATTTAAGCAGAAGTATGATATCACAAAATTTAATTCCTTGAATATTATGGAGAAGTTGTCCAAAATTGGCTGTGGATAAAAGAAGGGAACATCCTGAAAACAACAGATCCTTACTGTTTAATTTATATTAATAGAAATAGTGTTAATTCATGACCACATCAAATTTATACCTGAAAATTTAATTTGGGACTAATTGTAAAACTAAACTTGTAAAGTAACTAAGAAAAATTCTCCACTTTGTTTATTGTTTCACTGGAAAAGTGCTTCAGCTGAAGCACTAAAAATTACATGAAAACCTAACATGCTGGACTGTCGTTTATAAAGTGGTTGAAGTTTAATGCTCAGTTGACTTGTGTGGTGTAAAAGCTGTTATGTTAGTTTTATGTAATTATTCCTTTCTCTCTTTTTTTATTAACCTAGGTGTCCCACTTTGTCAAATTATTCAGGAGTAATTTATATTTGATACTGATTAGAAATTTCTTAAACTGTTTTAATTTTTTATTGATGGTATATTTAAGAAAGATATGAATGAAGGTATTAATTTCAGTGAATATAGAGTGTAGTCTCGTCTGGGTTGGTCAATTCCACTTACATGCTATTTTCAAATCTGCTTCACAAGTTCAGATATATAATTTTATAACTTCTTCTGAAACCTTCTCTTCTCAATGATTAAACTGAAGATTGGACTTGACCGCTTAGCTTTGAGGGTGTTACCTTATGTGTTATAAAAAAAGTCAAACCAGTCGCTGCCCATGTCCTGATAGGGAGCTATTTCAGGAAATTTATACAAACCACCACACCAACAAAACAAAAAACCCCTCAATTTTTCGAATAGTTCCATTAGAGTTGAAGGTTTCTTCTTGGGTATTTGGAAAAAATAATTTCAGTCAAATTAGTTATTGTTATCATAGAATATTTTTGTTATATTAAAAAATACCTTTTTATTTTAAAAATAAGATATGTTTCTTTGATCAGCTTTTTTCGAGCTTTAAAATCCTTCTGTTAGTAAAGATGAATGCTGGGCTAGGAATTGAATTTTGCTTGTAGATAGAATGTGTTCGGAGAAATGTTAAATGATTCAAATGCTTTTCTCTCTAATCCAAGTTCTGAGTCATTTGATGTTGGGGGTGGTTTGGGAATTTGTGGTACAGCATCAAGTCTGCAGATGTGCCTTCTCAGCCCCTTTTTTCTTAAACAGCTTTAAAAACATTTCAGATCAATCTCCTTATGAGTGGAGTCTAATGAACATGTATTGGATAATAAATGAATGCAGTGTTTTCATTTGTTTTTGACAGGACCACCCCCTCCCCTTCCACCATTACAGCCTGCTGGCATGGATGCCCCCCCAAACTCAGCAACCAGCTCAGTTCCTACTGTTGTTACCACGGGTATTCATCACCAGCCGCCTCCTGCTCCACCCTCTCTTTTTACAGCAGGTGTAGTACTGAGGCTTTGCCCACAAGGTTTGCTAAATAGAATAACATTGATTCATATTATAGTATACTTTATAGAAATTATAATGTCGTAGTTTGGGAGAATAAGTTTGTATCATATAGACGTGGCAGTAAATTAACATTCTTCTTTTCAGACTTAGTTCAAGATGGAAGTAAAATTTGCATATGAAGTGTGAATTTTGACTGGAGAGTAATATTTTCATTGTGTTTAAGCAGAGAACTTGGCACGATGGTTTTTTATGATAGTGGTTATTCAACTCTTTTATTGCAACTCTATCTTGTAATTAAATTAAATATTGTATTTGAAACCTTAGGGGTTTTAACTGCAATTTATTTTAATTAGACAATTTTTTTGTTACCAGAAACGTATGACACAGATGGCTATAATCCAGAAGCTCCAAGTATAACAAATACTTCAAGACCCATGTATAGACATAGAGTACATGCCCAAAGACCAAATTTGATAGGACTCACATCAGGTGATATGGATCTACCACCCAGAGGTATGCTCTCAAAGATATACTTGGTTTAGCTGATTATATTAATGCAGGTTGAGGAACTTTCCAGAGAATACTGGAAAATACTGCATTTTCCTAAAATCTTCTGGAATTAATAGATGTTTAGTTGAATAGGGAACTATGTTTATAATTGCTTTATTTGCATTTTTACAGGTAAAATGAAATCTCTCAATAGAGAATTACAGAGTTTACTCTTACCTGTAGTAACTGGTCACTTTGTATATCTTTCTTACAGAAAAATGTTAATGTTTCTGTAGTAGAATCTCAGGGTGATTTTTACTGCAGAGAGGAGGGACTCATTTTTATCTGGTAGCAGTTTTATGCATGAATAATCTTAACCTCGCAGTTCCTGTGGCTCTGAGAAGAAGCAGCAGCACGCAAAATAAGAATGGAAAAGGGATAAAACCATTTTTAATGTGGTTTTAATTTGTGTTTGTATGTATTTCTGTTTAATCTTACTATGTTTCTGTTGGTATATTTTCAGTGAGGAGTCCCCCAGTGTGATTCCTGTTCTTCAGCAAAAGTGACTCCTTTCCCAGTCCATCCATAAATCTTGCTCCTAGGTGTTAGTGTCCTGGAGTACTGTGCATTTCCTATCATGCCCATTTTTGTGTGTGCCATCTAATGGTAGAATGAAGGTGTTAGCTGGAGTGGTGTGAGCCTCAGAGTATTATTGCATGGGACATTGTGAATCATTGTGAATCAGAGTGCAGTCATCTCGAGGCAGATGCCTTCTCTCACACCTGTTTTGTTTTCTGTATGTGTGATGTTACTGTGACAAAATGAGTGCTATTAGCTATTTTGAACTGTCACAACATCTGTTTATAGCTAAGAAATCTATGACCAAGGTTTGATTCAGTCAGAACAAGACTCATAATAATTTCAAAATAAAACAATTGTGCTTTTCAGTGCAAATTCAGAGCAGAGTACCTTTTTGCAATCAAATGCATAGAAAATAAATTCTAAAAAAGTAAAATCTTCTCATCTGTTTACAGAAAAACCTCCTAATAAAAGTAGTATGAGAATAGTGGTAGATGCTGAATCCAGGAAAAGAACAATTGGTGCAGGGGATGGTGGAGTTCCTACAAAGAAGACTTGGTTTGACAAGTGAGTGACTGTTAACGGTGTTTGCTTAAGAGTTTGAATTTAATGAACCTCTTCACTGTGGTCTCTATAAATTGCTAGAAGTGAAATTGTGAGTACACTGATGGTACTGAAGTAAATCATGCTGTAGTGTGATCTGTATTTCAGTGTCTTCTATCAAAGGTAGTATACAGATAGATGAAGTTGCTTTGGATGATACTGAGATCTGTTCTTTGTAAGTTGGTGTGATCTAAGAAACAGGGAAGGTGCAATGTGATTATTGTTAGAGATGTATGATTTTAGTTGTGAAATGTGAATTTTATCACTGCTATTTTGGTTTGAGTTGCCAGGTATGTTACTGAGAAAAAAACCAAGGGTGCAAGATTAGAAGCAATTTTAAGAGATTGCTGGGAGTGAGGAGGGCCTTGAAGTAATAGTTTTGTGAAAAAGTAGTGGGGAAATTTCATGGAATAGCTAAGAAACAGTTTTTTGGAGAGAAGTGGAAGTCAGGAATTACTGACATGAGCAAATGAATGTGAATTATCTCACAGATTTATGTGCTGGGGTATGCTGAGAATATCACTGGGGAAGATGGCAGGTATATGGGTGTGTGTCCTGTACTCTTCTTCACTTTTCTACAATTTCATTATTTTTTTGAGTGTGCAGATCTTTTTGTCTCATACAAACGTGCTTCTCTGTAAGCATATACAATTTAACATTGTGTTTGCTAGTTTGCTATGGATTTCTGGCTTGATTTTTTATTTGTTGCAGGCAAAATTTTAACAGAACAAATAGTCCAGGTTTCCAGAAGAAAGTGCAGTTTGGAAATGAAAATACAAAACTTGAATTGCGAAAAGTTCCCCCAGAACTTAACAACATCAGCAAACTTAATGAGCACTTCAGTAAGTTTGGAAACTTAGTCAACTTACAGGTAAGAGTCAACAAAGAGAAAGCATTATGCTCTGATATAAAGGTAGTGGTAGTTGCAAAAAGCAGAATGCCATGTTTTTTTCCTGGCTCCCTGAAACTCTTTATTAAATTTCCTAACTTGTTTCCTAGTTCCCTGAAACTCTTTATTATTTTCCTAACTTGTTTCTCTAAAAAGATCTCATTGTTTTTAATGATATTGCCATTGAAGAAGCAAAAATGAAATGTTCTAGTTATCTTTTGAAAAAATGTGTTCCTCAGAGATAAGGCTTTTAAGAGACATTGTTTAAAATATTGAAAATTTTGGGTTTTTCTCAGCCATTTTCTCAAGTTTGAATCTGTTATCATAAGCACTCTGAATATTTGGATATTGTAAATACAGAAAACCTCTATTTCTCATCCAGAAAGCAGTCCCTGTGACATAATTTCTTTCTAGTTCCACGGTAATGATGGTTTGTCCCTTAAAATTACTTTGGGGCTTGTTGGAGTCCCCCAATATGCAATTGAAGAGTGAGAGAACTAAAGCCTGATGTAGGCTGATGTTATGTATTGTAGGCTGCACTTGTAATATCAGTATTTCATACCCAGCCTCTATGCTGCTCTGTGTGACCTTTCACTGTGCTTCATTATCAACAAGTTTCAGATGCTACCTTGCATTTTTCTAAACCTTTTTTTTGTTTGCCTTGACGGCTGGAATAAAGGTGTGACAGCATTTTTGTATGTACTTAGGTGGTACAGAATGCACCTTCTGTGCCTGTCTGACCACTGGAGGGATTTTAAATCTCTCTTAATTGTTAATAAATGTTTCTTAAGCCTTTCTGTAGTTTACCTGAGAATATGGGTGTATTAGCAGGCAATATTATTCATTAAGACAAGTAAAATATGAGTGTGTACGGAGACACAGATATATATGGACATTGCAAGCTATGCTCTTCTTGCAAAGAGTATAATCTTGGCTTTTGAAGCAAAAGAATGTGTTAATGCTCAGAGGAGGGAAATCAAAATGAGCTTTGCTGTCTAGCTCTGGTATTAGATAGGACATTTACTATTTGATCCCTGTATTTTTTGTAGTAATTTTCTTTATTTGGCTGATGCTTCCTGTTTTCTTATAACTTAACTAGTCATTTTTGCAAACAGAAATACCGGTTGACTGGGAGTTTTGCTTTACTTTGTTTGTTTGAGGTGTTTTAACTATTCTTAAAGTTTATTAGCATAAACTCAAGGTTGATTTTGACACCAGACTTTTCAAATGGCCTCATGAATGGGAAGTATTTATGTAATGACACATACTAGATGTAAATTGTAAGCTTGTAAGTCCAAAAGCTGATGATTTAATGATAATTTAGACACAAATGAGAATCCTCTGTGTGGTAAGCTTTGTTCTTCTGTTTTAAATCTTAGGTTGCATATCAAGGTGATCCAGAAGGTGCCCTTATTCAGTTTGCCACACATGAGGAAGCAAAGAAAGCTATATCAAGTACAGAAGCAGTATTAAATAATCGTTTTATTAAAGTTTATTGGCATCGAGAAGGCAGCGCACCGCAAATCCAGACTACCACACAGAAGGTAGAGGATTTAAGTCTGTTCTAGCATGTTATGTAAAATATAATCTGCAAAACATTTTTAAGAGAATGTTTATATCAAGTAAGTTATGTCCTTTTGAAATAGTGACTACTAAATGTAAATAATTTGCAAAAGTCACTCTTTGACCTCATATACAACATTCAGTAATTTACTAACATGATGAGACTGGGGGTATTTAAAGAAAGACCTTCAGTGACTTCTAGTGTATTCCACTCTGTTACCATCTCAAGCAAGATTTGATGCAGCTCTCTGCTAAGTAAGGTCTATTTTGCTTTAATTAGTATAGGCTTTTTATTTCTTCTGCTGAGCATAAGAAAGGCAGCAGAGTTATATTTCTTTTCATATAAGATGACCTCCATTTTCTTCCAAGAGGTTCTGGTTTTCCCTCTTTTGTATTTCCTTTCCTGCTGAGTATGCATATTGTACAAAGTAGCAGAAGAATTTGTTTTACACAGACACCCCTATGGGTATACCCAGGTATGCACACATAGATCTAAGGACTTGTAAACAACAGTTGAAGAGGAGAACTGCATTAGAGAGGCTAACTTTCTAGGAAGGGTTCATGGACATTTTTAAGTAGGGAAGGTAGTTGCTGATCTCTGTGATATCCAGGGAGAGAATTGTCTGACAATGGATTGGCATCACAAGAGGTCCAGACTGGACATGAAGCATCTCTTTACTGAGAGAATGGTCAGACAATGAAACAGGTTTTCTAGAAAGGTGGCTGATGGCCCCAAGCCTGTCAGTGTTAAAAGAGTTGTTTGGACAGTATCCTTAGCAATGTGCTTTAACTTTTGGTCAATGCTAAAGTGACCAGGCAATTGGACTAGATGATTGTTGCAGGTCCCTTACAACTGAAATACTCTAGTTTACTTTTTTTTATTGAATTGCAGAGGAGCACCTTTTGGAAGTTGTCATGTTCATTGCAGCATTAGCAACGTGTAAAAAAAAAAACAAACTGCAGTTACTGTTGTGAAGGGTAGATTTGTAACTTGTGTCAAGCCAAATCAGACTTGTCAGCAGTACAGTAGTGGCTGCACTCAAGGGGAAGAGGAACCCTGAGTTCTCACTGGCTCTATGAGTTAACTGAGTAGAGTCTTCTCAGGTGCTGGTGTAGCAAGTCCTTAAAAATGTTTGTGTATCCTGTTCTATTGGATTGCCATCAGTGTGGAGCAGCTTCAAAAATATGAGACAGGCTCTGTAGAAGAAATGGTCACTTAATTATATATGGTGATGTAATGCATGAATAACTCGTTAGAGGATTCTTTCAACTGCTGCTCTGAGTTGAGAATTCCTGCTTTCGGTGGTTATCATCATCATTCAGAATCAGTGACCTGGTTTTCCATGGCAATCCTGCTGTACAGCATTTTAAGTTTCCTTTGTCTCATTCTTTCTGAGAAACACCCTGATTTTTATCTTCAAAAATTCGGTTTTAATGACATCTGTCTCACTATCTTCCCTGTTATTATCCTTTCAGTCTTATCAGTATCCTTAATACTTTGTCTAAAGTAGTGTTGCTCAAAATGGTGTTTATTTTCTAAGCTTGATTTTCATCTCAGCCAGAAGAGGGCAGTGGAGGACGTCATTTGCTTTCCTACAAACATTCCCTCTTATGCAGAGGACAGCTTGGGCTGTGCTGCCAGCTTATTTGCTGATTATGCAAGTCAGTGTATTATTGAAATATTAACTTTATATTTCCAACCAAACATTCAATCTGTATATTTGTTATTTTTAGTACTCCCATAATTTTTAGTGGTGTTAACAGCTTCCAATAACACCACCTTTAGCAAGTTAACTTTGCTCATCTGCGAATTAACTCCCCTTAGTCCTGGGGACGGTATTAAATATTTCTGCCTCACCAAGAGCAGCCACCCAGCACATGTCAGCAGACTGCATTTTGAAATATGTTATCAGCCACAGAATGCACACAGTAACAAGAAAGCTTCTAACAGGAAATTAAAAGTTTCAGTACAATGCTTTTATGTTCTTCAATCTTCTACACCAAGATATAACATTTAACAAATTGTTGAGTCAGTAAACAGGTATTTTTTGTTCATAAGTGTTTCAGGAGCATGAATATTTACTTCTCATTGAAATTTATATTTGGTATTTATATCTATGGATAATTAATGGGTTAATTAATTTCACCTGTGTTTGTAATGGCTTCCAACCAGATTTTGTCTGTCAGGTACCAAAGACAGGCTTTTGAGTTTTCTTCAGTATAAAGTCAGTTGACTTTAAATTGTCCCTTCAGTAGTATCTGGTCCAGCACAATTTCTTAGCCATTGCTATTTTATCAGCAGGATTACTTTAGAAAATTTTTGCTGTAGAACTTCTGAGAGCGATGGAAGTACTTGGGTAAAGGTGCTGGGAGTCAACTACAATAAATCATCAAATAAAAGGCTTCTGCCAGGAAACAGAAAATAATATGCTCTCCACATCTGAGATAGATAAAGCAGGAAGTTGTGGGCGTAAAAGGCAGCACAAAGAGATTTAGGTTAAATATTAAAAAAAACATTTTCCAATGCCAAAGCTTACTGTAGCACTTTTATCTAGAGAGGTGACAGGATCTTTTTCATTGGAAATCTGTAAGAGCAAAATAGATAGATACTTGTCAGTAGTGGCATAACTGACTTTGCCCTACAGTGGAGAAATGGATTAGGTGACCTTCTGAGAGCTATAAATATGACAATAAGCTTGCTTGGAAGCATATTTTTCGGTCTTAACTGTTGAATGTTTTTGTCAAAGGGAAAAAAGGAAAGGTGCGAGCTGTCAGGGTATATCCATGGTAGATTCAAAGATTATCTACTCTCTTTTCTTTTTCTTCAGTCCTGACTGCATGTTTCTATATCCTTTTTTTTCAGTTTTGTCCAAGATAAACACATAGGAGATGAAAAGTGATATATCACCATAAAAAGTGGGAGTCTTTGTGATACAAATTTGTATTCTTTTTTCATAACTAAATGGTTGATGGTCAAAGAGTTGTGAGAGGAATCAGAAGACTTGTTTATTGCATTTCATTTTGTTCTAATAGGTAGAATTTGAGTTAGGCTGAGTAAATATAATTAATAGAAATAGATCATAGTTGTTTGGTCATTTCTGTGAGCTGCAATTGCAAAATGGATGTTATTGTCACTCATGCTACACAAATATTCAGTATAACATAATAAATCTCATGAAGTGGTTGTTTATCTGATCAGGTTAAAAAGCCATTGAATGGTAGAAGGGAAGAAGCATAAACATAAATTCCATTGTAATTTCATTGTGCTGTAACTGAATGACATGTATAGCAGCCTTTTAATCTCACGCAGTGCCTTTTGGGGTCTGGGGCGGTGTTCCAGGTGATCCAGCCTTTGGTGCAGCAGCCCACTTTGCCTGTAGTGAAGCAGTCGGTGAAGGAGCGGCTCGGCCCAGTACCTGCCAGTAATATTGAACCTGCAGAAGCACAGGGTGCCAACACAGAAGTTGCTCAGGTTTGTATTGTAGTGAGCAATTCAGTTGCCAATTCTTTCTGAAATGGGTTCTGTAGTGTATGAATGTACCCGATACTTCTGTAGTACAAGTACACATTTACTACTTCAAAGTGCTTACATTGTTAGTGATGTTTTCCTGTTAAAGTTTTCCTCAGTACAATGATATTTGGCTTTTTTTACCTGAGCATGGTACTTAATTTTTTTAGTATTATCTCTTTTTACATGGTTTAAAAAAAAAACTTAAAGGCTCTCAGACTGTTTCAGGATTGTTGTGTTATATTGCTGGTGTCAGATTTCAAAATAAAGTGAGTCTTTAGCCAAAGAACTAAATGCTAATTTTTTTGAATGTGTATATATTTTATCTGTTAAACACCTAAAACCGTTAGAGAATGAAGCTCTGTATCTAGAAGAATTTTCAGAATTTGTACATCACCCTTAATAAAAGGAAGAATGCAACCACAGTATCATTGTGAATAATGACAGAATGTTACTTGCATTAGAAATAGTCTTTAATATTTTATTATATTTGCAATATTTCATTATTAGCATTTTGCCATCACTTTGGATCACTTCTGAGACCAGCAGAAATCAGAACACATTTGTAGTTTAAATTCAAACAACTTTCTGCATTTGCTGCACATGTAATCTGCAAATAGCAGATTATAGAACACAAGAACTGTAGTGTATTTAAAAGGGCCTGTGCAGATAATCCTCTGCCAGCTAGCATGTCTTGGAGTTCTGGCTAAAAATATGTAGGATAATCTTTGATTCCAAATTTGGCTTCATATTTGTCTTACCCAGTAACAGATTGTTGGGGGTTATTTTGTTGGGGTTTTTTTGTTTTTATTGTTTTAGTTTGGGGGTTTTTTTTTGTTTGTTTGTTTGTTTGTTTGTTTTTACACAGACATATATTAACTGCAAAATCAAATATGTAAAATTAATTTTATCATCTGTTTGAATATGTTTCTTGTATTGTTGCCTATAAGTCTGTGGTTTTATTAAATATTTTTTCTAAATTGCTGATGCTTGTAGCGTACTATTACTTTGCTTTGTTTTCTCAGAATGTGACTAAATTATCTGTGAAGGATAGACTGGGTTTTGTGTCAAAGCCAGTTACTCCAACAACTGAAAAGGTAAGAAAATGTCTCATATTCTCTTCTCTCATATTTATTTTCAGTAGAATTAGTTTTTTTATGAAACCTCTGTGTCAATATTATTTCATAACTATGAATAAAATAATTTGTGAAGGATTAGTTTTAGGAAGCATGATAAATCAAAACTCAGCAGATGGCTAAATGATTATAAGAAGGACAAAAGCTGCTATTTTGTGGATTTTGTTTAAGCTGTCAGGTTTCTTTTATTCAGTCATAAAAAGAACTTGATATATTTCATAATCCTGAGTTGTGTAGGTGTATACAAAAATAAATTTTAAAAATAAATAAATTTTGTCATTCCATATGACATTTTAGGAAGGAGTTCTGTATAAACGTTTCTGGACTTCTGTGCCCCTTAAAAGATGATTCTGTAAACAGTTACCCTTTTATTTGGTTTTACATTTGCAGTACTTGTGAAAAGATAAAGGTGGAAATTAATCAGTATAGGGACAAAGAGAGGGTAGGAAAGGTAGATCTGAATTGTGGTTCTGAGCTATGTATTTTGGCCAGTGGTTCCAGTTTTCAGAATACAGAGTGATTAATGTGTTTACTATAGTAGCAAAGTTTGTAATGCACGTTTCCAGATCTTTTTAGCACTTCAAGGGACAGGCTTCCCCTAATGTTTTTAACATTCATTTGAGAAACCTTGTAGTAGAAAGATAGCAAGTTTTATCATGTAACAGGATTCCTCTGTCTAGATATATATCTTTTCTATTGGGAGTTAGCTTGACCTGAAATAAATGAAGCGTACTCTGTATTTCCCCACACACATCCCCTCCCACCCCTTTTCCCTTGTGCACTTGATGGATTAAGTGGCATCTAACAGGTAAAATTCACTCCAGAGATACTTAGCATAGAAAGTTAACAAAACTTGAAGTTGATAATATTAGTTGTTATATTAGAGAATGTGTTTTTGATTCATTTCAAGCCGAGCAGTCTCCCTGCATGCATTGATCAAAGCTCCTTACCTGTATTTTATTGTTAGTTTGATTAGTTCCATTCTTGGTACTCTAAATTAGTTACAGATAAATACCTTACTGTGTGTTCCTGAACTACATTTTACATACATAATATGTGCTTTCTTCAGAAATAGGAAGTGTGCTTCAGCTTGCATCTTGAATGAAAATACTTTTTTTCCTCATTGTGTAAGAGTTGAATTATCCTGAAATACTTTTCTGCAAAGAATAAATCTTATGCTAGAATGTTTTTTTCTTCTGTTGTCTTACAGCACAGATGTGATTTTGCTAAATAGCTGGGCTGTTCACTGAATTTGTTGTGAAACAGCTGTTTTCTTTGACATTTTTTGTAGTAATCTGTAACTTGATTTGACATATTTTTACCTACTGCTGCCTCTTTACAAGGAAATACCTTGTTTAGTTTGCAATCACTTTATTCTCTAACCATTAGAAATAAAATTATGGACATGCATCAAAAAACAGAGGTGTCGTGTCCTAGATGGTTTTTTGCACCTGATGGAGTGCACAGTTGGGCAAGAGCTTTGCAATGAGAAAGCAAGTAGCTATTATTCCCAAAGAGCAGGAGGAAAAGGTGATAAAAAAGTAATTGTGAGACCTTGTAAGATCTGTATAGGGGCTTAAAATTTCTAGATTTGTGAAGAGATTAATGCTATTCATACTGCTCTTTCTCTTGAATAGTATTAAGCAATTTAGAAGACCTTAGTGTTGTTTTTGACTTGTCTGTGTTGGTGCTATGACATCTCTCCTTATATCTCCTACATAAAAGAGATGAGGAGGTCTGGTTCACAGTTCAGGGTGAAAGGAATGTGTCAATATTTTTGTCTTTGCTTGATCCTCTGTTTGTCTCGTAGCCTGTCCTAAATGTACTGTGTAATAGAAACTGTATGACTGAGATATGCATACTTTAATGTTCTTTAATACATTTAGAAAAGTCTTTCATCTTTGTAATGGTCTGCTTAGAGCATTTTGTACCACCTTCTATAGTACCCTATAACATGTGTTGATTTCTTTTTGTTCTTGTTTTCTATGCACTGTGTATTCTTAAAAACACTTTACTGTGGGAAGCAATAGTATAAATATCACACTGAAGTGCAAAGGGATTATATGAACTGTTTCTGTTGTAAATTCTTCTAACCTCTTGGTCTTTTCTCTCTTTCTGTTTCATGTCTATCTCTTTTTTTTTTTTCTTTTCTTTCTTCCTGTTGGTGGGCATTTTGTCTATTTTATGGAGTGCATGATGACCAATAGAATCTGCATGCATCTTTTAATTTTCCACATAGAAAGTATTTTTAGACTCCTGGAAATCATACCAATTGCATAATTTCTTCTATTCACTAACAAGGTGGCCAAGATCATGCCTGTATTATCTCTAGGACTTAGCTGTGGATTTTTCAGTATTAGCAGGCCCAAAAAACTCTTTAAGGAACATGCTAAGAAAACAGAATAGTTCAAATCTTCTGGTATTGTGGAGATGTGCATAGTGTGTTTTAGAGAGATAGTATAGCAGTCGTCAGTGTTCTTAGTCATGGAGAAATTTCATGCCTCATTACAAATGTAGGAAAGAGAACAGAGATACATAGGAGTCTCTTCCTTTGCTGTATAATGTTGAAGACTTCCTTGTACTTGAGTTACTTCTTGCTGATTATGCAACTTCTACTTTGCACCAGCTGCATATGAAAAGAAACTGATGTCTCTACGTTAGATCTTAGTCTCTAAAATTATGTTGAACTTTTGCTTGGAAAGTTCATACAGCCATGAAATACTGTATTTTAGACTTCAAAACACAAAAACAACAGTTACTCTTGCAAAAATCTCAATCTTCTGTTTCCTTAGTTATGCTCAAATACATAAATATTTATGTATTTGAAACTTGGAAGTACGTATCAAATCTCTGTGGAGAGGGATTTATAAGCTGATGTTGATAGCTTACATATCTGATGTGGTGCTGCCTCTTCAGAAACTATTTAACTTCAGCAACTCAAAATATAATTGCTACACCAAATTTTTATATTCCATATCATCAAAGGAGACAAAAGACACTGATATATTTTTAAGCACTCATGCGGGTTTTTTAAAAGATTGAAATTCACTGGCAAAAAAATAAAATGATTTCCTCCTATAGGTTTTATCTACTTCTACTGGCTTGACAAAAACTGTGTACAACCCTGCTGCTTTGAAGGCAGCACAGAAATCTTTGCCTGTTGTTTCCACTTCCGTGCTAGACTCTAATGAAGCACAGAAGAAAAAACAGGTAAATTAAATATGCTTCTTTTTAAGATGGACCTAGGTTGGGAGCTTGTGACCTAGAGATAGAGCACTATGTATATTCATCTCAAGAACGTAGATGAAACTTGTTGCAAGATTAAATTCACTATAATGTTTTATTTTCCCCCCAACATATTACCAGAAAATTCAGCATTGTTTTGTTATTTTTCAGTGTATGTTCAGGCAGTGTAAGCAGGTTTAAAACTGTAGAAATTCAAAATGTGAAAAATTTTTCCTGGAATCAGAATCTACACGTTGAGGTATGAATTGTCTATTGTGAGTGAAAGGGAGTATAGTATAGTCACTGTTCTTCTCTCTTAAACTATTCTGGAACTGGCCTCTATTTTCAGTGTATTTTGTACATGTGACCAAAATTGTTTCTTCGAGAGAACTGAGAATTTTGACTCTGCATTTTGTTGTTTCCAAGCTATAGTTCTTCTGCACCCATGTTTATTTTGACATAGTGCCAGGCTTTCTCTTTTTTATGTTAGAAAGGAAATGCAACAAAAATGTGTTTAATAGGTCACTCAGTTACAGTTTAGCTTGCTTAGAATTTTCAAGAGGGCACAGCAAAGCTCATTTTTCAGGTTTATTCTTACCATTTAGAGAAACTAAATACAGGACATGGTGTGCCTTACTGTTTTTTAACCACAGGTTATGAATACAATACTAAGTTACATCCAAATATAAGTGTTGCAATCAGTATAATTATGAAACATCTGTTTTGGTCAAATACTGCTAAATTTCTGAAATTTATGTTTAATGAACTAGCAGTTTGTAGCTGCATGTGAGTTTTGCCATTGGTCCAGAATTTAAAGAAAGCAGTTCTAATTTTGAAATTTCATTTCATCTTTATCCCTTAACATGTTTTTAGAATTAGAGCCTTTTCTTTTCAAGTTAAGTTGCTAAGTACATGTAAAATGGCAAAAAACTTGTAATAACATTGCTGACTCATCATAACAGCTGTAGAGGCTTTTTGAGAGAGAACACTGAAGTTGTGCCGAAGTGATTGGCTCTTTGTTTATGTGATATTGTGCTCCTTCCTGCCTTCAGAGATTTCTGTTACGATATACTAACACTTGTGGAAAAACATGATTTTGTGGGACTGACTCCCTTCTTTTCCTCCTGTCTCCCTAGCTTTTTTTCACATTCATCCCCTTACCTTCCCTTCCCTTTCCCTTCAGAAAAATGGTTGCACACTGTATTGAAAAACTAACATTTCATGCAGCAGAGTTTGTCAGTATTTGGGAAGAAACTTGACTACTGTTTCTTTTCCTGTGGGTGTTGTGCATTTATAGTCTTGTATAAGATATTCCACTTGCAGTTGATCGCAGCTGATCATCTTCTGCCTCTCCTCTACTATTCCATTAAAAATGTTGATATGAAAGTTCTTAAGGGTTTTCTGCTGTCTAAGACTTCTATATTCTGTATTTGAGAACAAGAAGCAACAGCTTTCTTACAAGCACCATTAGTAGGCGCTGAGCACAGCAGGGGTGGCATCTCCTCCCGCTTCTCATTCGGAGTGCGATATTGTCACTTACTGATCAGTTTCAGTTCATTTCAATTTGCCCATTGCCTGGTCATGTTCTGTTGTTGGCAGATGGAGTAGCTGTACTTGTCACTTCCCAGTTAGAGTGCTCAGACACAAAAGAGGTGCTTTTCTTTGGCTGACACTTCAAGTTTAGAAAATAGAATGTGTTTTCCTTTTAACTTGTAACATTTCTGGAGACTGGGTTTTAATTGATGGACTTGATTTACAGTTGCTTTCAAGATAGTTGTGGTCACACATTTAAACACTTGCATACTATACCTCTTGAGATAGTGTATGTAATGTGTTGCCTTTCAGCTTTCAGTGGAGCTGTGTAAGGTGTTACTTTATATGTGAGGTAATAAAAGTCTTCCCAGCACAGATCTAACTAAAAAAAATAAATAGGTCTTTGTTTAATTTGGTGATGGACTGTATTCCAAAACATAGTTGGAAATATCAGTACCTTGCATTTCCTGTTACTAATTTTTTCTCTGTTATTGTAAGTTACTACTGTGTAGTTGCCAGGTGTAGTATATTATTCAGGCATTATGCTTCAAAGCCTAGAAACTTTCTGTAATCTTTTTATGCTTCTAGGAAGCATTGCGACTTCAGCAAGATGTGAGGAAAAAGAAGCAAGAAATCTTGGAGAAGCACATCGAAACACAGAAGGTAAAATATTAGCATTAAAGACAGTCACCAGTTTAGTTATAAAATCTCAATTCAGTGTAAAACATTTCAGAATTTTTAAGAATAAACCAAAAAATGGTCTATAAAGTAAGCATTCTCTTAGAATGGCAACATCATGCTATTTTGAGTGTATCGTTTTAATCTAACTTACCCTGTTGGTTCACTTTAAAAAAGCATTACAAACTTAGGCAGTTTATGTCCAATTTTAACTGATTTTGCCTAATTTGGGAGCAACATGCACATATTTGGGAGAAGGGAAAGCCAAAGTCTGTTTGACAAGAGCAGGAGGGAATGATGTAGAAAATTATGCATGACTGCACTTAGGCTTAGGAAGAGAAAGAAAGCCAAAATGTCATTTAAGTTGAATAAAACTTTGAAAATGTGTTAAGCAAATCTGTCCAAATAAATTGGAAATATCCTATGCTCATGAGGAAACAAAGCAGGGATTCAGACAAATATTTTAATTTAATACAATGTGTTAGAAGTCTTATGTGTTGATTTGTAGGTCACAGCAAAGGATTTGCAGTACTTGTTTTTTCCATTAGTTATAATGACCACTGAAAACCAGATCTGTAGTAGTAGTTGCTCAGTAAAAATGCTTTTTTTTCTGAACTGGACAGATGCTGATTTCAAAGCTGGAGAAGAATAAAGCCATGAAGTCAGAAGACAAAGCAGAAATCATGAAAACACTGGAAATTTTGACTAATAGCATTACCAAGTTAAAGGATGAATTAAAAGGTGTATCACCAGGAGGAGGAACTCCTTTAAAAAGCATGAAAACTAAAACTCAGGTACTCAAGTTTTGATCAGCTTTTTCATAGATGAATTCACTGTTTGTTTCAGGAGAATGAAAATAAGTAGTCACATCAACAGTATTTAAAATCCTAACTGGTTTAGTTTATAAGTCTTTTTTGAGGTGAGATTCATTTTGCCTTCTTATCAAAGCAACATCGTTAATTTTAAAACTATGCTCTTGTCTAAAATCTGTATCTGCTGTTACGCAGGTACTGCATCATCTAGAAGATAAAAAAAACAAATCAAAAGTCTTATGATTGTTTCTTTTACTTTGTCCAATGCTTTGTGTGTAGTCTGTTTCTTTCTTAAGTTTTTAATAGAAATTATGGAAGTAGTATGTCTTATGTGAAATTATTATATATAAGCTGCACAAATATCTTCTGGTCAGGCTTAATACAGAAAACAAACTGTACTGGTATGTAATTTCCTATGACTTCTTGTGTCACAGAAATTTGTCAATATATTAATCTTCTAAAACAACCTATTGAAACTGGTTGGTTTACCTTTGATCTAGGTGTCCATATTTTAATTTTACCTGTGAGAAGCACTTTTTCCTCTGCTCCATTCTTATTGATACATGGCTGTTACCAGTTTCCCGGCTGCCTAAACATGCAATTATATTACCTTTTTAAAATGCAGCATTTTGCTTTTAATAGAAGTATTTGTTCCAAAATAGATCACATCCTTGAAAAGAAATACTGAAATTACCTCTATGTACTCAACTACAGCTTCTTATATAGTGTGTCAGGAAAAACTTGAAGCAACATTTATTTATCCTGAAAATAGGCTTAGACTGCTAGAGTGGTCAGACAATAGAATAGGTTCCTGGGAGAGGTGTTGGAGTCACCATCCCTGTGGTGTTTAAGGTGCTTCAGGCGTCTGCATCAGGTGCTGGGTGATAATGATTTTGAGGTTACAGTGGTAGTGCTGGGTTGGTGGTTGGACTTAATGATCTTAAAGGTCTCTTCCAACCCTGATGATTCTATGGATCTTGCTCCAGGCCTTTCCAGTCTCAGGATATGGGATTGATGAAAGCAAGTATTTCCAGTTTGGACTAAGGAGTAGGAAGTATTGAGTACCTCTACTGTTCTCATGTCCTTTGTTGCCAAGTCCTCTTTAATGTCAGCAATCAGATCACATTTTTCACAGCATAGTGTTCCTATTGCTGCTGCTTGATGTGTTGAAGCCCTTGTTTGTCACCCCCTTGCCAGATTCAAAGCCCTTGGTGGAATTGAGCTTTCCCAACCAGTTACCTGCATGCTCAAGGCAATTTCACTGAGTACCTTTCATGCTCCACCTCTTGTACACCTTGGGTTTGAATATAAGTTTTTCTAGAATCATCATGTTCATCCAGGCAAGCATCATGCCAACTTCATTTCCTGCATCTTCTGGTACTTGGAGGATGCAATTCTTGGAAATCATCCTGCCTTTCCAGCAATTACACAGACCCATAGTATTGAAATAGGAGGCTTTTGCCAGCTGTCTGAAGAAGGCCCCATTTGCTTTTACATGACTAGATAGTGTGAAGTACACACACACTGCAGTATCACCTGCATAGGTCTGCCATGGACCGGACTCAGACTTTCAGATGGCTCATCATCTGTCCCCAGTCAGAGCTCTGTGTGTTCATACTGCATTCTCTAATGAAGAGCAACTCCTACTCCATGCCATCCTGACTTACCTTTCCCTAAGACACTGTCCACTGTTCTGCACCATTGTCTGTTTTTCTGTGGTATTTCTGTAGTCCCAGGGAAACTGTAGCCCTCTAACTGCACACAGACATCCAGTGCCTTCTCTGTTTCATACGTCTATTGTAATAGTTTATAGACTCTCTAGAGAGGCACTGATTTCCCAGAAAAGGAAGGAGATGTTGCCCCTGTGGTGCTGTTATTTAGGTCCTCTCTCATTTATATGATTAGGAAGTTTATGTTTGAGATGGTTCTTCAACCCAGTTTTGTTTATCTGAAGATCTGCCCACATCACCCTTTGCTTGGCAACCTGATCCACCACTTCCTTGTGTGATAGTTTTTATACTAAGAAAAAGTGAAGCAATATGAAGTTTTTGAGCTGCTTTTCAATTTCCTTTGTAATCTGGAAAATGAAGACAGATTTTAAGTAAACTTACTTCATAGTGGACAAAGTATCCGTTATGTGTTTTTCAACATTTGAAACAGCAAAAACTGTTGCTGAAACAGCAACTGAAACAGCTCTATCTGATCTATGTCTGCTTTTGTAGAAATGAGGATTTTACAGAGCCTTTGGTTGAAATTTAAAACTTTGACAGTTTGCTGAAAGACTTTGATCTTGGTTCTCTTGGATTTTTTAAGTGTTTAAGAACTGGATAGCTCTGAAGAAGACCTTGAATATATGTAAGATGAGGCCCACATGACTGTGCCATTATCTTTGCCTATTTACTTCTTCCAGTTCATTCAGATTACAAAAGGATCATCCCCCTTAAGTGAGAAACCTTTGCTGCCTCCTGGTGTGTCCTGAAGGAGATATTTTCTTCTTCAGATTTGACACAGCTCTGTAACAGAGAAGTCTTCCTTAAAATCACTAATAATAAACTTCAAAAGTCTTCATTACACCAGTGTATCACTGGCTACTCTGTGAGTGCTAACTGCCGGTCATCATTAAACTTCAGAAACACTTCTTTGTCATGTCAGTGATGTATTGCAACACAGTGGGATTTGAGAGAAACACTGGTTCCAATTTTGAAAATTTGGAAAACCATTATTCAGGAGATAATGGATTTTTTTCATCTGGATGTAGTAGATAATCAGAAAATGGGGCTGAATAAACTTGAGGTTGAAGTTGGCAGTGGAATAATCCAAGTTTTTTTTCCTTTCAAATATTCTGAGGGAGAAAAAATAAAATAACCTTTCTTTAACAGTGGTGATAGTTGGTTTTCAACTGTCACAAGAGCAAAATGTTCGTCGCTTGACATCCAACCTTTGCAAACATTCGATGCTGTTGTTTTTAATCAGCATGTGTAAAGTGTTTCGCAATCCTTCATAACTTTTTTTTTATAGTTAGCCTTCATTTGTGATGTCACTGAAATGTTTGGGTCCTGCTTCTTCCATGAAAAAAATAAGACAGAAAAGTTTCGCTTTAGATTGGAACTTCAAATTGAAGTTTTCATGGTCACATAAATCTTTCCCTGCACCTCAGTGGTTGCAGTGAATGTGTCCTAGTTGGGGTTCAGAGATACTTTCTGTTTCATATATGTTTTCTGACCTTTAATATTTTTTTTAAGATACTGTGTCCTGGAAGGTAACTTTGAGTGCATCAGAGACCAGTCTTCTCTTAGCAAAGGTCTTGTTACTTCCTGTGTTTTTTCACTGTGGTCTGAACAGAACTACGTGTGCTTTTGTATTATGACATTGCAATAAACATAGACTCTTTTTCTCAGTACTGATCATAGATTTTGAATTCATTCATACTGTACTGCCTTTTTTTTTTTTTTTTTTGTTATCTTGGCACTTTAACTATATAATCTTAAATTTTTATTGTATGTATCTTTAGAAAAAAATCCATTGTGCTTGGCTTTCCTTGGTAGTCTAAGAGGTTTGACATCATAAAGCTCAAATGAAAGTTTTACTTAGCCACAAAGGCTCCTAAGCTTGTGCTTGGTTTGTTTTTGAAGGTGGAAACCCAGTGTAATAAGCAGTATACCTGCAAAGTTACTGCTTTTTATTGAACAATTTTTTCCTTAGTAGAGAATGTGAATCGTGGAACTAATAATTTACCATAACAATTTCTTAGATGCAGAAGGAGTTACTAGATACTGAACTGGATTTATACAAGAAGATGCAAGCTGGGGAAGAAGTTACTGAATTAAGACGAAAATATACAGAACTGCAGCTGGAAGTATGTTTGTGTCTTCTTTTGTAGCAATTAGCTTTTAATCAAATATTTTCCTTCATGTTTATTAGCATGCATATTGTATCATAAACTATTTTTATCCTGAGTGCAGTATTAAATTGCATGTAGATGGATACATTTATCAGTAATATTTTAACAAACCACTTTCTCTACTGCAATGGAATTCAGAAATAGTATTGTCTTTAATTGCAATTGCTAATTTGTTTAAATTCTGTAACTATTTAGATAACATGAGTTTTTTTTAGTTTTGTGGTAGTAGTACTTTCTTGACAATGTGGAGTGTTTTTAAATTGTTGCCTGAAGGTCATTTTGTGTTTGACACAGAAAAGTTAAGAAACGCTGCTTAGTCTTTTGTTCTTAAGTGTTAGCATCCTTTTAATGCGATTAATCAAAAAGCCCGAGATGCCAAAAGTAATATTATTATAGTGTTGATTTCAAGAGGAGAGCTTAACAAAAGCAGATACAGTGTTTCAAGAAGTATTCAATGTATAGAAACACAGCTTTCTCTTCAAGTACTTGCTTTGAAAAAAAATTGAGATGGTTGCACAAAATTCTTCATATGTGTGTCTAATTGAGAAATTATGAATGCTGTGGGTGTTATACTGTTATATTGCACTTTCTTGCCTATATGATTGTGTAATATATACCTGAATCACTTGATAATTTTACCTCTTCTTACTGTTAAGCAGGGCTGCTGTGTCGCTTAAATCACACTTAATGAAGTTTGGTCACGTTTTATGTATTACTGCATAGGAATACAGTGCACATACGTGTGGTGAAGTTCCATTAAAATCTTACTTTAAAACTTGTTAAGCAGCTTTGGTAATTGTCAAAATAATTTTGCTAATAACCCAAGCCAGTTGAATAGAGATGACACACAAGATTATGTTAATGAGTTTTCTGATGGTGAGTAATACTGGATAAGTGTACTGAAAGCTTGTTTATAATTTCTGTATCTCAGAAAATTGTGAATTGAATGACATGTAAAATAGGAAAAGTAGGTGTACATTCAAGATAAAGTTACATCATAGCTGAGTGAAGTAATTCTACCTACTCCATCTCCCATTAAGTCTGTTTGTATTTTGAGTTAGATAAAAAAGAACTCTTTCAGGACAGTAATATTTAAATGAGTTTTCTGAAGCCTTTAGCAAATACCACCAGAAGTAGATGGAGAAAAACAGGGTCATCAATGATGCACACTTACATGTTTCAGGGAACAGCATGAAATATATCCCTTGTACAGGTTACAAGAGGGATGTGGTTTTCCCCACCCCTTGATGTTTGTTTGGTTCTTCAGTATTCTTAGAAATTATTTTAAGAACTTTTATTCACGCATTGTGCTTGAGACTTTGACTCCTGCAATATTTAATGTGTTATTTCTTTGATTCATAACCTGTTTTTCTGTTCCAGATGACCCTGACTTTACTGAAAGAAAATACTAGTAGTTTAAAGCTTGTTTCTTGGGTCAGCATGCCCCAAATTACTAATTTAAACATTTTATGATGTTTAAAAAAATCCAAAAAAAGAATGAAACTAAAAAAACTGAAATGCCTCAAGATTCTGTTTATAGAAAAATAAAAAGCAAACTAGATATTATCGTAAAATTATCTGAATAATTTAATGAATAAAGAAAATGGTCTCCTCCTGGGTGGTATCACAGTGCTTTTTCCTGTGAGGAGTTAATCTTCACAGATAAGGGCTCTTTTGATACCTGGTTCTTGTTTCCTATTTCCATCCCATTATTGGTCTGGTAATAATTAACCTTTAGTTAATTAGCTTTTGAATGTTATTTAAGTGTTTGCCTTCTGTTATTTTTAAGACCTGCTAGCTGCTTTTTCTGAGGCTTTCTTGGGGCTGTGTTTTTAGGAGACTTCAGAATATGTGTTTGTTAATTCTGTCTGGACACATGGCCGTTGAATTTTAATCTCTGGATCCGTTCCATGTGAACACCTTAGGCTGCCAAGCGAGGGATTCTCTCTTCGGTTCGCGGTCGAGGGGTTCACGCGCGGGGCCGGGGTGCATCGCGCAGCCGAGGCAGAGGAATACGGGGCCGGGGCAGAGGCAGAGGAGTTCCTGTGCACGCCGTGGTGGATCATCGGCCCAGGGCGCTGGAAATCTCCGCCTTTACCGAAAGTGACAGGGAAGATCTTCTGCCTCATTTTGCGGTATGGCACACCTGCACTTTTTTCCCTTTGGGTGACATCCTTCCATTGAATGACTTGTTTTCTCTTGATTCAGTTCATCTGGAAATATTATGTAATGTGTCTTTAGGGTGATGTGCAGGGGATGCATTCAGAGAAACAGGAAAAATGCACTGTGCATTCGGCTAGTTATAGCTGTAATCACATAGCGTTTACAAGGCTTGTTTGGTTTTTTTTTTTTGTCAATACAAAGAAAAATGGTTTGTAATATTTTTTTTTTGCTCAGGGCATATGTAATTTGTTTTACAGTTCTTTAGGTACAGAATGATAAAATAATGGAAGGGTTAGTGAGAACAAAAATTGATTTATTGTCAAACTTTCAGTACCTGAAGCCTGTTTTTCTCTGTTGAGGTATCTTAGCAAATACTTAATGAATATTCTCTTCAAACATTTTCACTGCTTTTGCCCAACTTTCTGAATTTAAGAGTCACAGTAAAAATTGTGCAATTATCTGTAGATAATCCAAACATTTCTGTATAATCATGTACTTAAGCTTAAGAAGTCAGATATTTTGCTACTTATTTTTTCTGTTTTCAGTCTAAAAATGATAAATTGACATACATAGTTTTTAGCAAATCTTTCTTTGCAAATATAATAGTGAAGAATCAACATGAATTTATAAAAACACTGATTATCCATTTAAAGAAAAAGTATAATAAAAGCAAATTTGCTTAATTTCTGGAATAAATGCTAAGAATATAATGTGAATCTCGAGGTGTGCCACCCTCTCCTTTTTTTGTTTGGGGCTTTTTTCCCCAACATTTAATTGCAGTGGTTCTCTGATGGGACAAGTCCAGGAGCCAGTTAGTCCACTAAATTCTACTCCAGTTAGTGTATTTAATATTTCCTGTCAGGCAGTCATATAAGAAGCTTAAAAAAAAAAAAAATCAAACAATGACCTGTTTCTCTTTTTATAGGAAACTTACTATCTTTAACAAGCCAAAATAATAATCAAAAAGAAACTTAGTAATGAACAAATACAATTCAATTCACAGTGTTAATAGGATAACACTGAGAAAAAAATTAATCATTGAATTTTGCAGGTTGCAAGTTTGGTGTTTTAAGCTTGCTTCAAATTCCATTAGAAATGCTCTGAACTGTATTTCTGTTTCTGTGATGCAATACCACAACCCTGTGTACATCAGCAGTGCAGTCCACCTGCCCAGATGTGGTTTTTTGTTGGTCTTTGCAGCTTACAGTGATGGCACCATCAAAGGTAGCAGCACTATCACAGCCATTACAGGAATAGATAGGTCATACTATTAAGATGCTGAAATACAGTTAAGCTTTCAAAATATTCTGTGGCTCGTGACTCCCAAGAAATATTTCTGTGGAAGAGTTTCATAATAGGCTAATGCAGTAATTTCAACATCCCTTACTTCTAATCAGAGGAGGAATACTGAAGCCCACCAGCCTATTTCAATCTTAGTTTTGCATCATATCTATAGGAGTTGGGAAATCCAGAGATGAGAGCACTTTGGTATTCTAGAAGTGCGAGTGACTGTATTCTTGGCTAGGACAGGTACTCTGGCATTAAGACTGTGAAATATACACTGTTATAATTTTCTGCTATTTTTGGAGGGCATTGATTTAGGACTGCATTTTTAGAGATGGGAGAACTATTTTACTAAACTTTTCTTTTTGTTTATTTATCAAAAGCAATATGGTGAAATTGAAGATTGCCAGATAGATGATTCTTCACTCCATGCGGTGATTACTTTTAAAACAAGAGCAGAAGCTGAAGCTGTGAGTACAGTCTTTCAAGCATAGAATTGCAGAAGTAACTTTTAGAAACTAAAATTGACTTACATTATAATTTAAGTCTCATTACATATGGATTGTTGGACCTTAATACATTTGGCTCAGCAGGACTCCTGCTTTACTTGGTCCATGGTATAGGCATATAATACAGGTATATTATGTGATCTTGAACAAATTAATGAATATAGTTTTTCTGCAAATTCTTTTTTTTCTTAAAAATCCTTGTGTCACTGTTGGGATGGAGTATTCCTGAAAGTAGTGGGGACTATAGAAAGAATGGATTCATATTTGCAGTATGTTTGTATAGAAAGATTTCATTTTATGTTTATATTTTGTACAAATATTATCTTGAGGAGTTTACCTGAATACAGTTTTCATACCTGGCCAGACTTGAGATGCCAGTCAGGTGATTGATAGAAATAACTTCAATTTACAATGCAGATTAACTGCTGGGGACATTTATAGTATCATTTATAGTTATATATTTCGGTATCCGTGTGCCAAAGATGTTCATAAAGCACAGAATTTGTTTTGTTTGTGAAACTCTTTGCTGTAGCAATGAGCACTAACTGTATAGAGATGGTGTTTATTCTGTAAAGAAGGACGTGCAGTTAATAGTACATGGTGTATACTGACTGATACGAGAAAACCAGTATTGTACAGCTGTATGGAAGGAACACAGTTTCAACAGTGAACAGAAGTTCTGTTCAAAGAGAAAAGCTTCTGTAATTAGTGTATTCATAAATTAATTGAATTGAAGTTGAGATTTTAGTTTTCGTGCTTCCTGGTAATGGGTACTTCCTTTTGCAGGTTCATATTCTTCAACATTGTAGTTTATGTAAGAAATGCTCTTTAGTGTGGAGAGAAAGTTCTGCTTCCCTGAAAAAAAAAAGTCAGAGCAATAATCTGTTTTTGTGAACTACCTAAAAATGTCTTTACTTCTCCCAGATGGAGTGTGATTCACTGCAAGGATCAGGATTCATGATCAGTGTTTGAGATGTCCAGGTTCTAGTGATCATTGAAACATTTAATTGTCAACTTTGTGTTTGATTAGACTTTGTGTCTAATTTCATCATTGTTTGTAAATGAAGATTTTATGAAAACTATGTTCAGTCAAATCTAGAAAAATTTGTATTTTCTTTAAGTTCTTACATATTAAATATATTTCCATTGGAATGTCTTTGTTTACAACTAAAGCATTAAGGCTGGCAAGTTGAGAAACTGTAGAAGGTAATCATGAAAAACCTCTGCTGAGGCAAATTGTGAAGTAAATGCAGCTAATATTTTACCTTCTTAAATGAAAATAGGTCTAGGCTTTATCATCATATATGTTCTAGCCTAGAAGGAACAGGAAGATTCCCTATTGCAAAATGTTGCATTTTTATGTAGTAGTAATTTCTTCCAAAGATTACAAGTTATTTCTGGACCTAAATGTCACATATAAGTACTTCTAAAAATTCTAGTTGTGTGACATTGTGATGAGACCATGGACAAAAAGCTCCTGAGCTGCATTTTAATAAGCACAGAATCTTTTAAATTTATCATAAATTTATATGTACAGATTTAAAATTTATACCTGGGGACTTTAATATCACACAATTCATGTTCAGATGTCATTGAACATGTAATTGTTTCTACATTTCACATTATGCTGTACTTTCAGATTGTACTATAAATCTTTTGTGACCATGACGGTTATTTCGGAATGTTGCTAACGCTGATTTATGCTCATTCATGTTACTTTAATTTGAACATACTATTTCCAAAGCAGCCACTTAATGTAGCTGCTACTTAGAAAGACATGAATATCCCATAAGTTAAAAATTTTTACATTCTAATTACAACAGCTTTACAGGAAATGGAACGTTTTCCAGTAGATTAAATTGTAATCACATAGTGGCTTTTTTTCAGTTGTTTGGTTGTTGGGTTATTTAAAATATGTTAAATAATTTGTGGGATGTCTTAGTTCTTCCAGTAAGTTATGCATTAACAGTTTTGTCTCTCTTTGAAAGGTGAGAAACTCAGCAAAATAATACTAAAAAGCAGGAAGGTGTTGGTTCAGTATGTTACCTGCATTTCCAAGTGATTTATGGTTTTCCAAGCTTATTTTCTTCTGAATATATTTATATCATTTTCCTCAAAGGATGTGTGAATTTCATGTACAGTGAATGAAGTTGTTTCATTTAACCTAGTAGCAGTATGAACGTGTTGCAACTTAGACTTTCCTTTTTAAAGTCATGTGTAACTGAGATGGTTAAACTTGTTTCAGGCTGCAATTCATGGAGCTCGTTTCAAAGGGCAAGAGCTAAAGTTGGCATGGAACAAGCCTGTTGCTAGTATGTCAGCTGTTGAAACAGAAGAAGCTGAACCTGATGAAGAAGAAGTAAGCTTGCTTTGTCTTTATTTTTATTCTATTTTTTCTTTTTTTAAGATTAGATAATACAGCTTTTTCAAAAAGAAAATCTATTTGTGGACTCACGCTTGTATTTTTTAATCCAACTCATACTTTGATATCAGAAAGTAAATTTCTGTGTATTTCTTGGGGTTTAAGATTTTGAAAGTCTAGATACTTTGCTTTTCCTTGCAGAAATATTTCATTTTTCACATAACAAAAAAAAATTTAGAGGATATATCTAGAAAATGGAAGGCATGGGTTTGAATTTGCATGTGAGAGATAGAAGATTTTTATCCAAAACATGGGTTTGTGCCTTCTGCTTTTGGCACTAATTTCCTAGAGGATCATATTTCAGACTGCAATTTTCCTTTATAGATATGTCTCAGAGGACACAGGTGAAGGAATAATTCAGAACATTTTCTGACTTAATTCAGACATCTGAAGTACCCTTGCTGAGTGTTAGTCTTCATCCATGGTCCACAAGAGATACTAAAGCCTTGTCTAAATAATCCTCATTGGTTAATGTAGGAATAGTGGGGCAATATGTATTAATACAATCTGATTCATTGCACTCAAAATACCTATACTTGTGAATTCAGAAAGGTAAATGTCACCTGGGAATAAAGTTCAGCAGTCTTTTTCCAAATCTACTTACTGTCAGTTAACTGTATTCACATAATTGGCATAGAAAATTGAAGTGCATCTTGACTTACTCAATGGCAATATTTTGTCTGCATCTTTTTCCTCTGGCATTTTGGCAGATCTACCACAGGAGCAGCTTCACAAGTTTGCTTTGATAAAACCAAATTTGGTTAGTTTTCTTACACTTGGTGGAGTTCACTTTCAGTTTTTTTTACTGAAGAAAGCCACTTTGTTGCCTTTCTGTCCCCAAAAATGCTAATTTATTTTTTGTGTGCCAGTTGAAGATAGAGAGATATTTGTGCATTCTAATTTACTGAGTGCTACTTTTCCTCATGTACACAAACCTCAAGCGTTGTCAGATAGTCATGAGCTGTGAGTGAGGTGAGAGACTATGTTAGGGAATCTTCAAAGCTTCTTAGGTATTTTCTCACACCTCCTTCAGGGAAATATTGCCTGGGAATATCAACAGCAGTGTGTTGATGCAAGGAGTCTGCAAAGGAGACTGTGTAAGGAAGGAAGGGAATGCAGGGATATACAAACGTCTCAGCAGAGTAAAGGAAGGAAAGTACAGATTTGTTGGTAGGTGAAGTGAACTCGAGAGACATCTGCCTTTTAACTGCCTTAGCTAATTATTCCTGTGGAAAATGCCTAGGAGTTGAACTTGGATCAAAACCTTTAGCTGTTCATTGATGTTGTCTGCTAGCTACTTACTTAATTTGTTTTATAGCAGCTATTGTAAACAGATGAAAAAGGTTTCCTTCATTATTCCATATCCATACTGCCATGTTAGTTCAGCTGAGTATTATGCTAGAGAAGGTAGCAGGCTTAAGACTTGAATGAAACTGAGTACTTTGTCTCGGAAAAAAAAAAAAAAAAGGAGCTATGTAATTAAACCAAGTGAGATTCTTAATAATGAAACAGGGTTCCTAGTCCATTTATGAAAATAAGAGGAAAGTCTTTTGGACTTGAGTGCTTGAGAAAATCCTTGGTGAGTAGCCAGGTGTTTATAAAAACATCTGGTCTTCCTAGATGCCTTATGTTCTACACCTGGGTGCCCGACAAAAGAGTTGACTCTGCTGAGTCAACAACTGAACCCTAGGAAGGGTATAAAATGTGTAAGAGATAAGCTTTTAATCATCAGGGGTTTGCAGTTCAGGGACCTCTTGAGTCAGAGGTGTGTCTTTGTAGTTGAAAGGACTTGACATGTATTTATAGTATTAATTTATCTGGTTTCTTTGGAATCTGTGTAATGTCTTGTAACAGGGAATGCTACTGTTCAACTGTGTCTAGCCTGAATAAGTACTGTTCTATTAGATCTGCCACCTACATTCTCTCCTTTCACTTTCTTTAAGATACCTGATATACAGGGACACTGTTGTACTTCCCTCAGGTGTTTTCTCTCCCTGTAGTTGTTCGCCTGTATTGAAGCTTGGCTTTCTGTTCACCTCTACTACCCCTCAGTCTTGTGCTCTGCATAGTTCTGCACTCTGCACTGCTCAGGACTCCTCCTCTTGGACTGTTGCACTGTTGTATTTTAGCTCACTGAACATCAGGGAATACCAGGAAAAAATCTTAAGTCCTCAGAAAGCTTCTGTGTTTTAGTCAGGGTCAGTCTACACAGGCATACAGATGGGTCAGGTGTCAACAGAGCTCCTTTTGAAGCTGTGCTCTCCATATGCAAGAGTAACGAAGACAGTAGTTTCTCCCTCTTGTAAAAGAGCCTACTGGAAGGAGAGAAGGATTAGTTCTAGGCTTTCTTTAGCCTAGAGTCTCTTCTCTTTTCAGAAGACTTTTTAATTTTGCAAATCAATCTTCACACCTCCTGCTGATTTTGGAAATACTGTAGCAAAAAACCTACAATTCTTTAGACACAAAGAATAAGCAAGAAAGAACACAGCTGCTCTCTAATACCTTGACAATTTTGCTAGGGAAAGTCATCCTTGCATTTTAGTCCTTTCTTTAGCTATGACAGAGTTTGCTGTGTTAGCTGTGATTGTCAAAAAATTCTCAAGACAGGGTGGTTTATATACACCCCTGTGCCTATATGTAGATAGAAATTAAAGCAACTTATATTTAAAGGCTTTGAAGTCTTACTATGTTGTTATGGAACAGAATTGAAAATATACAGTTTGTCTGAATGTGTCTTAATACCTATTGCCCTGCCTCAATCATTTAAATTTTTATATTGATTTCAGTCTTGATTAAGCTGTCAAAATAAAAAAATTCCCAGATTCAACGTTTTTGATACTGTGGAACAGGTGGATTAAGCTCTCTTGGATGAAAACAGATATAGTATTGTGAACATGCAAAACACCATTACTTTTCAGTATAGCATATTAAGTTTGATGGGAACATAGCAGCTTGAACATGAATGGTATGCTGAAGAATCAGAGGAGCTGTTTGAGGATGAGGTGCATGTGTCATGGTCATCTTGAAGTCTGTTGAAAAGAAAAAAGTTTCATTTGCCATTTAGTAATATATGTATATAAGACATACACATCCAGTGTACTTTCTTGAAAGCATTAATGATTGCCTATTCAAACCAAATTTTTTTATTACTAAAGTGGAAGTGCCAGAGATCTGTATTTTCCCTTTTGATTTGTAACATTTTTCTGATACAACACTTACCACATTTTTCTCTTGAAGTTTCAGGAAGAATCTTTGGTGGATGACTCACTGCTTCAAGATGATGATGAAGAGGAGGAGGAGAATGAATCTCGTTCATGGAGAAGATGATTCAACTGATCAACGACAATGCTAGAACTGCACCTGTGTTGCATTAGTATTACCTAATGTACTTCTGCATCTTTGTATTAAAAGGGGTTTTGTGATGAAGTTGGATTCAGATATAGATTAAAAAGCAGCTGGTCAGTTACACATTTTGAGAGATTGATGTTTGAATTACATTTCAGTAAATGATTGCTAAAGACATCATACTAGGAACATATGCAATGTTTTTATTACATAGTTCTACAGAAAGTTACAGAATTCTTTGGGTTCTTTGTAATTTACTGAATTGGTCAAACACAAACGACCAAAAGTTGTTATAACATAGATAATTTTTGTTCTATTCCAGATACGGAATGAAAATTTGCATTTAAAATCTTTGTGAATGTTTTCAGAAATGAATAGATAACAGTACTAAACTGAAGTCTCTAAAGTTATGTATTCATAATATTGCATAGTAGTATGCTTAGGCTTTACTATGTACTAGCCTTTTGTTGGATTTGTGTACGTATTTTACCTATGGGTTTTAATGATAAAGTGTATGACTGCTTTGCATATAAGTCCTTATGACTTTAAGATGTTAAAAAAATAAAGAAATGGAATGGTCTTAAAAAAAAAAGAAAAAGAAAAAAAAAAAGCAATAACCAAAAAAGCTAAGGCAATGGTCCTTCATGATGAAAAAAAAAAAAAAAAAAGAAAAAAAAAAAAGAGAAAAGACCATTCCAAATGGCAAACCCCACCCCCATGTTCACAAAAGGAGCTTGAATCACTATCACTTACACTAAAATAATACTGAATATTCTCAATCGTGTTTTATCTACATTAACACATGGTGTACTCTGCATAAATATTTCTGGATGTTCTGAATTTAAAGTGGTGCGAGTCAAATCTTAAATAGAATAATGCTCCAACAATGAGGAATTTTTAAATGTCTTTGCACTGTACAACTCTAGAAGAAAGTTTGATGCCACAAAAATAACATGCAGTGCTGAAAAACAATTTAGAGAAATTTGAGGAGAATCTGAATAGTTAGTAGGTAATATTCTAAAAATTTGAGTACACAACGAAAACATTTTTTATATTCCCATATCTTTATGATTGCATTTTTTCATTTTGAAAGTAACACTTGGAAAATCCTAAGTTTACACTGTAGCACATATTCACCATTCAAAAATGCATAAAATGTTAGTGTATTCCACAGAAAATCTTCATTGGCTCTTTCTAGCAAGTCTTCTGATATGTGAGGTCTGAAGTTGCTTCTTAGGAAGGGGAACTGCCTACTCCTTTGCAGTATATGACCTCTCAGAAATATTTGTTTTTATTTCTTTTTAGTGGCATTTTGGTGGACTGGATTCAAAAGGAAACTCGTTTGTTAAGAATTAAAGTCTTGGGTTGTTTGGGTGGGTTTTTTTTTTGTGGTTTTTGGTTTGGGTTTTTTTTTTTTTTTTGGTTTGTTGTTTTTTTGTTTTTGGTTTTTTTTTTTTGGTTGGTTGGGGTTTTTTTTTGTTTTGTTCTGAAGGGAGTGGGTGGGCTATTGTTTTGATTTCATATTTTCTTTCCCCTCCATTAATTCATTAATGAGTGCATCATAAAACCAGTCTTATTTATCAAATAGGTGGATATGAGCATGTACTGCCATTCACTTAAGTGTTGGACTTGATGATCTTTGTGGGTCCCATCCAACTTGGAATATTCTATGATTTTGTGATAGTACTTCAGTTAATAGGGTTTTTTTCTTTAGTCCATGTTTTTGTCTTTTGCTGGAAAAAGTGGGAGAACTGGTATAAGTCATGTCCCTGTCCCTTTTTTTTTCTTTTTCAAGTCCAAAGTAAGAATGCAGGAAAGTAGAAATAGTAGCATTCTATTGAGAAGAGCTCCAGCTATAGAGTTTTTGTTTGTGCTTTTCAGTTATTTGAAGGGATTTTAGGAACTAGATCCTGGTTTGGGGTCTTTTTTTGTTGAGCTTTTGGTTTGGTTTGGTTTTCCCTTCTGTCCTGACATGTATGCATATCTAGTTGCAAAAAACATGCACTTAAATTTTTGTATAGTCCTAGTTTCACATTGAAATGTCACAATTGACTGCCATGCTTGTTACATTAAGTTCTAAGTTTTGCCATAAGGAATTGTGTTTGGGAAATGAATTTCCTTTTACACTGAATTTCAGGCAAAATAAAGTGTTTTAAGAACCTTTTTATCCAGTGCTCTGAATGAGCTGTTCTAATTGGTGCCTAATTAGTCCATGAGGTGGAGGTTTTTTGTGTATTGTCTTACAGAACAGGTACAGCACAGGAAAACACTGTCCATGCTCCATAAAGTGTAGGGCATGCTTTGCTGCTGCTCAAACCTGCCTTTTTACTGCTGTCACTCAGCACAAGCTAATGGCAACTATAGGTGTAGTTTTTTACATGGATGCTTCTTACAAGTCATCTGAAATTGCTGTATCATATAATTTGAAAGCTTGGGTTCCAAGTTTGCCTGCTTGTTTTGAATTCAGCCTGGTAATCCATCTATCCTGGGTTCATTTCATTGAAACTTTGCACCCTGATCTACTGGTGAGGGGAGGAAACCTTTTAAAATTCTTTTTCTTGCCTTCCTTCCCTAACTTCCTGCTGCTGTGTATTTTATTCTCTGTTGTTACCTTGTGACATTCTGAATGGTTGAAAAACATCTGGATCAGTATGGCTTGGCTTATTCTCACTTTAACACCAACCCCAAAACCAATCTTGTTGGTTGTGTGTCATTCAACATAAGAAATCATTGTCCCATTTGCAGTCTGATTGGATTCTATACAGATTTCTGTCAATATCAAATTATTTTCTTAATTTGATTTTTTTGCTGGCTTGCTCTGTCTTGCTTGTCTAGCTCTGCTCTTCCCTCCATCATTTTGCTACTACCTTAGTCAATGCTTGTCACTTCAGTCAGAACCGTATTAACATAGCTTGCAGTGAAATCTTTAGTCACCTGGAGCAGCATCCTCATTTCAATCAACAAACCAAACGTCCTGCTGGCTTGGTTTTCATCAAGAAAGCTTTTCAAAATTTCCATGGAATAAAAGGTAACATGTAAGAAGGTATTTTATTTTCCACTTTGATGCTAAAGATCTTGAGTAAGGTGTGAGCTGACAAGCAGTTCAATGGCAGTGTTGTTTAAAACTACATTTGGTTAAACTATAAAACATTTGAAATAAAGAGAATCAGTAATTCAGACTATATTACAATCTCTACAAAACGTAAATTAACATGAATATCTCTTTGAAGCAATGCCTATGGCCAATACTATTAGTATTTAAGGCCAGTCCTATATTACAGTTGTACAAAGTAATATAAAGGGATAGAGACCTTCAATGAAACACCTCATTTAGTCTAATTCAACTTTGCTATTTTTATGTATGCAACTAATGAAGATATAATCAGATTTAGTCCTGTGTTTTATTGCAACTAGGACAGTAAATTAAAATGAAGAAATTAAGATTAGAGTAACTGGAACAAATAACAGAAATTTGAGTGGTTTCTGGGAAAGCAAGTGAAATATGAAAACATTTTATTGTTCTTCATCATACATCTTTATTGTTATGAGTGGAGCTGTTTCTTGCTGTATTGATGTTACAGCACTTGGTTGCTTTCCGATAAACCTGTTGAGTCAGGCAAAGTAAAAGTTCTTGATCAAGATAAAAAAGCTTCATCTTTCTCAAATGATCCAATATAGCTGTAAACTTATCCTTGGAGAAGATGAACCTTAAGTTTTGGTGTAAAGAGATCAGCGTAGACCTTTATAAATGCTCTAGTGTGCTTGTTACACAAGTACCTAAATACTGTAGTCTTATTTTTTATTTAAATATGCCTCTGCATCTTGTATTCTGAACCATGTTTTAACTTTGAGAACATCAAAAATACTTGCAACAAAAATACTTTAGTGATTTCAATCTATTTGATTTCTCTTGAGATCTAATAACTCTAATGTGAAGGATTTCAAGAACATACCACATATACCACCTATTTTTCCTAATAGATAATTATTTTTTAAAAATTTCTGTATGTGTTAATGCTAAAACTTACCTGAATGATTGTACTTAGTTCTTGGTTCAAAAATTAACATTTTTTTCTTCTTCTTTCAGTAAGCTTGTAATCCTGAGACCAGTTGATGTCTTTGAAAATCATCTCGTCTGATCCTGTGGTATATTATAGTAATTTTTATATAATAGTTAAAGTTCTTGAATTTCAAATCCTTCCTGCTTTGTTAGCAGAACAGACTAATTCAGTTTCTCACCTCTCTCTGCCAAAGACTGGAATATCATATTTAGCAAATCTGTCTGGTCTAGTCGATGAATGGGATTTTAGTGTTTCCCTATCAGAAAATGAAAGAAAAAGTTTGAGACCTGTACTCCTCAAAATTCATTTTTCTGAAAAACATCTGCATTAGACCTATTTGTTTCATTTTGACCTCTTGGATAAAGAGAGGGTAGAATAGTCTTTTTCCTCTTTTACACAGTTTTATTTTTCTGCGTTGCAGATGCACATACATTTTTTGATAGTAATTTGATGGGTAAAAATTTTATTTTAAAATCAGATCTTTCAATATTATATAGCATATACTCTTTTTATTTGCAAAGAAAAGTAATTGTGTTACAGTTCCTCCTGACAAGCTGTGAAGATTACTGGAAATTAGAAATATTTACAGACCTCAGAGCTTCAACAGTGCAGATGTTCTTTTCCCAGTTGCTGAAGAACGACTTCTGTTTCTTAAAATTAGTGTTCTTTTTAAATGCAAAAGGAAAAGAAACACTGGCTTCTCAAAAATGTTTTTGTGGTAGTCTGCAGCCAGACAGGATATGTTCCAGCTCTAAGGCATATGAACTCTTCCATAACCAATAATTTGCTCTCTAGGGAAATGATAAAAGTTTCTTAGGTTTAAAATGTCATAATTTATTCTTTGTCTTGCACAAAATTTTGTGCCATAAAGACATTTGCGCCAAAGAGAAAACAAAAGACTTCACAAAAATGTGTGTTGATGATCTGTGCATTTAAAAATCTATATCCTTTTGCTAAAGTAAGGTGCATGTTGCTAATGCATGTATGGTGTAGCTGAGATCTGCTGAAGCACAGAAATGCCTTCAGGGTAAAACCCCCCATTTCTATAGAGCTTCCCAGTTCTGCAGAGCTCTGCTGCATAAAAGCCAAGAGAAGTGTCCTTTCCATTAAAGTACCTTGTTTTAACATGAAGAAATGTTCTTCCTCTCATTTGCAACCTGTCCTTTCTCTGCTTAAAAAAAAACCAAACATAAACCCAACACACTTCTGGTTTTGTGTTTTTTTTTTTTTTTTCTCTCGAGATAAAGCCTTGTATTTTCTCTTTTGGCTGCTAGAGGGCACTATGGCTACACAAGTGAAACACAAAAGCTAGGAAATGCTCCCATTTTAACACTTCAGTGATATTTTTCCTGTTTCAGTTCTCATGCTAATATTTGCATTTCTTGCAAAAACCTGTATACATCTCTACTATGTCAGCAGAAATTCTGTTTGTCTGAACTGAAACAAAGTATCTCTCTGGATTTAGGTACCAATGATAAAACATGACTCCAGGTGTTTAAATCTGAATAAAACAGAAGAATTCTTCTGTGTTGCAAGAGGCATGTATCTGTTGCCTTTTCTGCTCTGGGAATTGAATTAGGTTTGATAGATTACAGTTGAACTTAGAGAAAACTTTGAGTAGTTTCATCCTGTTTGTCAAAGCTTTTATAAGAATTAATCTTCTAAAAATGTATTTGTGCTCTGGAATAGAGAAAGCTAGAACTTCTTGCTGGAAAGTGGAGGTGGAAAGAAATTGCACACAACATTGGGTTTTCATACAAACAACAAAAGAAATCACCAGCCTAACATAGTTTGAATAGATTTTACCACTGCTGCCAGTTATATTTGCTTTATGGTAGACTCATCCTAAATACATCAAATGATTACTGTAGCTCCACCAACTGGTGCACTGCAATTACACAAAACAGTTTTTCAGCTATGATATGGAATACTTTCTCATCCTTATACACCCATTCACTGTCTCTTACTGTCTTGCCTGGGTGCAGCAAGAAGCTGCTGCTGGCCCATGCATTGGAACACTGAGTGCAGTGGAGCAGTTGGAACTCTGAAAGTGCAATGCCCATGCACACAAATCATACATAGGTGAACACCATGGAGGACATGTATGTGACGCATTCTGTGTTGTTTTCTATCTCCTTTCGGTCATTAGTGCAATGTCAAAAAGTGCTGAGGCACCACAGATTTCATTACACTCCTCCTAATTCACAAAATCAGCTATGAGGAGATTATTATATGCTCTCTTTTTTCCTTGAAGGGGGCTGCAGTATCAACACCTGTGGATAAGCATCACAAAATGCTGCAAGGAGTCAGTATCTTTGAATTCACCTAAAGATGGAAACCATACCAGAAGTGTGAGAAGAGGAATTCTGGTTGTAAAAATTACTTGGTTTTATTTATCATGATTATTTCTTTGCATTCAGATCTGATGGATTATTAACATTTATCCACTGCTGCTCTCAGAGAGGTGTTAGGTAATGTTTAAAATGATTCATTCCCCATGTGGTTCTACCCATTAAATAGGAAATCAAATTGTATTTTAGTACAGTTTTTAATTATATTTTTCTATCTACTTTCTCTGTGGTAATACTTTGCCTTAGAAAACAGAGAAGAGTGTTTGGATGCTATTTATTTATTTGCACTGTTATACAGTCTTCAACTTTTTCATTAATGCTGTTTTCAAAACTCTCTTATTGGTTGCACCATCCTTTACATATTAGACAAAAAAAGAGTTGTGTAAGGTTAAGTAAAATTAGAATTTCTATCAAGAACACAAAAGTAGAAATATCCAGTAAGCAGCAAGTGAGCAGGCTTAGATAACTTGCCTGAGGCATGGAATTTTGTATAGATCTTCAGAATGGTGGACTTTCTATACCTGAGTAATTGAAATCTTGACCATCTTTCAAACAAGTTCTTATACTGAAGGTAAACATTACCTGCTCATACTTGAAAACTTTGTTTACATGGATTGTTTTAATAGCAAATATGGATATGGAATCATAACTGCTTATGTGCTTAAACACATTTTAAATGGGTTAATCTTTCTATAGAAAGATTAAAAGTCTTATTTTGCAGCTGCATCCAAGAGTACATATTCAGTATCTGTGGGGTAGTCTGTCTACTTCTAAAATACTAAGTCAATAATTGGTGAATATTTCTTTACAATATTCAGAAACTTGGACTCTGGTGGTCCTACAAACTACTTCTGTTGGATTTTTTTCCTTGTTTTGTTTTTTTGTTGGCTTTGCTGGTGTTTTTCTTTGTTCATTTTTTGTTGTTTGATTAGGTTTCAGGTTGGGGGAGGGGGTGCTTGTGATTCTGTTTGAGGTTTTTTTCCAATTTTTCAATTTCATCATTTACTTTAGAAAACTACCTCTTCTTGCTTAGGATTTGTAATTCTTTGTTCCCAGAAGCAACATCCTGTGTATTGTGTAGATGTATTAATGTGGTATAGCCAAATTTATCTGTGGCAGTATTCTGTTACTGAAAAATGTGAGATTAAAGAGCTAAAAGCAATAGCTGTAGCCTTTATGGTGGGATAAGCAAAGTGCTGGTCACCAGACTTACTGCCTGACCTGAATTACAAAGTAAGTTTTCTATTAGAAGTAATGTAAGGATATTGGCAGTACAACAGAATGATATAGAGTGCTTTTTGCTGTCAATATACAATGAAAAATTAAGGAATATAAGTCATATTAGACCTTGTTAGGTTTCAATAGGTTAGTTCTCTCCATATGTGCAGTTTTGTATTGGTGAATTCCCACAATATTGTTTGCATGTCTTGACTAAATTTATATTCCAGTAACTTGAATATTAAAATAATTTAAAATATATTTATTTCTTCAGTTTCTGTGTTGAACTGTCTCCAAATATTATTTCAAGCGAATTTAAAGTGAGTACTGTATCTTTTCCATCCTTGTTTTCTGTAATCCTTTGCTAAAAATACTGAGATCTTTGCTGTTTACTGGCTCTTCTCTGCAAATCTACTGTGTATTGGATTTTTTGAAGACAGTTTACCAGGAAAACGCAGAATAAATAGAGAATAAGTCACTGAAATTGGAATCTGAAATAACTAAAAGATTAGCCAGGAGAATTCACTTCACTACCATTTTTAAGGTGACAGTATATCATGCTACAATACTATCTGTAGATAAGCTTTTGTTAAACTTTTAAAGTCATTTGAGTAGGTAATTACTAGTATGTTAGTAGTCTAAGGCAAGATTGATGGCACCTTGATTGGCTGTAGCAGTTACTAAAGTTCACATTTTATGACCTCCTTAAAAATATTAATTTAGAAGCTTATGAATTACTCTCTGGAGTCATCCTGAATTAACAAATACTGAGCTAGTTTTTAGCATTTGAATCTTTCTGTGAAATAATTTCTGCCCACTGTTGAACTTTATAATGTTTTTCAAGAATTAATTTTTTAGATAAAGCAGCATTAACTCTTTGATGGCCAGAACTAAGTTGTGAAAAATGTTCTCATAAATAGTTTTGTTCTATGACAGCATCAGAGAGGGCCCTGGCTGGTCACTTTTTCCCATCCTCTGTGCTTAACACAGCAGGTATTTGCATGGTAATGTAGTAATTGAGGAACTGGGCTATGCTTAAAAATGGGATACTACACATGAATTGCTTTCCTAATCTACCAGATGACTGAAAAGATGTTGCTGGTGGGGGATGCTGAGACAGGAGTGAGGAAGTGACATCAGTAGACCTCTTAATCCCATGATTCTGTTCCAAGCCATGCTACATTCACTGAAAAAACCCACAGCACTGCTCTTCTTGGTTGCATATGTTTGGCTTCAGCTCTTGGTTTGTCTGTTCTCTTCCCCTGATATACAGGAGCCATTTTAAAAAACCTTTAGTGAGCAGAATGTGGAAGCTGAAGTGTTTCCACAGAAGTTCAGAAGAACAGTTGAGAACAGAAGCCTTACACTTTGCACAGGACTCAGGACAAGCACAGAACATGCTGTGCTTCAGCCGTGACCCGTTAAATTGAAAGCTGCATGGCCCTGCATTTGAGCTGACTCTCTGGACCCATTTGCATTCTTGATAGCCTCACAAATAAAGACTTTGCTGAAGAGTCTCTGGCTCCTTTTGACATATCCCTCAGTGGTTCTAATGGGGGGAAGGCAGTCTCAGATCAATCAAAGATCACCTCCAAAAGAGGTGAGAAACCTTGAAAGATTTTTATCTGCCTTTTCGGACTTTCATTTGGTTTATTGTGAGTATGGTAGCTTTGTGTCAAAGGCTGCGTGACTCATATGTTAGTGCAGTGCTAATGCAGCAGCAGCAGGGTTTCCTGCTCTACTGACCATTGGGCAGCAGAGCCACTGTGCTTGCACTTGGACTCCCTAGGAGAGCTTTGCCAGCAGTGTGAAGCAGGTTGGAGGCTAGGTTGCAGCAGGAAGAGACCATTTTCTTTAACGGATCTGTGTACAAAAGCCAAACCATTGGCAGGGAACAAAGGCACTTCTGATAGCATTTAGGGACCTTAGTCAGTGAACCCAGCAGGTGGGGAGAAAGCAGAGTAAGTGTAGGGATGTACCATGCACTGTAGGACTTGAAATTTAGGTTAGATGATGAAAGGATGGCTTTGCTTAAATGTGTTGGGTGTTGGTGAAATAAATTACTAGTATTAAAATTCTAGGAAGAGGTGCTGAGGCAGATGAAGCTGAGGTTTCAAGTTCTTGGCCAAACAAGTGTTTATGTGCAGGTTTCCTTTCCTGCAATCTAGCCTCTCTGCCATGCCTGTGGGTAGCCTAGTTTGTTGCAGACAAGACATGCTGTAAAAGATTTGGGAAATACTACTAAATCCAGAGAATAGGGCCAGGATATACTGATTCTGCCTAGTACTTTCACAGAGGCTTCCATCTGGAGCTTTAGAGTATCATCCAAGATACCTAGAAGTAAAGAGAAGCTTAAATTTACTTCTGCATGGCTTAGTGATTGCAGAATTCAGTGTTCCTTGTTATGAGTTCCTGTGCACTATCTTGTGTCAGCACTCAATTACAGTTTTGAAAGACTACTTTTTCAGCCAGTGAGTGTGTGTTCAAACCTGTTCATCCAAGTTAGGTAGGATAACATCGATGAGTCAGGTAATGGAACTTTCCTGTTTTTAAAGTTGTTTAACCTGTTGCTTGAGTGAACTGATTTGTAATTGTTCTGAACTTTGAAAGTGTTAGGAGCCATCCCTAGTTCTTATCTGAGAGAGGTGGTGTATGCTTTTGATGTCTGCTTTCTAAAATCAGATAATAAAAACCATTCAAAATGAAAGTATTTATATGGAAGGTGGACTTTAATCTTCAGTCTTTATCAGAGTCCAAAAATGGCAATAGAAGTAATTATCTACTTTTATATCCATGGATCCACATGCAAGTCTCTAAAATATCCCCAAATACTCTATATATACTGTTACTTGCAAAAATACTCATATGCTTTTGAAGAACTCAGCATTTTGTTTGTTTTCCTCCAAATGCCTAAGCAAAGAATGAATAGTCTTCTCTAATCACTCTGTTTAGTATTGGTTTGTGGCAATGGGAACAATGTGTTAGGAACCCCCTTAATTAATTTTTAGTGATATTTTAGATTGATATGGGTATCCTAGGACCTTCTGAATTTTTCTTCCACACCAACAACCAAATGAATGGTGAGAAAAGCCTATGAATGTACTTGTAACACTGATTTCTGTCTCTAGCAGCTTGCCTAAAGATCTTGGTGATAGACTTCCAAAGCCACTCGTGATGGCTTTCAAATAACTTCATGTTATGCAGGAATGCTGTGGTTTAGTTGCTGTGTATCCAGCACTATCACATTTCAGCTGTCGTCGTAGCTTTTACTTTTAGTAGAACTCACTAGAGACATAGGTTATTTCAGTGTCTTGTTCCCCATCTGAAAGTGGTACTCAGCCTCCTGGTCTACATAAATACTAGTAAATTAGACATGGCTAGGGCCATTCTCTGACACTGAGGCCAACTGGCATGGAACAAATCTCACACACACTGTTAGGCTTCAAAACAGGACAACCGTATCCACATTCTCTGCTGGAAATGGTCTGTCTTGAGGTAGTTGACCTGTGTCTCTCAGGTGCTGTGGCCTAACAACATAATAGTTGTGGAACCCATATGATATATGCTGGACCTGTTTGTTTCACTAATTAAGATGTGTCTTGAGTTGTCAAGATTAGTCCAACAATAGGTAATATGATTTGTTTCCACTGGTAGATGAAGGGGGCTGAAAGAAAATCTGTTCTTTTCAAAAGCTGTGAGAATTGTCAGCAATGTTCTGCAAGGAATCCATCCTCTAAAGATAAATGTCACTAACTGAAAGAGGAAATGGGTACTAAAAAAATAAAAATCCTAATAATTATCTAATGGGCAAATAAAAGGCAATTAAAAATTAAAATTTTGTAGACCATAGTAACTACTGGATTTAATGAAAGGTGTAAAATACATGGTGGTCTTCTGAGATACAGAGTTAGACAAAAATTTATTAAAGAAAATTAATAGTAATCTTCATGCTGAAATTCATGTAGATGATTTTATTCAAACTTTCCTGTCATTAGTAAGGTCTGAATGTCTCTTGAACAATCTCTGAGTATTACCAACAGTCTTGAAAATTAACCTAGCAATAACAGAGTGGTGTAGTTGAAGGGGCAAGCTGTGTGCCTTCCTCTAGAATTTCAGTTTCCTATAAACTGGCAAAGGGGGAGCTCTACACAGATAATTAATTCTTTAGCCCTTCATGTGTAAGTATGCTTTTAGGTTAATACATCACCTTAAGTATTATACCATCTGCAGTAGGATAGAATTCTCTGACCTGATAATTTCTACTGCCAAATTACTTGCAAGTACATTGTGAAAATATTTTCTGTGTCTATGCATGTATTTCATCAGCCATGCTCCTATCTGTCAAAGTAGATTGAATGGTTTAATTGCCTAATCAGTTTTCCAAGTCTCCTATGCAAGCACAAAAACATCACAGTGAGTTGTAGAGTTACAAGGTTGGTGTATAAGCTATTATTGGAGATACCTATTAGAGTTTTCCCAAGTTCCTTGTTGCAATAGGCAATGTTGGATTTAGCTAGATTATAAGTATGGTTATTTACTAGCAGAAGCTGATGTTTTTCTCTCCTCTGTTTTTACATTTGAGAATAAAATACAATTTATATTCTGGGCATCATCTTGTGGAAGTTCTAAATCACTTCATGAGGCTTTCAGCCTGGGTTATGTCATTTATCCATCAGCACTCAGTCCATTTAATCCAGACCTCTCAGCTGTACAGACCTAGCTCCTGTTGTGAGTGATCGGCCTGCTTGAGTGCTCCCAGCTTCTCCTGTCACATCACATTTGCATAAAAGAGGACGGATAACCAAATTTGAGCACACAAATGAAAATGCTAAGCGCTGAACCTGTCACAGTTGTTGTTCAACTAATTGTGAAAAATTTGATTTGCTGGCTTTTCACTGTTTATCATGTGGACCCCCTTCTCAAATTTGCCTTGGCTTCTGCTTCTGTACATGTAGCTTTTAAACTCTCTACACAAGCAGCCCACCCTGGGGATTACTTACCTCTCCTACCAGCTTTTAATGTTGGCTCATCTACTTGACTAAATTAGGCCACCATGGCAAACAAACACATAATTAAAAACCTGGGAAAGACAACTGCAGTTGCACTTCTTAAATTGATTTTGCAGTCTATTACTGGTATATGCCTTTGCATTTTGCCATTTTTATCTTGTCCTTCTGTAAACCCAGAGAATCTCTTTGCTTTTGATTATATGTAAGAGGGAGATATATTATTTCAAAATGAAAGCTAATATTTTCTCCTGAAATTAAAATAGTAAATAAAAACATATTCTTATTTCTGGGTATTTAGTGGCAGCTTATTACAGTGGTGCTGTATTAATTTGAAATTAAGACTCATTTTTGAACTGGCATTTGTAGATGAAGTATTATTCAAATTATTGTGATTTTTCAAAATTCCAGGGTTTGACTTTGCTTTCCAAATGTACCTGCAACTGCTGTTGTATTTCTAATTTAGAATACATTCTCTTTACTTAGCTGTTAATGCTTTTTATTATTTACACCAAGAAATCAACAATTACAACAGTTGAATATTATGTTGCTTTTTGTGAGGGGTGAGGAGCTTCAGCCAAACAATTATCTATTAGAAACCAGGGGGAATCATCTACAAATCCAAATCTTCCATCCCTTTGATATTGTCATTTGTTAGTTGTACTCTGAATGCCCATAAATCTGTCAACACCATTGAGGGCTTCTAAAAACAACTTGATAAGAAAAACTGGTATTTAGATGTATAACAAAAATCTGTACTTTTCTAGTTCTAAAATATCAAAATAATTGTTTTCAAATGGAAAAAATATTCATCAGCAGCTATGGCTGAAATATTGTTGAAAAAGAAATTTGGAATTATTTGTTTAAAATCCTATTAAATTTCATGTGAAGGGATAGAAGTTCCTAAAGTGACATTCATGTCAAGTGAAGTTCTCTGAAAACAGTTGTAGTAGTAGGATGTAATCTGTTTTGTAAACTGATCAAGGGTGTATCTTAAAACTGTAGGATATTTCCAACTTTCTCTGATAAGTTTGTACCAAAAAAAACCCCCAAAACCAGGCAAAAACCAACCAACCAACCCCCCCCCCTCTTTTTTTTCTTTTCATGTTATTCTTGGTTAGGTGTCCTTCATTTAAAATGGCTTTTCTCCCTTCATGATGTTTACTTACTTGATATGTTTGCCAAAAGCAGTCACATTGTAGTAGCCTTCATTTCACAAGGCTAAATCGACTGAACTCCTAAAGGCCTTTGACAAAGCCTGGTGTATTTAACTACAGCAATACCAGATCGTATCATTCACAAATCAGTATTTTGGAGAACAACGTCCTTCTCATTTTTGAGACTGAATACTACTGTAATTAAAAATGCACCTGGAGAAAATAACTTGAGCTGTACTCTGTGCTCCTACATTTGGCTTGTTATCTCTAGAATATTATCAGTTTCTTTTTTCTCATCCTTCCTTCACAACATACTACTTTATCTCCTTTCTCATTACCAACTTCTTAATGTTGACCTCTTTTACTGGCCTCTTTCTCAAGTTTGCCAGTGAGTTACATTAAATGCATAAATCATATTTGCAAAATAAAATGTTTGGAAAAGAGGGATACAGATGTTTGGAAGAGACTATTCATTTGCATATCAAGCTCACAGCATCAAACTGAGAAGCAGCAAAAATTCAAGAAATTAAGTTAATTAACAAAAATTTCATTCTGTATTTGAAAAACTGCAACTTTCCTTCCAATAGGTTTGATTCTGAAAATCAGTGAAGCAGCGGCTCCTGGTCCAGAACAAAAAGATCACTTGCGAATTTTGAAAGTGTTGCATCTTTCAAGTTACTCTGAGTAACCTTCAACAAGATATTCCAGAATGAATCTAGTATTCCTCCCAGCTTCTCCCATTTACAAAATACATCTCAATAGCTGAAATATCCTGAGATACCTTTGTGACCGAAGAGGCAGAAGATTTTTCTATTCAAGGAAATAGGTGGTGTTTTCAAAATCAACTATTTTCATACAAAGAGAAGAATAAAAGTTCAACAGCAGGTCTCATGTTTATTGCTAAACTGTTATCTCATCTTACCATGCAATGATTCGATCTGAAAATCCCATAGATATGTTAAAACTGGTAGAACTGAATTAAATATCTGGGCTTGTACACCGTATCGGTCTTAGAAAAAAAATGTGCTTATGGATAAGATTATTTTCTCATATTTTAACCAGAAAACAATACAAAATAATGCCTTGCTTTGGTTCTGACTTAACTTCTTGAAGAATTAATATTTTATCATTAAATCCTGGATTTTTGTATTCATTAAAAAAAATAAATTCTTATTCTTTGTTTTACCTCCTTTAGCATTTGTCTGAACTTAGTTATGTGTATTGTTATATTTATTCTGAAGTAGTGTGAGAAACAGAATGGAAGGGAGCAAATGAAATAGCTAGAAAACAAACTAGCAAGTCTGAGAGTGAGTTTTGCCTTCAGAATACCGTTGTAATAGTCTAGCTTAAAGGCAGTTTCTAAAAAGGAAGTTAAGTTCTGAACTTTGTTCATTAAGTTAATCCGTTTCCTAAGTAAATGGGAATATATAGGTCTCCAAACTTAGTTCTTGATGTAACTGTCCAATCCATAATTTCAGAAACTAATTTGCAGAATTTCTTTAAGTTCTATATGCTTTGATATCCTTATCCATAAAATGTTTTGCTAGGCAAGTGTGAGAAATGAAAAAAAGTGAGGGTAATAAATGTGTTTAAAATTTTGAACAAGTACTAGTGAAAAATGTTTTGCCATATTCCCTCAGCTGTAATAAAATGTGCACTTTTCATTTATTCTTTTAGTAGATATCTATTGATGTTTGATTAAAAGCAGTCTCCCCTGCTTCTCTAAGTACCTTTATGTAATTCATGGGTATTTTCTCATTTTCCCAAGTCTGCTTAGGTAAATAAAGGTTTCTTCTTGGCTCAGTCTCTTTGGTTGGATGTTAGAATAAACAAACGTCCATTAACTTGATTTTTGTTTTGCTTTAGATTGCAAGCAACTTCATCAGCATGTAGGAGAGACAACTGCTCTATCTTTCCCTATATATTTTAGTATATGGGGATGACCTCCTTCCCATGAGCTTAGCTGTTGACTATAGCTAAATGCAAAAGAATAAGCACACACAGACATGATTAGCAGGTTACACATACACATCTCTGTGGTGTGGGGTACTTATAAGGAAAGACATATATTAAATTGCCTGTTCTTTTTACATGAAAAAGTAAACTTATTTACCCTATGGGTAAAATGTGTGTTGACTTACTGCATTACAGTATAAGCATGAACAAGGTTACTTTTTCCCCCTTTCTGCTAAATAATAAGGCAACTCATGCTGAGGGTGCACTTAAACTAGACCTATAACTCTTGGAAATTCATAGATCGTAAGGCCAAATGGGACCATTATGATCATCTTGCCTGACCTCCTCTATAGCACGAGCCATAGGGTTTCGACAACATAACAGTATTTGTAATTTCATATCCATTAGAGTGCTATTTATAGGTTATATATTGTATTGAAATGGCAGAATATTCATTGCTGTGAAATTCTGCTGGATAATTTTACTACTGTAGTGTTTTCTACAGGGTTCTCTGTTGGTATATATTAATATCAAAAAAGTCATACAAAATTTCAAGCAATTTGCTAAAAATGTGACCTTAAAGTGAATTGCTTGTGACAACAGCTGAAAAACCATTTATTTAATGTAAAAATAAAGATGAAATAAAAGAAACCAAACCATTTATTAATTGCCAAGTATTGTAGAATCTGAAGTCTAATTAAGAAAAGAAAAATGATGACCTACTGGTCCATTACACAGTTTGGAGTATTTTAGTAGAAATAGGGAAAACTAAGCCTGTATCTGTGTAGATGTTTCATAAGGCCTCTTGTCCTTTGTTGAAGGTCTTTCTTCTTTGGATTAATACCAAGAACTGTGATGAATAATTTTCATTTTCATGGAACCCCTTCTATAAAATGTCTGTTACAAATGAAATCTGATTTTAAATGGTGAGTAGGGCAGAAGTAGGCACTGGACTGTTACACATGTAAAGCAAAAGGAACTAAATTCCCTGCCTTGCTTCGTAAAATTACTATTATTAGCTCTCGGTTTCATTTCCTATCTATCTGAAAAACGAGAAAATGTTTTCTGCATTTTCTATAGAAGTCAGTTATGAAATGTACTACAATGAGCAGTCCTAGAGGTCCTAAACAAACCAAACTAGCTTCATTGCTCAAATCTTTGAAACGGAGAATAGGCCTTATTTTTTAGATAAGAACCCAGATATCTCTCATGCTGAGAGTAATGAAAGAACAATTAGCATTTCTACTGATCATTGATTAAAATTATTTAACCATTCTTTTAGCAAAGTAGTAAAGGCTCTTGAAGTAATTATATCAATTTGTTAAATGCTAAGAACGATGATATAAAAAAAACTTGGATGTTATTGGTCAAAGATGTTTATCTGTGTATATTAAAGGATTTTAAACATTATGTTATAGAAAAACCTGTGCTATTCAGATCAATCCCTTCCCCTACCAGTCTTCTCTAAAATTTTACAAATTTTAAGGCATACAAACAAGTATGCCATAGAATACCAGGTAGATTACTAAATATATCACTTAACAGAAACCTCCAGAAATTCAGTAAAATAATCAGTAAAATACTAGTTAAATAATCAGATTTTATAAAATTTGAAATGCTTTGTTCAAAGAGTCTCCTTACTATGCAGGAGCTTTGAAAAACTTGTGACAAGGCTGTGTCTCAAGGTTTGTATTTTGATCTGTTCACTAGTAAATTCTCCAAAAGCATAGATAATGGCATAATTTAGCTAACAAAGGTTAGTTTAAAAGCAGTTTTAAAAGATATTTCAATGGAGGGAAAGAGAGAAGGGATGAAGAGACCAATTAACCAATTTTTCTTGGCCTTTCTCTCACGCGCAGACACATTCTGTACAAACTCCTGTTTTGATGTATTATTTTAATTAATCCCAGTCTTTTGATTTCTACAAAAAAGAAGGTTAGCAAATGTAACAATGCTCGAGAGTTTCTTTATCGTAAAAGACACATAATTTCAAGCATTTAATAAGGTAGATTTATTCTGGGTAGTTTAGTTTGCACATTCACTCAAACAGCCCTCCCCAAAGACAACATTAAAAATGTGATTAGTTAGCTGCCATCAATAACACAAAATAGGAAAACACTCTCTGAAGGGACAGCTTTGTGGAGGGCACTGCACAGTGTGTAGTAAAAATATATGGCCTAATAAGTTTACATTTGCAGGCTCATTTGTTAAAACTCTTGAATTTCTAATTTGTGTCGGAAAGATAAATGGATGGGGCCTCAGTAAAGTGTGAGATTAATACTGATGGATGGGGATTCAGATTTTTGCTAGCCTCTTACTTCTGTACAACCCAGTAGGCAGTTTATGGGGAAAACCAAATGTAAATAAAAAAAGAGGACATTATTTACCTTGGTCAAGGCCAATTACCAGTTATATTGTTCTTTTCAACTTTATTGTTTGGATGTAAATTATCCTTATCTAATTATTGTTTAATGCATTTTGGTAATCAAGCCCTTACAAAGTGTAATTAGATGCTAAAAAGGACAGGCACCCCATGGTTACTGTGAAACACTGCAAATAGTCAAATGGTGGAAATGGAGGCCTCTGGGACCTTTCAGGGTGTAAGGTGGAAGAATAATAATAAAACATATTATATAATAAATAATTGCTTTATACCTGAATCAAAATGCTCACATAAAATTGAAATGAACTGAGGTTAATATGAATAATAAAATAGGTGGGATCTGTGTATGCTGCACACAGCTGATTTCAACAGCTTTCCTTCCACGTGCAGTGCCACTACTGTGTGCAAAGAGACAGACACCAGCAGAATGACAGCAGAATTTCTGTCTGGCAGAAGATACCCCTGAACTTGGAGGAGCTTTACCAAAAGAGAGTAAGAAGCTCTTCTATTCTAACAAAATAAGTTGACAGATAACCTTTTCAAAATCAAATACATAGATATGGCAGAAGGGCATGCATTAATAAAGGGATAAATGAAAAGGAACCCTTAAAAGTGAACAAAACAAAGGTCACTGCTGCTATGCTCCTGTATTTGTAGTATCTTTAAATCAAAGTTATTCCAGAAGTCTTCAATATTTGTAAAATGTGTCAAAATGTCAGTAGAAGTTCATAGGGGCTTTCAGATCTTCTCCAAAGAGAAACAAATTCAGGAACCCAGCTCTGACCAGTGACAAGGCTGGAATGTATTCCCAGTAGGCAAGTACATAAATGTGTGTGTACAGTGCATGTGTATAAATAAACATATCTGTCCTACCACACAGATCAACGCAGGCAGACCACATGAACATAAATGGCACTTGTGGTTTCATCTTGTTCCCTGGCTGATCATGATGAAGGCTTGCTTGTGGGAAAAATACAGATATGTATGTAATGTTGATATCTCCAGTAGCTGGGGTTGGACATGCCAATAAATTGCCCCTGATCCTCTTTTCTCCGGGTGTCTCGTACACCCACACTCTCAGCCAACCCACAAGATCTGTCCAACAGCTGGACAGGACTCTTGTGGTGATTCCAGTAACCAGCTTTTCCAGTGGTCTTATTCTTAGATATCCCCTGGCTCCTGGGCCACTTTGCCTACTCACCAGCTAGTTCTGACCCTGATGTCCCACAGCAGCTCCTGTGAAATCCTGAACCACTCTTCCTTTGCATCCCATAACATGCCCCATGTCCCTAGGAAGAGATCTCCATCAGTCCAGAAATTGTTCTGGAGATCTGCTTCCCTTTACCTGGGGCCGCCATCTCTTCTGTGATGGGGCTGGAGGTTGCTAGCCAGGGCTTTAGTTTGGCTACCTCAGTTACCATTGCTCATTTGTGCACTTTAGTGCCTGCAGAGATGAGATTTTTATCACATAACAGCACAGACTCATACCTTGATGAGCCATATACTTAAGGAATTTGAACAGACATTTTTAAGGCAGCAGGCAGAGACAGAGACAGAGACAGGACTTATAGGTATAAAGCTATGTCTCTGCCTGCCAGTAAAAGGAGATAAAGAATCAAAATTTTGTCTTAAAACCAACTTAAAATGTGGTTGTAATCAGAAAAGTGGTTTATATTTTTTTTTCTTTACTGAGATGTAATGGAATAGATGTTCTCTTCATCTATACTCTTCCTCCAATACCCCCCCAATGCACTGGAGGGGTATTTGATGGAGTACAGGGTGTTATGCTGTAAAAACCACAACACATGCTTAGCAGTAAAACTGGGGCGTAGTTCAGGGTTGCTCAGAGGCTGGCTGAGCACGGACCTGCTGGTGAAAGGTGATTGCCTTTGCATCACTTGTATTGTGATTTTTTTCTTTCACTTATTAAACCATCTTTATTTTGACCCATGCTTGTCCTCTAGTTTTTGTTTTCCCAATTCTCTTCTCCACCCCTCTGCAGGACAAGTGCATGAGCAACTCTGTGTGTGTGTATGTGTATATATATACATATGATATACTACCAAAACAAAGATAAAACTGAAGAATATATCCTAATGGGCATATGTAAGTAGTTCTTAGTTGTTGTTTTTTTTTTTTTTTTTTTTGAAGATGAGGCAGTGACTTAACATATTCTACATAAACAGAAAGCTCTTCAAACTGTGGGGGTAAATTTTAACAAGGATAATTTAGAGAATAATTCAATGTTATATGGCATTCTTAAATTAAGATTTGATATCTTCTTAAGAAGAAGGCTGAGCCAGTTCTCTGTTGAGTGAATGTCTGTGTCCATGCTTCTCACTTGCACGTTGGCATTTTCAGCTCCTGAGCCTTCAGCTTTGGAACAACCTGCCTCACTGCCTGTCTTTTTATTGAGAACATAAAAGGGCACAATGCATCCTCTTCCTGCAACTCTCCTAAGTTCTGTGCTCTAATTCAATCATAAATTACTATACATGATGCAGAAACTGATGACTGAAATTCTACAGCTGGTGTTAATATAGAGGTCAGAATAGATACGCTCATGCCACTCCTTACTAGCTTTGCAAACTCCAAATTTGTTAAAATGGATACTTTGGTCTCATACTCAAATAGTAACTGAAGAAAATTGATGGCTGTTGCTACTCTACAAGTTGAGCTCAAGTTTCTCTATTACTCATGCATTGATATGAGTGCATGTTTAAATGCATGTTTATTTGAAAAGTTCACACAAAAATCATAGTGCTAATGCCAGAACAGCCCTTTAGCTTTGAGTAAAGATACTGTCTTATTTGTAACTGGTTGCAGCTCTACATTGTCTAGATAAAGAATCCATTTGTATACAGAAACTCACGGCCTGAAATTTGAATTTCATCACTGGAAGCAATTACAGTATCAGTGCAGTCCCTGCACGTAATCCCTCATTTAGTAATTTAATTAAAAACAAGTAGTACCATGAGCACCAGAACTAATGAAGCTTAGTTTCCAATAGAACTGTGTCACATGCTTGATTGACTTTTAACTGAGCTATGAGGAAGCTTCTGTGTGAGTCTCTCTTCTGTTTCCAGAATTCAGGAAAATTTTCTTTTTCTAGTTTGACAGCATTAAACATTTTGTATGCCTATTGCTCCTGACATAATTCAACATTGCAGATAGGAAGCAAGCTTGGTTGGGGCAGCTATAGCAAGAAAAGGATTCTCAGAACTGAGCACACAAAACACAACCAATCACTGCTTCAAGTATAGCAAACTTGCTTCCTTCTTGAACTCTGAACCATGGGTTCTGTACAGCATAAGCCAGGGAAGAAAACCAGTAACAGAGTCATTAAAAAAATTCCATTTAGAAGTAACAATTTCTACAGAGCCCATATGCTGGGCTGCATATTCCCAGAGTTCAATAGTTCCCTAGCACTTGTGTACACAGAAGTGGTGAGCATATTTGCCTTATTTGTAAGGTTCTTTGGCTGCAGAAGTCCAGCTCTTTTTGAGGACTCAAACATGGCTCTAGAAAACTGGGTTTAGGCCCCTGCTTTAAAAATGTATTACAATGCAAAGCTTCAGAGCTGTATTAGAAATGTAACACAAAAAAAAAAAAAAAAAATTACCTGCTGAAATGAGTCCAGAAACAGCTGCTAAGTTGATCAGAAAGCTGGAGCACCTTACTTACGGAGACAGGCTGAGAGAGCTGGGGGGTTTTCAGCCTGGAGAAGAGAGATCTCCAGGGAGACCTTGGAGCTCATTCCAGTACCTGATTGTGGCTTACAAGAAGGCTGGAGAGGATCTTTTCACAAAGGCATGTGGTGTCAGGACAAGAGGGAATGGAAAGTGATAGAAAGCAGGTTTAGATTAGATATTGGGAAGAAATTCTTTACTCTGCGGGTGATGAAAGTCTAAAACAAGTTTTGCAGAGAACCTGTAGATGCTCCATCCCTGGAGGTGTTCAAGACCAGGTTGGATGAGGCTTGGAGCAATCTGGTCTGGTGGAGGATGTCCCTGCCCATGTCAAGGGGATTGAACTAGATGAACTTTAGAGTCCCTTTCAACTCAAAACTTTTTATGATTTTATGATTCTAAATGTGAGATTATGGCTGTATGCTCAAAAGTTAAAGCAACAAAAGGGTCAGGAGGGGGCAGGTACAATGCCCCTGGCTTTACTGCACACCTGTTAGCTAAAAAGTGTATATTCCTCTCAAAAGTTAAACCAATTGAGTAGCAGAAGTGGGACTGGCTGGTAACATTGTTTGTCATAAATTTATAAATTTAAATTTATACCAGAACAGGTATAAATTCTGTTGTGAATCCATGTGCAATTGCTTTCAACTCTTCTCCAAGCAGATGACAGTGCTATGTATGTTCGTCACCTTTGCAGCTCAGATGGATCACAATGTTTGACATTTCAAAGACTAAAAATGATCTAAAAAATAAACACACTGCAATAATTTTGAAGGCTGATCAGCCTTTTAATGTGGTGTCAGTTAGTTGACTGTTATTTTGTAAATTAGGCAGTGATTTGATTCTTTATCAATTTTTAGTGGTGTTTAACATCCCTTAACTCATGAAGAAGGCGGCATTGGTAGCCTGAAATCTAAGCAGCTTTAATCTATTTGAGAAACAATGACAAGTCTTTTAAAAAATTGGGATGACTTAAGAACTCATAAAAGAGATGTTAACACAGATACCATGCCAGGGTGCCTTGTGAGCTTCCAGGCAGTGCTCTGACAAGTCCCCTCCATCTCCAGCAGGAGTTTTAGTAAGGGATATCTACTTGAGCAGTGACTCTTGTTGAAAAAGGGGGAATTCAAACCAAAAGAGGTGATACAGATACAGAATTCCCCTGGATTTAGGACTTGTTTCATGTCTCCAGCAATGGAAACTACACTCTCAAAAACACTTAATGGAGACCTGGCTTTGGTGATTTCAGTAGAGGGGAACTCCTTAAGCCTCAGTTTTGAGGAATGAATATAGTTTTATTAATGTGAGTCAGCCACTGTTACTGGTAACCAGAACTGATCAGGTGTTTTTTCATTGGGTTGAGGTCTTTTGGGTTTTTTTGAGGTTTTACACATGCCACAGATTTTTTCAGAGGATTCTTTATTTTATTTTTGAGGGGTTCCAGATCCTGATACAAAATCATAAGAGGAATCATGCTGTAGGATGTATCTACAGAAAGGAATTTTGCCTAGAAGAGGTGTCTGGATCATAGAATCATCAGATATTCTGAGTAGAAAGGGACCTACAAGGTTCACCAAGTCCAGCTCCCAGCTGTGCAAACAACCACCCCAAGAATCACACCATGTGCCTGTAAACATTGCCAAAACACTTCTGGAACTCTGTCATGTTCGTGCTCTGACCATTTTCCTGAGAAGTTGTTCTAGAACCCAGCCACTCTCTGGGTAAGGAATCTTTTCCTGATAGTCACCTTAAACCTGCCCTGACACAGCTTCAGGCCATTCCCTTGGGTCCTGTCACCATAGAGAGGAGATAAGTGCCTGCCCCACCCTTTCTCCTCATGAGGAAGTTGTAATTGCAGTGAGGTCTCCCCTCAGTCTCGTTTTCACCTGGCTGAACAGAACAAGTGACCTCAGCCACTCCTCGTATGGCTTCTCCTATAGGCCCTTCACCATCTCTGTAGCCTTCCTTTGATTGCCATTACTAAACATGGTAAAATATTGTAAAAACTGCAGAATACCTTTGCTCACAGAGATACTGAATGTTTCAGTCAAGGCCACCCTTGAAATTATATTGTTTACTTGTAAATTATTTTGTCAGAAACAAAAACAACTTCATTAATACTTTTCAGCACAATACATTAACAGTGCAATTGCTGTTAATGTATTTTTCATTCCAGTATTTTTCATTCCAGTCTTGCTTTCATGGAGGTAAAAGGTGTGGTTTGGATTATTTTAATTTACTGTTAAATTTGTCATCTAAATGACTTGACCATGAGAGACCATAAGTTCTGTGTGTGGCAGACAGATCTGTGGTAGTATAGAAACAATTTGAGTATCCTGGATTGACTATTATTTGAAAGAGAAAAGGTGGATTTGATCTGAAGTGGACAAGCAAATAGAATATGGATTTGATTAGAAGTAAAATGCTGTCTACTCTGCATGTAAGTTATAGGTGATGACGTGGTTGGTTATCCTCCGGTAAAATTATTAACACCAGCTATCACCAAGTGAGTTCAGTTTTTCTAAAAAAGCAAGTTTACAATCCTCCTTATTTTTACAATATATTCCAGAAAATAGGGAATTTAAACTCTTTATACTTGTGCCATTAAAATGGCATCATGACCTGTCTTTCAGCCTTTGAGTTCTACCTTAAGACAGAAAATTTTGTCTTGTATGAGTTCTTGCCATATCAGGTAAGATAGGCAGTCTGGCTGAAGAAGTCAGCTGCACCAAAACAGTTTTTCTGAACCCAAAATCTCATAGGTATTTGATGGAGACATAGGTGCATTTAGGACAAAAATTCTGGTCCCTCTTACACCTGTGTGAACCTGTGAGCAAATGTAATGAGATGCATCAGGGATAAGGCAGAAATGCCATACAGGTAAGGACTCTTCTGGATTGCAGTGCTGGGACAATGGCTTGCTTATTGTGTGTAGAGATCCTAAAAGTGATAGCTAATAGTTTCAAATGTACTCTCTCTTTAAAATGGTGAAATAATTACCTGTGGGTAGTGACTATTAGGAAGTACATGAGCAGCAAATAATTTACTGCTGGCATTATCTAATAATTATCTCTAGATGAAATTGCAAGACTGCAGTGGGTTTAGAGCCCATTTGTGACCCATAAAATATGGGTTAAAACCTCACATTCCACCACTTGCTTTTGCAATTACTACTGCAAATGGTGGGAAAGTACAAAGCAATCACCAGTAGAAGAGATCTTTTAACTACTATCATTTCTGAAACTATTAAAAAAGATAGAACTTACCCAAAAACTTGATAGCTGATCTCATTATATTCACCAGTGAGACAACATAAATGTAACTTTTAGTATTAGTTTAGATAACTTTCCATATTAATCTTCTTCTAAGTGATGATATAATTTTTTCTGTCTTAAGAGACAATTAGATAGTCTAAGTCTCCATTAAGAATGGAAATTAAGGCAGTAAAGCAAGATCCAGAAGCCTATCAGGCCAGTTATGGGGGAAATTAGAGATCTTCAGCCATGTCATAAAGTAAGTTTTTCCCATAATAAATGTACAGGAGAGATGACAATAGTTTCTTCTATTGATTACAGCAGCAATAAGAAAGCTTTCCCGCATGAAAAATGGGGACAAAGCCCCTGAAGGAGCAGTTTTAATGTAGAGTTTGTCAAATTTGTGACAAAGACAGTATGTTCTAGCCAGTCATCATCAGTAATATTGGAGTTCTAATTTTTTGTAATGAAAATAAAATCTACAGTCAGGGTACATTATGCAAGGGAAACCTTATCACTTGCTGCGCATCCTTCAAGGGATATTCATGCTCTTGGAAAACTCACACAATGTAAAATTTAGAGAATGTACCTTGGAACTCAAGATACAAAAAAGAAAAATTTAGGAGCCAGTTGTGCCCAGTTGTTCCCAGTTCTGAGGCTAATTTTCATTTTATTACATCAGATTCAACAAGCTTCATCTCAGGTCCAAAGACAACTTTAAATACAAAATAGGCTGCAGGCAAAGCATGAGAGAGAAATGTCTGAAATGTTGAAGAGGATGTCTAAATATACAAGTGAAAGGCTTTAACCTTAGAGGCATGTTGACTTCAACCAGTAATAACCTTACAAACACCGATGACTGGAAGCAAAAAGTTATTTCAGAACTATCTGTGTAAAAAAACAATCCAAATCCAGTTGAAACCAAAACAAATCGCTGTGCTCCGGCCCCCAGCAGAGTGAAAATAAATGAGCTGGTTTATGGCAGATGTCTGCCCTTTCATGGAATCTGCATTCCTCTCCCCTCACCCTGCTGCATCCCTATCACTGAGTGGCACTGTGTTAAAGGAGATCCACAGGCACACCTCAAGGATGTGCTAGCAAAGCCCCATAATCCAAAACGGTTACATGCCAATGTCGACTTTCTCTGACTCCACCAAAAATACTGACCTATTGATGTAAGAAAAAGTTTCCTATGTCTCCACCTCTTGAGATTCAGAAGTATTTAGAAGAAACTGGCTATAAAACACAGAGACTTCACAAATGAATTCATGCTTCTTTCTTTTCTTTCACATTTTCACTAATTTTGGAAGAGGTATTACTGGAAATTACTGAAACAGTAGAAGCATTGAAATTACTTCTTGGAAATAACTAACTCACTGGGAATGTATTTCATGATAGCATCCCAAGCTATTCAGGTAGGATGAGCCAGGCAGACTCAACAAGGACCAACATAATCTGTGTAGCAGTGGCTTTTGCAGAAGAATCTTGGGCCAGCCCATGGTAGAAACCATCTCCTCCAGACTCTGAAGAAAATCTGTCTTTGGCACACAGTCACTGTTTCACTGGTGAAGTGCATTGAGATAGGTACAAGCTGAGTTATACACTATGAATTTGGATTTTTTTTTTTTCTGGAGTGGTACCTGACTCTATCTATTAACAAAGAAGCCCAGTTCTAATTGAGGCATTTTTGAGTTATCTGCAATTTCTCATTTGATCATTATTCCTAGTTTTTTTCTTAAACTTCTTTGGTTTGAGCCAGAGCTCAAAGGAAAGGCACTTTTGTTATACAGTTCAGTATAAGGAAGTTTGACAGAGTAACACCCATCTGTAGCACTAGATACCAGAAACAGTGAATACAGTCTTCAACAAGGAATTTTGCTAGGCAGCAAGGAAGAGGTAAGCAGAAAGGAGGAGGAAGGAATTGGCTTCCCACAGTTTTGTCTGAGCCATTGATGAATCATGAGCAGGAATCTCAAGCGTGTCACCTGCAACATGTGCTTTACAAAGATCTATGTTGGTATAGACCTATCCAAAACACATTACAGTAGATGCTGTCTCTAGTGTCATCAATCACTCATTACTCTTAAAAACATAAAAGGATTGATATTACCTACTTCAACTCCATCAAAAGAGAGTGAGATGAGGTCAGGTATCCCGTATCTCTGACACTGTGGTGATGAGTGCTGTGAAAACACAGTATCACTGTCCATGCATCATGGTCCTTGTCCTCAAAAGGATTTCTGGTGCCTCGTGCTTTAAAAATTACTTCCTAGTGACAATTTGCTAGAATTTTTGAACTTTCCTATCCATAGGTTAAATAAGATAAGGAAAACTCCCAGTTAAGCTTTGTGAATAAAACATAAATGTTTAAAAGCAAAACAACCCAAGCACTGCTGAAACATGAAACAGTGCAACGCAAGAGAAAACTGATACTCTCTCTTTGCAAGTGAAAGTGATTCTTGACTAAACATGTTTCCATGGGGGAGAGAGGGAGGAGGAACTGATCCTGGCATGTATAACAGAGGCTTAATAGTCACCTATTCCACCCTCATCTCCTCCAATGCTTTTTTGTCTTTCCCTGTTCCAGTCTAGCTCTCATAGGAAGAATGCATTCTAGGATCTCCCTAACAGTTTCAACAGTTCCCACAGCTATCAGGTACACATTCCCACAGATTGGTATTTGTCTCCACACTCACCTTGGGGAAGGGAAATGGGGAAAATTCTTTCCCCAGAAATGAGGCTGTCTTTTCCATCTGATTGAGAGGATATTGGAAGGCTGCATCATCCACCCCTCTGACAGAAAGGCATCCTGATCTCCCAGAGACTCTTAAGTGCCACACCTTGGAATGAGAGAAAGAAAATATTGTCTAGAAACCTGCATCCACAGATAAGGTTCTTTTGCTTTTTTTCTTTTTTTTTTTTTTTTTGGTAAGTCAGGGTTTGGGGTGCATGTTTTTTCAGATTTACATTTAATTTTTACACTGGAGTTTTGGGATGGGCTGAGAATATAAAGTTTGCAATATTAAGGTAGCTGTGCAAATACTTTGGAGCAATAAATGTCTCAATATATTAAAATATCTAATTAATTTCCAAAATTATTCATTTATTGCAATCTTATTGCTACTTTTCAAACAGCTAGAACTCTCAGACATTCAAATCAACAAACATAATTATTTTCTTTGGAATGAAATACTGTAATTAGTCTGGTTTCCCAAGGATATGAAATTCACATGATTGTGCTTTTTGTGTATGTACACATTATCAGGCATGTATGCATACCCATCTGCATTCCTCATGATAATAGCTACAAATATGTTACCCAATTTTAATACTTTTTCATAAGTTGCTACATTTTTACAAGTGTTGTAAAATGAAGTGGTTATAGAAATCATAGGAGTTGTATTCCTTCCCCAGAGGAGTGAAAAGCTGCAATGCAAGTACTGTCACTACAGGTAATTCACACAGGAACTGAGCCTAAAAATGTAAATTCTTAACAAATGAGATATCATTTACTCTGCTGGTTTTGGAACGACAAGAAAAGCAATTGAAAACTTCTTTAAGAAACAAGTTTCTACTATAAGGTATCTTGAGACCATTTTGTCTTTCTGAAAATGGCCATCTTTCCCATCCAGAACCCTGAATGGCACTTGGGTTTGGCTTCCTTTTGGACCTAGTAACACATCCTTTAACGCAGGACAAAAAAATAAATCCCATTAATAATCCTGAAGGGCTCACTCCTTCCATATTCTCCTAAGACCCTGTCCCTTATTACATTTCAACTCGCAGATAACTTATCACAGGGCAGGGTTATTAATTTGCCAAATGCTAGCATCAAAGAATATTTGATGTTCCTGGTGGAGTTCTGTGTTAGAGCTCTGCCTCGTACTTCAGTTTCCCCTTTATCTGTGGCATTGGTTTAAATATGCTTGCTTGACAGCAATATTTCTGCACTGTACACGAGCATGAACACCACAACATTGACTGTATTTTTTCTGTGGCTACATCTCAGCTGCAAGTAGCTGATGCTTCAGACTAGGGAGTCCTTGAGGGCAGAAAGGAGATTCGTGGTACTACATTAAATAGTTTATTTGGGGGATGAGGGACAGCATTTACCACAGATCTCTGTCTGAAAGGTTTCAGCACATGGCCTGGAGAGAAAAAATTTTCCCTTGTATTTCTGACATTTCTGCCAATTCCTTTACTTCACATGCTTGTCTCACCTTCCAACAGTTGACCTTTTCCCATTCACCTCCCTATTTAACAAGTCTCTCTCTCTCTCCCTTTTGCCATTGAAGGATGTACTGCCACTTGGCAAACTGCTTGACATCAAAGCTGTGCATGTGACTTAGGGAGGTCTGATTTCTGGCTCCATTAGGTCAGCACAGACCCGTTCAATATTCTTCAGATACCAAGCTGGCTCACTCTTCTGCAGAGAGCTGGCAAAGAAATGTTCCCTCCCTCTCCTCTTCATTTTATGTGCACATTAAAAGTATCCATGACCAAATCAAAAATTGTGCAGCTGTTTCAATAGCTGCAAAACTGCTTAGAACAGAGAGCCCAGAGTATAGAGAAAGAGACCTTTGTGAATTGAACACTCTCTGAACTAACTTGTTTGTGAAAACCCATGTATAATTAAAGCCTCTCTTGTTAGTGAACGGAGCCATACTTAAATACACACAATGTATATCTTTATTTCCAGCTCAAATTTTTTTATGGGACATTTTCCAGCAATGCGTATTATGTGGCTTTGGCAACTGCAGTGCATCATCATCATCATCATTCAAACAGTAGAGCTCCCTGCTTCATTATGAGCATCTTTCCCCTAAAATACTTTTTGATGGACTGCAGTATAGGCAGTCTAGACCTGAACTGCATAACAAATGGATGCTATGATTCCTCTAATGGCAAGGTCTTTTCTCCCACTGCAAATGGAGATGTAATTCAGATGCACACTATCTCACCCTTTGCATGCTGAGAGACAAAATAAACAGCAGCATTCATTTGTCTGTTTCCATTTCCCTTACCAAAAAGTCAACTTCCAAAGAAAATGTTTACCAGAACATTTCCCTGAACAATCTGAATAATATTTTAATGGACCACTTACTTAGTTAGTATCTAATTAAATTTTGCATCATGAAGAGCATAGTCAAGTCACTGTGGTATTGTGAATAAGGTTTCAATAAAAAATACAGAATAAAAGAAATCTGCAAAATAACCACCATTAAACTAATGAGTAAAAATTCAGCAGCTATAATAAAATCCACCAGAGAACAAATAAACTGCAAACAACTGTATTACCAAACAATATTAGTCAGGTTTCATCTTGTTCCCTCATGCAGCCCAGCACAGAACAGGAAAAAAAAAATACTCAGAGGAGAACATTTTGATGGAAGGGCCAAACACATACACAGGGAGATGCAGTAAACCCTAGCAGCTGCATGGCTTAAGGTACAAAATAGTATAACATCTCTTAATTAAAAAATGAATTAATTGTTGTGAGTATATTTCTGTTGTCAAAGCACGTTTCCTCTTCTGTAGAATGCAATCGTTAACATATTTAAAAAATAAACTCAGTTATTTTGACAGCTATACTTGTAATGCAAGGGCATAAAATTAAGGAAGCAAGCAATCAGTCTTCCTTTTTCACTTGAGCTTGGGTTTATCTCATCCCACCTGGATCCTATAAATATTTTCCTAAAGGTTGCTCCGTTTCTCCACCTCTCCACAACTTAATTCAGCAACAGACATCCATAATACTAAGCTTGAGCTACGACACTGAAATCGATCCTCACATGCCTAAGTGCTTTGCTGTGAGGGGGACTGCTATAAGACCATTGCCCTGTCACTCCATGTAGAGTGATTTCCCTGCTGTGCAGTATAACTCTGTAAATGTAATCTATTCAGTGTTCCAAATAAATACTTCCATTGGAACATTCACCTAGGGCTTATTTGTGACGTGTGCAGATGTTATTTATTAGAAAATTTAAACATTATTGTTGCCAATTAGAAAAGCACTTTTTATTACTTGCAGCCTTTGCTGCTGCCAGTGCCCCATGTCCTCCCCCTTGACACCACCATTATATACTGGCTCATGTAAAAGGCACAGCTAGCAAGTGTGCCCAGCTCTGCAAAGGACTTCTGTCACCTGAGCCCCAGGCATGCTGGTGGGCTGATTTCAGCTCTGCTACCAGTGCTTAAAATCAAGCAGGCAAGTATTTGCACAAGCATTTGCAGGATCCAAATTTCTACAGATTAATAAATTAGGAGTTCAACCAGTGTGAGAGGGGAGTTCCCTCCTCTGAGCTGTAGTTCCAAATACAGAACATATTTCTGGAAGAGTAACATCTTGTACTCCATGCTCCTGGTTTTTGGGGTGCATTCCAGTCCACTTCATCTTAGCTCATGTTTGGGCAAAAACCAAACTACAGATATCAGAAGCCCCTCCATGTGTATTGGTTTTCTGGAGGTAAAGCAGTACTTCCTGAAGAATTTCACTTTTATTGCTGTCTGCTCATTGAGGAGGTAGGGGAGCTGCCAGTTTGTAAAAGCACTGTTGCAAAGTCCCATAAAGAGTGGGAGATCACCCCTAAAATTTAAATACACAAAACATATATTTTCTTTTGCACAGACATGCTTAGTTGTAGAAACAAGAGAGAATTTCTGAAAAAACTTCTCAAAATCAAGTAATTTGGATGAATGTTTGACCTAAAGAAGATTATTTTCATTCCATCTTCATGCATATTTATAGTCTCCTCTGAAAGGTATTGTGATAGCAAAATGCAGACAGCTTTGACTCCAGCTGTCAGCCCACAAAAATCAAACGTAATTATGTGGTAAAATTGTGTCTATCTGTATCCGAGACTCTACCTCCAGAAGCTGTAGAAACAAAGTATTAAAAAGAATCTGCTTAACACAGACACTTAACTTTGCCTGAAACCATAGTGGCTTAATCCTACAGCCACAGCAGCTTCATTTCTCAGTAATGTCAGCAAGAGTGGAGATGTTTTCAAAGGATCCCAAAGGAAAGAACCTTAAACTTATCTAAATTTGGACAATCTTTTGCCTTTTCAGACCCTGTAATGCACCCATTGCTTTCCACTGAGGAAGCAGTGCACCTAACTGCTCCAACAGACTGGGAATAGCTGCCTAACTTAAGAGGATTGCTTTCTCTGCATCTTACAACTAAGTCAAGGCTAGGTGATTTCTGCCTCGGGATCTGAGTGAGGTTCTGAGCAGCTTGCTCCTGTTTGGTTTTGAATTCTCTGTGTCTGAAACCGACTAAGGAGTCAAATCTAGTTTGGGGAGGTAGAAAGCAGGAAAAGGATTGCTGTGGATATACTCAAACCAGTTGATAACTTCTGTTTGTTTGTGAGTCTAAATATGTACATTAATTTGTTGCTCATTAACAATTCTGCTTGATAATGCAGAACAGAATATGCTGCATTTAAGAGAAAGACATTAAAAATATTTTCTATTCATGAAAAACTTAATAGAAAAAGGAAAATAAGCACAGCTGAAACCATATATAGGCATAAAATACATAGAAATATATACATGTAAGTACACATTTATATAAAAGAATGGATGAATGCTTGAATTCTGAATTAATACTACCTTTAGTTATTTTCCCTGTATTCTAACTAGTTGGGTTTTTGAGGAGATTTATTTAAATGTCACTGAGAGCTTTCCACCTCTTTTCAACTCATTTTCCATGAAACATACAGTACTAATTTGAATCCCAATAGTGTTATTTTTGTTATAATATGCCTACACACCTCTGAAACCACTCTCTACTAGTACTGTGCAATGGCAGGGACAATATTATAAACCTTTTACATAATTTTTCATTAATTCCTTGTCAGATGTGTAGGTCTTATTCAAGCATTCTCCGGACCTATTACCATGCAGTAAACGAGGGTGAAGAAAGAAAGGAGAGTTGGTAAACTTCAGTAAAATATATCAGCAGGAAAGATGTTCCTCCTTTATTCAGTAACCTGACATTTAGGACCTGCCAGGGTATAGGAGCCCTAGATTCAATTCACTCTTCTGTGTGGCAATATTTGACTGTCAGTCTCCCATTGCCCCAGGGTCTGTCTTGCCACTGCAATCGTGCCAGGTTCTTAATTTCTCTTTAGCTGCTTTTTCTTTCTGTATAATTATTAAATATTAATGGGAGAAGGAGTTGGTGTCCAGATCTCTCACATTCTGGATGCATGCCCTAATCAATAGGTTACCACAAAAAAAGGACAGACTCTTTCTCCACAAATATATCTTTACACGTCCTTGTTTTTCTCCTAAGCTCCTAAAATCAAGGTATTTTATTGTATTCAGCATAAAATCGAGTTCTGACACTTTTCTTTAATGGAAAACTTAAATTAAACTTCAAGATTAATTGAATTTAAACTTTTATTCTTGCCACCACAAAGAGCCTCACCTTCTCCCATACCTCAAATCAGGGTCAGTTCAAGACTAGAGAGTAGACACAAGCAGAATGGGAAATGAGGGGAAGTAGCATAAATGAAGCAAACGAGGACAGAGCTCCTGCCCAGACTTGTGTCTGCACGTATGATATTTCCTAATTAAAAAGTACAGTTTCTATCATCTCTGCCACTCACAGTAAGAGAAATGCTACACTGCCATTGGCTAATGGGAACTGATAGGAGAAGGGTTGCTGTCACTATCACAAGAGCCAGGCATCCTTTGAGGAGCTCTACAGCCTCAGCTGAGTATTCTTCTAATGTAGACTCTGTTCCCAGGCTGGAATGTATCCTTTTTTCAACACAGCTGTTTTACTTTAGTAAAAAGACATTTACTCTTTAACCCCAAATCAACCACAAATAGTATCTGCCATAAACAGGAGGAAAGAGTCATGGGCAACAGTAAAAGAGGCAGAACTGCCACCAAACTAGCTATCATGTTAGATTTTCTCTATGCATGTGTAACTGTTAGTAATTCTCTCTCTGGGCTATTTCTTTATTTATGTTTTCATGTATTCGATTGAAGAGTTTTTCCACATCTTTCCCATCTTTACTGGATAGTAATCTCTGCAAAGACAAAGTCATAATTACAATATGGACAGTGGAATCCCAGTCTTACAGAAAATCTGAAATTTTTGAAATGCCATAGCAGGGGAGTGTCAACAAGATGTCTTTAATAGAATTCACTCTTACTGTACAACCACCATTAGAGATTCATCTCTAATTAGCTGTTTGAAATATAAGCTGTTGAGAGGAGGATATCAAAGTTCTGTTTATTGCCTTCGTGAGGGAGATGAAACAGAATTTTCAGACTTTCTCAGATTTGACTACACCAGACCCAGCTGAAATAATTTTCCCATTCTGGGTAAAACTCTGGCCAATGTCTTTAAGGACTGAGTGGCTTCTTCCTCATCCACTCTGTCCCTAGTAGCTACACAGTCCTATCCAGTATCTCACCAATAGTGAAATTGGCAAGAAAGGTATTTGGGGCCTTTTTCTACCGTAGCCCAAGTTTTGAAAGCTAAAAATATATTCATCCCCGACTGAAGATATTTTGGCAATAATTCCAAATCATATAAAGCTTAATTTGCCATTTAAGTTGATATAATATGTGACCAACAGCCAAACTGAAGAGTTAATATAATTTTTGCTCAGTACAATTTTTAGGGATGTGTATATGGACTGTTTCCTCAGAAGAGTGTTTCAGTGGGAAGACAGAAATGTAGTGGGTCTGTATGAGCCCTTACAGTTTCTCTCATGCAAGAAAAGTGAAAGAATCTCAATTTTAATGTGCATCAGCACAAACCCCTGCTTTTTACTTCCACTCAGTAACCATATTGTATTTAGAAGGATGTAAAATCTTAAAGACGAAAAAGAGAACTTGCCATTTTCACAGATAAAACCTTTTCAGAACATGGCCAATTTATCTCAAAGACCAGAGAAGCTAAGATTTTATCCCAAAGAAATTATATATTTTTAAGTGAAAATATATATTCTACTAGAGTTGGAAAGAATTTAACTTGTGTTGACCAGTCACAGATTTGCATTGCTTCACACAGAAGAAAAAAACACTAAGAATTTGTTTCCCCACTTGAAACATTTTCTATCCTAGTCACAGAAGAGAGCTAGTACCACTGAGTAAGCAAAATTGTATTAAGAGCAATTGATGGAAATGCTTACTCTATGTTTTTGAAAATATACTAATATCCATCTACAATAAACCCTGTTGTATGTTATATATGCTCAAATGATGCATTTTTGTAGCCCAGGTGACATGTACATGCTTTGTGACACTTAATTTAAATATTCTCATCCTAATGGTGGGAAGAAGACTGTAATTTGTAGAAGGAGCTCCAGGGGGTACTTGATTGTTCAGCCAAAGAAGCAAATTCAGCTACCAACTGCTCTAGAAGAAACCTCGAAATATTGAATTGATTAGAAAAAAATGGAACCACCTATAAAATGGTATTTACCTATGTGAAGAAAAATTCTGGCAGCTTACCAAGAAATACTGAAATACTTATGAGTTAGAATGTTTTATTTTAAAATGGCTCTTCAGAAGATTTGATATGGCATCAGAATATTTTATTCTACAATTATTTTAACATGAAATATCTCTCTTTCATATACGTACACACAAATCAGCCAACACACTAGACCACTGAATTATTGCCTACTTGGTAAAACCTAATACTTCTCCCTTCCTAGCCATTCCAGTGGCTAAAGATAACTTTTCCTTTGTTCTTTATAAGCATTGGCAATATTGGAAAGTTATTTTCAAGAACAACCTGTCATAACTGTCTGGCTTTGGAGCTCGCCTCACCCTTTTACATCATTTTATAAGGCAATTTGCACAGAACTTTGCCTCCTCCTTTTAATATGCCCATACTAACCAGACAAAAGCTGTAATAAACAGCAGGTGCTTATTCATGCTGCCATCACACCTTCACTTACTGCACAAGGAGAGCTGTAAGGAACCCAGCTTAAAAAATTGCTTCTGCAGTTCATTGTAACCAAAGCTCATGTGTCAAGGTGAATTATCTACAAAGCAAACAAAAGACCCAAACCCAGAAAAATCATTCCCCAAATTATATAGAGTTTGTAATAATAGTATGAAATTAGGAAATAATAATGTGCAGGACATTTAAAATAAGGAAGCAGAACTTGCTTCAATTAACAACCACCACCTGGCCTACGTAATGAATTTGCTAGTTTGGGATCCACTTTATCTATTAAAAACTGAAAAGTAATAAAGTGATACTAATATACTCCAACCCAGATTAATATTTTTAAACACTGAAAGGAATTCAAAGTTATTAAGACACAAGTAACAGTTCAGAAGCTGAGATTATGCTTGATTCTCCACAGAAATGGCTCCCTCTTTGAATGGGTAAAAACCTTATGGACAAGATTGACTTTGCAATACTTAACAGTGTGCCTACTCTAAGAAAAGAAAGAATGTTAAAGAAGTTTTATGATTTATTATTTAACTTGTGAACTATAATGAAAATGTATCCAGTGAGATCTTTTGAATCCTATCAATCTTTGTTACAAATTATTAGATTTTTTTAGAATAACATATATGCCTCACATAATCTATAATTAAATGAGTTCCATTAGTTAAATGAAATTTCATACATAAATTGAATTTGAAAAATTATGAGTCAATTATAATGAAACAGTTACTAATACTCACTGTATTAAGTGGTTACAATCACCAGATTCAGGTAACTCAAAAGTGAATCTTTTGAGACATGAGCAGTAACACAATAAAATATTGTCTTCTCTTGTAATTAACAGAAGTATTTTACTAAACTCAAGCAGCACAGACTCAACTTGTTTGCCCAGTAGTTTCATTTGCTTACCTCTTTCTGCTCTTTAAATTATCTGCTTGCAGGGATACTGGCAATTAAGGACACATTTAGGGCACCTGTGGGAGTTTGTGCTTTTCCCAGGAAACAGCACAGGTGGGGGAAAAGAGAAAGAAACAAAAGTGATCAATGTGAAAAAACCAGTGGTTTTTTCAACCTCCCATGTCTAAAAGTATTGGTTTTGGAACATTTCTCCCAGAAAAAACAGTACAGTGAAAAATGAAGCCTAGAGGTATTACTTTTTTGGCAAATTGCACCAATACAGTGTCACTGCTGCTTTTTAACTGACCAGTATACTCCAGGTGCTTGTTGATGATATTTTCAGATCCAAAAGAATCTTTTAAGCCACTGCTTGTTTCCCAGAGCATTGGCTCTCAAACTAATGCATGAGGTGCAATTTTTGTTGTGATCTCTCAGGCAAATTCAATTGCAAAAGAAGGTCTTGCAACCAGAAATAAGAAGATGCTGCTGGACATTCAGGAGTAACCAAAGTTGTGAGGTAATGACTTCAGAAATTGTTTCCTCACACTGTATGGTATGTCTCATCACACCATCACTCTCACTATCTCACAGTGCTCCTTTGCATTAACTGTATACTCATCCTCTGTATTCAGGAAAAATGATCTAAAAGTTTTCCTCACATATATTTTTGGCTGCTTTTTCTACAGTTCTTAGATTCACCTATATAACCACAGTCCACTTTAGAGTCGAAATTAAAAGTTATGGGCAGGATTTCCCTGGTGAAAGATTGTCATTTCTGCCACATCTCTGAACCCACAATGTGAAAGAAAGATCCTTCCTTGCATTCAGAAGCTTATATAGACCCCCACCAGAGACCCTGGCTCAAAAGCATCAATAATGCATTCAGATAGGAAGGGGGGAACTTTATTCACTCATTTTAATCAAGTTGGTCATAATCTTTCCTTCACTCAGAAGAGATTTTGATTGCTGTGGAAACTCCCACAGCAGCTTTCAACACCCAACTGTGATCCACTGACTGCAGTGGATAGGTTTGCAAGGAAAAGAAAATTCACTAGTTACTTATTTCTAAACTTAAAGGAGAGTTTTTCTTTTGCATTTTACTTTCTGCAAGGTAAGGGCTCTTGTAGTAGTGAGCTGTGCAGGCTTGTGTATGAGTTTGAAAGCCTTGCAAGGATGGTGGGGGACCCGGCACGTCTGTCTCTTCCTCCTGTTGCTGCTGCAGCCACACGTGCACTGATTTATTCAAATTACAGCAGACGATCAGCAGTGAGCCACTAATGGAGTAATTTACGTCTCCCTTCATTCCCCTGATGTTTGTAGCAGGAGAAAAGGGTTGAGACAATGCACTGAAAAAGAAAAGAAGAAAAGCAGGGGAGAAGCAGAAAAGCAAATGAAAAATGAAATCCTGACTGAGAAACAGACGACTCTTCTAGTATGTGTACCAAACTTCTGATATATTTGCTGGGCTTCTGAGAGGAACAGAATGGTATGTTGTTCCTAATGCAAACATCATTCTGAGGCTGTTCGTTTTCATATTTAGTCATATCACAGCAAAGCTAAGGGGGTGTCAATCACACTTGGTACATCTGACTGAGAGAGCATTCCCTTCACAGCTGCATCTGGCAGAATACACTCTGTATTTATTATATTTTTAGTAAGGCATGCTATCTTGTTCATGTGTGAGAAACTGTAATGCATCTTTCACATTTAAAGTGCCCTCTGAAGCTTTCTGCCTCACAACCTCCTGCCTACTTTCACTGTTACCACTAAATTTTTTATATTGTCTTGAGCATCTCTGAAAGAATTGCAAATTCCAGATAGAACATGATTAATTTAGCACTATCGTCTCCTACAATATAGTGTACAGCCGTCCATCCTGCTTCTGTGCGGCTGTGTCTTATCTCGGCTCTTAGTGAGAAACTAAATTAAGGCAAAGGCTGAAGTCACTCATGTGTACTACTTTTAAAATTAATTTTTGCTGACAGCACCACAGAGTCAAAAGCGTGTAGTTGCATTATGAAAGCCAGAAAAGAGATTAAAATATATGTGTATTTTTGTTATTCCAGGAAAGAAAATCTTTTGCTCCTTCTACATTAGTCATTTTCCCAAAGGACTCTACATCCTTCCTTATTTGGGGTGTAAAAGTTGAAACATCACTCTCCTTTCCGTTTGCAAAAGATTTTTGCTTTTTATTGTGTTTAACTCCTTATACTTACTATCTTCTTAGTAAGATGCAAGTGAAGTTTTATGGTGGGCAATTTGGGTGAGGGAGATGAAGGACAATTTGAAGATACTAACATTGTTTACAATGTGTCTCATTTTCAACAAATGATTTCATTTGAGAGGAATCCTCCTTGGTCTCTAAGAGCTTAAAATGGTTCAGTTCCATTCACTTGAAACAATCTTCTCCCTGAAAATGACTTTTATTTTAACTTTAAAGTTGTAAAATATTCTGAAATGAAACATTGACTTTCTAACTGAACTTTACGTTTTTCTCAACTTTTTGACTATCTGGGAATACAGTACTTTTATCTTGTCCTAAAGTAAGTCCAGCATTGTAGTTTTTAAAACTATGTCAACCCCCAAATCTGTATTTATCTGGATTTAATTCCTTTTTCTCTCCCTGATATTACCAGAAGCCACTTTTCACCTCTGTGATGCAGAGATGAAACTGAAAGAAAAGCAATGGGGAAGCTAATATGTTTTCTATGCTGCAGCTGCTTCCTGAACCTACATCATCACTGTTCCAGCTGATATGAAGTGCAGCACAGGCAGACTCTGCCATTCTTTGTTTACTGCTCTCTGAAGCAGGATGAACTGTGTGTTCACTATTTTCCAGATTGCCATTGAGGTTTAGTTGATGCTTCTTAGTCAGATCAAAGATGGAGAGAATGGAGACAAGCTCAGCAGCAGCCTTGCTCATCCAGCATTCCCTTTCAGCACGACTAACGTCTGGCAACAGTGTGGCTTTTCTCACAGTGACCACACTTACAAGAAGCCTTTGCAACAGCTCTGAAGAGTGTCTCTTCCAGGATGGTACAGCAGAAACAGCCCCTTTGAAAACATGTTTGAAAGCAGAGTGTGATGTGCCATCAAGCTGAGCTCCTCACAATACACGCATCAAAGGGAGCAGTTAGAGCAGCAAGAAGACAGTGTTGTGAAGCTTAACATGACTGCATGGGCTCCCCATGCTGCACTTGCACCTGTCAAGGGACATTAAAAATTGTATCCTGGTATACGAGACCCTGTGTCTGACTCTATTGCAGACAAAGGCTTTCAGGAACGAGTAAGGAATCAGAATTATTTTGATGAATAAGAGCAACATTCTACATAAGATCTAGAAAACTAAGATTTGTAATAGATCACAAACTAAATGTAATTGAAAATATCTTTCAGAGAGACAAAGTTCACAATGTGATATATCAATAGGAACACAGTTTCCAAGGCACATCAGTACATCCTTCTGGTCTTGACATCCTTAATAAGGCCTCTACTGTAAACTTTTTCTACTTCCAGGTACTGTATGGCAAGGGAGATGTGGGCTAAGGCAAGAAATGCAGTGAGTTTCAAGAAATAGAAGAGATTTAGAGAGGTTTTTGACTTCTATAACTGGGATTGTGCAATTTAAACAATGGCAGTTCAAGGGGGGACATGGTAGGAATTTCCAAGAACATGAATTTTATTCTCATGTAATTATTTTCCAGGAAGAAAAAAAAGAGACTTTTTTTTTCACATTCATGTGACCAGGAAAAGAAGGAATGCATGCATTCATAACAGAAGAAGCTTTTAATGGTAAGGGCTTTTGAAGCACTGGGATAGCCTGTGTGTATATCTGTTGTGGATTATTTCCCATTGAATACCATATTAGAGAAAAGGTGGTCAGGAGTGATGTGAACAGAGCTGATCCTGTACTGCAACAATGCAGTGAACAAGATAAAGTCCCCAGGACCTTTTCCTATCTACTTTTTTATTGTATTAGTCCCTGATACAGACTGTGAATATTTGGGTTTAATATTACATTGAGCCACTTCCAGTGGATACATGGACAGGTCAAAAGTGACTGGGAAAAGTCTGGTGACAGAATGGTATTTTGGATGAGATTCTTTTGTTCTTTGTTCTAAAATGTATTATCAGATTATGTCCTGGCTTCTAATGGATAAAACTTTTATCCATCTCTTATCCAAGGATAATAAGCTTCCCCAGGAAAGGAAATATTTCCCATGTATTAGAGCAGTAAGAGGTTAGGAAACACATGCAGAGAAGCAGAGATAGTGACCAAGGCCTAGATTTTTCTTTTAATAAAACTCAGAAAGCCTTGAGCAATGCATGCAGGTAGCTTGAAGAACCAAGACAATAAAAGCCCTGTGTGACAAAGTGCTCTCCAGGCAGATGCCTATCCCAGCCACTTGGCTTCTGCTGAAGTCCATGAATGGATGTCTTCCAGACCTAGACATAAAGAAAAGAAACAATTCAATCTGGAATTATTAAGGCTGAAACTTTGCATTGAGTAGGTATGGGCAAGAGGTGCTGAACTCATGTAGATCTCTGTGGCAACTGGAATGTATTGGGAATACACAGGAATCAAAACAGGACAGAAGAATATTTTGACAAAAAATCTAACATTTTTACTATTTAATCTTTGGGAATTCCTTAAAAGATGATTCTTTTTTGATTTCTAGTATCTCAATGGAAGACTGAAATAAACAGAACATCAGAGCTTTCATTGAACTAATTCCATTAAAATTCCATTCCATGATCTGCAACTCTAGTGCTATTTTGTGAACTTTTTTCTTTTAGTAAAAATTATCCACAAAAATATGTTGAATTATTTTACAGTAATTGGATAATTTTGCCAAGATACCTACATGATTTAGGAGTCAAATTCTCATCTTCAAATGCAGTGAAGCAATAATTTAAAAAAATAACCTTGGCTTCTTATTAGCTCATCAGGCCATACTTTATATCTACTTGATTAAGACTCAGAGGGGTGATCAAGTGCTTTGCTTATGGAAAGGAATTTGGTATTGTAGTTAGGGTTTAGGAGATCTGTTTCAGTTCTTAATTTTACCTCCAAATTGACAGTAAGACAAGAACTACATAATGAAACTTAAGGACGCACAGTTAACTTTTGCATGTCTAAGGGGTCATTTTTCATGAGGAAACAGACTCACATAGATACTTGGAATAACTGTGTTGCTGCAGTGATTATAATAATATGATATACATTGAAACCACTGGTTTCAATGTTGGATGTGCAAATATTGGGAAAAAGAAAAGGGATTTAAAAAACCAAATAAAGCAAAATTAATGGAATAAGTGTGAATAACAGAGTTTTAGTATGTGAACTTAAGTGGGCATACTTTATAGTATGCAACTTTAAGTGGGGAAGGGGAAAAAAAAGAGATAATAAACCTTTTATTTTTCTTCAGGTTAAAAAATAAAACCAAGACATTTCCTTTCAAGTAGAGTTGAAAAAATTTTTGACTGAAAAGATTCAAATTAAGAAACCAAAATATTTAATCCTAAAAACACTGAAACAAAAACTTGTCACTCGATAATTTATTTACTGACTGCCTCCATTTTCTGCTTGTTTGCATCACTGCTATTTGTCAAATTCACAAGGTGCTATACTGTCTATGGAACTACATCTTTTGTTGGTGTTTTACAGAGCCACAAATTAAGGTAACTTATTCCCAGATTTCTGGCCATATATTTGTTAGCTCTAATGTGCACAGCTTTCATTACTGCCCAAAAAACCCCTTTATCCATCAATTTCCTTGGAAAAAAATAGCTTGAAATATAGCTCCCCTGAAAGTCAATAAGACTTAAAGAGTCTATGTCACTTCATCATTTTAGTAAATTGCCCTTCGAACTCCTACACATACATGTGTGTACAGATTTCTCTATACTGAATTTATTATAAATGAATTAATATTAAAACAGCATTATGGAAAAAGAAATTACAAGGAATTTTTGAGATTTACCTATCATATATAAGAACTTTAAAAGACATTAAATACATAAATGAGAGGAAACTGCTACCACAAGTACCTCAATGTTAACTGTTAGGGTTCCAGATAATTTTTAATTAGCTCTCTACAGCCCCCTTCTTATGTTCCCATTCTCCTCACTGGGCAAGCAACTAAACAAGAAAAATTGAAGCAGTTTACCCGCCAAGTTTGTGATTTCACAGACTCTAAAGAAAATATTATAAATGACAAATTGTCTAGAGTGAATTAAGAGTAGTATTTGCACATTTTTCTGCTTGGCTGAGCTCATACTGTTTCTTTGGGAATAAGCTATCAGTTTTTAACATTTCCTTTGCCTTATTCCCCTAGCACAGTATCACTCGCCTTTTACATTTTCTGCTGTTTTATCTCTGTGAGAAAGAGGTGTAAGTTAATTTTGCTCTTGGGATAGAGATGTGTAAGAAGCAAAATTTCCAAACTTCCGATTAATGGCTGGAGGCAACCAAGGATCGTTCTTTGTCCTGAGATTAAAGGACTGTTTCATGCTGAGTGAAGCTTTCAGGCACTTGGAGTTTGCACCCAAAGCCTATGATTTAAATTACTGGCACCAAATAGGTGGCTTGAAAGTGAAAGGCCTGCACTGCTTCCCCACTCTTCACTTAAATCTGCAAAGAAATTCCTCAGTGTCTGCAGAAAAGTGCTGTGCCACTGTTTTCATTGTTCTGATCTTCTCCTGCATAGGGCAGTTGGAACATCCAATCCTGTAACTGTGTAAAGGCTGTTTGGCACCTCCTAAATCTGCAGAATTCTTTCACTTTTGTTTTCCTTTCCACTAAAAATGGTGGGTTTTGGGTGACACAGGCACAGAGAAAAGTGCAGCACACCTGGTTCAAGTGGGGAGTCTTCCTACTACAGGGTGTGAGGGGAGATATATTATTCTTAGATAAGTATGATAATCTCCACAGAACAGAGGATCCCTTGGGAAGAAAGTGATGCTTTTTTGCTTCTCTGCTTATGGAATCATACACTTCCCTAAGGTATTTTCCTTTGTGGGAGATTCACGTGACTAGTGCACCAAGGTGTGAGATGTTTCCCAAGCTCAAGGATGAGTTATTTCCCAAATTCTTTCTTTCAGCACACCACTTGTTTTAAAGTGGGGGATGAAAGGGTCCACAGTCTTTGTCCTCTTTCTCTATTCTCACATTATCAAAAGCATCCAGCATTTTCAGGCCCTGGGTAGGCAGCAGAGATATTAAGGCAAAGCCACATCAGGTCTTGTCGTTTTTCTAGCACAGCCAAATGTCAGAGGAGGACTTTTGTGTTGAATTTCAATCACAGGGACTGCAACTCTCACGCAAGGCACCATCACATGGTCTGAGCAACAGGAAGATAGTGCATGGAGATGATTTTGCTCAGCTCATATTTTAAAAATGAACCTATATGTAATAACTTTCAACTTACAGCTGGAGGAAATGCAGGGTCCTTGGCTGGATAGGCAAAAGAAGCTAAACCCACAAACCTGCGGCGCTGCGCCAGAAAGGATGCCCTCTCTCAGCACAGGTCCATTATCATCATAGCAGGCTCTGAAAGCCCTTGCTCAAGTCCAAGTAGCAAAATGTAAAGTATTTTAAGGACTTCACTCTATTCTGTACTGAAGGAACAGCCTGTGCCTTTTCACTCTCTAGCAGAGTTTGTAGGTGACAACGTCAGGATTTTGGTTGAGGGTCCTTGTGAGAAATGTGCTAGAACAGCAACCCTCATACTCAGGTGAGCTCCCCTTGTCACTCACCAGCTTCTCAAAATTATATGCCTCAGAAGTCTTCAACTCTGTAACAGCACCTGCTGTTATGACAATATCTAACAAATCCTCTGCAAAATCTCACAAAAACAACTGGTGCTATGAAAAGTTTACTGTTCAGCTTAATGACAAAGCAGCAGATGTGTGAGACAGAAAGCTACACATAAGAATGATGACAAAACTAAAGCTCCTACTGTAACAAACAGACATTTCTCTGCAGGCAACCCCAAAAGAAACTCCAGAAGCCTGAGACTGCATAAGTGAAAATGCTAATGGAATTTTTTCAATGCCTTTCAATGAGATGTGCAAGGGAAGTACAAAAATACATATGTGATATTTAGGTCAGTGGGCAGCATAGGATGAGTATTCAGTGGTGCTGCCTGTGAGGTTGTGGTAATGGCCAATAAAACCCCACCACATTAAAACAATTTTCATGTGAACATATCCTTAAAAATTTTAGGAAGAAACCAAGAAAAATAAGTATATCCCTGTCACTTAAAACTGACACTATGAGACACTTTCTGTAAGACTTTATGTTTGCTGAAACACTGCATTTAATTTTACATGGTTATGGGTCTTTTTAAGAGAGAAAGAAACCTGTCTCTCTCTGATGCAAAGAAAACCATTTCAGTAGCCACAAGCACTGAGTTGTACTTTCAATACAGATACTACCAGATGTAAAACTGCTTGGTGCACATAGTGGGAGTTTCCTGCAGTTAAAGCTAATATGTACTGTTTAATTTGCTTAGTAAAAGTTTATGCAATTGAGGATGTGTGTGGTGACTAACGTGATGATTCAAAGGAGTTTTATTATCTGTTTAAAATTGTCTGTAGGAAGATGATTGATGTATATGGACAAAAAATGTAGAGTTGCCTGTGAGCACTAACATTTCACAATTGTTCTCCTCTGACAAGGTCTGGCAAACCAGAGTCTTTGTATAACTTCTTAAAGGCTATGCAGCAAAAGGAAGCCTGTTACACCACCTGCCTTGCCTATAGGGTCTACAGATTAAAAGTGAATGGTTTTAGTAAAACTGAAATTCTGCATCCCCAAAATAAGTTCAGCCTCTTTGAAATGAAGGAGTTTGTTCAGAAATGTGTTTCCTCCCCAAACATTGAAAGCATGATAAGCTTTTTGTGTTACAAAGATAATCACAAAAGGAAATAATTAATGAAATGTTATGCAGAAGACACGTTCTTTCAGCTTGAGAAGTTCAAATCACCTTCTTTGAGCTGGCTGTAAGTTCCCAGAAGGGAAAAGAGCTTTAACTGTACAGGGATTTCATAAGACTTTTTAAAATCAGTCTCTCCATAGGAGGAAGTATAGTACTGCCTGTTCGACTGAAGGGACAGATGTAGAAAGATTCTCCTCATTATTACAGGGAAGAAGTGGTTGCCTCAGCTGCATCTAGTGTGTCCAGCTCTGGGGTCTTCAGCACAAGAAAAACATGGACCTGTTGGAGCAAGTCCAGAGAAGGACCACTAAGATGATCAGAGGGCTGGAGTACCTCTCATAACACTGAGAGAATTGGGATTGTTCAGCCTGGAAAACAGAAGGCTTCAGGGTGACTGAATTGCAGCCTTCCAGTACTTGAAGAGAGCCCACAGGAAGGCAGAGAGGCACTTTTTACAAGAGCCTGTAGTGACAGGACAAGGGGCAATGGATCAAAATTAAAAGAAGGTAGGTTTAGATTAGCTATTAGGAGGAAGTTCTTTACTGTGAGGGTGGCGAGACATTGGCACAGGTTCTCTGGAGAAGATGTAGATGCCCCATCCCCTGGGGTGTTCAAGGCCAGGCTGGATGGATCTCTGGGCAACCTGGTCTAGTGGAAGGTGTCCCTGCCCAGGGCATGGGGGTTGGAGCTAGATGATCTTTAAGGTCGCTCCCAAGCCAAACCATTCCATAATTCTGTGATTCTATGATTCTATGATCTGTACATCAGATACTGCTAAGATACACAGTGTTGTTGTCACCCCAAAAGGAGGTGGTTTGGGGCCTTCTAGATCAACATGCATTTAGCTTGGGCACTAAAGTTCTCCTTGTGGAACTTTCAGTTGCGTTCTTGTATGGACTAGATATGGAACTTCTGCATTTCTGAAGTCCTGCTTCTCTGAATAGGGACATCTGGGATGCAGATCAGGTATCCCAGTTCATCCAGGGAGACCAGGTCATGTACTTTGCCTCTTGCAGCATGCATGAAACAGTTTGGGACCTGTCACTGACAAGTACAGTAAAAAGCAGGAGACCTTACCAGGACTGACTGCCAACCAAAACGTCATTGTGCTGGCAACCTGCTGATTCTTGTTTTGATTTGAGGACAACCTTCCAAGGCCTGTTTCTCCAGTTAGGCAGAAATCCCAGTCTAGCATTCTAAATTAAATTTCTTTCAAAAAAGGTTGCCTTTACAACCCAATTAAAACACTATTCGAACACCACTTATGCATTATGTTATACTTTTGAGGTAGCTAATCATGATTCCTTGAGTCAGGTGATTCGTGAAAGAGCAGATGGATCAATTGTCTAACATTTCTCACAGAGAGTGTCATAACCCTGATTACACCCCAGAGCTTCCAAACTCACAGCTGCTAATATTTAGCATCTTCTTACCCACTCTCCCACCACTTGTACTGCTCAGCTGTATCACATTCACTTGGCTTTACAACCTTACTCCACAAAGGCAAAATCAGTTTTTCTTGGATAGCAAAGGCTTCCCAAATCAAAGTAACCCAGAGAGGAGGAGTAACTGTTGATCCTACGACTCACTGAATACCCATGCCCCTCCCACAGGAGAGATGGCCTGACAAGCCAGTAGCAACAAACTTTAAAATGTGGTTATGTTTAGCAAAATACCTGAATTCAAATCTACTTTCCCATTTGGTAGTTAGCTTGCCTTTCTTTCTAAGGAGTCCCCGTAGAAAAGATCATTATTTTTTCTTAAAAATAAGTTTAAAAATAATTGACTGCCTATGCTTGCAAAGACAAATTTGAAGAATAAGACTGAAAGCTAAAAAGCCATGAAGGAAACAAAAAGGCACCTTATTTTTTGCTTTTGATGATTTTTTCAAGATGTTTGTTTGTTGGGTTTTGTTTGGTTTTTTGGTAAGAAAACCCTGAGAATCCATATGCCTGTGTTACAGTTTTATCTGCTTGCTTGAAAAACTTGGACTGCCAGCACAAGGTCATTGATCATTTCTCATGGTACTTCTTAATTATATTAAATGAAAGACAAAGTAATTTGCTTTTCCTGTTTGCAGTACTGAAGAGGAATTTTGTGTGGCTTCATTGAGAAGAGGTACAGATCGTCCTCAGGCTTTTTCCTGAAAAATTCTTGCTAGCACATTTCTAGACCAGGCTCGAATTTCTGAGAAAATTAAAAATATTTGATGCTTCAGGAAGTCACTTGCAATTTTTATGCATTTTCATCTCTACATGTAAACTGGTTTTTGGTATGAGTGAGATTAAGATATGGCCTGCTGCATATGCCAGTAATTTTAGAGTGTTAAAAAATTTGTACCTTCAATTTACAATACTCAGGGCTGGAAACAAAATAGAGACAGAGCTAAGGATATCACAATTTTAAAAGTAAAAAACTGTCCAACTACTTCATAACAATGTTATATGCTATCAGAAATAACTGCTTAGCAATCACATCAAGTCCACAATGATTTTTACCTCAGAGTGGTTCCCCACAGACTTCTTATCTATTTATCTTTAAATGCTTAAAGGAATTCTTCACAGAGTTTTACATCCTTTCCATTGAGAAGTGTGTCACCAGTGGCCATAATTTTACCCTAGCATGCGAGGTCCCACTGCAATAACCATGGCAGAATTATTTTAGAACATGTTATTACTGTATCCTAGAAATATTTTGTTGATCAAGCATCTTTCAGAATACTGTTTTGCAGGGGGAAAAGAATCACAACAACTTAGGCTAGTTTAGGAAATAAAATATCACCAATGACGACATGGCTTTAGAAGGTAACTTTTGGAATCCTCAGAAAACAAATCAACAAATAAAATGTATGCAAGTCTTAAAATTCAATGTTTTATGGAATCCTTGCATTACAGTCATTGTTAGTTCTGGCTCAGCAAATTGATTTCAAACTAAGTGTTCAGTTTGCTTTTATTGGTATTGCTCTTGTGCTGACAATAGGTATTTGATTTCAGTTGTCTTTTCCGTTCTTTTGGTTCATGAGTACCTGTGACAAGTAACTCCCCAGGCACTTTGTTTATCTATCTTCTCCTGATTAAATGTGCCATTATTTTAGATTTTAAAAGATCACTTTCCAAGCAGAGGTCAGCAGCAAGACAGAGAATTTCTTCTGGCATCTTTCTCCCTCTTTCACAAATCAGAGCTGGATGTCTTCATAAGGAATGTGCTATTCCCCACAGGAGTCATCTACTCTTTATAGAGTTTAATGAGTACAGCATTCAAGCCTGTATTAATCCAAAATCCATTACATGATTATAACAGTCTTTTTTCAGTTTTAAAGGTGTGTGGTTTAATTTTCACAAGCAAAGAAAGATCTTTCAGTCTTTACTCTCAGGCTGATTTTGCCTCAGTTTCACCAAAAGAAGTCCAGCAGTGCAGTCTACATCAGCTGTCTGTCCATTACTCAATAATAAATGAAAGTGACCCCAGGAAGGGGTTTCCAAACCTTTATTGTATGTCTATTTACTCTATTTAATGCAAAATAATTTCTTAAAAAGTCTGAATTTCTTCATCTGTTTTGAATTTCAATAGACAGGGATGAAGAGTTCAGTAGATAAAAGAGCATTTACCTGGGTGGTTATTTAACTTTCCAGGCTCATTAATCAAGTAGGACAAACCTCGTTCAACAAACAGGTGTTTAATTGAATAGGTTTTTTCATCCATCCAATTTATGTTAAAATACTCTGTGCTAATTAGTTCACAGTTACTCCCAAGTTGATTCACAATCAATTCATGTTATTCACAAACATTGTTGCTGTTTTTAGGTGAGAAGCACACAACAGAGTATAGTATTTTGAACAGACCTGAGATATTGCCAGGGTGCTCTAAATGTTGAGGCAAAATGTTGACCACAGAGAGCAAAACCAGGCAGAATGAACAATACAGATTTAATTGCAGAGCAGGGATGTTGAGAAGGAAATAGGGAATGTCCTGCTTCACTGATATCTCTCCCAAATCATGTGGGCTTTGTAGCAGGGAGAAAGGAAACTAATTTGAATGGTGTATGAGAGGAAAGGGAATCAAAAGGGATTTTGAGATGAAGGATGAACACAGTCATAGTCTTCAGTACATAAGTCCCAAACTGTCTGTGAGAAGACAGAAACATTATGGAAGACCCTGGGAAGACTGAACTTTAACAATTAAAGGATAAAGAAAAAGTCTGGCACGTACATAAAGGACATATAATTGAGCTTAGCTTGCAGGCATTTGCATTGCAGGTGAGGGTTACTCATGGCACCTCCTCCAAATCATTACAATGCAAATTCCATTCTTAGTTTTTGGGTTTGGGAAGGTTGCTACGAACTCTGCCATGAAAATATTCCTAGGGTTAGCATATGTCTCACATCTTAGAGCTTTCAGAGGAAAATCAATCGGCTTTTGAGAGAAAGGCTAGCTGCTACTGTGTTCTGGTTTTGAGGGTTTGGTGGGTGTAGCTCACTGGCAGTGGTTTCTGGCTGAACACAACAAAACTCACAATACTTCCTTTCAAAATTGTTCTGAGTACAAGCTTATGGAAAGAATGTATTTTTGGACCTTGATTCCTTTTGGCTTTTAAGATGCCAATCCCTGATTTAACCACAGTAGAAAAATCTGTCACTGTAGAATGAGCCAGTTTTCTGCTTGTGGGAATGACACCAGAATCCATAACCAGAGATACATAACTCTTTGGAGGTGACCTGTATAGCAACTGTATACTGAAGAACACACAGTGCAAAAATAAGAAATATGAAAGCCCAGTGGGGTGGATGGGGAGGATCTGGAACATCAGAATGAGTGGTTTTTAACTTATAATTTGATTTTAATTTAATATCTATGTTTTAAATATGGCACTTTGAGATCTCAGCTGCCTTAGACAGTGTTAGGTGAGCAGAGAAGGGAAACCAGGAGGATGAGTTTTCAATGTTAGCTTTACCTTAAGTTGTTTGTGACACAGCTCTTCACGACTGAACATACATGATGAGGATTTCTGAACTGTAAAATGGAAAATAAAACTTAGAGATCTTGCTTTAAAATACTAACACAGGCTTTTGGCTCTGCTCTTTCAGCTCTGTAAATAAGAAATTATCTATTCCAAGAGACAAGGAGACAACTTTTCAAAGGAGCAGATGGCAGAAACATTGGAGGCATTCTACTTCTTTCTTCTTCTGTGCAAATAAATATATTTTAAAATGCTGAACCTGATATGAAGTTTATTTCAATAATTAATGTAAGTGGTATGCACTTGGAGTCTAGGAATTCCCATCACTTCTGGGCAGTGTCCACAGAGAGATCTTGGAACAGAAGAATCCTGTGCCCTTCAAACTGTCACGGATTTTTTTTTTTTCATACAGAATGCATTCATTTGTTCTATCAGCATATTTGTGGAGATGTTAGAAAAATGTATAATATAAAGGAAAAAGAAAAGTATAAAAGCAACCTTTTTCTGTTTTGAAATCTTAGAATCCCCTCAAGTTTTGGCTGTTGTTTTCCTCCCCCCATCCCACCCCCCAACCCAGCTGCTCTTTGATCTGCCTGTTCCTAAGCAGATAAATATATTTTAAATTATTGCTAGCCCCAGGAGACCTGAACTGGTGTTAGCTAGCAATGAGATGCTTTTAGGAAATGTCTCTAATGTAGGTGGCAAAAATGGCAAGAAACTGTTCAGGACTGCAACATTTCAGCTAGTTCTGAGCCAAGCTTAGGCTAAAATAAATGGGTGCAATGTTCAGTGCCTTCTTTGGGGTATTCAGCCACTTAACAGCTCTGAAATGTTCTGATTGTTCTGTCTTCTTATTAGGAATTGAAGAATGAGAGCTTGAGAGGAGAGCAGTTTACTTTTATATGCAACTTTTTGTTTAAAATACACCAGGCTTACTGAAAGCTGAGGTCTTTGGAAATGTACAGACTTGGAGCATCATTTTCTACTGCCTTTTGTCACCCATAAAATAGCACTAAGCTGTCATCATTCTAATTTGTTGGCAATTCCTGTCAGTTAGGCTAGTTATGCCTAATTAGTGCCAAAGTTTTAAAAGAAATCAAACAAATCCTTGGGTTGGAGGCAGAGGGACACCTTCAGTGGCCTATGTAGAAACATAAGCACCACATTACAAACATCACGAGTGAATTTCTGGTCTTTGTACTGATTAAGACCTCCCAAATGGAAAGTCTAGGTAGCTTACAGGGTTAAAAGAGGGAGTTAATGTTTCTGAAAACCACTTAAGGGGCAGTAAATCTACTCCTTTGCATCAGCCACAGAAGGATGTAAAGCACCTCTTCTGTAAGAGGGACTCAGTGTCAGGAGACTGTGTCTGGAACAGCCTGGATGTAACTTTTAGGCATGAGCAGATCCAAGGCTGAGCTGGATGCATCTCACAGAGGCATTCTCACCTGCTGGGATGCAGAAAGTTGACAGAATATGCCTCTCAAGATGGAGAGAAGAGGTTCCTTCCTTCACATAAAATTTATTCCCAGAAAATAGGCTTTTTTCTCCTGCTTCAGTTTTTGATTCTAGAAGTGGCCAGCTCAGTGCTCTTTGGGGAAGTCACTTGCTTATCAAGCTATAGTTTCTCTGGTTTTTGTCTTCCCATCTACCTTTGTAAATCCTATATGCTGTTCTACATATCAGAATCAGAGTGAACAATGAAGATACATCCATCCAAGGTGACATTCTTCTTCTGCAGTTGTGTTCAGCTTGGTGAGTGAGACATAGTCCTGATACGCAGAGACAGGATCTGAAAAAATCCCCTGGATGGGAGCAAAAAGTGAACCATAGCACTGGTTATGATTTCTGAGATCAATACAGTACTGTTTTACTAATTTATACAGAATCTGATTACACGGAATGAATCAAACCCTCCTGCAAAAAGTTTCCCTCTTCCCAACAGCAGGCATTCCTGAGCATGCACAAAAAGCTTTCTCAACAATATGTAACAATTCTTAAAACTATCTTAAATATCGAGTGAACAACATTGTTCTTTTTTCTTCCAGTTCTACCCTCAGTACTAGTAAAAGTGGCAACAGCTTTAAGCTGCCGTAGCTTCCCTATGGGAAGAGAGCACACAGCTTGAGGTTGGCAGTGTATAGGACTGCTCATTTGATATACAAAATGTTCTATGATATAGGCAGCTGTGCCACAATTCTGGACAACGCTTTTTGCTTAAAAAAAAAAAAAGGTCTCCCTTGCATAGTTTATTTTGGCTATTTGAAGGGCTTTCTAATGCTCTAATAAGTCCTTCACTGGTTTTCTTAAAATGTATGTGGCTGGTGGTAATTCATCTTGCAGAGAATAATTAATTGGCATTTTCAAGTGATGATCAATCTAGAATGATGTGATTTGGGTTACTTGCTTAAAATAGTATTTCACTTATTGACAGTGTGTGGTTTCTGTCATTATTTTGATTTGTAGTGGCAGAATGCTTCTAGTAAATATAGCTGAAGCTGCCTGTTACAGACAACAGGAAAAAGCTGTATTCTGTTGAAACCATGGGATGGTTTTCATTGAGTTCACGCAATGGACTCCTGGACATAATTAAACAACATGTGGAATTCATAAGCTCACAAAGCTCCCTTCACAAAGCCATTGCCTTAAAATGTGTAGTCTTAAACCTCTTCAATGAAATCCTCAGAGCAACAAGTAACTCCCTCTCTCTACAAGTTGATTATTACAGTCTTCACAGCCTTGTGGAAATTTTAATTGAAGGGCACTACTTAAAGAGATGGTGCGGGATGACTCTAAGGTAAGATTGATCAGTACAGGCAGAATTTTATTACAAGTGTCAATTAGATTGAAAAGTGTTATAAAAAAGATCATTTGCATAGCTTTAGGGGACAAGGAGACACATTATTCTGAAATCTCCTTTGCTGATTGTTTAGTGATTCTCTAAGGGTAACAGGGAGGAAATATTCCCTCCTGCAAGTGGAGATAGTAGCCACTTTCTGACTGGCTTTGATTTAAAGCTCATTAATGAGATATGTGCAGCTAATTAAGAGCAGGGAGAATTTAGCTATATACCACAGTGGAGAAGAGCATTTATCAGAGAGGATTGCACTATTGCCCTATGGAAGTTCAGTGCTGTGCTACCGGGAACAATTCAGTTCCAGTGCTGCAGAGAAGGGCAATATAGCAAATAGCTAAAACTGGTTGAAGATATGGTTTTCCCCCTAGAAAAATAAGGTTGGACTGACAATGCATTCTTTTAGTGAAAACCCTCATTTTTATTAATTCTACACAGTAAGAACAAGATCTTTCTTTTCATTTTCACCCATTTTTATCTCTGGAGGGAAAGGAAAAATTAGAAGACAGAAGGCCTTTGGCTGCTGCAGCTACACTTTTTTGGAACTTGAGACAGATTACATGAGTGTGTACAGTAGCATTTTAGTTGGGAGCAGGAGCATCCTACCAAATCAAAGCTTCCTGCAGCCCCCCACTTTCTACACTACTGTTTCCAAAACTGAACTTGTAATCACTGAAATAATTTTGCATGCATTAAATTTCTTTTCACACTGAAACATGTCTGAAAGATGTACTCCAGATATGCATCTTCTCCAGCTGCTAGTGAGCCCTTCAATATATAAGCATACGTATCTGTGTATATCTGTAAGCTTGCTGTTTACATTCCACTAAAGTCAGTGAAAATAGATGACCCAAAGATTGTACCATTTTTGGACATCCTGAGCACCTTCCTGGCCTCCAGGACACCTGTTCTGTCAGGTAGTACATGTGGTGCAGAGATCACATGTGGCATAGATTAACTGAAGATGCTGAATCCCACTTTGACTCAACAGAGTCAGTGGAGCCTAGAGAGCCATTCAGTTCACCTGAAAGTAGATGTGTGACAAGGTTTGATTGCACATGGGGCTGTAGGAGATAAGGAATAAAAAATGTCTGCACAGGACTGGTAGCTCTGACACAGGATTTATAGGAGCCTTCTGCAGCTGTACACCAAGGTGAAATACCCTAAAGGGCTGAAATGAGCCAAGAGGCCTGTGTTTAGCAATGGTCAGACAGTGCAGTACACTGTGGAGACAAGGATAATATATTTCTCATTTGTTCTGTCACTTCCCACTTTGCTATCATCCAAAATTTTCCTCATTTTGGGAAAGGTAATGAATATGCATTGCCAGATGGAAATCATGAGAAAGCGAAATATTCTGGGGAAAGAATTCACAAGAAAATATCAAACTTGTACCTTCAGGTCCTATTCTTTCTGTGTCTTTTCTAAGAGATAACTTGCTATCAAGATCCAAATGTATGTTAAGAAAAAGTAATTTTTTCAATATTGTTTGACTTTAGAACTCCTCTATGCAAGGGAGAACTAGGTGCATCACATACTCTCATCCTGGAATATGAATATCATCTTGTGACTCTATTTTTATCCAAAGACTGGGCACAGTTTCTTTAGGGGGATGAGATCATCTTCTTGAGGGAAATTAAAACTAGAGATCTATATTAAAATTTTTCCAATACAGTGCATATTAAACGATTTATTAAATTTAAAATTTTATTTTATTCATTTTTATACCATAATATTTTAGTTTATGATAAATACATATATTGTCAGAAGAAACTGATTTGTTATGAATATTTGCATATTGCATATATTAGAATATATGTTTCTAAATTATACTTTTGGCTGCTTACCTAATCTCAAGCAGTCATTCCTTTGTCATGTGAACTGAAACTCTAAAACTTCATTAAAAAATAAACTGAGGTTAATTTGAAATACATTTGATATTTGTGGGTAATAGAGTGATATAGTTATAATGTGGACAGGTGCTACATACAGGTGTCTCATTTCTGCCATTTCTAGCTATCAAACTTGTAAGTGTTAGAACAGTTCTTGGCATTAATCTCTCACTGCATCGTTTTTCACTCTGTGAAAAATTAATTTTTAAACAATTTTCTTTATTAAAATCTACGGAGTAATTTACCTGTTTCTGTAAAATATTTCAACATTTCTTTTTATTGATGTGTGATGCGACTTTATGTCACCAGCAAATGTCTTCTCAATGCAGATACATCTTTTACCTAACTCAGACATTAAAATATTATATAAGCTTGGTCTCGGAGTTTTGGGAAAGCCTGGAAAGATCTCCCTTCTATTCCAGTAAAAGCCCTTATAGCAGAGTCCTTGAGTTGTCAGTATTTTATCAAATGCGTATTTTTTGTTTTCTCTGAAAATTTACTCTTCTGTCAATTTTTTCCCCTAGTAATGGACATAGTACAAAAATTAATAGCTACTCAATGATATATTTGCCTCTTAGAATGCAAGAATTTGTATTGCTTTTGTCTCAAGCATGGCAACTTCTTTAATTGACAAATTCACAGAAAAATATTGTTCTGGTGGCACAGCTTATGTCAGCTCAGAGTGACTTGCTAGTGGTCAAACTAAGTGTGCAGCTCTGAGAAACTTAGCTATGCATATTCCCTTGCTGTTGGCTTTGATCATTGACTAGAATGTAACATAGAGATCGGTGCTGGGTTTTGTGGATGTGGATTTGCATACTTTTTTGTGTGGAAATTGGCTTCAGAACCACAGAATCAATTCATGCAACCATAAAAATGTTGGTTGGAAGACGATCTGGACCAGCTCTCTGCTTGAATTGGGAATATGGTCAATGCTGGATTGGGTCAGACATGTCTCCGCCTGGTCTTTGGTGGATACAATTACACATGTATTTGTTTGAGCGCTTTTAACATTCAAGGAAAGCAAAAACAAATGGGTCATGAGAAAGGGTGATGTGGAATTCAGATTTGCATTAGAATGAATATTCTCAGATCTCTTTCATAATATTCCCTTGGGCCATGAAAAGTACAGGCACAGATTACTGAGAAGTCTCTAGACTGACTGATTGATATGATTTGTATTTGCCATGTAAATGTATAATGTTTAATACTGTATCTATACAAATATAATGTTGATTGACAAACTTGCCCAGAAACAGTCATCTCCTAGGAGGAGGAAGTCATTAACATTTTAAAAAGCAAAACCCTAAAGGAAGGCTGTTCAGGCATTGCAAAGGAAGGTGCTACTTTGAAATGTGCAAAGGTATGAGCAGTCAATATTAAGGATTCCTTTGTTTTTATTGGAACAAAATTCAAGGATCTTTTTTTTTTTTTTTTTTCCAGTAGGAGAAACACTTGATATGCAAACTAGAAGAATTCAAAAAGGATTGTGGAATAATTAATTTTATGATATATATCAGAGCATAAAAACAGAATTGTAAATTGCATATTTAAATTTTTAAAAATGAGCAAATGTACATCGTGTTAAGGAAGCCCTTAGCATTCAAACTCCACAGAGGACTTCTAAAGGGGAAGGACACTAGCTCTAAACATAGCCTACTTGCTCTCAAGTTTCCAGAGAGCAATTCTCTATGTCAAACCATATGTTGCTGTTCAAGGGGAAAAAGCTAGGCACAATTATTAGGTAAGGGTTTTATTGGCCAAGGTAACTTACAGCACACAAGTAAAATACCAGTTGAGATAGTCACCATTTATTGTAGGGTCCTGCCTTGAAGAGTGGGAAACTAATTTCCATTTTAATGAGCAGTTGTAGAGGAGGACCTTAGTTCATACAGCATCAGGGAGAGAATCGTTGATGCCACGAGGAAGAAGTATAATGAGTTTTGTTTTTATCAGCAAAGTTTCTACATCCTTCAGTTTCCTTTTCAGTCTCAGGGCATCATCTCTTCAGAAAGTTGTGGAACTTTTCTGGATATCCTCAATCTACTTTGCCTCTGTTGATCCTATATGCCATCCTTTTTTGTTGGCTTTTTGATTCCCTTCAACCTTTGTCTTTTCCCTGTTTGCCTTCCCACTCACTGCTTCCTCTCCTAATGGCTAAAATGGGACACATCTTCCTCAAGGGCATAATAACACATACATTTTAAACCAGTGGAGTTTGTGAACATCTTTCCCGGGTTTTGCATGTCAAAACAGAGCACAAGTCTTATGATGAGTGACTGAGGGAGCTGGAGTTGTTTAGCCTGGAGAAAAGGAGGTTCAGGAGAGACCTTATTGCTCTTTACTACTTGAAAGGAGGCTATAGTGAGGTGAGAACTCATCTTTTCTCCTGGGTAACAAGTTATAGGGCAAGACAAAATGGCCCCAAGTTGCACCAGAGGGCATCTAGACTCGATATTAGGAAGAAATTCTTTACTGAAATGGTGATCAAGCATTGGAACAGGCTGCACAAGAGAAGTGGTGAAGTCACAATCCCTGGAGGTGTTCAAAAGGTATGTGGATGTACCAGGGTTTCATGGCAGACCTTTCAGTGTTAGGTTAGTGGTTGGATCCTATGGTTTTAAAGGTCTTTTACAACTTTAATGAGTCTATGAGTCTATGAAAATAAAAAGACCAGCCCATGTGTTTTGATCAACTGTGCAGAATACTTTAATCTTCCTCAAAACACTGAGGAAGGATGATCAATAGCACATCAAAAGCTGTGCTTGATTTAATCTGCAAACCTATAACACACTTATCATTTATTGCAGGACTTGTAGTTTGCCTTTAAAATTGTAGCTGTGTCAGACTGTATAAGCCAGACATGGAGCTCCAAAAGAGGTATGAAGTTGAACACAGGAAGTTCCATCTGAATGTGAGGAGGAACTTCTTTACAGGTGCAATTGAACCTGCCCTGGAAGACATTGCCCAGAGTGGTTGTGAAGTCTCCCTCACTGGAGATACTCAAGAATCCTCTGGGCCCAATCCTGTGCCTTGTGCTCTGGGGTGGCCCTTCTTGAGCAGAGAGGTTGGACAAGATATCCCACTGTGGTGCCGTCCAGCCTGACCTATTCTGTTGCTCTGTTGTCAGTTCCTCAGTTTGCTGTGGCACATCTGAAACACAACACGAATGCCATGGAACAGGCCTGCAACATATGATGCCTGCAAGATCCATTTCCTTTCCAAGAGCAGGAGATGGTCCCGTGAGCCTCCCACACTCTGCAGGGTGGCCAGCAGCAAGTAACACATGGCATCAAAGGTCACACAGGCTGTGCTTGAAGGCAAAGTGCTGTCTGTGCAGTAACAATTAAAAGTTGTTTTGAAATGCACCAAACCAGGAAACTGGAATTGCAATGTCTAGAAGGCAACATCACCCCTTTTTATTTCTAGAAACAGAAGTATTTTTCTATAGCACTAGGACTTCTCCTTCATTTTCAGTGTAATCAATGTGTTGACTTGTAGATAAGATCAATAATTCTGCTTCTCAGTCAATAAATTTCTTAAAAATTTCAGCCTTCTTATCAGGAAATCACTGAAGATGCATTTTTCCTTTCTGATTTCTCTTGCAGGTGCTGTTTCCAGAGGCAATCTATCTGCTCATTTTTCTGCACTTGCCATGAGTTACAGTATATGCAGTAGTATTTTTACTGCTGTGTGTGCAGTTAAGACCTAAAATGGGTCACTGTAGTGATCCCATGTTTACAAGCCTTCCAAAAGAGTGGGGCATGATCCCACAGCTCATTTCTTAGCGTTGGTGACTAGCACATTTATTCAAACCCATTCATTCAATATTATTTGGTACTTGCAATATTCCAAGCCTAGTGCCAACCAGCTGCTTGCTGGTGCCAGACTCACATAAATACTTATAAAGTTTTCTGCTACACTCCTGCTTAATCCTTCAGACTCATCTCTTATCTGCCCTTCTTATCTTCTCATCTACTTTTAATACACATACTACCTCTCCTTCTTGAATTTCAGGTCCTTTACTTTACACTCTTTGGCCAATTATGTGAGGCTGAACGGGGAAAAACAAGCAAAATGTTTCCTTGTAGGCAAGGCTGAACTCACAAAGAATAGTGAAATTTCTTTTTCCACCAGGATATTGCTCCTTGGCATCTGACAGCCCTACTCATCTTTTTTAGGAGTGGCATTTATTGTTACATGCAGAGCAATTGATAAGGATTGATTGAAATCTCAATCAGTGAAATACCCCACTGGTTTAAGACAGACAGAGCTCCCCAGTGATCTGTGGGTAGGAACACAGAGTTTCTCCAAAGACCACTTTGTGCCTATCTCTAAGTCCACTGGAAGCAGCTGAAATCTTTCAATAGGTGTAGGATCAGTTATGGCAGAGGACAAACCTTTGCTCCCCTTGGTCTATCCTATTTATTAATGCAATTTCAGATACAGAGGGGTAGCCTTGCAGTGTTGTATTACTTATTGCAAACATAGGTATTTTAAATCTATGGGTGAAAAGTGTTAATCTCATACCAGGTAATTTTGTTTATTGTGATTCAAAATTACAGAAAGTAAAAAGAAATGAATAATTAAGTTGATTTTTATTCAGCAATAATTAACTATTTAGAGACAGAAATTTTCTTGGGATCTATTTACTGCAAGAAGTTTAGCATGGCAGGTACAATACTATTTAATGAGACAGACACAAATATACCCAATGTATTTTAAATATAAAATGAGTACTAATTTAAATATGAAATCCATTGCTTCTTCCTTTCAATTTCAGTTGCTCTTATAATTGAATCTCAATATCTGTATTTGTAATAGCATTGTGGGTTTTGTCTCAGTCCCTCCCTAAGAGTAGTGGCATGACAGATGTTATGAAACCAAAAAATCTTAATAGATATTGATGACATCTATAGATACTATTGAATTTTGCAGAAAAATAAAATATCATTTACCTTACTTGAGTGAACTCCCAATGAGTTTTATCTGTTGTGAGCAGAATACATATTTTTATATTCTAGAATCATCACATTTTGCAAGGTCAAAAAGTGCTTAACAAATAATTTTAATTATTTTTAAAATAAAAATTTGATTTTGCATTTTTGCTTGCTGCCATAGAATATTATGCTCATTTCTGTGAGGCAGATATTCTAACAGCTCTTCCCTAATAAGGAAAAAGTTGTAAAAAACATGCATTTGAGATTTTGTAATTAAGTACTCAATTTGAGCACACTTACAAGTGCCAGAGGTAATGATTCTTTGAAGTTTATCGTTCATAGTAATCTTTTCATACTACAAAAAAGGCAAGTAGTACTGTGACCAAACAAAATTAGAACCATAAATCAGATTAGCCCCTTGCTTAGTTTTTCACCAAACAACCAGTTCAATAAATCACTCTGCATGGTCTATACATTATGCTTACTGCTTTTCCTGTATCTACATCAGCACAACAGTGGGCCACAGTTATTTGATATCTTCAAAATGAGTTAATGAATATTTTTAAGAGGAAAAAAAAGATAAAAGAGACACTATTTTTACTATCTTAAAAGTGGTACTGTTTTCAGCTGACATTGAGTTGGAAAATATGAACTGGCTGCAGCTGTGCAGCAGGAGCATGCAGTAAATCTCTTCACTATCATTTTTCAATATGGTCATTGACTAGCTGCTATCCTTAGGGACAGGGCCAGCTTAACCTGTCTGTGAAGGTTAAACTGTGTGATTCCTTTAGGTACATCTGGAATGAAACATCTACATACTCCTTTGGAGCTTTTTGTATGTGCTGTGTTCCTCTTGATCTCTGGTTCCACTGGTAGAGCTGGTCCATGATTAAACTCGCCCTCTTCCATCCTGCGGTCTTTCACAAACTATTAGCATGCTTGCATTTCCCCTATACTTGCAACACAGCCCTGCATAAAATCATGCATGCTTTGGCTCACACTTTTTACAAAATGCAGTACATCTGTGCACGAGTTTTCCTGGTATGGTCTAGAGACAGCAGGAGTGATCTGCAATGCTCAGTGAAAGAGAGGGGTTAGTGTTGGAAATGGTAGTTGGTAGTTGTTGCAGCCAAAATCAAAGATCCATTTTCTGTTGTCTGTGTTCCTAACACTAAACAAATTGCAAAAACCTCAAATTTGACAATAACAAGGCGAGTTGAAAAATTACTGTCTTTCAACCATCCCAAGGTAATAATAATGGATAAACACATAAATAAAGAAATAAGAATTGGTCCTTGATGCATTGTTGATTACATCCCTTTTCTCCTGACTCTATGCTTTTTATGTTATCTATTTGGCATCTCTAAATAGTTAGAAACAACCTAAGTGCAAACTGAAATGATGACTACCTTGGTGTTGTAAATTAACATTCCTGCTTTTTGAAGCTGAAACATTAAAACTGCTTAGCATATAATATTTTTTATTTGTAAGCACTGATTTTTATGTGGGTATTTTTCTGAATTCAAAACTATTCTTATGAACAGTGATTGTGACATGACTTTGGCTGGAAAGGCACCAAGGTGGAGCTTGAGACTATACAATATTTTAGCACTTTTAGGCTAGCAAATATTAATGATATGAGCTATAACTCACTACTAACTATCAATCATTAATCATGACAGTGGTAAATTGTTTATTTAGATCACAGGAGATCCTTAATCTGCATTTGTAAAAGCAGGGACTTACATGGTCATTTTGCATTTTTTGGCTTAATGTCTTTGGATTACAGAGGACTTTTTGTCTCATGGGCTTTCACAAATGTTTGTAAACAGATCTAGATTTCATTTTGTGTACATTTTTTAAACATTTAATTCCAGAAAAACTTCATAAAATTGAGCTTATGTTCACCTGTCAGATTTATCTGGAAAGTGTTTCAAGAAAGAGATGTTATAGACACTGTAAAAAAACTGAGCATATTCTTCTCTCTAACATGCATTTTTATGATTTCAAGAAATTTATAACCAGAGATTAGAGTATCAAACAGCCTGAACCCCTCTCTCTTTTGCTCACTACACTACTTTTATAACTAAGCCTTTTTATGAACTACTCAGTTGTCTTCCCTTTGTTTTACATATGAGGCAACTGGGAAGTCACTCAATTTTGGTTTGGTCCTGGCTGGAAATAGAAGCCAAGACTGTGAAAGAGTTAACTGTGTTTCACAGTGAGTCTTCTTGTCTTATACTGGGTATGATAAATCTTGGTATTATTGATAACTATTTTTTTACCTTGGACTTCAACAAGCCAAGCCTTGTCTAGGTTAAACAGATCTTCTGTCTCACAGCAGTTTCCCATGAACTGATTTCTTGAAAGCTACCTGATCCCAGTCAACACCTGTCCTGTGATACACTTTGCTAAAGTGAAGAGCTGAACTTATCTACACTCATCCCTTTTATTGTTTTAACTTACATTGTTTTATCCTTTTTAATATAACACATAGTATAAATGTTTATTTATAAGACTCCTTGTTGGTGCTTACTTGAGGATCATGGATTTGTTGACATGTACTGATTAATGCAAACTAATTTTTACAGTCCTTTTGTTCCTTCATGACCAGAAGGTAACTCAGTAATTTGAAATTTGAAATTAATAATTTCCAATGAGACTTTGATCACTGTGACCTCTTCAGGAAAAAAATTCCTGGCTTCAGATTTTAGGTCTGTGTCCTAAATGCAGTGCTGTGTCTGAGATGTTTGGCCCAGTGCTGCTCTTTACTAAACTAATCAAGTTCACTTACCAGGGTGTCAGTCTCACTTCTTTCTCTAGTGTTAGATTTTTTCTTTAAATACCAAATGTTTATAAGTAGTTTGTTTTTTAATATAGTATGGTATTTAACACTGAGAGCCCCAAAATATGTGAGCCACAAGAATGACAAATCACAAATGTATAGTTTAGCAAATTCTTAGTGACATTGTATATTCCTGCTAGAATTATAATGTACTGGGTAGGTTGGGCATAAAATGTCTGAATATGAAAAGGATTCTTTATCCTTATTTTCATTTTTTCCATTTGTATTTCTATTTGTATAAGGCAAAAGACTAGCAATTATACATTCCTGAGGAAAAAAAAAAAAAGGAACATTGTTAGTGAAATAATTTTAAAAACAAGGGATCTTGTTGTATAATATTGCCCAGGTTCTTAGGTACTTGACTTTTTATCTCTCAGTCAGTCAATATGAGCCAAAAGTGGCCTAAAGGCTTAGATGTAACAGTGGTTACTCCAGCACAATCTAATCTGTGACCTCTATCCCTTTGGTTTTTATAATGTCCTTATAAAAACATAATACATTTAAGTATGCTTAAAGTGCTACTGGCTATAATTAAAGTTCTGTCAGCCTTTCCATTATAAATCCCTCTTTTCAAGGTTTAATATCTCAGCGGTTTCAATTCCCACTGGGCTAAACTTGATACAGAAGCTGTCAGCATGAATGCAAATCCCTCCTCCCTTCAAAAATATTTTCAATTCATAAAGTTGCTTTTTTTTTATTGTAAGTCCTACAGATTGCAAGAGCATTTCTGATAAGATCCCCTCCCAAAGTCTCTCACACTGCCTTGTCTCATCTTACGCAAATCAAGACAGAAATGTGTCCTAACTTTGAAATGCACAGGCAGACTGATGGAGTTTCCTTTTTCCTTGTTTTAGGCTATAGGTTGAGTGCAGCTTCTACCCACATTGAAAACTGCTGACTCCAGGTTAGACCCCCAGACTCCTCCAGACTGCATCTGCCAGGATGTGGAAAGCAAAGTTAATCACCTTGGCCATGAAGCAGTGTATCACACATCTACCATTTATTTCTAAGTACTAGGCTACATTTGCTAAACCTTTGATTAACAGGAAATAGATGGCTCTTGAAGAAATTGGCAGATGCCCTCTTTAATGAATTCCTCATCTAAAGATAAGTCTGTAACTGTTCAGCACCACTCTACCATGCCATCTTCAACATTATATTGCAAGTTGTATTTCTAGATAAAAATGACGATTCTTGATCTTTGATTCCATCTTTGAAAGTGAAGTGTCTCATGCAGAGTAGCTTGGAACTGGCCTAAACCAGAAATAAAACAATTGTCAGCAGTATGATGATCTTTTAATTTTATTGATGTTCACTTGTCAAGTCATTGTAGAATATTATAGATAAAAAGCATTGGAGTTTCCCAGTTTCCTGGAGATGAAACATGTTCATTCTCTTTTAGGTCTGAACTTTTCCCCAGATTCTTAAACAATCGATGCTGTAATCAAAAAATATTGCATCATAATTTCTGATTCTCTTCTATTCTGGGTCCATGAATATTACATTTTTGAACAACAAATGTACTTCAGCTTCTCTCTTTCTCCACTGTAGGCTTATGATGAGTGTATTTCTGGAAGTGGAGGTTATTCATGGGGCTCAAGACCTCAAAATAGGAGGAATTTGGTCATCCCATTCCAGGTATCTGCTCAAACTTTGGGATCTTAAAAGAAAGGACCTGTCAGTGTGGAGGAGATCAGGGTTTGGAGCTCAGTTTCACAACGAAAAATCTCTCATTGAATCTGCAATATGTTACCACATACACAGATTTTGAAGCTGTGTTTTTCTCTGGTGTCTAATTGGCTTCCCTTGGCATTCCAGTCATCACAAATTCTGCTGCTCTGAAACACATTCTAGGCAGTGTGTCCAGAGACACACCCATAAAACAAGGATTCATGGCTATCTGTAAATTTAAACATTGTAACAGAAAGAAAAAACACCCTTCTTTTGGTGTGTGTGCATATATATAAATATAGTTGTGAATGCACCTTGATATACATTTACATGCTTATACACATGTACTTTGGAGCATACTTTACCTTACAGTTTGTTTATACTGTGGCAGATTTGAAAAGGGAAAGACTCAGTCAAAATAACTCAAATGTTATCATGTTTCTTTTGTATGACTGTCTTAGATCTAATAAGGACCTGTAACTTTGACTAAAACTACAGACTAAAATGAAAAGACTACTTGTTTGCAAAAGAACTAAATTTTCTTGCTCTACAAGTCAGGGTATTTTCACCAATTATAATTTACTGGCCAAAGTCAAATACATAGTGTGTTGTAGTACAAATTGTCTCTGAAAAATAATAAGATATTCTGTTAGAGTCCAAAGATACCTGACATTCCTGAATAAAAACTTGAACTAGGCTCATATATGGAGCCCAAATTAGCTGGGGAGTAGCACTAGTAAGAGAAAAAGATGCAGGAGATGAAAAGGCATGCACCATGAAATAGTAAGGAGAGAAAATGAGTCAGAGAGACGGTCAGGCCAGTTAGAACTAATGCTTGTTAAATCTCAAATAAAATATGCAATCAAGAAAAGTTCAGCGTCCTACTTTTGTGAAAGAAAAGTTGAATGCAAAGTGTTGCTTTTGGTGGAGCACAGCCCAGTGCCAGAACACACAGGCACATGTCTGCTCAGAAGCCCACAGCTGTTGTGCTTTTCACTTTGGTTCACTTGAGTTCCTTTGTCATTCAGGTGCATTGCCTTATTGAACTAAATCCCCATGTATTTGGAAGTCACTGAAAAGAGGCTACATTTGTAGGCATTCTAACTGTGCTTGTTATTGTTTGTGACTTGAAGTGGGTTCATAAGATGGTGGAATAAAATATTAATGAAAATGCATTGGAAATGTGTTAAAGCAACCATTTCTGAAATATCTAAAAAGAGTGGGGTTTTTTTAGGGGAAGGAAGCAATTTAGTTTCAGTTTTTAAATATATTTATATACATATAAATATAAATATAAACACATACAAACAAGTGCACATCTTTCTGAACAATTATACTTTTTAATGTATCCTTAGAAATCCAGCTGCAATCATAAATATTTGTTAAAAATGATATCATTTTATTTGATCAATAGATTAATTTTGTGATCTGCAAATAATTTAATAATCTTCATAATAGTGTAAGGAATGTACTACACCAAACACATTGGATTTTTGTAAATCTCTTTCATATTGGCAAGATCTAACAAAGATGCATGCTCCTATTACAGGATTTACACAATGCTAAATATTTTTAGATTGATTTCAGTAGAAGTACTCAAAGACAACTCTTGTAAGAGTCTCAAGAGGATCTAGTTTAACAGTAATTTTATACAAGTGAAAAAATGCAAGAAATGTAATAGAATTTGAGGATTTAATCTGTTTGCCTTTTAACCTTTATGAAATGTTAGACCTTGCATTCATAAATGATTTGAAGAAATTTAAATCTAATGTAAATCTAATATTTTTTCTTATAACAATTGATTCTGCTTCAGTAGTTTTGAATCCCTCTCATATAAATGGTGGAGAGAGGAGTAAGATGAAGGAAATGATCAAATGATTGTGCACATATTATTGCTGCAACTAGTTTTTCTGTTACTTGCAAATATAAGTGTTTTAAACTAAAATAATGCACATCAAAGTGACCCAGAGCTCAGCTCTATCCAGCCTTTTTACTTTAGCAAAGATCTAAACATTTGTCTCCTATGAGATAAAATACACAGTAAGACAAGGACATGCCAGCTCATACAAAACCTAGCAGGAGAAGCTCTCTTTTATTTTATGAGGCTTTTGCATTTGAAGGAAAGTAGCTGGTAGCCAGTAAATGTTATATTTCTCCCATGCTGTCTTTTCTCATATCTGCATTTTCACAGTGCAATCTTCATTTACTAGAAAATACAACAGAAAGTTGCAGGGAGCAGGCAATGAGGCTAAGAATTTAATTTTCGAGCTTGGATCCAAACTCAGATGTGTTCCCCAATTCAGCTCTTACCCACGTTAATAAATGTCTTTGCCAAGGCTTTGTGATGCCCATCTGGGCTCTTGGCCCTCCTGTGGGTGGAGAAAAGCTGGGGTGAAGTTGTGACTGTTAACTTTATTCTTTCTGTAGCAGAACTAGATCAATGTGAAGTCAAGGGCTCTGGTTTTTCAAGAAATAGTAAAAAAAAGTAGTTTTTAGTTCTCATGTTTCAGCTCTCTTTGAGCTGTTGGGGACAGATGAATTAGCTTGCAGTAGCTGAGAAGATAAAGTTACCAACTGAGATAAAGTTGTTTGCTCAAAGTTCTTCACTCAGCTGTGCCTTTTCTGTGGGCACATATGGTCACTCTACAAGGACATCTACCCATCTTACCCCTTTTAGTGCTTTTGTTTCTGTGCTTTAAATGTGGCTGAAGAGGCTCTGGTATTATAACATTTCTATAAGTAAACCTGTCACATTTGGGCATGAGCTTACTACTCTGTATAGAAATTTATTGTGATTAGGATTTTTCTAGAGAATGCACTCTGTAAGACTGTGCTTCTAATATTTCATTTCTGCTGATCCTGTGCAGTGTGGGGAACTTGAATGCTACTTGATTCCCAAATAACCTGAAAGTGTATCTAGTGCTCTTAAATCTTGCAGCTGTTCGTGGTTTCCATGCAATCATTTGTGTTGTGTTTTTCACCATGATGGCACAGTGTCTTACCCGTGTGTGTGTCCAGAGGATCACTGTGATCATAATTCTGGATCAGATGTTTAGTAGTTTCCAAGGTTTTCAAGATTTTCCAGATTAGACAAGGTAAGAGGTAATAAACTGAGATGATGGTTTTCTTTATATATCCTCTGAGGCAATTTGGTTTTCCAAATGACATTTATGATAAGACGGAAAAAAAAGGACAAAATGAATTTTAGTGCTGTTACTAGAAACAAGAAACAATTTTTTTTTGTTGTTCTTACTCCATGATAGAAAAGAATCAGCCAACTTGTTTTGTTTGCCCTTAGGTCATGGAAAAATATTGTAAGGCTCACAATATAAAAACAGCAATGAATAAGCAACTGAGTAGTTTCTTTCGTGTTTCCAGAAATTAAAAGTGGTTTATTTTCACCAACCTAATTTTTACCCTCCATTTGTTCATTTAAATTGCTATCTGATAGATAGTGCTTTATAACTTCATAGATATGGCTGCATTTTTCTGAGAGACTATGGAAAACTGCATCTGCAATTTTTATTGTAAACTGAAATGAAGCATAAGGTTTGGCTTACTAATCAAACTCCTCACAGTTTGCTAAGACATAAAGAGGCAAAAAGCACAAGGAAAAACAGAGTTGTCTGGAGACAAGACTGTGTCTGGATTAAAAAAAAAGAAGTAATAAAAGAGTAAGAGAATTTTTTCAAGAGAAAACAAAGGAAATGTTTTCAAAACATTTCAAAACATAAAAATTCGAAGAAAAATATAAGGTGTAAGTTATCACACAAAAGAGAAGGGCTCAGGTCATTTTTTCAAACAACTGAACATTTTATAGAGTAGAATCAGCTTTCATCACACAAAAATTTTCTCAAAACAGAAGATATTTTTCCTTAAACCAAAAGATAGACTGCTCCATGTCAGAGTTACCTCTCATGATATTGTTGGATTCCAGAGTTCAACAAGAACAAAGATTTAATGTAAAAGTACACAGATATAATTAAATACGACCTTATTTACAAATTTGCTTTTCAGTTAGAAAAATCACACTGGCATTATTTGGTCACCACCATTGTACAACTTTATATTACATTTCACAAAAAAAAAATTAAAAGATACAGGAGGGTTTTTTGTAAAATATTTTGCAGCTCCTTTCAAGTCTATATTAAATGGTCTAAAAATTAGGAAAAAATATTCTGTTGACATAAAATTCATTATTCTCTGAAAATCACAGCAATAATGAAAGATATGGTGCCTTGAATACTAATTCCTCATCATGTCCTTCTGCACAGCCTTGATGTAGTACCTGAACTCTCCAATTCCCATCTTCCTCAGAGGAAGAAACCATAGATAGAAGATTTTGGGGTGGGGTTTTCTGTTGTTTTTTTTGTTTGTTTGTTTTTTCATTTAATGTTCTTACCTTGATCTTGCAACAATTCTGAGGGTATGAACAGATAAGCAAGTTATCACAGTGTTCCAAAAGCATTTATGACACATTCACTTTTCCAAAGTGCACAGATTATATACATTCTATCATGGATAAGGTGCTATTCCTTTAGCTCACTAAGCTGTGTTTATTGTTGAGGGAAGGTACAAGTACAAAAAGTCACCATGGCGTAGGTGGTGCACGGAGAAGCATTTTAATTCTATCCTTTTTCACTGGTTTGCTGCATGTAAGCACTTACAATGGGAGCATCTCTGCCATTGCTCCTTTGAAAGGGACTAACCAAAGATCCAGGGTCTTTCAGGTTGCTCTTGTAAGAAGGCTATTAATCTTAGAGCCTTGTTTCTCTTTAGCACAATCCTATCCTTTCAATTTTTGAAGTGGAAAGAAACTGCAAACCCCAGCTCATGTTTCAATTTATTTTGGTTAGCAGCCTCCAAAAGTTTTTCTCTGTAGGCTTTTTTCTTCTAGGGTTTCCTCTAACTCTCTCTGGATCCATGCTCTCTTTAAGCACCTGAATCAAGCTCTTCATGTATGTTTCAAGATGTGGCTCCCAGTACAGTTTCATACATTGAGAGACTGAATTCTTGAGCAGACCTGGTGAAATGGAGTGTGAGCAGGTGAGAGGGAGAAAGGAACATAATTAGTGACATGAATCTGTCTCTAGCAGCTATGTTCAAGGTCTTCATGACCCCAGAATGTCAGGGTGAGAGCAGGTTAGTGGAGAGGAGAGCAGCTCCTCTAGCCCCAGACAGAAGCAATGTGCAGATGTTCTCCTGACCTAAAGTCAAGCAGACCCACTGCCATGGGAACTCTGCAGCAGCAGTGGGCTAGTGAGGCACCACTTCAGCTCCTTTGGATTCCAGGTATGGAAGTCTGTGGGTTTAGTGAGGGAGGACAAATTTTCTTCACTTGCTGGTGGTTCTAAAAGCCACCATGCAGACCTAAGAAGAAGTGGATTTGCATTTAAAAAATAGGGAAGGAATTATGAGTTTTAGCATACTTTTGACCATTCTGTTCAAAATGAGTTAATTAAACTCCAGAGATGAGGAAGACCTATTGAAATGTTGGGTACATAGACCTTTTCCTTTGACTGTCACCTTATTTAAATAATTCCAGGTTTAATTAACTGACTTGGAATGAATTGATAAAGGGTTACTGTCACTTATAATTTCTCCTCTTTGAAATGCAACAGTTCTGTACAATTACTGTAGCCTCTTATAGTAACCCTAATTATTAAAGTGAATAGTTTTAAAAGTTGCATTTTTACTTTTAAATGTCTAATAACTGAATAATAAACTTTCATGTAGATCAGTTGCTCTTAAAATTTAGGATTTTTGTTGAAGTTTTACATAAATATACAGAAGAGATATTGGCCTTTTGGAAGTTTAGTAACACTTCATAAAGAGGAAAAAGTTCCAGCTTCTCCATCTAAGTAAGAATCCTAACTTGTGATCCTGTGAATTGAGAAATGCCTTTAATATACCAAAGAAAATAATTCAGATATGTTGATCACGAGAGTCACTAAGCTGAAGTTACAACTTTATATGAAAATACAAATGTTTTTTGTTTTAACTGTCTCATTTTAATATACTCACAGTAATCTTTTGCTGGTAAACCAAGGAATGACAAAGAAAAATCCATTACTTTTGAGAAGTGGAGGAATACCTTTCCAGAACCGATGAATGATGCAGCCTTGGGGTATTGTACATGCTGTAGGGTTGTAGTAGCAGCATAATTGCCCTTATTCCAGTTTGATGTAGTACACAATGCAAGACTAAAATGCTGTTAAGCTGATTTCACTGGTATAAACAATATTGCCAGGTAAGGATCCTGGTACTGTGCACTGCCAAAGAAACATTAATGCAGACTTAGCCTAAGGTGCCAAACTAAAACATACATAATTAAGTCATATGCTACTGAAATACACACTAGAAGTTCTGAGGTCAAGCAGTATAGTAATTTTTTGGGTTGTAGATAACACCATTGGAAAGTATGTATCCAGAAGCAAGACATGAAAATGATTCAAAAATATGTAGCCACTGTTAAAGCTGGTTGGTCCACTCAGAGTGAAATTCTGTGGCCTTGTGTGGAAAGGGATGGCACACACCTCTTCCCATACTTATGGGAGACATACTATTGGGATGTCTGTCAGCTCAGGAGGATTGAAGCTAGCAAAAATGATTCTTATGCATATGCAATTAATTTATGGAAAGCAACATCTGAATGCTTGAAATCTATTGCATTTTTCTGAGTACACTGCTAGTGCAGAGCCATGAACTGAGCTCTTTTCATGCACATTCAGTAAAAAGTTGCCTAAATATCCTTCAGTGATTTGTCTATGCTGCATACCAGCCCCCCCCCCCCCCCCCAAAAAAAAACCCACAAAAAAAGACCTCTTCGCAGCCCTAGAGTCAAGTGGCATGAGCTGACATCACTCATAGTGCTGAGAGATAGATGTTAGAACTGAATGTCACTCACAGGGTTCACTGACAGCACCCTCTAGAGCACACTGGCTATGTCCACATTATACCTACCCGTGTTTTCCCTTGGCTTTACATGATACCCCTTGGGCCACAAACCAGAATATTTTGTTTATGTCTTGATTACTAGATAAACTAGATAAAATTTCCCAAATTGTAGTTGGAAGAGAAGTAGTTTGAGCAGTTGAAAATGCTACTGGGAGGCAGGCAGCTAAATTAGACAATTACTGGGAGGTGACACTTAAACTGTGTGGTCAGTTAGAACAAAGTGCCCCATCTCTCTGTTCCTGAGGGAATTTATTTAGTTGTGCTGGCAAAGTTTATCAGCACACTAGACAAAATCTCCAAAATAAAATGAACAATTCTCAATTTCTTTCACTCTCTTGCTGTCTTTGTATATACATACATGGCATGTGTGTGTACACATATATAACTATATTGTGTGCTATTTGTAAGGAATAACATCTATGTGCATGCTACTGTGTAAGTGTTGATGTATATGCATGCACACATGTGTAATTTGCTAGATTACTTTGAACTGTCAAATAAAGGTGCTTGTGTTTATAATTCATGACTCAGAAAAGCAAAGAAATAGCCTAAGGAAGAGAAAAGAGAAATGCAGAGCTTACAGAAAACACATCTCAATTTTATAGATGGGGATTTCAAAACATGCTACTTTTTTATAGTATATTCATATCATGAACCATCAATTACAATAGTCAGGAAAGTGATACTGCAGCTTAATGACATAGCACATTATTATCTGACCTAAAGAGCTGTGAGACATAACCTCCATCAAACCTGCTATTATTATCACTTTGTACTTTCTGATCATGTGGAATGGATTCTCTGTCTCCTTGTATATCTTGAAGGGATTAGATTGTAATTTTCTGCTGTCATTTGCTGTACCTCATCATTTGCCTCATGAAAGAAAACAGAAAACTTCATTAAACAGTAAATAAAACCCAGGATGAAGACAAAACACCTAGAATGAATGTTGATAATTAGTTTCTCGGTGCAAATTAATGTTTTGAAGGAATTGCTTGATAGTTATGATTTGGGTTGTTGGGGTTTTTTCCCTTTTCTCTCTCATATTTTTCTGGATTTCAATAATGATGGGGTCTGAGGTTATTAGAACTTCCATTCTGCATCTTTGTACAGTGTTACAAGTAATAATACTATGATTTTTTTTCCTCTGCAGTGCTTACCACCTTTGTTTGCAACACATCATAGAATGTCTTTATGCACAATACAAATTAAGTTCTGATCATGACAGGAATTTATGATCATGGAAATGGGATTTAGTGGCCTAAATATAGGTTTTCAATGACATACCATGTACACAGGGTAGGGTACCTTCCTTGATCCTCACACAGTAGCCTTGTGGCTCCTGTGTAAAATGAGAAAAGTAAAGATTAATCTCCAATTCAGTGTTGTTCAACGTTAATCTACAATATTAATGTACAAAGCCCCAACTGACTTGGAACAAATGGAGATATTCCGGAAAGTGAGATCTGCTCCCTCACTGAAGCCTGAATCCAAAGAGAAGACTGCCCTGGGTATAGCTTCATTTGAAAGTCCACCTAGGCTGTCCAGAACCATGGGAGATCAGCTGCAATATGGGTTGATAGCCAAACTGCATAGGTTAATTGTGAATGGGCACCAAGTGTAAGGAAGATGGGAGTTAATTCTGCTGTGAAAACACATTCACAGAAAAACAGTGCTGTGTCCTCTTCAGGAGCAGACTATTCATTCCCAGGTCCTTGACTCCAGAGTCAAATCTCCTCATCTGTTCTGTGTGTATTCCCCCTGGCCCAAGGAAAGTAAGATATTTCTGCATTTTCAGCTTTATTTTATGAATGTCTCTTCCTTGATATGAATCAAAGTGTTCAAAGGCATGGCATCTGGCAAAGGCTGCAGGAAACCTCAGTATCTGGAGCAGATGCAATGCTGTTAGAGCTGTACGAAACTTTGTTTCTTGAGCATGACAGAAAAAAAATGAGACATTTAAAATATATTTTTGGGTCTGTACTGTATCAAGTTTATACATACTTTTTTTTTTTTTTTTTTTTTTTTTTTTTTTTTTTTTTTTTCTGGCCAGAGGAAGCCCTCTGCTGTGTAGTTTTCCTCAAACTAAAATAGTGCATGCATCTGTAAATAAAGGGGCTGGGTAATTTTAAGGAAGATCTTCACTCTCAATTGCATCTTGGACAGAAACAGTACTGCCAGCAGGAGATGAGATTCCCAATGGGTTCCTGGTGACCTGGCCTCATTAACCAAGTTGTAAAATACTGTGATGGGGGAAAAGAGTCTTTCCTGCAGAGCCAGTTCTGTTCTGATGGCTAATTAGACATTCACCAGGGAGGAGCTGGGGCACACAGCCTTCCTCACAGGCACCCCAAGAACTCATCTGACAGGCTCATTCTCACTCTTTTGGATCTCTCAGTCAAACTGTTGGGTAACAGGATAAGTGCATACTCCCTCTGAAAAACTTTTTTGCTGTGTTTTGACTCATCATTTTAAAAAGGTTATATTTTTACATTCCTCAAGCAGTACACAGATAGCAGGTTCCCTAGACTATAAAAAGAAGTAATTTTAACTTCCATTTCACTACATTAGTAGATGATGATGATATTTATGATTTTAACTACTTCTGTTAATACAATTATTACTATTGGTTATATTTATACTAACTGAAAAACTGAATTCCCTTTCAGTAATAAGCACCTGAAGAATAGTAGAAGGTCAAAAGCTTTCCAATGAACTTTAATTCTGCTGTATATTTTTTTCTTCTTTTGTGGCCTTCTTTTTCCATTTCTTTACAAAACAACTATCAGTAGTTGATGTGCTCACATTGGAAACTTGTTTATGGAAGCCATCATTTCTATAGAAGTCTCTTAATAGCCTTTAATACTTTTAATATGTCTGGACCAAAAGTCCCTTTTAGATTGTGACCTCTGTACTGCTGTTCAAGCTAAGCAGCATATTGTCAAGATCTTTTGCCTCTTGGACAAGATGCTCCTCAGGAACTGGGATGGCTGCCTTGCATTCTGTCAGAAACAGGTATTTTTCCACAGCTGTTTGGCTCTGGAATGCACTGGGTCACAGAGCAGCATCTGTGTGTGCATGTGGCAGTGCACAGAACTAGTTAAACTGGATGACTCTGTGGGGCTTAGTAGATCAATTGCCATTTTCATTTGGGACAGCACTTGAAATCCTAATGAGAACAACAACACTTGTAATTAGGAGTCTACAAAACCCTCTAAAATAATCACTTAAATTTAAAATGTAAATGTGGCTGTAATTAATTAGTCTATTTAGAATAAAGCTTTCTAATTAACAAATGTAAATTGGGAATTTTTTGTAGATTTCATAAGGACAGAAGTGTTTCTCATGGGAACTGAAAGGAGATGTATTTCTGTCTGAATGACTATTAAACCCTGGTGGCTCACACCTCTGCACAAGCCTGTGGCAGTAAGAGGGACTGTCTGTGACAGGATCATATTAACACCTAAGCCACAGAGATTTTACTAAGATACATAATAGGAAACATTACTTTTAAAAATAGGAATGTTTTAAACTAAGGTTTATGTTTTTCAAAGATGAAAAACTGAATTCTATTCTGTAAAGATGACTGACCAACACTTCTCTACTGAAGACAGGGATTGATTATGGAAGTGAAAAAAATAAAATCATCAGGAAATTTAAACTTCTAAAATTGGATTTAATTTCATATCAGGATAATACAAAGAAAAAATCTGGAAAACTCGAAGTGATTTTGGTACTTACTGTATGAGAGAACCCTGAAATTTTACTTAGTGTTTAATATATTTTAGTTTTTTCTATTTCATTATATTTAAGTTCTTCCATGATATTTCATTAATTCTGAGTTAGTGGTTATCCTGTTTCATTCCAGCACAGGCAGGAGAATTGAATGGCTGAAAAGTCAGGTATATGTAGCTCCATACTGCCATGGCATTATGTACTTTCATATTGCACTAGGATTCTCATACAGGCAGTGGAACACAGGCCTTGTAGTGTCCAGATGTGTCTAAATGCAGATATCAAGATCTGCAGCTGTGCCCCAATGCCTGTCTGTCCATGAAACAATGTCAACATGGAAAAGAGATAAAGCCCAGAATCTCCAAACTGAAATAGGTCTGAAGCATTGTCCTTCTGCAGTTTTCAGAATCAATATGAGTGCTTTGTTCCTGCATCTGTTTATGCTGAAACAACTTAGGAAAAAAAAAAAGAGGGGGATGAATGGGACAGGGAGAGGCAGGGAGAGAGGGAAGACAGAAGGAAAGAAACAGAGAAAATGCAAATGCCAGCACAATTTTTCCAACACATATGATGACTATCTATAACGACGATATTGTTTTGGTGTAGTTTTTATGTGTCCTTTAATAGATAACTTTCTCTGTTTATTTGAGTTAGGCAGCCAACTACCTTTCAGAAAAGGATGATTCCCAGTTGTTACTGTCTAGAATCAAATTAAAACAGTCATATAGAGATAATGGTACATCTCCCATTATCATTATCCTTAGTTCTAGCATGCCAACCCACTAATTAATACATACCTTTTAAAGCTGTGTTTGTCATAAATGAGTGTTTTAAGGTCACTCCTCAAATCATAGTGCAGCCTGGGGGGTGGAGGGGATGATACACCATTGCAGTATCATACTAGTGATTCCAGTATAGAAAAACAATCAGTTAGAGTTTAAAAAAGGCAAATGAAATTATCTTTCATAGATGAAAATGCATTTCAGTTTGAATATGTGCCTCAGTTTAACTCTCTGAAGCAGATGGACTTTTTTTGCTTTTCTTGTGCCATAGTAACATTCCATGGCATTTCTGATGTTGTCCAACAGTACAGCCTGTTGTCTCATGACTGAGTGCTATTGCAGGGGTCTTGTATTAATTCTTTAAAAATAAGTCACAACATAGAGAATATTACTGTTTTTCAATTCTGTGACTTCAGTGGTATAAGAAATTTAGGTTCTTGAACACGTTGAAAGTATGATTGTGATATGTCTGCAAATCTCAAAAATTCCCATGTGAAAAGCAAAGATTAATTGTACAGTATTTACACCTTTTCATTGATAACTAACACCATAAAACTGTACAAATTGCAATTTGTTTCTTTTTCCCACAATCCCTTTGGCTTTTAAGGGATGTTCCTCAATTAGTTGAACTGTGTTTCCTCTTGCTTGCTAAGCACTTTTGGTCAAACAAGGAATGGCAGAGGTCCACAATTAGATCAAAAGATCAATCCTAATGTACCATTTTCTCCTCACCCTCCTGCTTTAATAAAGTGGCTGCAGTTCTCCAGGGGACAACTCAAAATCCGAGTACTGATATTTCTAAATTAGCTGACTCTGTGACCTTGCTAGTAATTGCGTTAGTTTATCAATGTTCAACACAATTTATTACTCTCCAATATGTACCAAAACGTTTATCTCTCAACACTAACAATATTAAAAACCTAAACAATCTGTTGAGAAACAAAGGACTATTCAATAAGAAAGATGCATAATAAACTGGAAGACACTAAACTGATGGGTAAGAGGATTAATCTAGGAAGAAGTCATAAGTGAAACAGGGAAAGAATTTTTATGCTGTATTACATATAGGGCATTTTTAAAATCTGTAAACAGCAGATAATTTAAATAAAACCTTTCTTTTTGTTCAATTCATCCTGTCTCTCTCTCTTATTTTTTTTTCTCTTTCTTTTAAAACCAGGAATGAGCTACTGATTTTTTATAACACTGAGCATATTACCCAGGCACCAGTGAGAAAAAATGAAGACTGATAAAACCTTATCTAAGCATTTAAAAGTCATTTGGACACATTGATCAAAACTCACTCTGAAATTAAACATATTAAATTTAGATGGAGGAAAAAAAGGCATTAAGTTGATGGAACCCAATTTTTGTATGAAGCAAACAAATGGCATCATTTCACCAACCTTCTCATCTTGATCACATTGCTATGCATTATTTAAAATATGCACTTGATTTGGGTAGTTAATAAGCTATCTGTAAACTTGGAGTAAATTTGATCGTGGGCAGTGCTCTTCTAGTTCCTGCAGAAGGATTATTGATTTGTTTTTACTTCTGTGAGATGTCAGTTTGTGGCATTGTGCCACCAGCCATGAATCAGTGTAACTATCTCTGCTCATGGTGAGATAAGAGCGATAAAGAGCAGAAATGCACAGGGTATGTGCAATCTTTTAAATTATCCCATTTACTTAGAGCTGTCATCAGCTCAGCACTTCTCTTTGCCAGCAGCAGTCATACAGGATTCTGCTGTTGTGGGCATTGAATCTTCTGTCCTTTGGGGGTTTCAACTAAACCCCCAAGGCAAATGGAAGAAAGCAACTAAAATTTACCCTAGCCCACAAGTTAAAACAGTGAAAATTACCAATGTGATGTTTTAATTTTTGCTGTAGAGAAACACTGATGAAGTCTGCTGGAAACTTCAAATCATAAAATCATACTTGCAAGCTTCTGCATTCCTCTATAAATCAGTCATCTTAATTTACTTTGATAAAACCAAAGTAAATTAATTTACTGAAGTAAAACAATTTTACTAAAGTGAAGCAATTTACATTGTCCTTTTTGGATTCTTTGAGACTACGCCTAATTTAGAAGAGGTGTGGAGCAATAGGAGCAGAACAGTCACACTGACCTTTTTGTGGTTGGAGTTGACTTTTAAATGGTTCTGTTTTCATTCTGAAGGTTGCCCACCTCAGCTGTCAAAGGATATAAGGTGGTTTCTGAAGAACAGCTCCTTCTGAAAACGCTGTGGCTCCTTGCAGTCACACCACAGTGTGAATCAAGACAGCAGGTGAGGATGGCAAGGGAGCTCACTTCAACAATACATTCCTGTTCTGACATAAAACAGGGTAAAATAGATAAGCTGCTAAATACTACCATGAAATTCTTCAAACCACTTTGAATTAAATTGTTAACCACATACCATGTAAACTTCCTAAAGAGCAAAGGTGTTGGGTGTTTTTAGCAACCTTCCTAATACTTGCACAGAAAAACCACAGTCTAAAAAATGTTTAAAAGTGGTATTTTATTCATCTATTTATTACCAGATGGAAGAGCAGGGTCTTAGAACAAGAGTAAGGGTTCTCCATGTTCACATGATATTGTACTTTTCCTTTTCTGCAGGAAATTGCAAAGAGAAGAGGGTGTTATCAGGAACAGTGGTGAGCATATATCCCAATTTTGAGTGTTGCTGCCAGCTCAGAGAAATCTGAATCTACATTTAGTAAAAAGCAAAATTAGTTGTAATGGCACAGAACGAATTTGTATGGTGAAATTAGCATCAGCTAACTTAAGGTTTCTATCATGGGTGGCATGAGCTAAATCCCAGAGCTGCTCATTTTCCTTCTTGGACAGAGTCTTATACAATTGGCTTAGAAGTCAATAAATAGATTTTAAAGAGTGAGATGAATCCTATACTACAGGGAAGTGTAAAAACCTTCACAACAGGCATAGTTATTCCTTCTTTCAGTGACTGCCTCAGAGACCTTTATGCACATCAGTTCTTGTGTACAAACGTGTCCTTGTTTCTCCATACTATTTTAAAAAGGAATTTATTTTGAAGAGGATGGTTTTTTTAAGATGTAGTACTTCTCCATGAATCAGATTTGCATAACTCCAAGGTGTTCCAATAAGTTGTTTTACATGTGTGCTGGGGAATATTATTACTTTTACTCTGAACACTTTTTTTGCTCAGTATAATATCTTATTTCTGTGAGTGACTATTATTTCTTTTCTAGAACTCCACCGTTAACTGTACAACATACAGCCTTCTTCATGCATCATCTTTTTATTTTGCATCTGGCTTAAGATCAGGCTTTTTCTCCATCCTGTTTAGAATCAGTTGGTCACATTAGGTTACTGTGACTGGATATAATAGAACATGACACGTTCGAGACACATGACACATTTGAGAAATACACTGAAAGCAAATGTGCTGCGGGGTTGGATTTTTTTTTTTTTGAGATAAAAGCCTCATGCTCTGTAATTTCAGTCTATTATTTACTTGCATTGCCATACTTTGTGATCTGGTTTGGGTTGGAAAGGACTATGTCAAGTCTGCTAAAGTCTTTCTGGGTCTTTCTCCAGCACGTCAGCCACTCCACATATTTTTGGCAAAGTTGTTGGAAAATTTGTTGGCGGTGAACTCAGTCTCACTATCCTTGTTACTGGTAAAGATGTTCCACAGCAACAGCCCCAGTACCAGTCCCTGGGAATGACAGTAGTCTCTGACCTTCACCTGGACGTAAGTCATCGGCTGCAGCTCTTTAAGTGTGACCTCCAACCAATTCCTTATCCACTGAGTGTTTCCTCCATCAAATCCACGTCTCTCCAGTGTAGAGATTAGAACGTTATGTCAGATGCTTTGAACAAGTCCAGCCACCAGGACTCCAATGAGAGAACAAAAAAGGGAACAAAATCATATGTCCTGCTACATACACTTCTAGTCAAGAGTATTGTGTGGGATTCGTTGTACCAAACTTTAGGCAAACAGATGAAATACTTGTGTTTCTAATCATCCCAGTGTCCTTAAATAATTTCTGTCAAAGAGAGGTGAATTGTCATCTTTGGAGACCAGCTAGGACCTGGTCTACCTCTTTCTTTTAGTGTATAATCTTGAACAACTCTTGAGAAAACAAATTATTTTCATCCTGAAGTGAGTTGCTGAGATGTCAGCTGAAGTGGTCTTTGAAAATAGATGTCTGGCAAGTTAAAATGATTCAGGATGATTTGTGCAAGCAGGATAATTCATGACTTACATAATATTTGTGTCCTGCTATGTCCTATTAACCAGTAAGATTTTAGGGATACATTCAAGGTCACAAAATAGCATCATTCATATAGTTGGTTTTGATGATGATAAGATCACTAAAAAGTATGGAAGAACCACAGTAGCTGTTAACTGGGATATGATATGCTGTTTAGGAAATTTGTGAAATCTTCATCTCTGACATTTTTAAAAGCTGGCTGGACTAATGACTGTCAGGAGGGATTGAGTAAAATTCATTCAGCCCTGCCTTCAGTCATATCTGTGGATCTATAAATGCATTGACTCGCTATGTTGGAGTTCATTCTAAATCCTGTCTCTTATTAACAGTAAAATAAATTGCAGCCTAGGTAACCTAGAGCTTGACTTGGGGACTTAACATCATATTTGTGAAAGAGATTGAAAATAAAATAGAGCTTTGTGGAAGTATGAAAGTAGTTTTGTTATTCTTTTTATGCAGAAAATGTAGCAGACAGTGTAGGTAGATTTATATAACTGTACCCTTGCCCAAAGCACGGGTAACAGAGACTGATTTGTGTGACAGTGCTGAGAGCCAGTTACCTCTGGAACTAATTTGAACATGTGCATCACATAGTGTTTTTCCTGAATCTCCTTTGGAGCTCTGTGGTGTCTCACTTCCATAAATCTTGTGGGGTGTGGTTTTTTGTTGTTGTTTTGGGGTTTTTTTTGGGTTTTTTTTGCAGAGAGAGAGTGTACAATTGCAGTTTTCAGGAGGAGTGTGAAACTGCATGTCCTGGGACTGTGTGGGGTGTAATATCATGTGAGATGTCCAGGACTGCAGAATTTGCTGGGGTAATGCTGTAGGGCTGTCGGGGAAGAAAGAAGCCAAACCTCTTCTCCATTCTGCAATTTATGTAGAGCAAAAGACCTCTTCAAAGGCAATTCAGACAAGGAACTCAGACAGCCTTGTGTTCCTCCTTCATCTTCTGACATCAACTGTGCATGACTGGAAAAGATCTGGTCATTCCTAGCAGACACTGGAGAAGACTGATTGTGTTAATTGTGTCCAAAATCAGCAATGCAGTCATAGATCAATAGATTTTGGGTTGCTGTTTTTTTCAGGAATCACTTCCTCATCACAGATGCTAGTTCTGTTTCCTTTCTTCTGGTTCTTGTTTGCAAGAATCAGATGTTTCTCCATTATGTCCCACTCATGTCAAATCTACTGGATGTGTCTCACTGAGCTCTAAATGCATTTCAGGGTTCACAGGTGGAATTGCTGGCTACATGGATGAGGGTGTGGCTCTGCCCCTATGGGAGTCAATAACAGTTTCACAGTTGACTTTACTTGAAAGGGGGCTCAAATCAAAGCCCAGTGCTTATGAAATCCATACCCTAAATATTTTAATTCCTCAACTCCTTCATGAGCTTGATTTTCATAATACTTGTCCTTTTCAATGGGGAAGACATGCTTACTATGTCCATGAAACATTATAATAGAACAGTTTAAAAAATAGTGATATTTGTGTTCTTTTATCACTGCTACAATTTATAAATTATTTCTGCTATTGCATGAAATCTGTACTGTCTCATAATGTTATGTCTTGCCATTGGTTTATTTTGTCACTTTCCTGAGTGTATAAATACACACACACACACACACATTAATATAATGAACTTCATACTTTGGAGTACTTACTACTAAGCTATTTTTAAATCAAACTACTATAAAATCAGAGTGAATCAACTATTCAAGAATGATTCTTGATATGCTAAAGTGCAAAACTCATTCACATGTCATGTAGCATCATATTAAAAGGAAGATGCATTCCTTTTTAAAGAAAACAGCATTCATTTTTTTCTGATGTAAATAAAAGTGTAATACTGCCACATTAGTGGCATTGCTGATTGAAATAATATGAGCTGAAAACAGTGTTACATTTTGTGTCAATTGATAAATAGCTAAATGCAGTTCAGGTAAATTCCTTCCAATGAAAATGTTATGTCATAGCCTGTAAGTTTTATTGGCCTGCTGAGAATCAATAAGAATAGCCTGAGTCTAGTCAGAGGTAAAATGCCAGGAAAATCTTACAGGTAAATGCTCTGTGCTGCTGTGTGTTGGTCAAACTGTAGAATGAGACTGAAATAGTTGAGTTTGTGCCCACAGTGGGTGCACAAGCTTTCCCATCTTCCCCATCCTAGCAGCTCGTGTCCCATGGTTAAGCTGTTTAATTTCAGATGTTTTATTGTTACAGAGGTTAAGCTGCTGCAATTTAAATGAAAAGCAATTAGATTAATTGCTTAATATATTTGATACTTAATACATTACTCAACATATTGTGAGTAGCTGAACCTGTCTGGATGGTGAAATCAAAATCAGTAGTTTGCAAGAGATGAGCTGGCAGAACCAAAGTCAGACTCCCTTCTATTTATCTTAAAGTCACTGTGGCAGATGGAATGGTTAACTTGAGCAGGGAGACAGCATTGTCTGGTGAGAGCAGAGCTTCCAGGGGTGGAATCACTGAGGTCTTTGGACTGGTCCAGGAGAAGAAGTAAATGGTATAGGTTATTGCAGAATTTCTCTTAAGTAGAATTAGGCATCTTCCCCTTCTTCAAATGATGATTACCATATTTTAGAGGATTCACAGACTCTAGGGCTTCAGTGTACCTCAAGAGCAAGTCCTGAGATGCACATATGTGAAAATAAAAAAAAGTTGAAGAGGCCTGAAGTGCCAAGGATGCTGGTTGAAGAGCTATTTTTTGACTGGTTCTGCCTCCATGTCCAGTTCACCCATTATTTTCCAGATACTGTTTTGAAATGCAGCCTTCATTCAGGAGGCTCATGTTTTTATTTTTGTAAATTGCCTTGCAGGTTCAAATAATCAACATCAGGATCTGTGATTTACTCCCTACTCCAGTGAATTCATACATATATGTATATACACACATGTATATTTATACAAATAACATGAGGTAGGACAATTTGAAGAGGTGAAATTGAGAGAAAATATCTCAAAATATGCTGTAACAGTGCACAGCAGGCTCCCTTAGGAAGGAGAAGGTATTTAGACTCAAATTGCTTCTTCTGACAGGAGGAAGAATATAGACTTGACTATCCCTGAAATACTGAATAGGATAGTAGCATTTCACCTCAGTTTACTTCTAAAAATGACTGATTTCATGCCTCAGCCAAATTGAGAGCTGAGGATTATGAATAAGAGATAGAAATAGATCTCTTTCTTCACCTTAGAATTAGGCATAAATTTTTCAGGCCTGATGCATCCCTCTCTTCAGTAGTTCTTGACTAGTTTAGTCCTCCCCCTTTTTCATACAACAACCTTTGTTATATTCTGCCTTAACTCTGTATGTTGAGCAGAGTTCAGTGGTGCAAATATCAACTGATGTAAAAGCCAACAGGCGCCTACATGTTTGATTTAGCCCCTTCATCACTGTTTTTCAGATGGAGAGCAGGACTCAAGAAAACTGTTAGCAAACAAAATACTGTCTAGGAAAATAGAGACTTCTAGGAGAAATCTCTGTTCAGAAGGAAAAAACCTCACCCATCCCTCTGATGATCAAACTTCTTGTAAGTGGTAACGAAACGAGATTTCAGATGGCGTTTAAAAATATTCATTTTTTTTAAATTGATGTGTTATCTCTGCCACTATGCAACAGATTGCAGAGAGACTGGAAACTCCCAATTACTTCTATGACAACAAGAGCTGTGCTTTGGGCTTATCCAACACCAAAATACCAATCCCAGAAAGAAAACCCCAACAACCTAAACCTTAAATCCATTACTTGTGCATGTCAGAGTGGTCCTTCTAAATCATGAGAAATTTGGACCTAAATTTTTTTGGTTCGTCAGTCCTCTGGCTCTTGAATTGGGACTATGAGCGAGGGTCTTCATATTCTTATAAGAACATTTTGTGAGATGGCATTCTTTCACATTTGATCACCGCAGTGATAGAAAATCTGATTACAATGGTAGTTCTGTCTTTAGACAAGTGTTTGAAATTTGAAAAGTAAGTTTCTAAGTGCAGTTTCACCTTGTTAGTACTTTCAGCCAAGTTCAGTACTCTTAATGTGCATGCCATGCTATTGCAGGGTGTTACAAGAAATTGCTGTACTCCACTCAATAAGAGGTGGCAATTTGGCACCACAGAGTTACCTCAGAGAAGCATTGTAGACTGTAATTACTTCATGTTTGCTTTTGTGTTTTGGCACCACCAGGTGAGAGGTGCTGGGGGTGTGCATGGTGTATTGTCATTGAATATAACCAAGCTGAATGTTTGATGAAGTGAACAAAAGATAAAGCAAACTAGGCATGCAGTAGGACCTTAAAAAATAATCTTGATGTAAATGAGGAGAGGCTTTGTTAGTAGATCAGCAGACTGCAGAACTGTGAAATCCCCAGTTTGCAATGAAAGCCTTTCATGCTATGCTACTGTAGCATGATAATTTTTATCCTATGGTTTTATTGCTGAAGCTGTGATAGTGTGTGTGCACATATACATACCCATACAGGCAAAATTTGTGTAATGAGATTAATGAAAGCAACAATAAAAATGTTTTCAACATCATGCAGCTGACAAAAAAAAAGAGGATAGTATCTAGAAATGCATTAAATCTACAAAAATAAATTAATTTTAGAGCATTTATTGTTATTATTTTTATTGCTATTATTTTTATTTCTAAGGCTTACTAGACTTCATTCTTTCAGACAAAAACATGCATATCAGCTTTGCAGTGTGATTGCCTTATGGGCATAAAGCTTTGCATATTTACTGCCCATGAATCATACAAGTATGTGAAATCCAGTGAAGATTCAATTTTTCCTGCTAGATGCACCTCTAGCCGTTTAATTAAAATATGTATTATTAATAAAACTAGATTTAAGTCATATTTTTTACAGATATGACTGAAACATTAAGGGCAAATTGTTTGATACTTTCACAGTAATTTGCTTTTAATGTTTTGTGCCTTAATCAAGGTAATCCTGGGATAAGGTTTGTACTGCTCATGACTTCATAATGTTCAAGTTACCAAAAAGAGATTTAAGAGTTTTCCAAGAAAAAGTCACATTTACTTATTAAATTGGCTTCAAAATTTTGCTGCAGAGGGAACCCTACATATCAGCAAAATACAGTAAAATGTACCTATTTATAAACCTCTGCTTGTTGCACAGATTGGAGTCTATTATATCTATCTTCACTAAATAAGTGTCAGGTTATTGTTTTATTCCAACTCTTGTGAAGCCATAGATGTCACAGTGCCCTGCTCACTGGATTTATCTTCCATTTCCTGGTAAATTTCCCTGGAAATTTCCCTCTATTGTTTGATATGTAGATATACTGACAGCTGTGGTGGTACTGTGCCTACCTGCTGGTAAAGGATCAGCAGCACTCTGTGCTTCATCTTATCCTGCCTACCTTTGAATTCTTCATAACTGTGGCTGTTTGTGACTAATGAAGATTTTGGCAGCAACAAGCTTATTAATTCATTTTAAAGAAAGATTTTAATTTTTAATTTTCAGCTTCTAAATTATGTTATAATCCTAATGGAAGTGTGGCTAGTGAGAGTTTGAGAGGATGTCTTCCCCAAGAAAGGGGTAAAATGTAATTAAACATATCACTCAATTGTGATAAAAATTGCAGTTATGAAAGTCTTAAGTAAATCAGCCAGTCAGAGAGAAAGAAGAGATAAAGGAAATAAAGGGAAGAATTTATATATTTTATATTCAATTTACTTGTGTTTTGGCTGTGAAGGATCACTCTATTCTGCACAGGTCTGTTGGAATCTGTGGTGTATAATTCCATCACATATTACTGGAATCACTGCACACCAGTAAGTTTCCTGGACATTACAGGTGTACAAAACCCTTTGACAGATGAGGAAAAAAAAACAGGGAAATCTGTGAGATATCTCCAGAGAGGAAACCACAGCTCTGTCATGAAACCAACCTCCAGAGAACTCATGAAAACTAGAGGACAGAGGACACAAATTTTATCTCATTTGAGCTCCAAATTTTAAAATTATTGGAAAACAAAATAAATGTTTGCAGCAAAAAAAAGAATTTGAAAGTCAAGAACAGAAAAATAATTTATATTCTAAAGTTTGTCTTTGCCACACTGTTATAGAAACATAGAATAATTTGGGTTGGATGGGTGCTTTAAAGATATCTTTTTCCCACCCTCTGCAATGAGCAGGGACATTCAGCTAGATCAGTTTTCTCAGAGCCACATCCAACCTGGCCTTGAATGTTTCCAGCAATAGGGCACCACCACTTCTCTGGATAAACTGCTCCAGTGTTTTACTGCCTGCATTGTAAAATACTTCTTATAACTGCATATAGAAAGCACACTTTATATTTTTAATATGCTAATGTGTTTCTGATTTTCATAAATATTTTCTTTACTCTGATAATTCAAAGACTTATTAAGAGAACCTTTATTTTAGAAAAGGAAAATCAAGATTACCATCTAACAACTTCTGAAACAGGGGCTTTAAGAAAGATTGTAATGAGAATGACAATAACATTTTAAGAACAGCAGGGCTGGCCTGACTAGTGGATCTCCAGTCAAACATTTATTTCCATAAATGAAAGGAGAACATACATTCTCTATGTGAATAAAATATTATAGAATTGCAGGCACCCCAAAGATAAAATATATTCCAGAGTAACCAATTTGATTTGTTAGTGGCAAACTGTTCTTTGCTGCATGGAGTCACACAACAGAAAAGGAAGACTCAATCTTGGAAACTTGAAACTGTGGTGCAAATTAATCATAATCAGAAGTGGTGTTAAAATGATACATATTTGTTGTACAACTGTGTACTCTACACTGGTATATTAACATTACCCTATTTTGCAAAAAAACATAAAATACTTAGATGTTTTCTCAACTGACTTGTTTAAATTGACACAGAATATGTTACATTTGCATAATACACTGCATAAATACCACATCCACTACATAAGTGTCATAATATTCTTAAATATATATTCTAACATTTTTATTCTAAATTCAGGAGACAAGTAATGTGTCATATCAGTTCCTATCCTTTATGTGTTTCTGTGTTTGAATGATTAAGTTGATCTCTCATGTGCACTCAAGGATGGTGACAATTAAAATCACATGCTGCACATCTTTCAGGAAATTTTAAAATAAATATTTCATAGACATTTATTTTAGAATTTTATTCTCATAAAATGTTGCAAAGCAAATCTCCTTCTTAGTTCTTACTTACTGCACAAAACAGTCTTTAAAATGGATTTGTGCAGAGTACAGAAATAACATATTCCCCATTCACTAATTGCCTGCAAAAAAACCACATTACTCTTTTTGTAGCAATGCATAAATTCAAAATTGGATCAATTTGCAAATATTTGTGTTATATTTTAGGACACTGATTAAACAAACAAAGTTCAATTAATTATATATGTTCTACAGAGAATCCAATCCTACTTCATGCTTAATTTGCCATTGTTTAAATTACTGTAAAAACTTCAGACCTTTGTTCCAAAGCAGTTATTTTCCTACCTAAAGTAAAGGAGTAAGAGAGAAATTCATGATATCAGAAAGAACCTATGCCATTCTAATCATATCTATTAAAGAGTTTTCTTTCTATTCTATTGATTTCTGCACTGATTCCTGCTTCAGGTGTCCCTACACATCCTGTTTTTCATTGTGAAATAAATGTTAGAATTTGATCTATCAAGATATTTCCTTAGCAGTAGAACTGAAAATATAATGTTATTTTGCTGAATATGAGCAAGGCAGAATTATTAATTCAAACTATTATTTATGACTTCAGGAATTGACTTTGCCTATTGATTTCATTACAGATTTTAAAAATTCCTTTATCTCAGGACTTCTGTTTTACAATAGATCTTATTCCTGTGACTCTGTTTTTTGACACGTGAAGAATTAGATCCTACTCATCTGTTAAATTCACAATTCCATTATCTGGAAACTTAGGCAGAAAAAACGAACTTTTAAAATGTGCAGTATTCTGAGTAAAAATTGTCACACAATATATTTCACCTTTATTATGAATGTCAAATTAGCAGATTGGTTTGATTATCGCTGTTTTTATATTCCTCCAGTACTAGTCTAAAGAAAAGTAACATTTGATGTTTAATTTCTTTTCTACACTCTTCAACCTATCTGCATGAGAAATTGTAATTAAGAACCAGTACAGTAAATAATAGCTCAAAATACTAAAATGACACTGAAATACATGATGACTAATTAGCACTTCTTCTCCAATTGGTGCTTAGATTTTAATATCTGCTAATAGATGGAGAAGGTGAGCAGCATTTGGACAGTTAGGCCGACAGACAGCAAGTAAATTTTGGCAAAAGAAGTTGGGATTCCTCTACCTGACTACAGATGTCTACATCTTAACAGTCCTTTATAGATCCAGTGGGAAAAAAGAGAGAGAGAAAAAAAGGCACTTCCAGAGGGAATTTAATTTTTTTAAAAAGCCATCTATCTTGGGTCAGTTGAGCAATGCCCCAGAATAACTTATTCAGACACTTCTTTGTAGACCCTTATATAATGGACACATAGAGTCAGATGGAAAGAATATCCTCCTTACCCTTCATACAGGATAGAAACATCTTCATTGTATTCAATATTTTTACATATTTTCTTTACTCTGAAAAAGGGAAATACAGACCCTCTCTCTCTGCAGTTATTCACATCTGGAAATACAAGAGAGAGCAGCTGCAGAGAAAATCTTTGCTGGGATAGAGAAAACTCCACCCTCCTACAAAGGAGGTTTGGGTGTCTGCTGTGTTATGGATTTTGTGCAATAGTCCCTGTAGCTCATTTCTCTTTAAGCAGTGCACTGCTGAGAGGGCAGGCTCCACCTGAGGTCAGCTGGCCAGAGGGGCTGTGCTGTGGGTCAAGGACTGAAGTGGTGCTAGTTGTTCTTGATCAGTAAGCAGAAGGCATTTGCACGTTGCTGAAGAGGTGTCCCCTGTTACTGATCACACACAGGTATTGGCAGTGAGTACACAAATCAATGCACATGCTATTTCTCCTTACACAGCAAATTTTATTGCACTGCTTGTATTTTTAACCTCTGGGAGTGGTTTAAAAGTGGTTTAGAACTAATTCACAGCAGGAACAACTTTCTGCTCTAATAGAACATACTTCTGGTAAAATCAAATAATGTCCTCTCCAAACATTCCCACATAGAAAAAACCAGACTGTTCCATGAAGAGCGGAATTTGTAAGTTTATTTCCCATTGGTTTATTTTCTGTATACTTCATACCTTTCTACTGCAATAATTTTCTGTTCAGGTGACACTCTGACCATAATACCTTATCTGTCCCTCATATGGTGACATCTCTAAAGTAACATCAACCACAATTCACATTTGTTCACATATTCACATTTGTGAATTGTCTCATAAGTCCTGCTAGAGGAGCATAAGATGCCTCCCTCAGTGTTGCCAGTGATGTGACAAACCTCAGACCAGCTGGGGTGGCAATTAGAGACAGGAATGATGGAGTAGCCCAGAAAATGATTTAATAAAAAGGCGACAACAAAAAAAGCAGCCGTGCACTGTATAGAGTGACCTCTGAAGACAACACAATGCAGAATACACGTCAATATATAACCTTTGTTAGTGTTGCCAAGGGCAGTGAACCAATGAACAACTACGTTACCTCGTATGCAAAGGTTCCTAACCAATCACCAACAAGAACCAAGAGAATTACCTTATTTGGCACTACCACATTAACATAACCGTTCCCACAATTCTATTCTCCTCTCCATAACCTATCTGTTTCCCTTATTAGCATCCTGCTTCCCATAGGCTTAGATTGCTGCCCACTTTGTTGTCGACCAGGGCCAATCCACCCTTGGTCCCTGGTCGCCCAACTTCCACACCTCAACTCTTTGTCTGCATTTCGTGTTCATGCTTGTTCACTGATCAAAAACTAAGGTACATATGGCTCTCTCTGTTCCTTTGTGGGTGGATTTCTGCATTATTTCCACCTCTCTTTTCTCATAGTATGAAAATCAGCATATTAATTACATGGTTTTACATACTTAAACTTAGATTCAAATGTCAGAGGCCTCCACAAGGGCAAATTTTAGATTAACACATAGCAGTGTTCTCCTGGGAGAATGGTCAGGGCATTGAGAAAGTTTTGTGGAATGTCTGGCTACCACATTTTTATCTTTTCTTACCATTCTCTTCAGCAGAGCCCTTCTCTACCTGTGTCTTGCCAGTCATTAACTCAAAAAGAACAGCTTTCTACAGGCTGACAGATCATTCAATGGTTTCTTTAACATGCTGAGTACAGCAATTTCAAGGAGCAGTCTGTAATCTATATTAAGGCTACATTCCATTTTGTCTGTGGGGTTATGGAAGCACTGTGAAGTCAAGAGTGCTCATCATGAGAATCATCTGAGCAGAGCCTACCCCACAGATACATAAAGATGAGACAGTGACTGTAGGCTTCCCACATATGGAAATAAAACACTGTAATTGTCTTTATTCTAATGCCAGAACCAAAAATTATCTAATATAGGGAAGTCTGGGGGTACCTTTTTTATACTACTGGCTCTGAGGTGCCACTGAAAGTCACTTGCAAATTTACATAGCAGGAATTTAATCCTGACTGTCTTCAATTACTGTATAGGCAACTTAAACTGAGCCCAAGCCCCAAGCAACATAAGAGTCTCATTTTGTGACAGGTGATGCAGGAAAACTCTTAGGGGGAAACCTCAAGCAAATTTTTCTGACTAGTACTGGCCAGGTACCATTTCTAACCTTGAAAACACTTCTGAGAAGCAGAATCACAGAATTACACTGTCATTTAGGTAGGAAGGGAGTTCATGAGAAAATCTAGGTAAAATCCACTGCTCAAGCAGATTCACAAGACCATGTTGCCCAGGACCATGTATCTTCTCAGGTGGAGACTTCAATATCTCTGGGAAACTTGTGCTAGACCACCTCACAGCAAATATGTGTTAGGCTAACATGTATTATATTAGGAGATCTTAAATTTTAATTAATTTGGGGGCAATAAGGAAATGAAGGAATTGTAATCTGATTTTTATTTTTATAGGAATGCAAGACACCAGCAGATGTCTGTTTATTACTGGCTCAAAATTTTAGAATTTGCTGCTGAAAGGGGTGAGCAGCCTTTAGCAGGATTCCCTGAGGCCAAGAAATTCACATTGTCATTGAAATCATGTGGTGCTGAAGAAAAATATGTGTGCAACCACCTCGATGTGAGAGAATCATAGAATCACAAAATTGTTTGGGTTGGAAGGTGCCATTGAAATAATTAACTTCCAAGCCCCCTGCCAGGGACATCTTTAATTAAACCAGGTTGCTCAAAGCCCATCCAACCTGGCCTTGAACACTTCCAAGCTTAGGCCATCCTCTCGAAATGAGAGAAAGAGTGCTAGTTCCAAGACCTTAGGGTTTCCATCCAGAGCCTGGCCATGTGTGTTTCATTGGGATGTGGCTTTAACAGGTTGCTTTGATGATGCAAAGACGGGTGTGCCTCCTTCCCAAGGACACGTCTGTGCTTCCTGGATCCAGAGATTCCTTTTGCCACAGCTTCTGGACTGCCTGTTCTTCATGTGGCCACAAGTTTCAGTGTTTCCAGGGTTATATTATTGCAAAGATGTGTCCAGTCTGTTTTCTGCCAGTAGATGCGGGTTTAGATCTGTTACTTACGGCAAATATTGCAGCAGCCGTTACTGCACTCATCTCTGGACCAAACAGCTTTAGTCAAAGAATGCTGAACTTTTTTTTTGTTGTATTTGCTTGTGTTTGACATTTTTTGGGTTTTCATTCCCTATTGTAGCTAGGAATTACTCAAAATTGAGTTTACTTTGCACTTGTTTGTTTGTTTGTTTATAGAGTAACATGGTAGAAATTCCTGTCCTGTTAGAAGTGTTACTATGCAGAACTGATGGCTATAAGGTCATTGTCTCTCCTGAGGTCACTGTAGAAGCATCCACACCAAAAGAGTAAGGGTTCAGTTCTGCAAAATCTTGTAAACTGCTCATTCCCAGAGAGTTTTGCATTCATCACAGAGGAGTTAAAACCCTTCTCTTGTGAATAAGCCCTTATATCCCGTTATGCCAGTGGATATAGCTTTACTCTGCAGTCCAGAGCAAGATTTACAATTTCCAGGAGATTAAATTAACTTTCCTCACATAAGAAGAGTTCAGGGACAATTGATCATTGAACATATGGACGTTCCAACATTTTGGTTTTCCTTTCTTTGTGCCCACTAAGAGGCATAAACACAAAGAAGAATTATTAAAAAAAAAATATTTTCAAAGAGAAGTGCTGAAAACAGAGAGAGTACTGCGATAATGAAAATACATCAGGTTAATGTCATTTTCAGAGTCTTCACAGAAAAAGCTGGACAGCTTTAAAAATAAATAAATAGAAATTTGTTTTAGAAAGAGAATCTTAACTATAAAATCATCACTGTGTTATCAGAGAATGACAAATCCCCCTAGCAAATGCCCAGCTTTATATTTCTTTAATAGTTGGAACTACTGAAAAGCCTGAATTGGGTCAGAATGCTTTTAACCTGGATGAAAAAATCTAAAGATAAGATTGTTCAATTCTATCAATTCTTCATTTCCTATTACCAGAAATCCTGTTTGGGGGTTTCAATATATGAAAGGTAAAAAGATCACGAGGCTACACTGAAGCAGGTAAATATTGACAGATCCAAAGCACATACCAGTGTCCTACTGAGACTTAAAACAACTGCCTGTGCTGCTCAGGGACCAAGTCAATCCTATGGATGGGAGCTGTCAGGGTAAAACTTTCACAGTTTTCTCATTTTTGTTGTATAAATGTATTCCTTCTATTAGATTTCTTTATCCCTTTTAGCCTTTCTAAATGACAATTAACTGTGCCTACCCTATCAATAGCAAGTAATTTATTTGTTTTTACAGCTGAGCCTGACTGCTATTGATTTTATTGGAGTAATTTGCTGGAAATGATTTTTTAATGTTAGATTTATTACAGAAGCACTTCATTGTCCGATAAATGAAGTAAATTGTATTTTAAAAGTAGCAAAATTAAAGAACCACTGAAATTTGAATGAGTTTTTTACAAGCATGTTAGTTCAAAAGGTCCCTTATGCCTCTCTTGTGTGGACCCAGTTTTGACACAAGAGATTTTATTCTGGGACTGTGCAGGTTCCCAAAAGCACAAGCCTAAACCAGACAGAAGCAGACCTGGGTGCTCTAGTGACTCAGAGAGGAATTGTGCCCTCCCTGCTCATTCCAGCTGGTACTTTGTGAATTCATTCAGTTCAACGGGACTGATACTCACTACAAAGAAAGATATTGAAAATGAACCTTTTAATTTATTGATGTATATCTCCTTTTATTGGCTGTCTTCCTCAGTTTTCAAACCTCTTGCTTACTCTGTTTTAGCTAGCTGCAGCTGGGAGTAGGATTTGTGACTTGCTCACCTTTTAGATCTGCTCTCTGTAGTGTTTCAATTGCTCCACATAAAGATGCTGCAATCCATCCTGGAGAACAGTAAATTACAGATTATCGCCCCTACCTCTCAGTGTAGTTTACAGTAAGATTTTAGCTGAATGTGACATAAGTTTCCACTGTATTTAGAATAAAACTAAAGGATTTTTTGTGTTGTGTGGTCTTCACTTTTCTGGCCTTTTTGTGCACGGAAAGAGTGGCCACACTATGCTATACTAAGCAATCAGAATTGCCTCAGAATACCTCCTGAGGCACAGTCTCTCTGTGCTGTCCCAGTGAAGAGCTCTGCCTTCAAGACATGATAGCAGCCCTGCAGGATGGGCAATGGTGCTGAGCAGTAGTGGCACATCCTGCAGCCCAGCCTGACAGCTCCCTCCCATCCCCACCATTGCACTCTGGCACTAACATACAACTTTTGCTGCCCCCACATCGTTCATGTCACTTAGTAAAACTGGCATGCACACAGCTTTTACCTGCCTTGTTTATTTAAATTGCAAGCTCTTTAGCACATGGGTTGTCTGCTAATATGTCACTGTGCCATATTTAAAATGCTGGGCACAAAAAGTGAAGGGACACCTTTCAATTCTTTGGGTGTGCACTACCAAGATATAATATTATTATTAATAACAGCAATAATAATAATAATAATAATATTGTAAGAAAGGCTGCAATTATAATGATTTGCATGAAACACCTCTTTTCTAAATTTGCACATTTTTGTTTATTTGTAAGTTGATTTTGCGTTTCTCAAGGCAGATTGCAAAAGTCAGTCTTGTAAAAGCTGTATTTAGACACCTAAATAAAAATATCATGTCAGCATTCACAGTGCCAGTTATTCAGACAGAATCCTGAGTGCTCTAACTACTATTTTGTTTGGGGTTTTTTTGCAGTGGTCAAAGATGCCATTAACAGTTTAAATGTTTTATTGGCATGGGGAGTCTGAATCCTTTATATGGCACTTCAAAAGAAGGAGTCCTCTTAGTACCCCCTACAGCTTTTTTGTTCACCTGGCTCCCAAGCCAAGGTAATTCCCCACAAACAGAAAACTCATGCCCAAGTGTTTTACAGATAGAAATTGAATCTGAGCAATTTGGACCTGAGGGAAATGCCAGCCCTACTGAGAGCTGGTTGTTTCTCTGCACTTCTACAAAGGATCATATGAAAAATTAAATCTCAGATTTCATGTGAGAATAAGGGATTCAAATCTTTGATATTTTCAATTCGAACAAGGATTGTGAAACATCATCCCAATTGAGTGTGTAAACCATTGGAGTCACAAACCTCTTGATCTGGGAAAGGAAAAATAGAAAGGAAAATTTGGATTTTTTTACGTGTTGTGGTGCTCGGTACATACATGCCTCTGATCTGTCAGGGACTGATGACGCTCCTAATCTCCACATCTTTGCACTTCTTCCAGGTTAGATTGGACATCTTCCTGCTCATTTTTCTTCTGAGGATCCTTGATGTGAGTCCCTGATTGCCCACCTGCCTGGATGATGCATAAAAGTAAACTTATTTCTGGCTGACTTGTTTGCTGCTCTATCAATGCATCTAGAAGAATTATGTGCTCAGTACTTTTGTAAATAAGGTGACTTTAACATTGAATATGCTTTACCTTAACTTTTGGCATCTAGATATGAATATTTTAGGGTTTTGCCAGCATTCATTAGAAGAAAAAAAAAAAAAAGGGAAACTGTGAGGACTAACTGTGCAATGGGCAGGACTTTCTGCTATTTAAGCAGTGTTTGAAGCAACTTCAACAAAATGTATGCCAGTGGTCTCACTTTATTTCATATTATGCCTTTTTGAAGATCAAACCAGTGTGTGAAGCAAAACTTAAAAATACAAAATCATGAAAATATTTTAATAAAAAACCTGGAGTGCTTTCCTTTTAAATTTCCTAGCTTGTTTCCTGCCTCTGGTTCTGTCACTATTATTGATATAAGGAATCCATCAACATATTTTTATGGATGATTAAGAAAGGCTGACCTTTCCTTTGCAGGTACAAATAGGTAGTTCTTCAGAGGCCGTAAATGAATGACAAGATAATTCTATCCATTTAATATTGAAGTGATGTTGATAGTATCATTCTTCTCATGTTTGAAACGGGAAAGTATAGAGACCTTTCTCCCTCACTCTGTTCTGCTTTATGTGATGGATTTTCTCTCTGACTAATCGCTGTCACATTAACCTGCACTATTTCATCCTTCAGAGCTGTCAAGATAATGACGATAATCGAAGTGGCTCATTGTAGGTAAAGGAAATTATATGAGCAAAGTAATATCATAAAACAGTGTTTAAATATTTTAATTTCATTTGTCAGGGCTGCCCCAACACTTCATTACACATATAACCATCTCTCATCAGTGGAATTAGTGCATTATTCATTACTGTTAATTATTTTCACATAATGGCTGCCCTGATATATTTAACCTCCACATTATATCTCAGATAATGGGCCTGTAAAATTGAATTGTGTGAAGAGCGGAGTTCTAAAGCTCATTTGCAGAACATCAAAGAACAAAGAAGAGGAAAAGAATTCTAAATGGGACATTTCACCCAGCTGGGGCCAAACATTTGTTTCTGTCTGATTTGCATACAGAAAATAGGTGGTTCAGAAGTGGTTTAACATTGTACATGCTGTCTGCTCCTATTACATAGCCAATTAGAATTTGTTAATGTCCCAAGTGTTTGAGACAACTTGCAAGCCAATCTATTGTCTGATGATCATTAGCAATGAGCTGGAAAGTTAACAGAATAAAGTAGACCTTTCTGAAGGACAGGCCACAAAATCACATGGCATATTAAGGTGTCACCTACACCACAAGTTAATACTTCTTTTGACAAAAGCCTGTATGATCGAAGTATGAAAAATGCTCAGGATTGAGAAGATCCAAGCCTGAGGAATTCCAGCAGTACTTGATTTTCCCTGGGACAAATCCTCTGATGCTGCCTTTCATGTAGGATGTGGAAATGGGCGAGGAGGAGAACAAAACTGAACAAAATGAGGGGGTCAGCACGTAGTCCAGCAAGCTGGGCCAGCAGCCCTGATGAACTCAGCACCACACAGTACATAGGGAATGCATGTTATCACCAGTCTCTGCCAGGTGGGGCTTAGTCATGCTGAGGTTGATGTGCTTGCACTGCTCTTTCAGAGGATGGGAAATGCCAGACTCCTTTCCTCTGCTTTACCACATGCCTCAAACATATGTCCCAATAAAATAAAGTCAGTACAGGTAGGGGACTTTACATAATGTAGTGTTAATTTCAGCTCTAAGTTGCAATTTAAAGGACACAGCCTGTCCACTCTCAACTGCATGGATTTAACTAAACAGTTCTATTTTTTTCTCATTAAGAGGCTTTTACATATTTTTTTCTCATGTAGACGCTTATACATTATTCACAGATTTCAATGGACCTGAGAAGGCATTAAAACACTTTACAAAAAAAGAAGATTTATCAACAATTTAACACTTATAAGGCTAAGGTCAGTTCAGGAAAAAAAAATACTTTTTAAACAGAAAATAAATTTTCTTCAAACTTTAGTCTAGGAGTGTTTGAGAAGTTTTCTGTTAAGTTCCAACACAACTATATGAAGCACTCTTTCTTTAATCAAATCTTCAAGAGAAAAGCTCTTATGAAATTCACATGTAAAATATACCTTTGTTTCATGTCTATAGTAAATTTTATACATCAAAAAATTATTTCAGACCTATTTCTTGTCTGTTACAGAATAACTTATGGCTGATGATGGGACTATGATCTCAGAGGTAACTCAGCAAATCAGAAGTCAGAAAATGTTTAATGAATAACAACACAATTCACTTGAGGTCATTAACATACTTTAGTCTCATTGGCCTAAAAGTCATAATTCACAGGAATGATGAATGTCTTTTTGCTAAGTGGCAGTAGGTTTTTGGCCATATCATTAAATATTTATATAACATATACATAAATCTTCCTCCACTTGGCATCATCTGGGATTCATTTGGAAGAGACCCATTTATTTCACTTTGCAATGTTTCAAGTTTGTTGCAGGCTTTAGCCTCAGCCTCCAAACTCTAGATCCAGGGTTTAGAAAGGAAAACCACATTTCCATGGTCCCATCCTAGAAAGGGAAATCCTCTCTTCTTAGTCTGTCAATTCTCAGACTGTGATTTTTTTATGGATTCATATGCATTCTTTTATACATCATACAAGCTGTGTGAACAAATCCTGCTGATGGTCTCTGCTTTCTAAACCATTTTTATTTTATACAATATTTTCAGGGTACATGGAATATGAATAAATAGAGAGATTAGAGAGATCACTACATGAATGAAATAATTGCTCCATATGTAAATACACTGTGTGGAGTTTGATCAAAAACATAAGAAATATTCAGTCTTCCCACAAACATCTGAGTTTTTTCAAATAGGAATAGACTGACAGAAGTGGTCTGTCTTTCTGTTCCTGTCTAATCCGATTTTTTTTTCCACTCCTGAAGCAGCTTCTACTAGGGGGTAAGCTTGTTTTGCATCTGAATTACACTCCAATAAAAATCTCAAAGACAAAGCCCTCTATTCAGATGATCTTTACTCCATGTCCCCTATGTGCTGTTCTGGTGAGACAAAAATATGAATCTTATCAAAGATGCATATTTTGATAGGAGGACCCTGTCATATTCTGTTTACTTTTGATTGGGAAAAAACCCAAACAAACAAGGGCTGGATGAGTAAATCCAAGAAATTCTTCAAAAATGAAAGGATACCTCAAGAACTACAGATCAACAGAACAAAAATAACCTACTTTATATCCTGCATACCCATCATTTGTCAGGTATTCTCCTCAATGGTGTAATGGAGAGAAATTAAAAAACTGAGTTTTTCCTCTATAGCAAAATAGATATAAAAGCAATGGATGAAAAATTATGGCATCAAGAAATCTCTTTACACTTTCTGATATGGTATAAAAAGCCAGTCTCAAGAAGGGTTGTTGAGTATAAAGCCTGGTGGTCTCAGCATTTTTAAAAGTGAGATAATCTTTTTCTCTGGAGGTTGACGTACTAGAAAATTTTACATCATTGAAAGAAACACATGCACGGGAATCATCACAATTGATGGCAATAATTAAACTTACAGTATTATTTTTCTTATAATAAATATTGTTGCATATGCCCAGACACACACACACACAAGATCAGGATAGTTGTTTCTGTTAAATTGTCTTGAAACTGAGTTATCAATCAAGCAGAAGTGAGACTGGAATTTAAGGAAACAGAATTTCATTTGTAGTCTGGGGTATATTTCCTAGCAATTAATGCTGTTTAAGGATGACTCTGTTTTGAAACATGCCAAAGCCAAGGGTTGCAACATCATATTAGATACTAAGAAAGACCTCTGTCTACTCAGTCTCAGCTCCATAACTATTAGAGGTTTTCCATGTTGGCAGTCTCAGGTATGACTTGATTCCTGTTACAATGTGAGCTAACATTATTTCAGAACTATACTTAACCTAAGACATGCTCTTCACAGGAAAGATACAGTTTTACAATGGAATAGTACTGAATGTAGTTGGGTGTACTAAATATTTTGAAACCATGAATCAGCTTGTATTTTCAGGATATCATTGGTATATCTGAAAACATCCTGCACAAAAAAAATAAAAAAAAAGAGACTATTGCATAGACATCTATTATTATTTCTATGAAATTGTAGCAGATGTTAAATGCTTTGAAAATTTGCAGGATACCTCAAAACCTTTCATAAAAGGTCTCTAGGTAGCAGCTGCCAGTGTAAGTTTAAAAGCAAAGGGTAGAGTTGCATTTGAGTGGTGATGAAAAATGTCACTTCTTGCAGTGGAGATCTTTAATTAGTTTTGAGTAAAACACATTTTTTTTCCAAGATGAAGAACATAAAATCCTAGCTCCTCTTTCCATTCTCTGTCTATACTTATGTCTGTACAATCTTTTTGTCATACACAGCAAAATATTTGTTAAAAATGCATCATTTTCTGTGATGGATAAGTATTAAAACACATGTATGGAAAATTGAATGCACAGATTTTACAGTCAGCTGTACTATATAGGTTACCAATGAAACTACCCAGCAGAAGGTTATGAAGATATAAAATAGTTGTGTCAGATGTGAATATCTCAAGATTCTGTGGCCCAATGACAACAGCATTCTGCTGCTAGAGGTTAAATCCTCCTTCTTGCATTGCAGAATCAGTAGGGAAGGTGCACAAACAGCACTGAGAGAAGGCAAAGGTGTTCTTCAGACATATCTAAGAAAGAGAATTACAGTCAGGGTTCTTCTAGATGTTAGTCTCTTCTATACACACCTATTTTCAGAGGATCTCAGCTTCCATGAGTACAGGTCCCAGCAGATCCCACAAGTGGCCTGTCTTGTCCTTGAGTTGTTCATCTCACTCTGGCCCCACATGTGATCTGCAGCTCTGGACCTTCTCCCGAGGAACTCCTCTCATTGTGTTCAGTCATGGAAAAAGCAGCAGCACCCTGACTATGGTTCAGTTTGCTGAGTATTGTGCAAATAAAAGATCCAGAATTAACTGTCCCATTTTGAGAGAGGGACAGGAGTTTGAATACAGTCCAAACTGTACCCGAAAGCAGAACTATATATAAAATGAGACAAAAAGAAACAAAAAGAAACAAAAAGGAATATTTTTTGGACAATCTCCACAAACACCTCTCCAGTCTATTCAACTTACAGGAATGGAGGCACCTTGCTTAGGTGCTCTGAATTTCCAGGCTGTGTAATCTACATTAGATGTTTCTACCAGTCAATGTGCGTCCTGTCACAAAACCAAGATTTCTGAAATTGGCAGAAATTTGAGTCTTCTCATTGCTTATAATTCTGACCAGATTTATTCCTTAAAAGAATGGAACAAGCTTCATATACAAAAGACAGTTCTTCAACTTTAAGTTCCAGCAGAATGAGGATCATCTTTACTATAGATCTTTTAAAACTGAGTTGAAAGAAATCTATCACTCTCATCTCTCTTCTAAACAAAGACTGTCAGAAAAAGAAAATTGTAGAGAAATTTGTGTGAGATACTTTGAAAACTGGAAAAATGGAAACTTAAGGAAATGGCTCTGATTCAAGAACTGAGCAATATAAACTCAAGAGGTTTAAAGACTTGCAATCTCTAAATGTTATCTGGAACACAACCCCCCACTTACTTTAAATTATATAAATGAAAGAGCCTGGTAGAAGCATTCTTAAAATTATACTATTTTTTCCCCTCCAAATAAAGGTCAGCAATTTTATTGTCTTTCCACATTTCTACTGCAAGAGAAAATTTATAGGCAAAAATTTGCCTCATGGAAGGATTCAGATTTCATATAGTTCACATATCATCTTAAACAAGAGGATTTATATAATCCAAGATAAAGAGTGTACTGTGCACTCCTTAGGTACATGTATATTCTTCCTGATATGTGCACATCCTCCTGACTGCCCAGACAAAACATGTCCTAAGGCTACCTCTTCAGACAGTAAGGTACTTGCTGACAGCTCTGGGCTTTGAGACAAATTAAAATAAGCCAATTTTTCAGTCTGTAGGTCTAATAAAGCTTCTGGCTTTCAGTTTTGTCAATGACTATGAATAAAATTCCTTGAAAAGAGAGAAGACAGGCTGCTTAGTTTTCTGATGAGGGTGATTTTAAGGTGAAGATCAATTCCACAGTTCCACATTTCAGCCCTCATCAGTGAGAAGCTCCTCTCATTAGAGAAGCAGGAACAAAAAGTTTTCGATTTCTACTGATCCATTCTGGCTCCTCAAATCTCTTCTCACAATTGCCTCTGAAATGAGTCCTACTTGAAGATGTAATGGGGGCCAAAATGTATATCTGGTATGTATGTCTGGTCTTTTAGAGTTTAATTTGGTGACATCAATGCATAGTTACAAAAATTTCAGAAAATTTTTTACCAATACTGAGCTTGTTTTGTTCAGAGCTTTACAATATGCCTTCAAGTTAATGTTCTCACAGTGATGTGCATCCTCATTCCCTTGCCAGTCATGTATTCATGTCTGAACACTTCATTTTTTTGAAAGATGTTATGTTATCAGATCAAAGAATCCTGTAAGCAGCAGCAACTAAACTATATTTGGAGACCAGAAAATTGAGAAAAAGATTTTACCTTTCTTTCAGTGCTAGAAATATTTGCATTACAGCTCTATCCTAAAGACAGAGGTTTACACACTGACCAAGTGGGAAACCTTGTGGAAAATGAAGGTAAATAATTATGGTGGAAAAGAAGCAGAATTATTTAGGATGTAATGTAAAAGGCAAAAATATTCTACTTTCCTTTGTAACTGTAAATGGCAATGTTTTTGTGACAACTTTAATCAATGCTTTCCTACCTTCACAAAGATATGGCTCTACATTCTGCACAGTTCTTTTGATTTCTGCAAACTCTTCCCTGGTAACATCTTTTCTGACATTCCACTGGCTTCTACAGAAAAGAGTAAAGGTCTCATTGTTAGATCTTCATCATGCTCACTCACCCAGTAACAAACTTCTGTGTATATCTAAATATCCATGAGATAAACTGTGGATTATCTCTTTCTTGCTATAAAAAGAAAATTTCTTTAGTTTAAAAAGTGTGTGGTTTCAATACAAACACGTACACACATACGAGATTTTAAATTGGTTTTACAGACTGCAAAAAGTTGTAGAAATTGCTGGGGACAATCAGCCAAGGAGAGTTTTAAATTTTTTTATTTTTTTACAAGTTGATTTTTTTGTCAGAAAATTAATACATTTTAGTGCTTAGTCCTGTCCCTTGGTATAGAATTTTTATGAAGAGAAAAATCGTCCCACCAACTCTACTGCTGAGACAATTTCTTTTCTGGGAAATACCCATATGAAGAAAGCATGAAAGTAAGTTTATATGTCTGAAAAAATTAAGGCCGTATTTATATACTTGATTTTGTCATTAATTATCTCATCTAATGGGGTTAGGTCTTCAAGTCACACAAGCTGTATTACAATTTGTTGCTAATGACTCCATACATTTATGGAGCTTCATAAATTGTTTTTAAGCAAAGTAGGCTTGAATAATTCAAACATTGCCATGAATGTTAGTGCTTGCAAGATCAGTAAAAGCATCTCTCTTAACCAAATGGCCAGTGGAAACCAAATTTGTTGCAATTTGTGTTGATCTAAAAATAAAAGAAAAATGGATTGCTGCTGTTTAGCAGTTGTGTCTCTAATGTAAATATAAGGTGCAGGAAGAATAAATTCCTCTTTGTAGTATTGAAGCTGTCCAGCAACGTTACCTCACTTCAGCCTACATAAGCTTAAATGAATGTGAAAATAATTCTAATGAACTTGATAAGGGGGTATATTTTTTAAGTTACCAAAAATGCCAATAATATTAATATTAATGCTTTCATTTCAGTTTTATAATTTCTCTTGTTTCATTGTCCCATAGGACTTTGAAATAGTGATTTATTTTCATTGCACTCTTTTGACCTAAGAGTAGCCTCTGTCATATATCACAGCCTCTATGGGTGTAGGGAAGCCCAGGAAGCTGGTTTATCCAAAGCCATGCATCTGATGACTGGCAGTAATACTGCTGTTGCTTGGATATCATGTGCTCCAAACAGCATTAAATAATGATTCTTTTAATGAGTGGTTATACTGACATGTCATTCTACACAATCTAGAATAAAGAAGGAGCATTTCAGTTGGAAGGAGACTAAAATGATCATTTAGGACAACTGGTGACCAATCTAGGGCTGACCAAAAGCTAAAACATTGTTGAGACCATTGCCCAAATCCTTCTTAAATGTAGACCACCCCTCTAGGAAGTCTGTTTAGGGCTGACCACTCTCCTGGTAAAGGAATGCTTCTTCATATCCACTCTAAACCTTCCCTGACACTTTGACCTGCTCCCATGCATCCTTCAGTTGGATACCAGGGAGAAGAGATTAGCACCTCCCTCTTTACCTCCCCTCCTCAGGAATATGCGGAGGGCAATGAAGTCATTCCTCAACATCATGTTTTCCAGTTTAGACTAGCCCAAAGTCCTTAGCCGGGCCTCACAGGACATTCCTTATGACCTGCTCACCAGCTTTTTGGCCTCCTCTGGATGGATTCCAGGATACAGTTTTCTCTCTTGACTTCCAGGGAGCACAGCTGGCTCCCACTGAGCCTGCTGTCATCAGCACCCCTGGACTCTTTCCTGCAGCTTGCTCTCCAGCCACCCTTGCAAATTCTTCTTGTGCTTGGTGTTACACCATCCCAGTGCAGAATCCAGTATTTGGACTTGTCCAATTTAATCCTATTAATCACAGCCCAGTGCTACAGTCTATTAAGATTCTTCCTCCTATTAGAGGACATCAAGTTAATTAAAGATGGCTTTCCCTTTGTAAGCCCATGTTGATTGTGCCTGATGATCACATTATTTTTTAAATGCCTTCCACTAGTACCACGTGTAATGTTATACATACTTTTTTTTTCAGAAGTTGAGGCTAGTCTAATAGATCTGTAATTCCTTAGGCCTGTCCTCGTCCCCTTTGGTATATGTAAGAAACACTGGCCAGTTTCCAGTCAGTAAGGACCTCCCCAGACTCCCAAGACCTCTCGTAGATGATTGAGAGGGGTCCTGCTATGATATCTGCCAGTGCCTTAAGAACTCTGGTTAGTTCTGGTTCATGAACTTGAAAGAAACATTACACGCACACTTCTGGATTATCCCAGAACTGGCAGCTGCCCTGTGGGAATAATCCAGGTCCCACAAGGCCAACATAAATTATTCATGTCCCATCTCTGTCAGTCATCGATTATCAACATATTTTGGTAGAAAACCGGCACAGGTTCCTACAGTCCAAGAACTGAGCTGGGAAGATCCACTTCCTGGGCTGGAAGGTGACATTTCTTTGCATGAAACAGTGCATTCTGCTCAATGGTTTTCTTTGTTTTTTCTTCTGTCTTCTCTGTGGCATGATCATTGACAGTGAAAGCTGATTGGAGGTGAAACAGAACAAAGTGTATAGGTTTGACACTAGTTTTAGACTGAGAACCTCAGTGTGCTGTGTGAGAAATTGTGGGTATCCCCTTCCTGGAAGTGTTCATGTCCAGGGTGGATGTGGCTCTGAGCAGCCTGGTTTAGTGGAAGGTGCCCCTGTCCATGACATCGAGTTTGGTATTAGATGATACATAAGGTCCCTTCCAATCCACATCATTCTAGGATTCTGTACAGTTTTCTGTGTGGGTGAATATGGTTGCTGACTCCCCAAAAGGAAGCCCAGCAGGATGGCTCTTCCAGGTCAGAAATCTTTATGCCTATTGCATGGTTATTCTATTCTTGTAAAAGGATTTTTGCAAAGTTATCTCAGACTTCAACCTCATCTTCATTTCTGGTGAAGAATGAACTTGAATTCAAAAAGTACAAAGCAACTCCTGTCTAGGTTTTTCTGGCTTAAATATTCCACGTAAATATCACTACTAGACAGGATACCACCATGATGAGATAAGAATTTGAATTTCAGAATAATCCAAACATTTCTTCCATGATGCCTGTAGTCATTTGAAGTCAGAGACCCCTAGAACAAAGAATGATTTGGGGTCATATTCAGCACTTGCACTTTGGAAATAAAATGTGCAACACTGATATGTGCCTTGACTCAAGATGCAGCTCTGGTACTGAGGACAAGGTGTGACTTTGCAAAGTAGATCTTCCATGCACAGAGAACAGGCAATCCAAATCCTCTCTCATAAAGATGTTTCTCTGGAAGAAAACATTGACAGTAATGGGGCTAGAAAAGCAAATTAAGTCTTCCTAGGAAATAAAATCTATCTATTTGTGAAGAAAGGACAAATCCCACTTCTCCATCACAGCTTCTACCATTTAAGTGTGTATGTGGTATAAATATGATATACGTATATATAAAAGGTATATTTAAATTTTTATATATATATGTGTATGAGTGTGCACATATGATAAAAGTCATGATGGAGAAGTGAGATTTGTTCTTTCTTCCCAAGTAGGCAGAGATATAGATATATGGTAAAATAAAATTATTTTGAAATGTTAGCTGCCTGGAAAGAAGAGGGAGAGAGAGAAATAATATATCTTCTATATATGTTTTATAATACTGGGAGGTATTCAGGCTGGAGTGATAGTTGTTGTATAAGAAGTGGCACCAATAAATAAATTATAGTTTTGCATAAAAAGATGGGAATTTGGAATACACTGTGAAAGTAGTTTGGGAATCACTGAACAATTTCAGTGAGTTGCTTTACATCCAGCCACTGGAGCCATCTGTCAGTTAAATGACAGCTCTGCTGGTAAACAAAAATGATGTTGCTGTTGCAAATATATGTGCCAGCAGTGAAAGTAGATGCCTTCAACAGAAATAGATTGCATCCTCTCCAAATTCATATAAATCATGGTCCTATTATTATGGCAGGGAAAAAAAATATCTATCACATTTTAATACTTACATGGCAGTATTCTTTATTTGTGTAATTGTTTGACATCACTACAATATTTTCAAAAAGTGATGTCACAATTAAAGTGATCATATCTTCAAACTCACAAACTGTTGAAACTTTTACTCCTTGATGAAAAAATGCATCTATGAGCTCATTCTGAAAAACAAAGTATGGAGATAATCTATAATTTAAAGTATCATATAAGATACAAAATATATTTTGCATTCTTATTCTATTCATTAGCCTGTTAACTTTTTAACTTGCCTTGAGTAGCATCAATAACATTTCAATGCATTTTGTCACCCCTTGAGTTCCAGGTTCTTATGAATTTTTATAATTATTACAACATTTGTAGTAATAATTAAGTCTATAAATTATGTTGGATAATTGGACAATAGTTTTTTGAGCAGCTTGTAATTTTACAAAAGAATTTATCTGTAGTAATGAATCTTCAAAAATTTCTTTAAACCCATTGTAATTTCATTGGTATTTTGCAAAATACATTCACCTATGGTTTTGTCACTACTTATTTATTTGTATTGTTGTGTAAACAGTCACTGATACACTGTAGTTTTCTCAGGTGAGACACTTTGATAATAAGAGCAAAAAGTGCTGAGTGTAATTCTGAAGACAGAGAAGGAATTTGTATCACAGAGGAAGGCCAGCAAAGTTACAAATTCTTTTGGAAATTAAAATAGTTAACTTTATTTATCAGTATTTTTCTTCACTACCAACAAAATAATCTACTATGATCTGATACCTGCTTGTTTTTTTCCTTATCATTGCCACTTGGTAGGTTTGCAGGGTTTAATTGATAGCAATTGTTAGAAAATCTCTTTATTTGAAACCAGATGTTCATACAACTTTTCTCAATGCCTGTTTTATAAAATTAAGCAAAATGGTAAAATTATCCTAGGGGCCAGTAGTGCATTTGTGACAAGGTGTTACCTGTGTGGCAGTGACTGAGCATGAGTGGTGCCAGTCACTGCTGAATTCCAGGATGTGTGCCACATCAGAGCTAGTGGGGAGCTAGGATTTGTTACCCACCTGGAATCAATCCCAACACTTCCCAAGCTGCTTTACACTTTAAACCACTATGCATTAAAGTTCAGATTCTTGAGGTAAAATGAGACACTCACACGCCATTTCAAGAGTTTAAATCCAGTGTGGGAGAGCACTGCCAATAATGACACTCAGGGCTGCTCCCAAAAACAAGGACAACTGAATATTCTGTCATTATATATGTATCCATCTTCATAAGCCTTGGCACTTTCATGCTTCCTAATTAGGCCCTTCTGAGAGGCATAAAAGAAGTGCTTGAGTGCTTGAGTACCCAGCTAAGGCTCTGACCCCACCACATCCACATAGATGAGAAAGGACTTTTCTACCTTTTCCTCTCATGGCTTCACCACAGTTTTGTTGGATGGAGGCTGTCCTGTTCCAGACAGGTGTTTTGTCCTGTTTTGTCAGAAAGCAGATGAAGATGGATGTATAGATGAATAGTTAGGAAACTCAGGTAGAAGGCAGTAGAAGTCTTTGTGTTGAAGGAGTGTTTGTTTTATTTAAATAGAAATAGCTTAACGAGAAGACTGAGAGCTTCCAGCTCCAGAGTACTGTTTGCTGATGAATGCATTCTTCATGTAGGTGGGAGGTATGGATTACTGTCCCTCAGGCAGAGAGCAGGGGAACTTAACTCAGTGCTGTTAATGCTCCAATCACTCAGGAGCTGGTCCCAAAGGATATCAAATCTTTCAAGTATCTGAGCCAAATTTAATACCTAGAAGAGGAGAAAAGACAGCACCATGGACCAAGACTTTCTGTTTTTCTGATAAATGGTGTTGAAATCATTGCCTACAGAAGAAGCTGCTAGGTTAGAGACTGTGGATGATTGAAATGTCAGTCTTCCCAAGCCCACAATTATTCTGGAATTTAATGCTAGCCTTTATCTCTTTTCCTAATTTTGAGAGGCACATAGGATTTGACAACGTTATTTGGATCCCTCTTCGTCTCCACCTTTGACTCATTGCCATTTTTAATAAGTCTTAAAATATACAGAGTGAAGAAAATTTCTTATATAATACATCCTAGTTATCTGTTCTAGTTCACTTCCACTTGTTTATTTCCCACAGAGCAGGGCTGTAAACTTGGTTAGCCTTTCACCTTTTCTTCTCTACGACCATGTATGTCTACAGCAGGTACACCGAAACTGAAGATGGGAACCATGGGAAACTCCCATTTGTTATTTAATTATAAACTTGACATTGCACAACATGCAAAATTAAAATCTCCAGCTTGTTCTTGCCCCAGTTATTTTGAGAACATTCTCTTCAGGGTTTTAACAGCCCTTTGCTATAGATGGCACAAATTCATGCTCCTTCCAGCTGATGGAATATGATCATTTTTGACTGTGGCCTTCATTTTATTTATCACCTGAGTCTAGTAGAGAGAAAGTCACCACCTCTTGTTGGCTGAGTTTTGGAGAAGGCACTGTGTGCAGGACTGTTTCACATCTGAAATATGGCTGTAACTGGCATGGGAATTCTTGGCCAGGATGGGGCATAGCTGCCCAGTCATCCTCCAATCTTACATTTATAGAATCATAGAATGGCTTGGTTTGGAAGGGACCTTTTCCATCCAGTTCCAACCCTCTGCCATGGGCAGGGACAGCTGCCATTAGCCCAGGCTGCTCAGAGATCCATCCAGTCTGGTCTTGAACAGCACCAAGGGTGGGGTATCACATCTCTGTGCAACTGGTCCCAGTTCCTCACCACCCTCACATTTGCTGGTTTAGTCAAGGGAAGCCCTAGTTCAGGCACTGGGAGGTGTCACCTCCAAAGGAAGCAAAATGTAAGGTAAGAATATTTGACTCTGGTAGGAGTGTGGGTTTCTATTATATAATTACAGTTATAAAAAATGCTAACACTGCAAGCTGCCATAATTTAGTTTCTACTAAATTGACCTTCCTTTTGGACTTTGCCAGAAGGCTTGATTCATTAAAACTCATTGAGTTATTAGACATATTTGGTTGAAAATTACTTCAGGAATAAAAAGCAGTCATGGCAGGCTGAATCACATCTTCAAAAGTGAACCTTAGTAACTCAGAGGAGATGATGTTGACTCAGATTTCAGCCCACATCTATCCATAAGTGTGCATTTTAAACTTCTGTGCTGTAGGATGTAGAAATATCTTGCATTTTTTTCATTTGTTTAAATCTGAAGATATTTTTAATATCTAAATTATTTTCTCTTCCTACCTAAAGTAAGTTTTGACTTCAGTAGGTTTCCATAAACTGAGAATAATGCCTTGTACTTTCGTCAGTCATTAGATCCACAGATTGCTCTACAAGTATGATTCCTTTTAAACTTTCATAAACATTTACTCTAGCATTTCACTTGAAAATATCTAAGCATTCTATTATATCAGTGCATGCAGCTCTATCCTCTTATTAAATCAAGTGTGTCATCTTGTGCTCCTACAACCTTAGAGACACAGTAGGCAGTGCTCTGAAATTGTCAAGGGACGTGAGAATGTAGCCATTATATTTTATACAGCATGCTAAATGATTAATATTTGTAAATTAATGCATTTAAATTGTATGTGCATGAGACACTCAAAGCCTTGCAAATATAACTGAGAGACTCATTTGAAAAAAAATACACCTGACAACTTCTGTTTTTCCTATTGGATTCCATTTGGACTAGTCAAGTGAAAAAGCAAGAGTGGCATGTAAGAATCATAATACACAAGGTATAGAGTATTTCTGAGCAATTATAACATGCCTAGGAAGGTGTTGCAAGGCATAAGGCTGAAAGGCCAAATGACTTTACCCACTTGAGAAATGCAATAATTCCCTGGAAATGCACCGCCTGGAGTATATTATTACTGTTATGAAATAGAATTCATGAATAGAAAGAAGGAAAATGGTGAGGAGGGGGACAGGCCTATCTATGCATGTATTAAATAATTATATAATAATAATAAATAATGCTAGTGGGTATGACATCAGAGCCAATCAAACAGGCTCAGTAATGTCCAGAGTACTGCAGACATTTCATAATTAAGTAATAAGACATGACAGAGCATGAATTGTGTTGTATTAATTCTCATTGAGTGTTGTTGGAAGCCAAGGGGATGAGGGCTGGGTGCCATCGGTCCATCCAGCTGTGAATTAATCCTTTCCCATTCTCACAATGGAACTGCTTATTGTGGTTTTATGAAATGTTAATTTTTAAAATATTTATATTGTTAATTAAGTGATGAGTTTCTAAGCCATGATGGCATTCAGCACAATTCTTTCAGTAATTCTGAGCAGTGCATTGTGCTGTCTGCTACTCCCTGCTCACATCTCCACACTCAGTCAAACCAGCTGTTTTCTATTGTCCGTTTGCTAATGCATTCTAATATCCTGCCTCCTAATGCCTACTCTCATATTTGCATTCATTTGCATATAAGAAGCATCTAGATATGCCAGTAATGGTTAGTGAAGTCCTTTGAGTATATAAAGTGCTATGGAAGTGCTAAATATGGCTTTTGTTTACTATTCATAGAAAACACTGATGTAGTGGGGGGTATTGTGGATGTCCCTTGTCACTTAGAACTTTGTTCATACATTGTGATTGGGAGCAGTGGGTTTTAAAAGTAAAAATAATGCTTTTGGGTTTTGTGCATTTGTAAAATTAGGACATCTATTTTTCTTTGCTACTATGTGACTCCCAGTCAGATCCCACTTACTCAGGTTCTCCATTTTCTGTATTATTTTATGTGGTACTCTACAATGCTCTTTAATTTAGTGCAAACCATTTTCTTTGGTGACCTGAGACTGGCTTGAGACTTAATGCTGGTGTTTAACATCTCCAGTAAATGTTTTGGCTTTGATCTCAATGGGAGTCACTTCACACTTTCTAGGCTCATGGAATCTACATTCCTGAACAGACTGCAGAAGATTTATCACCAGAGGCATCCTGAAAAGTACATCATGTTTAGCTATATAAAATCACAAAGGGAGATGCCTAGGCAAGCAAGAAAATCCATCTGGGCATTAGTTTGTGATTGCTGTTCTTCTATTGCAGTTAGAAATGCTCAGTAACATATAAAAGTCCCTGAAGTGCTACTGAAGTGACAGAGATGATTCTGTGACATTCATGTGCGGAGCAGGGTGTCAATGTGACCTACAAAATGTCCACACCAGGACTACCAGGGCCAGAGAATACTGACAGTGAGAAAACTTGAACTTCTGCAAAGAAATTGCAGAGATGAATGCCAAGACACTTTTTTTATAGGTCAACATAAAGATTGAAATCTCTAAGTAATACCAGTGGGACAAGCATAAAAATCCTGCACTGGCTAGTGGATAAATAACATTTTTTTCTGACCCCAATACCAGTTACTTTATTTTGTGAGCAAAGATATGAAAAAGTTTCTTTGGCAAACATCAAGCAAGCACACATTATTTAAAAATGTTGATAGAAATCACACTTCTACATGTCATTTCTTCCCAAGTCCTTCATATATTTAACTTCTCCCTGGTGATCTGTTGTTTTTGGAGATATCAATTACTTCATGTAGCAACCCAAACACATAATTGAAAGTTGAAACAACTAAAGGGATCACCCCTATTTAAAACTGCATTTATAATCACAAGCAGAAAAGCTGTAATTACCAGGACTGAGATTGTCACTCATTATGCCACATCATTTATCAATGGTGATCTTGTAAGCAAAAGAAAAAAAATATTCTTATTGTATGTTATAATCATGCACTTGACATTCAGTTCTTGGGTCTTTGCACTTTATAAAGTCTAGGTTTATTTGTACCTTAGCAGAAAAATGTTTTCTTTTTCACCTAGACATACACACATATCGCTTTTTTTCCAAAATCAAAAGATGATTTAAATTTTAAAAGTGTCTCATTCTGAAGGGCATCGAGAGAGATATCCTTGGAGTAAGGAACACAGCAATATCCAGGTAGCTGTTCAATAATATGTCATATTGAAAATTATATTATACAGTGTATATAAATGTATACACAGGTCCATATAAAACCCCAAAAATATATATACAATGTTATTAAGATATATTTAACACATATAAATTATTTGAGTAGCTTTTCTCAGACCACCATTTTGCTGGACCCACCTTCATCCAGTCACTTTGTAAGGACATGAAGCAGTTTTGTCTTGAAGCAGGCAGTCATGAATCATGGCAGTGTGGCATTTCTCTGTAAAAGGAAACAATTTTTTTTTTCTCCACATTAGGTGGTTTGGACTCTCCCTGCATCTGGATGGTAGCTACTGGTCCCCATCTCTGACGTGGTTTTTAGTATGCCTTTTGTGACTGAGGCTTGAGCACATCGCCAGTGCAGGGTCATTCTGATCCAAGCCTTTTAATTTCCATATTTTTTGCCTGGGCAAATGAAGTCGGGCTGATCCCTGGGCATCTGGAACGGTGGACACAAGTTGTATTTTAACTGTCAATTATTTTATGTGTGGCATCAAGATACTCTTCAGTAATGGCCGTGCAGTAAATTATTTACACAAATTAATTAAAGGAAAACATGTATATATATGTGAGATCAGAGTTACAGATAATGTGTACTTACTGTATATACACTTTGTTTTGCTCTGTGGCTCCTCAGTCCTTTCAACTTCCATTGCCTTGCTTTTCATCTCATTTTCTGGGAAGGTAAATGACTGTTAAGGAAAAGAGCACTATTTATTTGGTGGTAGTTTTTTTTGTTATGGATTTTGTTATGAATGTGTTCAATGGTTACCAAACAGTATCTGATTTGGCTTACTATCAAGTGCTTGATAAACTTTTACTATTCCTGTGGAAACACTGTTTTAGAAGCATGTGTTTTCTGTTCAGTTTCTTTATCAGAACACAAAGTAAACATTTTCCTCTCCGTAGTGATTCTTGCACTTCCAATTCACAGCTCAAGTCTGTTTCACATATGTGGGTATTTAGTGCCACTTAAAACACATTTGGTTCCAGCTTCCTAGAGAATGATTCAAAAGCCTAAACATAGGTGCCTAATACCATTTAAATGCCTGAGGATATCCTGCCTGGCATCCAGCTGCAGCTTCAGCAGGGCTCTGGTCTCCCACAGATCTTGTGTTGTCTCTCTCAGGCTCATGCAGATGCTCTGAATACCCCAGGATGTTTAAAACAGTATGGAATGACAGTGCTGAGGCACCTGTGCTGCTCCCTGCTCTCTGCAAGCATTCCTGGAGCAAGCAGCTCAGGTTTATATTCATGTTTCTGTATTTCTAAATGCCACGTGTAGGGGCAAGCCAAAAAACGATCAGGAGCTTTTGAATAGTCATGAATATTTACATCCTGCTACCCATAGTACAATAAAGCATGAAGCCTCATATTCTCATTTCTTAAACAATCAAAACATACTTGTAGATCAAATTTAATGCATATATTTTTTCCGTTTGAATACATCGTGATTAAAAGTTCATGACCTTGGTTATATTATGCAATTTGAAAAATCGCCAACAATGTCCATGGTGATTAAATATTCCACTTTGTAATTATTTTGTAACTTTTGTTCTGCTCTTTGCTCACTCCAAAAATTATCATAAAATTTTGAAAGATGTCCTCAGTGCAGAATATGTCCATAAAATATTAAATATTCAATTTTCCTCTATCATGGCTTGAAAAATTCATAATTACATGATGATCCACATAATAACTCATTCTGAAAAGTCATATATGGCACTCCCCCTGTGACTGAGTTAATAATTTACTGCTGTGTGGGATTTTCACTCTGCACTGTTAGTCTTGGGAACATTTATTAAGCAAATGTTCATTTGCAAAGATCAGAATGTGAATGAAGAGGGTAAGAATTTAATGAGGAGTGACAGACAGGTGAACTGATTCCATATAGTTCTTTACTACAGGAGAAAGCAGATAGCTTTATCTTTCATAGCCTCGATAGACACATGAAATGAAATATAGAAGACGGGGCAAAAGGAAAAAAAAGGTACTTTCCTAGACGGGCCAATGGAAGGATAAATCAGTGAACTCATGAACGTGATTCACACCAGTTGAAATGGTTGATTTTAGTCTATGCCTTTGGACTTGCATAGAAGCGATATTTAGACTTTTTATTTTGGAGATACTTGCCCATTTTTTCAATAGAGTACTTACAGCATTTGAAAAATAAAGACAAGTTTAAATTTTGGGTTCAAAATGCATTCTAGTTTATGGCTAACCTTTATTATCTTCAGATGTAAGAAACCAACAATATAATATGAGAACGGGTGTCACAACTTTGTCTATATTTTTTTTTTCAGTAAATAATGAAAGGATTTGCTACACATTAATTGTGTAGCTTCTTTCTATGATTTTAGGGTGTTTTCTCATCAGACCTAGGTTAAATAATGTTGTTTCTGGGTTTTATTTGCAAAATAAATTCAAGGAAAAAAATACAATGTCACAGAAAGATTTTATAATTGATTTAGAGTTCAGTTTTGCAAAGTATCAAACATGCTGTTCCTGATACAGCAAAAAGTTAATACATTTATTCAAGACTTTTGAAATAATCACTTCATTGAAGGTAGGTGAGTACAAATTTGGTGTTTTACTGCCTAAGGGGCATTTCATTAAATCTGAGATAATTTAAACAATAATCAATTGCCACTGGATATGTAAGGACATAGCATACAACTATACTTTCAAAAGATGCCTAAATATAATGTCCTAAAGATAAAAACTTATAATATTTTATGTATAGGGAAAAAAAAATATTTGGCACAAAACTGCGTTTTTCAGTTGACTTACTTTATTTATTTACTTTTATTCCTCCAGGGATGTTTTTTTCAGTAGACTTTTCTTCTCCATAAAAGTTTAAATTTACTAAAATATTATTGTTCTCTAGAGTCCCAAAATATCATTTTGGACAAGTGCAACATTTATTTCTAAATCATTGCCAAGATGAAAATAATTCTCATAAAGATGCAAGTTACTTTTCGGATGTGTTATGTTTCTCTTTTTAATTTTTTGGGAGCTGTGGTGAAGGATTTTATAATCAATGATGCACAGTACATTTGTATTTTTGAAAACTGAAGTAGCACATCAAAGTAGATGTGTGGAAATAATGATCTGAAACATAATTTTTTGAAAAAAAGGTGCAAAAATTAATTTTGTTTAAAAGTTACACATTTTGAAGGAGAATTCTCAGTCTGTAAGAATCATTTTCCTGGATATAAAGGCTTCAGCTGAGGATGTTTAGATTTGTTTAGACATTTGACTTGAATATTTAATTTTCAAAAGTTGATCCACAGATATGCTGGAAATGAGACAGGACTTTGGCCTACATTTTTGATGGGCAATACTGACTTCCAGCCTTATTAGTGGAATTTGTCAGTTATGTGACAAACTTAAAAATGAACAGATATACACAGGAAATATTTAGTTTAAAGAGTTTGAACGGGGATATCATAAAGAGAGAATGAGGTGACATTGAGATCTGAAGGGAAAAAAATGATAAAATTTAATCACACAGACTAAAGAGGTATAAGGAGAATTTTTCCTAGAGTTCAGTCACTAGGTATGACAGAGATAGGAAAGACCTAATCTCTGATTTCAAGAAAATAAATTTATTTGACCAAAGACTGATGTATAGCATTACAGTCAACGGAGAGAAATAAGCAGCAGTTTTATGGCATAGTCCATTTCCCTCTGAAATAGAAATTTGGCAAGATTAGTGATCCCTTAGTGCCTGTTTCTGTAAATTCTATGTTATCTATCTGTGTGAGATTAATTTCATCTGAGGGAACTATGAATTGCAAAGACGATGTGGTTGTGCAAAAAAGTGCAGACCTTAGGCATGTCTGTTGTGGTTTTCCTCAATAAAGATAAAAGGGTGCCAAACGCCTTTGTACAAAAAAGTAAGTTAAATTTTGTCTGCAATAGAACCCCCACTCCTTGAAGTGAGATCCTGGTGAGAGGTGGCTGGAGGTAAAGCCAATTCTTCCACCTTGCTACCAGGTCCAGCTGCCATTGGGTAGTGTTGTATCACGAGAGTAATAACATTCCTTGTTTCCAGAACCATATTACTTCCCAGCCAAGAAATCCTAACCTCTCCTGTGCTGAAGTCCCTCTCTGGTCTTCCAGAGCTCATCCACATTATCACCACTATGTCAAATAGCTTCTCCTGAATTTTTAATCCTAAAATGTTTCACAAAGATAGAAAGAAAAACAAACCACATTCATAAAGAAAAAAAATTGGCTGAAAAAGAGTAGTGGGCAGAAGTTATAGAAAATAATTTTTTGATGTCATGGACACATAGTAATGGGACTCATTAATCCAAGAGTCCACATCCAGATCCATTTCTTCAGTATTTATTTTAAAATTTACCCTTACATGTACATATTTTTAAGCACCACTTAAAATGAGTGAGACATTGAAGTAGGCTGTTGCAAGTATCTGGGATTAAAGATCACTAGCATAAACAAAAATCTACAATTTAATTTCCTGATGGCTTTTATTGGTAGATATTTAAAAAAAAATTTAAAATGTAGCTTGAATTTTATGTACCTCATTTGAAGGCTTTATACTTACTTTCTTGAGGAGACTTCTCCAGACAAGGTTTTCAGCAAGCCCCTTCTCTTCAGCTGTTTGCATCTAAGAAGAATGTTAAATCTAGCTGAGCTTCATAGCGCATGTATTTTGAAATAATTTTAGTTATTTACACTAGATGTATTTTAAATGCTACATTACTGAAAATAGATTGATAGATTTACAGGGCCAGATGCTGGACTTTGATGATCCCTTGTGGGGTCTCTCCCAATTCAGGATATGCTGATTCTATTTTTGTTTTTTTTTAAATACACAAGATAGCAATGGGAAAGGAGAAAAAGATGGGTTTGATCCCCAAAATTCTGTCATAGATAATTTTTTTGAAGCAGAGCAAGCACTCACTCTTCTTTCCTGTGCAGGCTGGGAGCAGTGGGAATTACCAGCTCCTGTGAGAGCTCTGAGCACAGGTTTCTGCAATGGGAACAGCATCATTCAGACCAGCTCGGCATCCTGTCTCCCAAATTATACAAATTGTACTATTCTATGGTTGATGTAAATCAGTTTTACCACAAAGTCTGGGATCCAGCTCTACTTTTCTACTGAGCCTGGGTGTCTACATGAAGATGCCAGCCTATGAGTTGAGTGGTGGTTCCCATCACATCAAAGAACATCCAGTGCTGGATTCAGTTGCCTGAACAGAGGAGTTTACGGATGGGAAAAACACCAGGCAAGTCCATGGTAGGCTGGTAGCTTTCTGGACCAGCAGCTGAAGGCCATGCAGTCTCTACCTGCTCTGCAAAGTCTTTCTCCAGGCTTTATCCACAGATTAGATCTCCATGCTCAGCTCACATTCACCTACAGAGACTCCTAAATGCAGAGCTCTTAATTTCATCCACAATCTTGCCCCTCAGACCTACTTCAGCTGCTTCAACATAGGCATCTAAATAAAGCTATTTCAAGCTGTATTTCACTGGCTGTGACAGGATACTCTGTTTGGTCTTCAGATTCCACTTGGCATGTTTCAAGGCCTGCCATAAATTGTGTATCAGGTTTACTATCTCACTGCAAGTACTTAGGATTTCAAACCTCAGGCTGTGTAAAGTGGCAAAGTGTTCCCGTGAAATGAAAAAAAAGTTTCTGTACTTACACAATTAAACTAAGCTCCAAGTGTTTCTTGGTATGTATTTTGGAGGAAAGAGTGAATAAAAAGCTCTGAATTTCAGGTGTCATAAACAATGAAAATAAGGACTTGTAGCATTTCAAATATTTTTGCTGTTCTTTCTTTATTTGATTTTTCACATCATTGCCATTAAAATGAAATGTTTCCAAGAGATGTTGAGTGTTTTCTTTCTAGCTCATGACTTAAAAGGTGTGCAGCCTTAGAGAATGCTGTGGGCTTTGTGTTTTGTCTGTCAAAACAAAACAAAACAAAAGCCAACATATTCTCTAAACAGCATTAAATTGCTTCTTTTAAAAAGATGCTTCATTATGCCTTTCATGTATTCATGTAGTACAAAAGAAAAGCAATTGGTCAGATCTCCCTAGTAGGCACAAAACCTGTTCAGCTGCTTTTATCCCACCTTATAAATGTCTTAGCACAAAGAATCCCTGCCAGAACTTAATGCTTTGGGCTTTCTGCATGTAGTAGTGGATGGTACCCTGGAACTAGAGTTCAGAACATCACTGCTGAGATTTAAAATCCACCAGGGTGCAAAAGGAAAAGTAAAATGTCAAGATTAGCATTTGGCAGCTCCAGTTGTTTGTTAAATGTGAGAAAAAAACAGGCAAAAGTGGGAAAAATAGGCTTGCTGATTATATTGGGATATTTGTTATTTATACTGTGTCATTTTGCAATGGCATATATAAACAGAAGTTTGGTAGATGTTTACTGAAAGTTGTGATTGCCCCTCTTGTGCGTATAAGAGTATCTGGAACTTGGATGCAACAATAAAATAAACATGATGTCAAAACACATTAGAATTAAAAAAACCCCAAAACACTGCTGTTAATAGGGCAGTAAGAGCCATATACTGTGTATAAATAGGCTTGAAAAGTTCATAACCTAGATAGCAGATGTCATATCAACCAAGATGTGTCATATCAACTCCTCTAAAGTTAGTGAAGCCAGACCGAAATTTTCATTATATTTTTCAGGTTAGACCTTGACACTGTCATGATTCTGTTAATGCCATAATAATCAACATATAGGTGTACTAAGGCTATTCTGAAGTACTTCATGAAGAGATTTAATTTACAAATAAATATGAAAACTACACAGATGAAGGGAAAATATATTTAGTGAGAAGAATAGCTAAGCTCTGCAGGAGAGCCCCCTGACCTCTGCTCCACAACTTGTTCCCAGGTATCTACTATCTACTATCTATGTACTATCAGTATGGGATGTGCCAAGCCTTTAGAAAATTTACCTAACAATTAGTGTTAATGCATGGTGTAGCTTTTTCTTTCTTAGATGCAGCATCACAAAATTTTTGACAACTTTGAAAATTATCATTAGACTTTCAGACCAACTAACTGAAGAACAAAAATCTCTCTAATTGGCCTATCTTTATCACTGTTTTAATAAAAAAGCTGCAGATCATATGATTTAAAATTACAATTCACTTTTGAGCTCATAACTCCCTTATTTAAGAAATTAATAGAATAAAATCACGGAAGTCCTAAATTACATTGCAAAACGTAGCTAAATAAAACATGTTATTAAATACCGTAATGAAAGAAGGAAAGTGCTCAAAAGTCATTTAGACCACATGGACATCATTAATGAAGAGGATGCACTCAAATGTTTTCAATCACAGAATAAAAATATTCCTTGACACGATGAAAAACTGTCAGTTGTAAAGTAAAGAAATTCTTAAAATTAGATTGCACTGAATGACTGTCTCTGGCAAGACAAATCTTGTCTTCCTTTGATCTTCTGATAATGCCAACATATACTTTTGAGAGGTCTGGAAAGGAACCCACAGAGGATCCTCACTTGCCAAAATCAGTAACATTCATTTCCATGCCTGAGAGACAGAAATGCTGGCTAATAAGAGAAACATGCTCACTGGAGGCAGGAGGAACACTTGTTCATGCCTAGTTCAGTGTACCAAAGTGACTGCTGAAAAATGATTCAGTCTGGTAAAACTCTTAGGTGTAGGACTGTCACTCTTGTTTTCTGTATCTGCCAGACTCAGTAAGGTTCCATTATGCAAGTCAGCTCTGCCTGGGGGCTTGTCTATCTTGAACATTCAAATTTCCAAAACAATTCTATTGCTTTCTTTCATGAGTCAGTATTTGTGTTCTGTCTTTTCAGTTTTACATTGTGTCTTTTTCTTCATCTCCTTTTCAGCTTGTAACACCTCTTTGGTACATGCAGATCCAAATGTGATGCAGAGTCAAATCCATGCTTTCAGTTTATGAAAGGTAAGTTATGTATTTTCCCTTTGCACATGAATATTTTTCATTTCATGCCAAGTATGGAATAAATTTGTTGAGGAGGGCAAAATCTCTATCTTTCATATATCTTGTTTGTTACGTTGGGGTTTAGAACAGGGTTCTGTCAGGTTAGCACAGGTAAAAACAAAGTGTGATTACATGGAAAATCTTCCTGTGATGAACATCACAAAATAAATCTTGATGAACACCTGAGAGGTATTAGCCCACGCTACATCATTTAATTCACTTGTGCATATTTTTAAACAAGGCAAGTTTAAGGATGTGATCACTTACTGTATTTTCCAAGAAATCTGGACTATTCATCATGTGAATAGTGCAAGAACGTTCCATTAATGAACATCTGGTTGGTACTTTTCCTTCTCCTTATACCACAACCACTGATAATGTTCCAGAATTTCTTGTGAGCTTTCCTATGTTGCCTATTGACACATGGTAACACACTTGGAAATTTTTTAGATTTGTATTTACAATATTTATCAGAATTGAGAGATGTTTTACCAGGGGAGACATGATTAAATTTTCCAGAAATCTGAGATGCCTAGGATCTTCCGTTTTAGCCTTTTACTATGCTGTATTTTATAAGCACAAAGATATTTAATTGTATCAGTGAATAATCAGATGTTATACTCCAGAACTTTTAATGCCTTCTTCACATTTTCACCCATACTTCGTCATCTTGTTCTCCCTTTCCTCAGTTTCTTTTCCTTGTCACTTTCACCTGTCATGTCTGGGACTACAGGCTTCTTCCCAGATGGGCTCTTACACTCCATTTGTTCCACTCATTCTCCCCAGTTTACCAGCTTTTGCCTGCCTCCAGCTCTCAGCCAATTTGGCTACATACATCCCTTTGTTTTGACACTTTGGTTCCCTGTAAATGTTCTAGATGTTTTTCCTGAACAGCCTCAGATTGACTCACCCAGCTCTTGAGTAAATTTGCAAAGCAGCTCTTTATAACTTCTGCTTCCTTTGTTTGGTGTATGTTAGTAGAGCTTGCTGCACTGGTAGGAGATACTCAAACAAGTTCTGAAGAGATATGAGCTGGGAATTTTTGCTGCAGCTTTCCAAAAGTTTATAAAATGCTCAGATGGGAATAGATGCTCACAAAGATAACCAAAAGCTCATTAACATTGCCTAAAAATGTAAATTTCTTACTGGTGCTTTTGGAAACTCTTAAAGCCTTCAGCAAAAAAGCAACCAGCCAGCCAAATACCAACACAACACTGGGCTCAGTCTAAATCTGTTCACTCCTTACTAACACATTAGGCTAAACAGAGAACAGTGAAATACTCGTAAAGTTTTTGCTAAAAACTGATGGGCCTTTACAAGAAATGTGAAGCAAATTTCTCATTTTAAGGTCAAGAGTCCCTGACTACAATCACTGTTAGACCCCCGCTCAGGGATTAAAATTTGGGAAAACTAAGTCTGTGAGTCTAGAGTGGGAGTATAGAATGCTATAGAATAGAACAATTAGCCTGGAAGGGACTTACAGCTATTGTTTGTTTCAACTACAGTTAGATTTATTGGAGGAACTGTTGGACTGAGATCCCAAGGACAACAAGAGGATATGAAGACAATACTATCTGGTTGATTTTACTGCAGGAAAAGATTGTATTCACCTCCCTAGCTGTGAACAGTCTAAGTGGCCATAAGACTGCAATACAGGGACAACATGACAAGGGGGAAATTTTGCTTTTATGTATTGTAGAGCTAACTTCCAGAGGGACTGGCGTAAAATCCCTCATGCTGGATTTGACATTGTTGGCTGTTTTGAGAGAATGAACATCAAAAAACCACATGAAGCATGCAGGTCAGCAATCACATAAACTCCTTTTGTTCTAAGGACTAATTGAGACCTCCAAGGAGGTCATGGTCCAGGAGAGGACAGTTCTGTAGTGTTCTGTTGTCTCCAGAACTCCCTTGAGCAAAACTGATTTACTCAAGCTTGGCACTGAAGCTGGAATCAGATCCCCACTGTACAACAAACAGGGCTATTAAATGATTCATGGTTTATTGCAAGGATTCCCTTTTCAGGATTAATACTGTTAGTCATACATTTATGGCTAACAGCATACAAAACTGAACAAATTGCTTCAACATAATAGGACAAAGCAGTTCTAGAGAGCTAGAAGCCAGTTATAATGTACAGAAAGTCAATGTATAGATGCTGATATAATGGGCTGATTATAGATATTATAATGAAATGTGTATGTTGAAGAGGACAGGAAAATAACTTATGCATGCAATAGAGGAGTATATCTAAAACTTCCTAAGTATATTTATACTATATTTTTCCAGAAAGAGATTTTATTAGTCACAGTGAAATTTATTATGTAGACAAAATAAAATATTTTCTGATAAATTCTGTATTTGATTCAATATTCACACACCTTTTTTTTTTTGTTTTGTTTTGACTGGAATTTTGAAAAATTAGTTCCAATTGAAACATGAGATCTAAATGTTTAATTTTTAAAAGAAAGATATATTGTCTGTACAAAAATGTAAATTTTCTGAGAAATCTCCCAGAACATATAATTGGAATTCCTACCCCTTCTATTTCCTTGAAAACAACACATCTTCATATTTCTGGAATGATTGATGCAGAGATTGACTTCATTTACCAAAAAAAAAAAAAAAAAAACCCAATAAAACCCAATTATAAATTATTTCTTGAGTTTCAAAGGAAGGAGGAGTTCTGGGGGTGGGGGGGAGTGAAGTAATAAGACTAAATAAGTGTAAACAAATTACTGATTATCCAAGTGTTTCTATTTCATTATTTTTAGTGTGTTCATGTATTTAATGTATTTTTAGTATATATTGAGTCCCAAACAGGCAAAAAGGAATTCAGTGTCAGGCAGGCTAGCTAAATAATTGAGGTGAGAAAATATCCATACATGTGCTAAAGAACCCATGTGCAATGTTCAAACACTAAAATTTATACCTGTGGTGGAAATATGAGATATGTGTAAATTGAATACCAATATGTATAAACTCCGTATTTACATAGATGCATATGCATATGGGTAACAACATATATATATTCACATACATGTAAATGTTTCACAAAAAGATTTTATGCAGTATAATGCCACAAAATAAGCTGTGCTTCCAAAAAGAAAATATTTTGTAAGATATGTAAACTGCAGTGAAGGCTGCATTGAAGTACTCAAAAATTATTTGGTTAAAGGGTAAATACACCTTGTAACTCATAATGAAAATCTTATAGGTAGGGGTGGAGATTAACACTGCAGGCTGTCTGCAGAATATTAATAAAATTCAATACAGTTTCTAAAAGGTATAATTTATATTTTGTGGAAATGAGTCTCTTTTCTAATAAAATTCTTCTGTCCTTCATTCTGTTCATATAATTTTTCTATAAATCATCCTGTAGGAATTTTTTCTAAATATTCATCTCTGAGAGAACCTATTTAAATAAACCCTCTTAGCAAGGTATTTCAGAATTAAAATTACACCATGAGCAATACTTTATCCAATATGCTTCCTTCTATAGAATTTTTTGTGACTAAACCAATATTTTGCAGAATAACATTATGTTAAAATAGCTGATCTGAAGTGAGGCTTCTAGTATATAAACACTATGTAAAAAAGATCAACAAATTACATTTAACCATTTTAATTTAACTGGTCTCTGAACCTGTGCAAAAGTAGCTGATTTTCTTTCCACATCTACATATATAGTGGTAAAAAACCTAAGGGCATTGCACACAATGAAAGAATAAGAAAGCAGAAAAATGCTCCTGGTTATACTTTATTTTCTTGGATTTGCAGTAAACTAGAACCTTATGCTTTTTGTAGTTGTGTAGAAATAAAGTCTGTGATGTCCCTGGAATTCTTGGGGATGTTTGATCAAAGAAATGGGTAAATTGTTTTTTTAGAGTGAAAGGCTGGAACCAAAACAGAAGACAAAACCTGGCACCATTTGCTAGATGATGAAAGCTTATATTCCAGTTCTGAGCCCTACTTCATAGTGACTTCCTAATTCTTAGGTTGCATATTTACCTGAAGCAGGAGAGGGCTTGCATGTGATTTTCTCAATTAGGATTCACTTATGAAGTTAATTATTGTCATTGAGAAATGGAAAACAAGTAGCAAATGGAGGTTAAAATTTCAGAAGTTGGGTCACATTTTCTTTCCTTTAAGTTCATATTTCCACAATGTGTAAAGTGCACAAAAGAAAAGGAAAAGATCTTTTTGCAAAAAAAGGCATTTTTCCTCATGCCACGCATAAATCCTACCAGAGAAGGTATTTGCTGCTAGGTTTCCAGGAAACCTGGAAATGGAACAGAATAATACTGTATATGCAACACTTGGGGCTTGCTAACAAAAGACTTAAACTTGTGTGGAAACTGACTGATGCATAGGAGCAAGCAAACAAATGTTTCACTACAGAACCCGCAGCACAGACCAACATTTCTTCTAAAGTTAGATATTTGGTCAATAATAATGATATTACTAGGCAATATACTGTATTTATATGGCATTTATTACATTTAATAACACAGCAATATATAGTGGTATATAATGGCACAAAAATATTACTTATAAACGTTACACCAGATGCAAACAGTATCCACACACTGTGAGGCTAAATGCACACCTATTCCCATACCTAGTGCCTGTAAGAACAGACACTGAAGGAAGAAATGTGAGAGTGGCTGTGTGCCAAATGCAAATTAAGCTACTTCTAACATAAGCTCCCATGCTCATTACTACTACTTGTAGAATTGTCCCCAGCTTATTGGCCAGTGGGTTTTAGAACAACACATGATGGGCCCTCCAAGATTTATTTGCTCAGAAGAGGACTACTTGTGAATTATTGTTTTAGGATGCCTTTAAAATTAATGAAAAGAACAAAAATCTACCAAGAGATTAACCTAACCTAAAGTGAGGATATGAAATATGTCAGACGACCCTCCCTGAGGAATGTGATGAAAGAGGTAACTGCTGACCTTATACTGCCAGATTAAAATTCTCTGAAGGAGCATGGGCAGTATCTCTGGAGGAGGAGAAAATTAATAAATAAGTTTACAAGCTCATATTTGGTGAGTGGAGAAGAACACCTGAACACCCAGCATTCGCATCAAGCTGAGGGTGTTTTTCTATTCTTACTGTGCAAAGTCCAAATATTTTTGATAGCTCATCCCCTCCTGAGAAATGTTACTTTCTGAACAGTGTTTCTTCATGTACATTTCCTCCTGTCAGATTTTGAGATCTGTCTATATTAATGCCTTTGACCATCCTCTCTCACTTGCATTATGACATTGAGCAAACAGATATGGACAACATTTTTTCTCTCTACCTTTCCTTATTTTATTGACTTTTATTGCCATAATCTTATATTTTCTAAATAATCATTTACATATTTACACCTTTTTTTTTCTCAAGTTCTTATAATCCAAATGTCTTCTTCTGAATCTTTTCTAAGGTCCTACTTGAGAGATGACAACATATGTCCTTGTTTAAGCAACTGAACCTGAAATATAGAGGTTAAGAACAGTTTCCATCTCATAGGAACCTATCTATCTATATTTTGGATGTCAAAAATAATATCCCACATTGCATAGTCCTGGCAGGTGTGACAATCTTTGCAGTAGGTGTGTACTCCTCTGGAGCAGCAGCCTGAGGTAAGGTGGAAAACACTGAATCTCTCAAACATCATTGAGTGTCAGTGATATTGAGCCCCGAATCCTACACCCTAATTTAAATCAGGTAAAATCTGAGTGTTTTGATTTAATTTAATTTAATTTAATTTAATTTAATTTCCTTTCTATGTGCTTTTCTCCTCACCATAGAATTCTGCTTTTTATTTTTCCATCAGAAGTGTTAAACTTCTGCTATGTTTTCTTCATGACTATAAATGCAAGCAACTGAACATAAAATCTTTATGAGAAATTGATCAAAAGATCACAGTGGGTAAAGTTAGGGGTTTTGTGGGAAGCATGAAATGCCTTAATAATTACTTTAAACAGTATCTCATGATACTCAGCTTGCACTGTCTAGATGAAGAATTTGTACAAAGTATTTCATTCTATTATTAATGTTCTTTCAGTGTTCAGTGGCAGCTTGGTCTTGAAGGTTTTTATTTCTATTATTATCCTTATTTATTGTAAGAAACAATTATGGCTTTGATATGTGTAATGTGGAAGGAAATATTTCTCCTGGGAACTATTTTAACAGTCTATTTAGATTTGTAACTTCTTTGTGATTCAATATTCTTTTCTCTTAAAATGCAATGTAACCTTCAGATGATTTGACTAGACTTGAACTTTAGATTTGGCAAGTTTGGGATTTTTTTTTTGTAGATTGCTTCTGTTAGCTATGTAATTTCTGTTTAAATGATAATAATTTGCTTCATTAGCTCCAAGTTATTATCTTATTCCTTAAGGACTAGGGAGAAAAGAAACGGAATTTTGAAATTTGTATTAGCATTTTTAATTTGTAATCCATAATAAGTTAGAGAGTCCTATAAAAATTTGCACACTTTAATTTTCTTTTGGACTCCTATTTACATCATGTGGCATTCACCATGATCACTCACAGAATAGTACTTTGCCTGTTGCAAATTCTATGCCTTTGGATATTTTCCTTTCTGGAAGACCCCTTAATAAGGCATTCAGTGTGTGACGGAATACTTCAGGAGCTGATTAGCTTACATTCTAAAAGGCAACTGTAAAAAGGTAGCATTAGTTCTTTCTGTGTCTGTGGAAAATTGCCAAATCCTACCAGCATGTCCAATTTCCCAAAGAAAGTAAACCTTAACAACTCAGCCATTATTCTGCCTTTACAAGGAAGGTGCTTCAGACTTTCCTTTGGGGACAAATTTTGAGTAAAAAAGGAAAATTATCCAAGAAAGCTGTTAAAGAAATAATTCAATCCATTGGCCTTTTTTTTTTAGTCTTGGCTACGTTCAGAACAATTTAAAAAATTATAAATGCAGACACTTCCCTGAAATGTCTAAGTTGGGAATGCTGCTGCTTGGGCTTTTCTGTGAGGTCTGTATATATAAAACCCACACAATTTAATTAACTAATCCACCTTTTGAGATTCGTGGTTCAACTTCATAAGATGCTGTTTGTTTTCAGTTCCTCCTAGCCCTTAGCTGTTCTGTGTGTCAGACTTCCACCTTCTCAAGAGCACTCTATCCTACAGGACAGGGTACAATAGCTGAAACACAGCCATGTATCACCACCTCACTTGCACCTCAGTCGGACTTACCTTTGCCACTTGTCATGCCATATCTGTCAACTGCATAGGTGCAGTGGCATAAATGCCCAAAGTGAGCTAAAATACCACCAGCAGATCAAGTTAATGCCCCTGAATCCACCTCTGTGTTGAGTCTGTACCTGTCCTTAGTAAGCTCTTCACTTCTCCCAAGGCAGTGTGAGTATTCTCCAACAATCACTGCAACCGGTCATCCTGACTTTATGCAACTTTCTGCTTGTTTGGAACATTCTACACTTACTCAGATTTCTTGTTTGTACCTTTCTCTGAGAACATTCTGGGGATCTTACCACGTGCCATCACTCCCGACCCAATCTCTGTTCTATGGCTTTGATCTCATAATTTCTTGCATTATTTTGCCATCACACTTGATTCTTGGCAGATTTTGCCATCAATGGCATTGCTGTTTCACATGACTGGTCATACAAATGGCACAGTCAACACTACACAGGTTTTTAGGGCAATTTTTCATTTCACCATATTTGTTCTGGTCTGAGAAGAAAGGAAGCATTGTAAGAAAATATGTAGGAAGCTCAGCCTTTTCACAGTTTTGAAAAGCACTTGCAGGAACAGAACCCAAAGTGCCCTGGAGAATATTTTTTTGCTTTTAATTAAATGATATGCACTCCAAATATTTTCCATTTTATTTCAAATGGCCTAAGAGATAAGCAAATAAGAGAGAGGTCCCTAGAAGACAGCTTGATTTGATCAGCTGCACCTCAATTCAGTTGCCCATGTGAAAATCAGATGACCAGGGGTGATCACCAGGCCTCCAGATGGAATTTCCAAAGGACTTGTACCTCCCTCAGCTCCAATTGTACCAACCCGGTGCAGGTAGAGCATTTCAAACATGGATTGCGTGTGTTGGTGACCTTGTTGTGTCATCTGTGTCTACTTTGGGGTGAGTATACCCCCTGGAAGTGACACTTACTCTCTGTTTACTAAGGAGGCCTAAGCTATCACATCAGGTCTTTGAAATAGGATAATCTAGTGGGGCTGATATGTGTTTTTAACTAGTGGCACAGATAAGCATGAGACTTCAAGGCACACATAATTTTTCCAATAAGGATTAGAATTATTTTAGAGCCTTTAAACCACACACAACTCTTGGAAAGGGATTAAAGCCTTTTTGTTGTAGCACCTGGGCTTTAGGCACTGGATGTTAGAGATGCAGATTCTCTGAGGAGGTGTAGTCAGTTTCTAGCTGTCCAAAATAGCATACCAATTTCTGTGGCAATTATGGGAATTTTTCCCCACATATCAAGATAAGATTGATTTTTTGATTCAATGTATAATTAATCTTTTCTTCTGAGAGCCATAAATAAAGGGATAAAAGAAACCACAACAAAACAACAAAGTGAGGTGGAGGCACTTGCTTGGGTTGGTGTTTTCTATCCTTATGTTCTCTGACTTTCTAGCTTCTAGAGATCCAGAAAAGCTGAGTGTGTGCTGTTCAACCACTTACATGCAAATGTCCTTTCAAAACCTTTGTTCCTATTTTTCCTGCTGTAGCTGAGAGGTGCAGTTCTCCTTTGAACTTCAACTTCTTGCTAATATGGAAGGTAGCTGGTTTTTTTGTTTGTTTGGTTGATTTGGGTTTAGGGTTTGGGGGTTTTTGGGTTGTTTTGCTTAGTTTTGTTTGTTTTGTATTTTTTTTAATAACTCCATTGAAATCTGGGCTGCCTGGAACTTCGGGGATATTAAACCTCCTAAATCAATTCTTTCAGTATTTCTGTAAGATTTCCCTCTTCCTAAGTCTTCCCCTAAAGCATATGTAATCCTTATTCAGTGTCATTTTCTCTCTGGAAAAACCATCCAAATGTTCTTTTCTAACAGGGAGCATCATTAACCTTTTGAAACAGAACTGGAAACTTGAATTAAATAGGAAGATATTTACCAGCTTAGCATTTTACATGCTCCTATGTTATTTATGTAACTGATATTCAAATTTTTTTACTAATTTTATAACTACTGTTTTGCATGGTTTCTTTTATCTCACTGGCATCTCTTACACATTGATAAATTTTCATTTTCCTCTGATTTCACTGCCTTTTAATGTTCACTTTATATTTTGACACACTTGCTCTGAATTTCTTTCTGCAAAACCTTTCCTCTTTTACTCTGTGTCATTAGCAAAATACAAAATGCTGTAAGTGTTATTCTGATTTTTACATTAAGCATGAATAAATGTTAGATTCACGTCATGAAAGACATAAACTACACTTGTATAATCTCAATCAAGGAACACATTAGAATAGAACAAAAACAATCCAGCACTGTTAGCTGTCAACTTCATAGGCATATATTTAATTAAGTTATGCTGCTCCTAAAATTCAAAAAGCTTAATCTTTTTCTGTCCTTAAATTAAACTCCCTGCGCTCTACAATGACCAAAACAAATAATCTATGACCTACAAACAAGACACTTGCATTCCCTGAAGATTTACTTCATCTTCTCCTCTAGGTTATACATCTTTGAACCTCTCTTTCCTGTAACGACCTTCTGGTGCTCATTAGCATGCTGATTACCATTAACACAGCTATAATCAAGCAATTTTCTTGGTGTATGTCGGGGAGAAATGCTCATCAGAATGCAGCCAAGGGACAAAATTAACTGCATAAATCTACAGCACAAACTGGATCTCATCCAACTTTACATGAGTCTTCCTCCTTCTGCTAGGTGTGACATCACCATCTTGCTCCCTGCTGATGGCCTAATAAGTATTCCCAGGTTCCACACTATTTAATTTACCCCTTCTCTCAGTTTTACAGTTCCAGTGATAACTGACCACCTTGTAGTATTTTCTTTTAATATGTGTTTGCCTTTTTTTTTTTTTCCTCAATCTCTCCTAATTAGTCATCAAGATACAGGTACATTCATTAAAAAGATTATACAAATGTATGTGTATGCATTTGTTTACCTGTGCATAACTTCTTTCATGTCCTGTAAAATAATTTACAATTTATGTAAATTATATGACAATGGAGCTAGGTATTTTCAAGAAGGAACATATTTACAGAATTAAGGTTTTGGCTGAGATATGCATGTTCTGATTGTAAAATAATTGTTCCATATAAGAGGTAGCAGATATTGAACTAAGTATATTGCATACTTAGAGAGAAAAAATGAGTCAAGAAAAACTGTAGCTGGAAATGGAGAGGTGAACAAGAAGGGGAAGTGGAAGACAATCAAGAAAAGACCTGAAGGAGCACAAATCAGATGGGAAGGAGGAAGAAGGAAGAATTAAGATTCTGCTGAAGGGTACCAAGGCCCTGGTACCATCTATGTTCAGAGAGAGGAAGTTTTGGAAAGACTCAGTCTTGTAAACCTTAGGCTCAGGATTCATGGGGCAGAGATAGAAAATTCTCATCCTGTCAGTGAATAAAGGACTTGGCAGGAGTATGCATCTGTATGTGGAAACAAGTGATTTCCCAAGCCTCTGACTGAAATACGGCCAGAGTGAACAGTGGGGAAGAAAGAAGCCAGTAAGGAAGAGTATGTGTGAAACACCAAGGAGCTTCATCCCTTACCCTTCTGGGCAGCACATCCCTCCTCTCCAACCCCACACTCTCAGGGGTGGCACTGCACTCCCATATCTTTTTGGGAAAACAGAGAAGGTGAGTGGAAGGCAAGGAGGAGAAAACAAAGCCTTACTTCAGCAGTGCTGTAGTATCACCTCATGATAAGCCTCTGTTGCCTTCTGCTGTGTGTCTTTTGCATCATGGCACTCTTGTGGTATTAACATAACTCTTGTGAGTGGTGACCATAATTCATGCAAATTTAATAGACTCCTCAGGGCAAGTTCAGTTATAAGAGCACCAATCTTGGCAGAGGTTTGCTCAACCTGTTCTTAAAAACTTTCACTGATGGAGCTCTTGTGGCCTCCCCAAGCAACTTAATCTACCACTTTACTGCTAGAAATGTTTCCCAGATGTCTATCTGGAATCTCATTAATTTAAACCCATTAATCCTGACCTCTTTCAACATCTTTATGTAGTTTAAAAATATTACTACATATCTCCTCATTTTTCTTTCTACTTCACCATTCAGTTTTCCCTCATATTGCTACTCATCTACCTAAAACATCAACAGTTAAGGAGAAAAATAGGAGGTTGTTTTTTTTTAAATAGTGAGTAAAATAGACACCAGGGATTTTTTGGGGGGATAAATTCTGTCCTACGAATTGTGGAAGCAGACGATGTCTTCAGAAAAGTCAGAGAAATGTACAAATGAGAATAGTGGATAAGCATGGAAACTGGTCGTAATGGAAAAGCACAGGAGAACAGAAATAGTGTCAGAAGTTGCCTGTGAGGTTTCCTTAAGAAATGATCAGTGTCACCCTCCCCTAGACAAGAGGGACATGAAGGTCCACTGGCTCTGTAGGTCTGTAGCAGAAACATCTGTATCCACCTTAGTCATGGTGGGCTGTTGGAGGAAGCACCCTTAAATTTAATACACATGAGACAAAAATTCTTCAATGTTAATTTTGCTGCTCTTTGAGACACATTTATATAAGAGAACTATCAATATAGTGATGACCATCCCTTTGGGAATGAGGTAATTTGTTTTGTCATCATTTACAGTTTATATAATGGTAATCATATTTGTACTTACGAACATTTTATTAAATCCATCCTTTAAAAAAATCTATATAAGAAGGAAATCTCTTCATTTAGCTCTCTTTAAAGATATCTAGAGAGATCTCCAATTGTTCTTTTCCTAGTACTTACTAAAAATATATTTTTGACCATCTAACAAAATTATCTGTTTACCTGGATCTCTTTTGATTGGTGTAGTGTTGATTTCAGGAGTTTTATTTGAATAGAAAGTTGATAGCAGTTTATCTTTTTACTTGATGCAAATTATTTTGATTATAAAGAATTCATTTTCTGTAAAAATATAAGGATGAAAAGACCATAATATAAAGGATGGGGAAGGGGGAAGGGCAGGTGTTCTGGGAAACAGAACAGTACAGAAAAAACCCAGAAATATAAGAATACTTTCGAAAAATATTAGAAACGTGTCATGTTTAACAAGAATATGAATAGCTTATTTTCTCTGACTGATGGTAACCAGCAGGTAATATTCCCTTGTTGTTGCTAATAACACTGAAAAAGAAAAACAACAATGTTTAGTAAACTCTATGAAAAATCATAAATCAATATCATATTAAGCAACCTAGACATGAAAGTCCTTCAAGCACTTTCTAAACACAGAATGGGACAACTGGAGGAGGATGCTGTGGTGATAAATTGTGTACCATGCTGCCAGTTAGATGAGAAGACTACAGAGTAATCTTTTATTCTAGTGCCTATGTGATTTGTGCATAAATATAGATCTCATGAAATTATGGGATACCTACAGCTCAGGTGAGCTTACATCTATGGTAAAGGTTGTAAAAATTGGTTCCCAAGGATTCTTGCTGCACACCTGGCTGGGTTGCAGTGCTGTGTATTAAGAGGAAGCCTGAAGATCAACTGCAGCCTCAACTGCACTTTTGCTTCCAAGGGATGGAAATTCCACACAAGGCTGGACCAGCACACAGAAAGGGACCACAAGGGATTTATGGAAAGTGAGATATGCTATAGGTTGAATCACATCCTTCATTATGAACTCACTTATCTTTCTGCTGAAGTATAAAACTGAAGCAAAGAGGAAGTATTTGCTCTCCAATTTAATTTCCTAACATGGAGCACTGGATACTGAGATCTTATCTGTTCCCTGATTTTAGATAGCTAGATCAAACACTGTGAAATGGAGGGGGGTATCACAAGTTCAGGGGCAAGCTGAGCATTAGGATCAAAAGGAAAAGAGGAAAATGCAGTCCTACTTTACTTTTACAATAACAAAAACAAACACTAGTGCAGATGTGTTAATAGGGAGAAAAAGGCACTGCTAATGGCAATCAGCTTGTCCTACTGGTCCAAAGAATCCTAATTATTACACTTGGAAAAAGCTATACAATACTCTGGAGGACCCAGTTACAGCAAACTCAGCAAAAGCATCTGCTGAGCAAATGCTGGCAGCTTTTCTGTTTGAGCCTGTGCTGAGTGTGGCTGGGGATACACTGGATGCAGTATTAGCAGCACTGGAAGACAAACAAAGGTTTGGGTGCCTGATCCCAGAAAAGGAGCATGATACACAAAAGCCTGCAGACACCACAGAAGAGTCTGAGACATTAAGTATGATTCTGCTTTGGCTATAAAATTCATTTGAGTGACTAAAGCTATTGCCTGGACATGGCTGCCCCTCCAGGAATCCTAAAGCCTTTGAGACATCACCAGCTGAGTTTCCTCTGCTTAAGTCCCATGCTAAGCTTGATATGTTAGATACAGGTCACATTGGATCTGTAGCAACACTGAAATCCACAGTCATTGCCTTTCATAAAAAGTAACCTCTTTAATTAATTAATTAGTTCTTACAGTACTTGTTCAGAAACTGGGAGACCATGATTTAACCTGTTTGGCCTTATGGCATGCAGCCTCACACCCTGTATGTGTGACATATACATGGGAAGGGAGACCACTGACCTTCTTCCCATGCACTCTTGAACCTGGGATGCTCTGCAGAAATGTGTTCAGCGTTTTGTAGAAAAGCAACAAAAGGAGAGGAGAAAGAAACCAAGTTGTGAGAGCAGGATGTTATTATCTAAGAACTCTCCCTGGCATTATTTCATCCTCTGGAGGATCCACTTCCTTGGAGATATCACTCTTACTCCCCTTATCCCAGTTAGACTAAGGAAGACAGAGTTATCAGGCTGGGCAAACTGAGGTAGTTCTGGCATGAGTAACTTGTCTATGAGCCTGTTCCTGGTTTTTCCTGATATTCTTATTAGATGTTTCTATTTCAGGGATCATTGCTGTTGAAGAAATAAATCACTTTCAGAGGTAAACTAATAAAGTAGATCTAAGGGTCCTTGCTTTTGTCTTGCCCCTTATTGCCATCTGGAATGTGGTATCATATGCATGACAGCAGCTGCCCTGACTGGTAGTGGAGTACAGGTGGATTGTGATGCAGAGGAAAAATGTTCTTCAGTCTCTAGTACTCAGCATCCCTGCAAACCTTCCCCAAGCTGCATCTCAGCCTGCCCAGTCTCATCTCCACGCTATCAATCCAGACACTCATTCCAAAATAAATAGATCCCTGAAGTTCTGCCTTTAGAGCTTTATTTTCCTTCACCTCATGCAGACCTCACCAAGTGAGGACTTCTGTGTCCTGGTGAATTGTCAATGTATAGTGAGGCAAGTCAACATTTTCTCAGAGGAATTGAGAAAGGAGGAAGAAATCACTCAGAGGAAATCACTCTTGTGCTTTGATATCATACATGTGAATCCTGCATTCTCTCTTTCCCATTCTTTTTCTGCTCAGCAAAAGCAAATCTAAACTTTTTAAATTATTATTCTGAAGAAACACATTGATGTTTAGGATCTCATAATTTATTAACCATGTGTTCATTTTTATTAAAATCTGATAGGAGATTCTACCTCAGATAAAGACTGTATACAGCACTAGGAAAAATATGCATATATAATATATATATTTATTTTATATTTGAAGATGAATACCAAAATCAGACAACCATGGTGAAAATGAGTTGTATTTTTAAATATGGATAAGTTAGTGTTTCTCCATAAACTTATGTTTGTTTGCTAGTATCAAAGTATTAGGTGCTTGTAGATATACTAACTTCAAATACAGATTATCATTGTATAACACAAGTAAAATGAATTCTATATGATCTGAATGTACATGAAAATTTAGAAACTGAAGGAACTGGATAAGGAAAGTAAAAGGACACAATGAGAAACTGTGACAAGTGGAATTAAATATAACAGAAAGCAGTTTTTGAAGTGAACCCACAAAAGAAATCCTAACAAAAGTACTTGATTGGTAATATACCAAGTGAGTAGCAACACAGAAAATGCAGAAAGATTCAAAAGAAAGTCTTTTTATAGATGAAAAAAAATGAGGTGATATAGCCTCTTTAGAGGATGATGAACCACCTTCAAGTGCTAAAGCAAGAGAGTTAAAACACAGATACCAGTATTAATCAACAATAAATCAACAGGTGACTGGCATGCAAAAAATAGAATATTTCTGAAAGAGTATCTCCCTGAGCCATAGGTGCTTTCTTTTCAATAGCTCTTAAACTACTCTGAAGATCAAAATTCAAAGAAGAAAACCTAAAATAAAATGCTAAGATAATAATACAGTTATTGTTCTGTGCAAAGTAACAGATTATATTCAACTTCATTAAAAAAGAGTTAAAGCACAATAATACAATTAATGCAAATCAATACAGGCTCTTGGAAATTTGGTCTTGATTCTGTAATGTGATTAGAAGTTTAGCTACTAAAGGTAATTGGGTGAATATAATACACTAAAACTCCTGTGAGACATTTGACTTGGTGACATATGACATTTTGATTATGAAATTAGAACAATATGTTATATAGCACCATTTAAATAGATTAAAACCAGTTTAATTGATAGTTCTCCAGATGTAATTGTAAATGACTAATCATTGTTGACCAGGTGCATTTTCAGCTAAATTCCAGTGGGTTTATTTCTACTTAACATTTTTATCAATGGCCTGGAATTAAATATTAAATCATCACTAATAAAGTTTTCAGATGACAGAAAGATGGAAGGAACAGCCTAGTAATGAAGAGAAAAGATCATTGATGCAGAGTGATATGAATACCTTCTGGTCTCAGCTTTAATGTAAAAGAACTGAGTGTATTTGTGCAAAAAGATGCAGGAGAAGCAGCTAATTTTGGATTATTGCAATGGGGTTAATTCATGGCATAAATTTATAACATTTATTCAGTGTTATAAAGAAGTAACTGACCAGGCAACAAGCAAGTCTTGGTCATCTTTGATAAGGCACCCAGAATTCTCGCTCTGGTCGTGACAAGTGTGCCTAAACATCCCTGGATGGACCCAGGTCTCTCCTGTCAGGAACAATTAGCATCATTTTTCCATCTCCTGTGATTACATATATGACACTGAAACGCACTTTCTCCTGAAACATCACTTCTGTGATTTTTCTGGGGGTATAAAGGACAGAGAAGCTGATCTGCTCAGTTATCATGCTTACTAGGTCAATATACAGAAGTTACTTTGATCTTGGCTCATGCAAGATATCAGGAAAAAGAAGCCTCCTATTAAAATTTCATGTCTTATAATTAATGATCCCTTTCATAAAATTGCCTCTAATATCTTTGAATCTTAGACAGACTGAGTCTACCTGGAGGGAGAATTTTCTTTGCAGAGATGCATGAAGATCATAAATTGCCCTGTTTTAGTAATTTATTGGGTCTTCAAGGGGCTAAAACTTCCTTTTTCTAAAGAGCAGAATTCAAAAGAAATTTCCTGCTGTAATGAAATTAAGTATGGAAACATTAAAGATCTATAACAGAATCAAGTATTTTACATATAACATCTCACAAAGAAACTTCAGATCTAAGGAAATTTGTTGTAAGATTTATTGTTTAGGATGAAAAAAAAAAGAAAAAGGAAAAAAGAAAAAGGACGTAAAGCTTTCAGTATCAGAATGTTCTGGCTGATTTCAAACCTGAAGTATTAGCCTACTGTCCAAAAATTATCCAGGCACTTGCTATGGAATGAATCCAATTAAGCAACGTGTGCACACACCAAACAGAAATCTAAACTGCAGAGCATCTTGCAATGAGCAGCTTGGAAACCCCCTCAGTGAAACTGTGTCTGTAAGAAAGGTGCTTTGAAACTCCTGCTCAGGACCAGGCAGAAAGCTGGCACAGGATGCCAAGCAAACATCTGAGCAGTGCCTAGAATACAGGAGCCCAGCACACCCAGCTGAAGACCCAAGTCCAGTTTCCCTATGCTGTCAGTGAAATATTGGCATGCATACAGCAAATTGGATAAGCATTCAAGCTACAGCCAAAAATTTTCTCATTTGCTGGGGTTTTTTTTTTGCCTTTTTATTTTTTAATTGAGATTAAATGGTTTTTAACTCTAAGCCTATCACAAGTGAGGTTCCCCTTTTCTCCTACTCGCTCAGTGGCCAAAATGACACCAGTGCTTTTTTTTATTTCTGTTTATTTAGAAGCTAGAGATGTGAATTCTGTTTTTCTTTCTTTTCTTGCCAGCATTGTGCAGTCTAACTGCTGGTGCTATCAGATTCAAGGAGATCTTCCACTGTTACCCTTCAAAAACAACAAGAATTATTATTCCAGGAGTTTTTTGTTTGGATTATTGGGGGGGGTTTTGTGGGGTTTTTTTGGTGGTTTTGGTTTTATTTGTTTTTGGTTTTGGTTTTTTATTATATTGTTTTGTTTGTTTGTTTGTTTGGTTGGTTGGTTGGTTGGTTGGTTGGTTGGTTGGTTTGCTTTGGTTTGGTTTGCTTTGGTTTTGTTGTTGTTTTGGTTTTTTTTGTATTATGACAGAGCAAAGCTTTCTTTGAACTTTTGTCTTGGGCTTCTAAAAGATACAATGACTTGTAAAGAATTTATTCAGCTCCGAAAAGAATGGGTGCATCCTAAAAATTGCGGTTACACATTGTTTTTACATTATATAATTTAATGGGGTGGGTGTAAAAACCTTGGAGATTGAAATCTTTGGCTCACAAATTCACTCAGCCGGTGTTGGAAATTTGGGCAAGTTTGCCCAGCTAGCCTGAGCAGTGGGCAAGACTCAAAAGAGACCGTGGTCTTCAGATCTATCATATTCCTGGAGTTTGTGGGATAAAGAGCAGAAATCACAACCAGAAGCTCTTATTCCTACTTTCCAGGGTAAATGTTTAACTTAGAGACATAGCTCTTCTCATTAGTTTACTCAATTACAGGAGGAGAAAACATAAAATCAGGAGGAGGTCAGAGGACCATGTGAGGCATCTGGAGTCTCATGTAGGTCCCTAACTCCATATCTTCCACCTTTTATGCCAGAGTGAGTCAGAACCTCTTTTCAGGGTTGTTGGGCAGAGCAACCTTCGGATGCTCCAGGCCTCAACACCTGCTGAGAAAAGCAGCAGCCACCACAGCCCCTCTTTGTCCCCTGGGCCATCTGGTGCCTCAGAGTTAGTTTAAGCTCCATGCTGACCTTTTCATTCAGGATGCAAGTTTCTCAGGGCTGGTAGCTGAAGTGGCAAACTAATCACTTGCATGTAGTGCACACTGCTGCAGGCACTGGGGTGATAAATTGTCCAATTTTACTGAGCAAGGTTTCTCAGATAAAAGCGGCTCACAGTAAGGCTATGTACAGCTGTCTTTGTTATGGACTAAACAATAACAGGCATGGTTCTGATGCTTTTTTGGTTTTATTTTTAATTGTCAGACTCTTTCTCAAGAATGGGAAATACCTTCACTGAAAAGATTTTTAAATCTGTAATTTGCATAAATATTTTAGATAATTTTTGAAGTAACAGCTGTCATGAAAGGCTGTATTTCCATTTGTTTATAAAAATAGGAAATCATTACCATTTTGATGTCCCACGAGGACTGCAAAACACGAATGTAAACACAGAGCAGATTAACAGAGAATGAGTGTGTGTCCTTGTGTTCTCAGTGGCTTAGCTGCCCTCACTGCACTTGAGAGCCATAAGTTTATACCTTTGCATTGTACCCTGTGATAGTCCCACTCTCAAATTTAAATTCTTGGGTATTCTAATTTTTTTTCAAACCAATTATTGAAGTTTCATGTTTTTTCTAACATATTATTACATTCCTTCCCATTCAGGTGATCAGAATTTTTGCAGATGGTCTAATATTCCTTTACTTTTTATTAAAAATATTTATTCCACATATCAAAACATTTTTCACACATGCAAAACAAACATGATGTATTCTTTAGCTTAGCTGTAATATGACAAGAAAATTAATTGCACTGAAGCCCCACACATGCATTTCTGACCCTTACAAAACATACATGCATGTACATATTCAAAATTGCATTAGCATCTTCTCTTAAAAGTTGCAAGCAAAGAAGAGAGGCTTGCATTAATGCCTGCAGCAGCACAGAGTTCAGGACAACCTACATGCTAGGAATTTGCCTCAGGTTGATTTGGACCCTCTTCTGCCACAACTGCATGACTCCTGGCATAAGTCTCAGCTGTCTCAAGGCCAGCTCAGGGAGTTCCTACAGTAGGTTTAGTCATTAATTTTCTTGTGGTACAAACACCTTAGGTATCATTTAAAGCCTCATAGGTGACAAATATCCCTTTTGGTAACAAAGATTTGACTCACAGTTTGTGAATCTGTAGGAGTCACTGCCATGCCATGTGTTCAGTGAGGAGCAGATCTGGAAAAGAATTGCAAAGCCATGATTCTCTGTGATGCCATCCTTACTTTTTATATGCTGTCTCCCTGCATAATACTCAGAAAATCAAATTATGGTCTGAAGTTTTTTCACAGTGAGGTGGAAATGCTTAGCATCTAAGATTAGGATGCACAAGACCAGCGCAGCGGCAAGTGGAGAAGGGAAAGTGTTCAATGCCTAGAATAACCAATGGGAAACATGAAAGGGAAAGGAATATTTGAACTCTTGTCCTCTCCTGGAGTTAGGCATCTTCACCAAGAGGTGACCAAGACTACCTGAGACCACCATCTTACCCTTACCCTGAATTCCATATGTCCCTTAGGGGAACAATAGCTGGCTTTCTTTTTTCTTCTAAGAGCAAACTGGAGGAACCTTCAAACTGTAATGGTTGGGGAACTCACACCAAAGAGGTTCTGTGACCTCCTTGGTTGTAGTCAAGCGTGCAAAATTCAGAAACATTTAAAATTGGTGATGTTGGACTTCAGACATAAGGCAGAAGAAACCTGTTGTCAGTGATAACAAAAATCAAAGTAAAATGGAGGGAGTAGATTGCCTTTCTCTAGGTTGTCATGCCTGCAGTCATTTATACAATGACTCTTGCTGCACAGCACATAAACAGTCATTGAACAACAGGACCATTTTGTTTTCCCATTTTCTAAAATTGATACCTCACCAGGACAGAAAACAAAAGGAGCTCTTCTGGTCTCAGAAGAAAGGAAAAGTACAGAAGCAACAAACAGGATCTGGACCAACTAACCCCTTAATAAAGGTTTTGTAGCTTATACTTAGTAAAAGTGCATGCAATGCAGTTTCTCCTGTAGTCATTGGAGAGAGGCAGTTCTCTTTGAAAACACCAAAGTGTGAGCTGCCTGAACTGGTTTTACTCTCCTCCGAATAGAGGAAAAATGAAAACACGGCATTTTTCCATAAGCGTTTCTTATTTATCCATAGGAGATCATATCTTCAGGGTCTCACATCTACAATATCATTCCTATTTACATTTTGTCAATCACAAGAGGTTTTCCTACTTAAAATAAGTAAGATGCACTTGCACCTGAGTTTAAATCGCCCCCTCACTTTCTCAGGCTCATTCTGTAGCAGCACAAGAGCAGGACATGAAAACATCAACCAAAGAGCCAAAATCTGCCAATTTTAAAGGTGTAAAATTGTGCACAGGAGCACATTAAACAACTAAAAATTTTCACTCAGTTACTGATATAATCCAGGCAGCAGGGTTTGCACAGAATCGTAGAATAATTAGGATTGGAAAAGTATTGCATTGAGCTGCAATCTTTACCTTGATAGCTGTATTAAAATTTTCACATTGACTCCATGGAAGCTGTTGGGATTTCTGGGCAACATCCAAAGTGGGTAGGGAAAGAGAACTTACAGGGAAAAAGTAACAGAGGGTTGGGTGGTATGATGAATTAAGCTGGGAAAACATATGGAGTTAATTTGAGAGGGTAAATGGGGATATCAAATGCAAATGTCTCCAGGAACAGTGATTCTGCAGGGAAGCAAAACACTGCATGGAAAAATAAGACAAAAAGGGAAAGAATGAAAGGATTAAGTCATGGCTTGTGACCAGTGTGCACAAAGCACTTTGTATGACAACCAAATGTGACCTACAGACTGGTGTGGTAGTTTGGAATGCTCTGTCTAGGAGATCTCATGGGATATTTTGCCATAATGTCTCCATTAAGTCAAGCTTAACCTTTAAGGCTGTAGGATCTACTTGGATCATGACTAGGGTCTAAGGTTTTGCCCTGAGTTTTGACATCTGAATCCCCTTCACCAAAATGTAAAACTGAGGCTGAAGCCTTTTAGTTTGAACAATGAAATCTCATAGATCAATAAAATCTGTTTTGGTATTGAAAACTTATCAGGAACATGTTCCTAAGAAGGAAAAAATTTCAGTAAGAAGGGTTTCATTTAATGTGGTTGTAGGCAACTACTGATAAAGATCAGTGCTTGTCAACAATGTACTTTCCTTTTAATAAAAGAAAAAAAATCCACTTCTGTTTGGGGTTTCTTAATGACTGGTTCTTAGAAACAAACAAAACCCCCCCCCAATTCATGCCACATTTAAGTTCTTTAAGTAGAAGCTTTCATAATTTTCAGTTCAGAAGTTTCAGTTTTTCTTGGGAAGTTGGTATAAAATATAACAGGAAGAGTGCTCTTGCACTCTCACATTAGACTGAAGGATAATTTAATCATAAAAAATGTAGCAATACTGCCAAGCCTTTTCAAGTGCTTTAAATAAGCCTAATTCATACATGTTATAAAAAGTATATGATCCCTACACATAAATAAAATTTGAAAGGGTACATAATTCACTGACAGGAGGCCTGAAGACACATGTCTAAGGCTGGGCAATAGTCTCTCAATCTATATAGACTATAGCATTGATGCATCTCACCTATAGTTACTGTTAGAGAAATTACAATTTTTCTGTAGTAGCATGAAAGGAAACAAATGATTGGGTGATACAGCCAGCATCTGCAATTATTCTTCCCATAAATAGAAGCATTGAAATGTCTTTTTACTGAAATTCTATCCTGTAAACAAAAATGTAAATGTGGCCATGGTGCTTTAAAATATGGACTGAGCCTGCTATTTTATGGGAAATTAAATTCAATAGGTGGGACAAACCCTGGTCACATTTACCTCAAGGTAAATCTGGAGTATTGGAAAGGGGGCAGCAAACAGAAAAAAAAAGCAAACAGCTTCACTTTAAAAAAAAGAAATATTTTAGACCATCAGTTAAAAATGACAGAACGAAACAAAACACAATATTATATAACCTGGAGTAAAAAATGTTGCATGCAATTAGAAAATGTTAGGAATTAAATGCAGGGATGTGCTGATTTAGAATGTATTAGAATATTGGACAAGTTTCAATTTCTTGTGTCCTGACATGTTTTGCTGTTATAAAAGATTGGCAGGGCTGGTTGGTAAAACTTCTTTGCACATTGTATATAAACTGCACAACCTTTGCTGTATCAACTTTATGCTCCAATAAACAAGACAATAATGACAAATTATCAAAGCAGTCCTCAGATGTGACCCTCAATTGGAAGAGCAGCAATTTAATGAAGACAAAAGCTAGGTGAAAGCTGCTAATATCATTTACTGATAAACAGATTTTCTCAAGAGGCTCCTAGCTCAATCCCCTGAGGCCCCATAAACCTGCATAATTCCATTTAAAATATTGTGCAATTCACTAAATTAGTCTTTGAACATCCTTACTATCCAATTACGAAGCCCCAGCATGGACAGAATAATGAAATTTTTCAAACTGTGGAATGCATGTGGCCTTAACAAACTTATGACAAACACTGAAATTAGCTTTCATTTTTGAAGCCAATGTAGACTATTGCTAATGCTTCAAGTCAGAGATAAAACAATAAAACACTATTGCAGTGTTTAAGCAGGATGTAAAAAAATAAATCTTTGACTTATACAGAATTCTCAATGCAGCTTACCTTCAGGTAAAAAAAAATCATAAGAACTTGAATAATGTTTTTGCATTTGCAAGCTATTTGGCCTGCTTAAGTTCTAGTAAAAGCTTTACTGAATAAAGAGTACAAAATACCTCCTGGACAGTTTTATCTTCCAGGCAGGCAGAAAAAGGCGAGAGTTTCAGAAGTGAAATTTATTTCTGTTCAAGCATTGCAAGCCGTATTATTAAAGTAATTTGTCATGGTTTGAATATTTCTGCCTGATTCACCATTAAATTGGCCTTCTAATTACCAACTTTGTCATGAAAAGCAGTTGGACTTCTTCATTCACCAGAAAACTTCAATCCCTTAATAATAGCTTGGTTCAAATAGTGGGGGAGATGCTTTAATGCTCGAAATTTAAAATGAATAGGATAGACATTACAAGAAAAAAAAAAAAGACTCTAAGCTGAAATAGAATCCACTAATGATGGCTTCAAATTCAAACACTACCCAGAGAATATTTAGAATATATTTTTAATGAAAGTATTGTTAATTTTGATAGTGAATATTTTACCTTTTAAAAATGCAAATTCATTTATTTTGAATGTATATACAAAGCTGAAATGAATTCATGTAACTTATGGCAATAAATATTCCCTTAGGCAAAAACCTCATGGTCCTGATTCCTAATGTTATAAAAGTTCAGGACAATGTGCAGAAGTGCAATTGTGCAATTATTTGTGCATCCATTTAGAGTGATCATGCATGTTGATTATCATGCAAGTGGCCACACTTATAAATGGTTAGGCAGATATCAAATTGTTTTATGTATCAGATGTGCTTATGAAACTGTTATAGTGAGGTTGTCAATGAAGTTCTGATGATTCCTTTGATAGTTGTAGAATGCCAGGTGCTTCCACCTGCAGTTCTCTGACCATCTAGTCTCACTGGAGTTTAGTTTATATGCCAAATCATATTTAGATATATTTTTTAAGTCATGCATTAATTTTATTGTATAAGTTTTTATATATGATAAAAAAAATTGTCTTTCCTCTGAGAAGCATTTTAATTGCAAATCTGGCCTATACATTTACAGGCTGTCTACACCTATTCAACTATACATTTCATTAAAAATTCCAGTTATTACTATCTATCTTGAAAAATTGGAAGCTGAAGGTTAGTACTGTTTTCTGTAAAGCATATACTGATCATTACTTTAATTAGGAGAATAGATTTGGAAATATTTTTAGTGTAGGCTTTAAATCAAGACTTGCTATCATCCTACTCTCCTTAAGCTCTTTTTGCCCTGGCATAAGAAGAAAAGTTGCTACAATAATGGCAATAATTCCATTATTTCAAAAAGCTTTCTTTCAATATTTCACCAAGTATCAGGTGAAAAACCTTCCATGTACCCAAAGATTTAAGACTTTGTTAGCTATATCTAAACCCAGGCTGAAATATCATATTGACCTTGACTTCTAAGGGAAAGATGACCTTCACTTAAAGCATGGTCTAGCAGGAGTTAAGATGACTTGAATCCTTAAAAAATCAGACACACATTAGGTTGCTCAGATTTTTGCCACTGTTTCCTTCTTTGGCAAGGGAGGCAGATTTACCCAACAAATCCAAAAAGATATCAGTGTGACATCAGAAAAGTGACAGGATGAGGAACCAAGAGGCAAACTTGTAAGGATTTTCAGTCTTTACTACTCAGGATTGTTACTTTCAAGAGAATGATGTGTCTGAGATGGTTAAGGAAAAGGAGCCAGAAGAGAGGAATATGGATATGAAAAAAAAAATCAATGAAGAATGACTCTTTGCTATGTCTGTCTGTATTTTCTGAACAATTATGTTTGGGTCGATGTGCTTATGAAGCATGATGCACTCCCTTCTCTGAAACAATGATTATAAGAAAGAAAACACTTAGAAAGGTGTTCAGAATCTCAGTCAAAAAAAGTTGAAATTTTTCAGGTTTCAAAAATTTTTGAGTTGAGAAAGTGTGTAAGTACACTTTCCAGGTCAGGATATACAATAACTCACTCGTGCCCTGTTCTGCTATGAGAAACCTTAGGTTCTTCTGCAGGCTGCCTCCAAAGCATGTATGGTGAAACAGTTTGCTCTGACTACACCTGTACGCGTCCCAAATCTGTTTCTCTCCTCAGCTACACACTGTGAGTCCAAATCTACTAGTGACAAAAATATGATGGATACCAACAGTTTTTGCTAAATCTTTCTGTTTCAAAAAGAAAATGTATTTGAAAATGTATTTAACTGCAGGGTACTTCCACAGAGGATGTTCTTGCTGACTGTTGTACATAACCCAGGGGATTACATGCAGGAAATTGGTGCAGATTACATGAAACTGAAAATAAGTGAATGAGAAATTTAGAGAGCTGGTATAAGACAGAATGGATATAGAGATGTGGTACAAGCAAGCATTCAGAAAGTGACAATGAGATACATATGGAAAAAGAAAGATAAATACATAAACCTTACATGTTTAAGGTCAGACAAAGGATTCAGTTTCCTGGATATCTGTTTGTCCTTGCCTAATATAATACCCCTTTGTAGTCCTTCTTTGTTCCACTGAATGTCTCCATGAAATGCAAAAGTTGTTGTTTGATAGCTCTGCTCTGCTGTGTTGGGTTTCTACTCTTCAGAGTAAAGTAGCTGAAACGAATGGCTTCTGTGTTTTTGGGAGCTTGCTTCTGGGCATCGTTTTTGGAGAGGGCAGTTGGTCTGCTCAGGACTAGGGTGGGCACAGGAATCAACCTGGTGGTGGCAGCTGGGTAGTTTGGGCTAGAGTGCAACTTCAAGACCTCAGCTGATACAAGAACATCAGTGTATCTGCCAGAGAAGCATAAATGTAGGATATAACTATGGCACACAGTTTCCTAAAGGCAGGTTTCTAGCATTTCTGACCAGATGGCCAGAGAACGCCTCTATTTTGTCACTTGAAAATCTGGTGTCTGCAGAAAATCAGGAACTGCATCATCCTACAGAAAATTTCTTCAAATCTGTTCTTGTGGGCTTGTTTTTTGGTTTTTGTTTTTGGTTTTTTTTATTGAGGCAAAAGTATCATATCAGCATCCTGGAGTAGATATGTTTGGGGTCTACACTGTGAAAAAAAAGGGGAAGATAAGTGAAGAGAGAAACTCAGAAGAAAAAAGAAAATAGAAACAAAGGTACTTCTGGTAGGGATGCTGTCATTGTACAGTGTCAGCACAATGGTGTCCTGACTATTATCTAGATATCAGCCTAATACAAATGGTAAACTAAAATTATAACTGATAAAAAGACAATGGTGGAGGGAAGACATTCTCAGAAATAAAACATACTGCCACGATTGTGAAAGATTAACATTTTTCTTATTAAATGATGATCTTGCTTTTTAATATCAGCATTATAATAGACTATACTATGAATCTCTCTATCATACCTAAAGCACTGTTAATTTATCTTTCATGAATACATTAGAAGAGAGGGTTTTCCCATAGGCAAACACACCATACCATATTTGCAAATGTCTTACATAATGATGCAAACACTATGCATAGAGAGTAGCAGTATTATAGTGGGAGAAACAACACATGCACAAAAGGACTTCCATTCCATTCCATTTCATTAAATACTTAAACCAACAAAATAAAGTCCAATTTACTGTATAGAAATCTTGCAGTTGAGAAAAAGGTTGCTGCTTAAATTTATTCTTGAGCCTTAAATTCATCTGTTTGTAATAAGGAACTGATGAGGGTAGATAGAGTGAATGATTTGTTAACACACTGATTGCATTTGTTCTTAAAATACAACATTGTTCATTTTGCAGTCTTATCTGCTAACAAATTCCTAAATATCTACTAATTTGGGAAAGAGTGCATGCACTGTACTCTACTTAAAAAAAATCTTAGCGATATACTGCAGTATGGAAATTAAATTGGAAATCACAGTCACAGACACAAAATAAATAGTAGTCATTTTATTTAGCTTGTTACCATCTAGTCTAGTCCAAGAGCATTACCTTAACGGCAGACTCGGAATTCATGAGGAGTTACATAAGGGCCCTGTTGTCAAACATAAAAACAACCCATTTAGTGTCTGTTTTGCATCTACACAGGAAGTTTTCCCTCATTATCCACCAGCCCCTAGATCTTATTATAGCCATTGTTTAATTTGTGCTCTGTTTTACAAGTGACACTTGTACAGGCCTCATGGGGCTGCTGACAGAAGTGGGGCTGTCTCCTCCCCTTGTGTCAATTCTTTTGTGAACCTTTATAATTAGCCACTTAACAAATTGAGGAAAATGAATCTGTGGTTGTGGAGTGTTCACTGGTGCTAAGTCAACCATGTGACAGTCCAAGCTGATATGTAAAAAGTCATGGTACTCAGCTGTACAAAGGGTTAACAAAACCTCATTATGGTAGGTTAATAAACAGAAATGAGGTATGTGATCACCAAGAGACACTAGAAAAGTTAGAACCACTTCCTGCAGTTGTAATATATATAATTGTTTCAAAATTCCTTTAAAAGCATTCCACCTCTTGTGGTTTTTGTGTACGGGGTGGGGAAATTACCAAATTACACAACAGTGAGTCACATATCATGGCTTAAATCCCATTCTGTCCATGTCCCAGTGTTTGTGGCACTTTATAGGCAAAACAACGACTCAGCAGCTGTCTCTCACAGAGAAAAACTGTCCCAGCTTTTAGCATGTCAGATTTCCTATAGTCCCCTAAGATACACCATGGTTAATTTCATGACATTACCTTCAATAAGTAATGATATTCCTAACAAAAAATATAGTCTACACCCGTGGACACTTTCCCCTAAAAATATATGTTTTTATTTACTTTTTTCAAAATATTCAAGTTTGGGGTTTTTTGGTTTGTTTTTTTTTTTTTTTGACATGTCAATTGAAAAACAAGATTTGTCCCTGTTTTTAGCAATCAAAAAACCTGATATTTCCCTTCCTGGTTTTTTTTTTTTTTTTTTTGCAAAAGTGATGTCTTAAAAAAAAAAAAAAAAAGACAACTTTTCTTGTGTCACAAATCCTTTTTACTGGGACATTTTAATAAGATTATTGTCTAGTGGTTTTATTGGTTTTATTATTATTTTATTTATTTGTTATATTTAAATAGATTCAAGGGTGTTAATTTCATGCCTACACACATATATATACACACACATGCCCTTGCATGTATCAATATGGATCTGTGGGTGTTCACCCAGAGTTCACTCTGCTCACAGCTCTTTATGTACCTCAAGGTGCAGAAATTGAATCTCATTCTTGCTGCAGAAGCAGCCTTTGAACCAGGAGGAGGAACCAGAATCCTCCCTGTTCTCAGGTGGGTGATTTAGCTACTGGCCTTGATTAGTCATGACATCTTCTTCCACTGCAGGGGGAGGACACCAGGAAGGGAAGTGGAGGAAGCCCCCCCTGCTTACCCTGAACAGATGGCTGCTCATTGATTAGGGCATCCCTTGAGAGGTGGGAACAGTGGGTTTGAACCTCTGCCAATGAAAGGGGAGTTAAATCCACATCTTCTTTAAAGTGGGTCTTCTAGCTACTGAACAGGGAAACCTGCACTGTGAAGATATTTTACAAAAAAGACTGATTTTTGAAAGGGATATAATGCAGTTATCTTATGAGTTCAGGCTGCTGTTTGCTCTTCACCGAGCAGGGCCTTGAGCTTCTGGGACATAAAACACATTTCTCTTCTTCATGTTTCAGTTTAGCCAGCCAGGTCAGTGTGATCCCCTGTAAACTGGCTCTGGAGGTTTTTATTCTGGTCACACTGTTGACATGTAATATCTAACATTGTTCAGGTACTTTGGAGAGGTTTAAATCCAGAACATGGCTCTGTGAATTTCACTTCAAGCTCTTATATATCTGGATTTTACATTTCCAAAGTTAATTCTATACTATGGGAAAGCTCACCAGCAGTGAATCCAGACATGGAAGCACTCACTTTTATCTGTATATACTGTGTGTGTATGGGCAGCCCCATACCAACAGAACATCTATAGATTTTAAGACCCAAGGCCTCTATTGGAGTAAAGAAAGTACTCTGGAGCAGAGAGAGATGTTCATTTTAATAGTACAAAATTGACACTGGGGAGCAAAAGAAAACCTAAGGGGCACTGTTTCCATCCAGTGTCTAGTGACTCCAAGAAGTTCTGTGAGAAGGGGAGCACCCTTCCCAGTGCCCACTCAAATTCTAATCTCAGTGCCTGCAGAGTTCAGGGGTGTGTGCTGCTGCAGGAGACACTTGACTCCTGGACACATGAGCAGCAAACAAGGGTGGGGGCTGTGCATGCCATAAAATAAGCTGGGACATAACAGGATATGCAGCATTTGAGCTCTCTTCAGCCCTCAATGACTCACACTGCATCACCACCTGTCATGAGATTCTTCTTGGGTCAGTGTCAGCTGGGTAACCCTTACAGGCTGGGAACTCCTTAAAACAGACAGTGCAGTACATATCATTCCTGATGTGAAAACAAGTTTGGGACAGAGGAAGCTCATAGATCAGACTGTGCATTTTTTGGGGATTGGTTGTGGCAGAATAGACACCTAGACAGGTTTTATCCCTGATTATAGCAGTGAACATATAAACAGCTCCACATGCTGAAGGTATGGAAACAAAACATGCAGGTGAGCAAAGTACCACTCATCACTGTAGGAAACAACTTGGTATGGACATTTAAAGAGGAGTCTAGGAGAGCAGAATCTGAAGCAAGAGAGAGATGAAGAATAATCACATGCCCATTGGTAGTGGAACATTTACTAGTGAGCAATGTAGGGGATAGCAGGTCCTCATCTTAGCAAAAATCCTGCCTTACAATCCCCTTCTGGAACACAGTCTTTATAGTAAGTGCTTTCCACTCCTTTTATCTTCTGAGTCACAAAATCCTCTGGGATTAATGAGAGAGATAGAAGTATTGTTTTCTCCAAATGCAGTAGATACCTACATTTTCTAAGTTGGTGTTATTCCACCTGACTACAGAGAATTAAATCAAAGAGGTTTCTAGGGTAAAAAAAAGTTAGAAACAAAACAATGGCAGAGATGAGCTATGTCCAGAGAAAAGCCAAGCAACAAGGAAGAAGACAGGGAGCTATTAACTGCAAGATAGGCACCTTCTTGTCTCCAGCCAGGATAACAGGTGTGTTTTGCCTGGCCAAAGCCTCAGAGAAATAGAAAACAAAATTGTTTAATAAATAAATAAATCCTCGGCTAAAGAAGAGAGTTTTTATTTATAGGAAAATGCTGCAGGGAGGTAGTGAAAGTAGGGGACACTGCGACTGCCTTTGTCTCCTAGACTAGGAAAGGGGTGTCCACCATTAAAGAAAAAGTTAACAAAACTCACAGGAATAAGCAAGATTCAGAAATAGGGCCTCCACTGTTTTATCTCCCTTCTCAGAAAGCTGTGTACGCTGCAATGAATAAATAATGCCCTGTTTTGAAGAAGCAACCTTGCAGGCACCAAATATGGCTGGATTTTCTGCTTTTTCACAGGTGAAAAACAGAGGGTTGTAGCCCCGTGATCTAGTCTAGGGACTGTGAAAAAGTTTATCTAAAGAGGGGCTGAGAATGCTCTCACTAGCTGGATGCATTTGGGAGAGATGAAAAGGGTCTAAAATACAGCTCGCTGTAACAGCGGTAGACACACTTTTAACTGCTGAAAGTTGTGCTCTTTTGTTTCTCTCAGATTCTGTTGTGGACCTGAGAGGAACAGATGCCATATAGGCTGGTAGCAGCAGCTACCATCTTCCAAGGTTTTGCAACTGTACAAATTGCCAGGAGGCATGAGAATATCACAAAAACACAGAAGCAGCAAAAATAATGCCTTGGTTTCCCACCTGCTTTGGAAATAACTGAAGAAGGCATGCTGGAGACTTGCAATAATTTGGGTGCCCTGGAAGATGAAAGATGTTTTAATGAGAGTTTATTAGGGCTTTGAATGTTCATTGACCTGATAAGCACCTTCACTTCTAAACAACTACTGAAATCCACTGCAAATCAATAATAACCAAAAGTGGCTGCTGATTTAGTGCCATCTATAGCCTACAAGACACATATGCATCACAGGGGCCTTCTCTGCACTTACATATTGGAAGCCTCAGCATGGAAACCATGATTAAAGGAATAGTAACATTTGAATCTTAAATATATTCTCACTATGACAAAATGCAGTATGTTCAGAGGATGACATTCTGAAACTTCCTCTGCTACAAAATCCCTCATGCTTATTCTGTGATTGCATAGTATTTATACTATTTTGATCCTCAATCTGTCATATAAATACTGAATCCCTTATAAATAAATTAAAATATAAACACACTCAAAGTGACTATTCACAAATACACACACACCCCTAAATGTATAGTTCTGCTTCCCTCATTTAGTTGTTGCATCATTGAGCTGTATTGACTCCTATACTAAGTGTGAAGATTACACACAACTTGTAATTTTCTCTGCATTAATAATTCCCCTTGGCAAGTTGAAATTTTAAATAAAATGATGAACTGATAGAAATTAGATATGTTACCCTAAGTAAGAGGCAGTACTAACCTATTCTAAAATGTATTATTCAACCAGTTTTAAACAGAAGTATCACAGCAATAGATCAGCAGCTCTTAGAACGCATCTCACATCAATACATAACTGTGATTTTGATATTGGTCATTGTGCTCTTATGAGAACTAATTTGCAACCAAAATTTTGCTCCTCCCTCCTCCACCTAACTTTAATGTTCATCTGCTACACTGACATGCAAAGGGAAATCTCAGTTCTCTGGACTCGATTCTGCTGTCAGTGCTGTTAGTGGAAAATACTCAGAAGGAAGCAGGATTATTCAGGATTCACACTGGCAAATCAAGAGATGATGACTGTCCTTTGTGCTCCCTTTCAGAAGGAACTCTGCTGTATTGGATAAGATTCCCTTGCAGTGATATCCTTTAGAAATAATTTCAAAAAGTCAAGTAAAAAGAAGGAGGAAACTTAAGCTTTTCCTGACTCAGCTGCTTCTGCTCTGCAATCTGTACTATTTGTGTGACTACTCACATTAAAAAAATAATTGGAAATCTTCAGAACACAAAGCTACTCAGAAACAAATAACCAAAATCAATGCAATTGCTTTGCCAGTAACAGGAATAAAAGCATTTGGCTTAGTCTTTATAAAAATGCAAGGTAGCAACAACAGTCACTGTTTATTAATGTCTTTATGCACTTGAATTAGTGGTCTTTTATAAGCACTTATTGTCTCTAATAAACACACAGCCGTTTCTATCAGTTTCTCTCTAATTTCTGTCAGTTAAAAAAGAAAAGGTTGCTCTGCTCATAAGGAGAATATAGAAGTAACCTCTTTGGTTAAAGATTAAAAGGGCATCTGTGCTAGAACTGCATGAATAAAGGCTTAATTGTTAAATACACTGGATTCAGTTTTATTTCCCAGCTTTTTACACATAAATAAAAACTGTATGTGTACATACAAATTTTAAACGTGCCATTAAAGGCATTTTTTAGCTAGAATGAATTGTATTTGTCATTTGGTACAAAGCCCCTTTCAGAGAAATTGTTGATTTTTTCACAGAGGCTCCTATACTTTTCATTCCTTTTGTATTATTTCAATCAGCAATGGATATACATCTTTGTTAGCCTAATTTGGGGACCTACAAAGCAGGAAGAAGGAAAGCACAAAGGAACACACTTGACATATTGGTCTATTTGCTACCTCTTTTAAGCTCAATGCATGCTAATGAAAGTGATCCAAACTATTTTTCTCCACTCCTCACTTAACAAGCATAATAATAAATGAATATTTAAACTAGCTGCAAATATATTAAGTGGAAACAAATAGGTTTCATTTGTAACAAGTGCACACAGGTTAATTAACAAGAAGGAGCTTTTGTGTTGAAACAAGGCTCCCTGATGCTGTACATGCAGGTGCCGTTAAGGGCCAATTGAGCTCTATAGGATAATTATGAAGTACCATTGTGCTCCACCGTTTGTTAACAAAGTGCTGCCTGCAATTTGCCTAAACCTATAAACCATCATCTGTGATCCTCAGCAGCAATTAAGTGACAAACATCTTCTCATCGGAGACTTGGGAAAACAAAAGAGACATGATAGCATTTAAGGAGCCAGATGGATATTTCAGAATGTCAACCCTGACAGCCTCCCTTTCAACAACAAAATATAAAACAGGAGCCTGCTTGGTACCATGCTGAGGGGAAGAAGGGAGAAGTCACATCCAAATTATTAAGAGGAGGGTGTTAGTAATCACAGGATTGCTCATTTGAACAGCTCTTATTGGGAAAGCCTTGGACTGGCAAACAAGTAAAAGATAAAACCCTTTTCCCTATGAAAACAGCTGTGGCTACAGCTCTGTTCAGTCTGGGTTATTTTTTAGGTATGGAGTTTTTTCTCTTTTTAATTCTTCTTTCTAACATCTTTCTTCCTTCTGTCCTCACAGAAGAGGATTTTCTTTCAATGAATAAAAGTATAAAAATTCTCTTTTCCAAGAAGAGGACAAACCAATAGACAGAATTTTCTCCAGGGCATAAGTTACTAATTAGTTCTGCAAAAATAGTCTATATTAGGAAAAATGATGGATCAGCACAAAGAGGCATTTTAAAACAAGAGATCTACTCCTACTGTAAAGTAATTGATCTAAAAGTTTAGAGGATGTAATCTTTAACATGCTTCTGTAAGCTCAGCAATAATTCCAGAAGCTATAAACTTTATACATCCTTGTTTGAATTAGTTCAATTAATTGCCTGGTTGGGAGACCTCCAAAACTTGGGGAAGCTCTTGTTTTCATAGATAAGGATCTTCTGGGCATTTTGTTGCCTACATTAAATGATGTTGTCTAGCTGATCTGTGTAATTGGTAGAGCTAAAAGGCTATTCAGTAACATGAAAAAAAAAATTATAAATGCATGAGTTTCACTAGCTAGCCTACATTTTTTCCTTATTGCCAAAACAGCAGCATTTACAAATGTTTTCTGTAACCATTTTGAAGCTACAGCTGAGTGTGTTTTAATGTACCATCAGGTCAACAGCTCTCTTGAAAGAAAAAATCAACCCAGGGCCAAACAGTCAGACGGGCCTAATTAAGTACTTCAGGAGTCAGAGAAGTGCTCAGATAACTACAGCTGACTTGACCCTTTTCTTTGTACTTCACTGGGTTTCAGTATACCTTTGCCACTCTCCTTTGGATTTATGTTTTTATGAATTATTTAAAAAAGGCAACTTCAGATCTACAATTAGTTTTCAAGGAAACAGATGTGAGAAAATAATCACAACTTAAACAGCTTAAAAACGGCTCTGATCTTGACAGAATGCAAAATGCCAGGTTTCCAGGACCACAGAATTCATCACTTGGCAAAAGTGCCATTAATCCCTGCCTGCTTTCTGGCCTTTTCTTACAGTGCTCTGTCAAATGTCAGAGATCACCTGGAAATCTAACAGTCATGACAGAGTTGGGGTTTTTTTTATTTAATGTGGAGTTGGGGAAAAAAAGGCAAACTGTTTCCATTTTAAGGGAAAAAAAAAAAAAAAGAGAGAGATAAAAAAAAAAGATAGTCCATGTAAGCATGTTTTACCATTGTATAATATTGCACTGGGCTGTGATGGGAAAATCATAATAAAGAATTTTGCCATGCTGGGGATTTTGTATTTGTTTTCCAAAACCAGACTGATTAAAGGAGAGAATGGAGTTCTTTTGTCAGCTCCAGTGGCATCCTCAATGACCCAAGATTCATGATGTGATACCCGCTTTTCCTCCTCCTGAAAAAATTTTACCCTGTATCTTAAGGGAAGTCCTGTGATGTTTGAAGATGCATCCTGCAGCTTTTCTTTAGGCAGATTGCTGAAGGCCTTCTCCCAGCATCATAAGCATCACTGGGCAGTCTTCCACCAGTTCCAGCAAATGTGCAACCCAGCCTAATTCACTTGGCACAGTAAAGCTTTGAAGTCTCATTCAGGGACACTTGGACTTCAAAGTAGATATGGAGAAAAAAGCCAGTCTCATGTACAAGGAGAGATGTACCCATGGAAGTGAAAGTTGTAGCCACTGGCACCACAGGGAGAGGCACACAATGTCTGAGATTCCAAAATCTGGGCACAGTAGAAACTAAATAATTTCCGAAAATTCATTTAATTTATTTTACTCTTTTCTTGTGGAGAGAACAAGCCTTCACTGTTTTTTTTAAGATACAGATCAAAGAATGAGAGGTTAAATGAACACACTTGATCTAATTATTTGCTATGTAAGCAGAATTGGCACATTTTGTCCCTGTGTTTATCCTTTATTCTTTGCATTTCACCCTGATTTTGTGTCTTAAAAGTGGGTACATTATAATTCATGACAGTGATGAGTTTGGGAGAACTATAGACATCTCAAGCTTTTGTAGGATCTCAGGTAAATGGAAACAAAGCATTACAGGGCAAGTCTGCAAAGCCTGATTCCATATTCAAAATTATAACAGAGGTGTATTTGCTCGAAAGTTCTGACTTTCGTTATGGTTCTTCATCTTAAATTACCTTGGAAATTAACTCTTTTTTCAAACAAATTCTAGGCAGATCTTCAAGTTACCTGGCTGTGTAATATTGCAAGGTTGAGCTCTAAATGCAATTTAGAACTGCATACACTTATGCAGCAATACAGTTACCTCAGCAAACCTCTCTACCTTGGCTAAGGACACAACAAAAATGTGTAGTGCTGAGTTACCATTATTCATAAGTAATCGTCTTTGTTATCAAACTTTTTACAATTTAGTATGCTCAGTACTGGATCAAACATTTTCCTGAGCAGAAAATATCTTTTTTGTATGCAAATATTACCTAAACTTTGATAAGAACTAGAGTCATTGACATATTTTTGGGACAATAGCTGAAAGAGTAATTTGTCTCAATGTGCCTAAGCAAGAACAATTTTGAAAGTCTAATGAAAGGGATGTGTTATTTAAACATCTCTTCAGTATTTAGTTTTCTACTCTAGTCAATTAATTGCTAGTTATGCAAATTCCATTCTGTCCTTATAGATGAAATTCAAAAAGCACCTACCAGTATTGTTTTATTCTCTGCTGGCTAGACTATTTATAATAATATACCCCATTAACTTATAAACATATGGATTGTCACAGCCTGCACAAAATAAATTTCAAACACTGTGAAAGAAAAATACAGCTTGCAGCTTGAGGTTTTTAACCTAATTAGCACAACAGCATAAATAAAAATGATCAGAGAGCAAAACGTGAAAAATAATTGAAAACAATGGCTATGTTTTAGGACCGTACAAATTGGATCAATGGTTTGCCTTAGATCATTAAGGTCCAAAGAAGATGGTAAACAAATGGGAAATAAGTATTGCAAAGATGTGTTTTGGGAACTTACATTGAAAGTATGCAACCCAAATTACCCAAGTGGATTTAAATATTTGAGTTTTATTTAGATCTCCTGCCTATATTGGCTGCGAGGAGAGTTAATAACAATCCATTCATGCTGTCCTTACACATAAGAGTAGGCAGCACCACTAGACAGCAATGTGGAAGTCAATTAGTGGCAACATGCTCAGGTACTCTGCTTCCCCCGGGGTTCCTAACCACTCAAAATGCAGCAATGAGAGCAGAGAAAGGTGATCAAGACCAAGAGAACTCTTTAAAACTGATTGGTTGATACAAGCATAAGTAGAATTTAAGAAGCCTGGCAGCATGAAAACAAAAGGAACTCAAGAGAAGGAAATGTTAGGTCTGGTCTGGCTCCTATATGAAATGATGCATATATCATCTCGCTTGCCATATAATCCTCCCAACTGGAATCATAAAAAAGGATCATTTGTCCCTAAGACATTTTCCAAATTATTCAGCTTTAGAATTTCTGCTTTGGGAACAAAATCTGTACCACATTCTACCATATCTTAGGGTAATTGATGTGATTTTTTAAAAGTAATTTGCCTCCACGAGAAAAAAATGTCTTTATTTCTAGGAAAAAAAACCACAGCATCTGTTATTCCCTGCTGTTTGTACAAAATAATACTTATCATTAGAGAGTCGCTATGGAAAACTGGGCGGCTAAAATGGAATTTACCCAGCTTGGAATCTGAGGAGAGGAAGATCGAACGCAATTTACCCGACTTGGAACTCGAGGTGAAATGTATATTTAACATTTGTCCGGGGATTCGTGCAGCAAGATTTTTGTGTTATTCAGAGCCACGCCAAGTTCTTCCAGTTTGAGCTGAATATAAGAGACCCAATGTTCAGCTCAGCAAAACTTCCCCCACAGAGAAAAAAAATATCTCATTCCTTTGCCCCTTACCCGAGACAAAATGCATTACACTGTACTGTCCTGTACATCGCGGTGTGGGGAAGCAATGGCTAAGAGAAGGAGAAAGAGAAGAGCCGGGCACGTTCCGGGCCGCGGCCGCGCCGGGTGCTGGGAGCGGAGCAGCCAGGAGGTGGCGCGGTCCCTGCGCGGATTGAGCGGCGGCGGGGATGCTGCGGGAGCGGCGGGATGCGCTCGGGGATGCGCTCGGGGATGCGCTCGGGGATGCGCTCGGGGATGCTGCGGGAGCGGCGGGATGCGCTCGGGGTTGCGCTCGGGGATGCGCTCGGGGATGCGCTCGGGGATGCTGCGGGAGCGCTCGGAGTGCAGGCACTCCGCTCCGGCCCCTCACGGGGCTGCCCTTGCTGCTGATGCCCCCTTACACCACCACCAAAGGCGCTTCTAGGCTCTCTGCAGCTTTCAGCAGTGCCACCTACTTAGGCTCTAGTGTCAGTCCTCAAATGCATTTGCAATTTTTTTTTCACGAATTTTTTTCCTTAATTTCCAGTACAGTAGTTAGTAATTTCTGTTTTTCATCACAGAGCAAACTAATCAACATTTTCTGTCATTGTTAACTGAGTCAGGCTGCCTGTCAGTCATTACAGACCTGATGCTGGACCTTTGGATTCAGTAGGAATTTAGCACAGCTGTCCCAAAGTGGATAGATGCAGTCATTTCATACTAATTTGTTCCCCTTTGTACTCTTCAAATACAGGAATATTTTGTGAGGAAGATGCCAAGCTATTTGTGATGTACAGACTTTGTTATGCTGTTAAGCTAAGAGGTCTCACTTTGGGGTAGCAAGGCTGTTACCTTTTGCCAGTCTAATGTATTGCCAGAAAATTTAAGGAGTGATTCCTGAAACTTGTCATCAGTTGTATTCACAGCTTTCCCTGGTCTCTTCCTGCAATGACTTGGATGAAAAAAGCATTTGTAGTTCTTTCTTCTCTTACCTTTGGAAGTTCTACATAAAGTTTGCTGTTTAAAAACAAATCAAGCTGACTGCTCTACGGGCCAATCTATTTCCTACAGAAATAGACATCTTTTAATTTGCCCTTAAATTGCCTTTCAATGTAATATTACCTTTATTTAAGAGAAATATAGTGCTACTTCATTTTGCCTCTGAAATTGATTTGTTTAACTGCACTTTTGTAATTGATAATCCTGTATATTTTAGCATAGGCCTTTTAAAAGGAAAGAAAGTGCTACATGAAAACGTATTTGCAGAGTTAATCTACAGCAAAGGATCATTCCTCTTTTTTTTTTTTTTTTAATTTTTTTTATTTTTTTCTATCCATTAGATTTAGAGGAATGGCTCTTTGAGTGTCACCATTTTCATTTGATTATTGGGTCTCTAGATCCACAAGAGACACTTCTGTGCCTTTCACTGGCACTTTCTGCCCTGGCTGATGGCAAAGCCCTGGTCTGCCTGAAAGCCAGCAGGATCTCTCACACCTGTGGGGACAGGGGGAAGGCAGCACCAGGGCACATCAGACAACAGAGGAAGCTCAGGGGCCCGGTATTTTTATGTAACTTCCTTGGTTTTCATAAGACCTGCACAGGATCACTGCTGCTGAAGGACTGCCCTGAGTTCAGGGTCTCCACTGAGTTCAGCATGGAGCCAAATCTGGCAATGAAAGGCCTTTAAATGTAGGAAAATAATTGTAATTTAATATCAGTATTCAAAGCAACAGGAGAAAGTTATCCAATAGTTTTGTAGGAATGTCTGACTTGCTTTTTCTCTGCTTAGCTGGCAGGTACCAGAGGCAGTGGTCCCCAGTACTGCCAATTGTTCTCTGTACAGACTGGATGCAGACCTGGCACACTGCTATCACAGACTTAAACCAAGCAGAGTGTACTTGAAAGGGTTTACACTGGAAATCCAAATCACATTTCACTAGTTCTTGAACTGCCCTGAACCTTCCAGTTTTGTGTAGAAATGTGGGAGACAGAAGACCCCTTTTAAAACCTGCCCACCCCCCAAACTGTTTAACAGATGCTTCTAAGAATTTCTAGTATTGACTTTCTTTCCTTCAGTTATCTGTCCAAATAGGGAGGGAGAAGTAAATGAATTAGAGATTTTGTCAGCATTTTTTTTTTCTGCTGAACTAAAAGCATGTGGCCTAATTTTAAATTTAAATGTTGCAATTTTAAGTAACATAAACATCAAAACAGATGACAGCTACATATTGAAAACAGGTGATTTACTTTAGAACTTTAATCAGATTGAAGCACTCAACAGAGCCAACAGTGTGCTCAGGTGGCCAAGAAGGCCAGTGGCATCCTGGCCTGCATCAGCAGCAGTGTGGCCAGCAGGACCAGGCAGTGATTGTGCCCCTGAACTCAGCACTGGTGAGGCCACACCTTGAGTGCTGTGTCCATTTCTGGGCCCCTCAATTCAGGAAGGACATTGAGGGGCTGAAGCAGGTCCAGAGAAGAGCAATGGAGCTGAGGAAGGGTCTGGAGTAAAAGTCCAATGAGGAGCAGCTGAGGGAGATGAGGATGTTTAGCCTGGAGAAAAGAAGGCTCATTAGGAACTTTATCACTCTCTACATCTCCCTGATAGGAGATGGTTGTGGTGTGGGGGTCAGTCTCTTCTCCCAGGAAAAAAGCAACAGGACAAGAGGAAGTGATCTCAAGCTGGACCGGTGGAGGTTTAAATTGGAATTTAAATTAGGAAAATTATTTCACTGAAAATTTTGTCAAAGATTAGAGCATCCTGACCTGGGGAGTCACCATCCCTGGTGGTATCTAGAGGTACATATGGGGCCCTAGGGGACATGGTTTAGTGGTGAACTTGGCAGTGCTGGGTTAAGAGCTGGGCTCACCCTAAAGGTCTTTTCAAACATAAATGATACTATGATAGGATGGCCTACGGTATTAGAAGTTTTCTTGCAAAATTATTCTACACACGTATTTTCACAATTACTGGATCTATTAGAGAACTAAAAAAGAAAAAATGAAATAAAACTTGATTGTAAATATGAAATAAGCAGTCTGAAATTTTTGTTTTGAAATTGTAATGACTGCCATATGAACTTTTTAGGAAAAAAAAAAGACATGAGTTTATACATCAAGTAAAAGCCTAGTCATGCACTTTCAGACTGTTTCACTCAGTTCTAGAAAGTCTTACATTTGTACCATGTAAAAGTTTCTCTTTTTCTCTACAGCCTGTTGTGAAGAACTGTTTAAAAGTACGAGGCACTAAGTCAGATATTCAGAAGTCCTTTATCTTCAGCTCTGCTTGGCTTAATTGGAGTAAAGTACCATTTTTTTCCCCTATAATCCCTCAAGCAACTCCATGTGGAAAACATCTCTTGTGCTTTGTGAATAAATCTTGAGGGTTCATACTGTGAAGTGGAAGCAATTGGACATTTTTTATTTAAAAAAAGAGTGGAAAAAACCTCTAGATAGGAAACCAGATTAACTAAATTAAGCTGGGTAATGAACAGAACTGTCTTTCCTGTCTCTGTGTCTTGGAGAAATCAGGTTCCTTCCTTTGTTTTAATACAAAATTCAAACTGTTCACTGAAATTATTGGACAAGAATTTCTGTGAAATATGTAGGCTTCAGTGAAACAGGTTTTTAAAAATGTTTCAATGAATAAATATCAGGACTTCCAATGTCTTACAGTAGCATCTCCAAATTCACATCAATCTCTGTTGAAAACACCTAAGTATGTGTAACTCTGGAATCCCTGACAAACTTGTGACCACCTAGATGCTGTCTTGGTTTTATTCCTGGAAAATTAACTAGGCTCTACACTTAATAAGATATTGAATATTATTGACATGTCTCTTTCTTCTCATTACCCTAGCATTTGTGTCAGACCACTAGCATGAGAAGAATGAAGAGCTTGATAGCAGATGAAGTTTTTATTAACATCAGATGCTGGATTAAGTATACCAAGAAAGAAATAATTTTTAAAAATAGCATTTTACCATTTCTTTTTAACTTAAAATGCTTAGGCAAGATCCCTATGCATTACAAAGTTAAACTAATATAAGTCTTAGAGATCAGCAAATCATCTTCATGACAGTGCCTCATCAAAGTTCACTGACTATAATTTCCAGCTGTTCTCAATGTTTTTTCAAACTTTAAATTTCATTTTGATTGTAACAATGTACTGTGCAATTATTATAATCTCTTAATTTCATGGTTAATTAACACAATTAAAAATAAGAAAAATCAATACAGAAAATAATTACTCCTTGTAAATGTATAGTTGCCAAACAACTTCTTTTGGAAATCTGGAGTTAAAACATTATGCTAATGATGAAATTATTGAGCTATGATGAGCCAGTGAAGCAATGAAGGGGAAGTCTCATCTCTCTGGACAAGTCCCAAACCAGCTCTCAGCAGAGATGCGTTTTTTCTTCCACTTACCACCTCCAAAGCCAAACCTGAAGACAGGAGCATCTTCAGGCAGTCACTGCTGCTGGGACAAAAGATGCAGGAAGTCACCTGAACACTCAGTCCAAAGGCAGCCAGAACCCCCTGCCCGTGGCACTGGGCTCAGCCCACACCTGCCACAGACACCGGCACTTCTGGGCAGCTCTCAAGGTGGCCCCGGAGCAAGTGCATCGCAGCAGTCAAGGCAGGAGGTACCAAAAGCACAGGTCCTCTGGGACTGCTCATCAGGATAGGAAAGTTCCTATTATCTGGCTGCCTGGGGCAACCAAAACCCCACTTAATTACTGCCCTTCAGACAAGGTGGAGACCTGCATTTAAAAGCGGTATGTGCACTGATGGAGCAGCACATAAAGCTGAAACGGAAAACTGGCTCACTGCCTCGGAGTTTCCAAGTGTCCTTGAAGGGCAGAAAACTATCAGGGGAGGCTGCCATCCTGCCTGCTCTTTTTCCTAAGTTTGTCTTCTTGATGCAGACAGCCAGTCACCACAGAGATTCCATTTCAGAAAGTGGGGATATGGCTGACTCCCCAAAATGTGAGCCACTCATATCTTCCTCCCCAAGAACAAATCTCTGGTCCATAATGTTTCTGAACAAGGCAAAATACTTTTTCTTCTAAGCCATTATAATTTTATCTGTATGACTTGATCTCTAGACAAAATATTCCAAGCCTAGGAATAACTCAGCCTGTGCTTCCCTTGGGTAAAGGAGCTACAATGTCACAGCACCTTGTCAATCAGTCATGAATGCCAAGTAGAACAACAGTATTATTTGTAAGGAATATTAATTTTGATCTGTATATATGTCTTATAGTCAATAGCCTAAATGTCTTTTTCAACTAAAAAGAAAATATCAGTTTTCAGAGAGTGTTTTTACACAAGAAACTAAAAGCTTCTTTTAGTACTGAGGTAACACATTGACTGTGTAATTTCCCATATTGCTGCTTCTTCACAGATTGACAATAAAAAAACCAAACAGAACAGGGTGATTCTAAGATCTCTGTCACGGTATTTTGCTGCCCAGACCCTTGCACCTCCACTGCAGACTGAAGAAAGTATGAAGGTATGGATAGAGCTGAGCAAGTTGATGGGTTAGGAATATAAAATTCTCATCTGATGATGCTTTTCTTTATTACTTTGTCTCATTAGGATAATGAGCCCATATTCGGATTTGGTGCTTAGTAATCACTTTCATGCCTCCTCAACCCCAAGACTCCTGGTTAAAGCAGTATTAGTTTCCAAAAGTCAGGGTTTGATCTGAGTTGTACAGGGGTCCAATTATCTAGTGTAGTCTGACACAAAAGCTCTTCATCCTCAAAGTAGCAGCTATGAGCCTTAGTGTCTTGCTCTGGGCATGTGGGGCTGTATGTAATGATGGCAATTGGTAGTGCTGGATTTTGAAACTTGAGTGACACTGCTATGAATCTGGAAAAAAAAAAAAAAAAAAAAAAAAGAAGGGAAAAAGGCATCCATCAAGGTACAGCATGGTTACACTGTCCACTTCCTCTTTGCTAATTTAGAGACTGTCTTAAATTATTAAAGTTAATCTCTCTTTTCTCTTATGAAACAATGACTTCTGTGTAATACTGCTGACTTCCACATTAACATTTTTGATAGTTCACAGTTGGTTTTAAGAGGAAAGGCTTTGATTGAGACAAAATATGTGAAGGTACTCGTCAGACAAAACTGTCTGCCGTGGAAGGTAAGTGTTCAAAGATATACAACAAGCAGACATATAAATTAATTTTCAGGACAGAAATTGTGATGTACACCTGATATATTCAGAAAACACTGTTATTATGTATGTGATGCAGACCCCTCACAAATACGTGAAGCGATGTTTTGGAAGGGATGTTTTGATGTATTATAAAGTGAGATTCATATTTTTACAATGCTTCCAGCATCCAAGACTTGCAAAGCAGCTTTTCTTGGTCCATAAAAAACAAACAATCCCTCCACCTAAATAATTAGTGACATTTGAAAGAGAGGACGAGTTGTCAAAACTGCTCTATTCTTTGAGAAGAGCATAGGAAGACATTTATTTACCTCCCAACTACACAGTTGGTTCTCTGTGCAATTTGAGATTGCAGTGATATTGTTTTAGTTATTCCCTACAAACTATCATTAATTATTCCTCACTCTTCTGATTTAACATTGCTTCTCCACGTGTACCACAAAAAGGACAAGCACAGCGGGATTTTACTCTGTCTCTGTTCCCCCTCTGTAACACATGCATCTCCTTACTGCATGTGCCTACTCCTTGATTTAAATGCTTCTTTTCTTCTAAGAGGCACAGGAAAAAAGTCTAAGATGGTTAGTGATTTTAGCTTAGAATTTGGACAGCTGAAAGTACATACTGTGCCCCAAATTCTGCAAACCACTGGGACAGATGTGTGGGGGAAAGCATGCAGGGTCCCTGTGCATAGGAATTTTTTCTATGTTGGCACTTAAGCAGGCTCTCAAAGGATTCATTAGAGTACAGCTGTCATCAGCAGACAATGGCCAGGTTAGACATGTCCAGGCTTTCCATTCTGTAATGAACATAGGCTGTTATAAAATCACATCTTCTTCCTTTGTAATTCAAAGAGCATCTACTGCCATCCTCTTCTGATATCAAACAAAGTACCAAAGAAGGGGATGGAGAGATCTGATAAGACACACACCATAACTAGAAATCATTCTGCTAAGAGAAAATGAGTGTCTCTGAGAAGAGCTTATTCCACATAATACCACAGGAGAGAAACACTGAGCATCTTTTCAAGATATGTCAGGCTTTATTTTGCTAAGTAAATACGACAAAACAAAAGTTATATGAGTTGAAAGATGTATGCTCTGAAAGGGGAGATTCACTTTCCTTCCACCCACTGCTTACACTGACCACATGTCTGGGATTCATCTCACCAGACATGGGTTGCCTCAATCCAGACCTCCCAGGACAGTGTCCTAGGGGCTAAACCTGTGGAGTAGAGGGTGGGTCTGGCATGTGGCTCCTCTCCTCTGAATCGTGGAATTGTTATGGTTTAAAAAGGCCTCCAAGATCTTCAACTCCAACCTTTTGCCACCATAAGAACTAAACCATATCACTAAGTGCCACTTCCATGTCGTTCATTAAACACCTCAATGGATGGTGATTCCACCACTTCCCTGAACAGCACATTCCAAAGTATAACCCCTCTTTCAGTGAAGCAATTCTTCCTAACAGAAACAAACACAGCAGCATGCATGAACTGCAGTTTAGGAATGTTCATTCCTTCTGCTGATGTGCTTATATATAGGCCTCCTCTATAGGCATCTATATATTAAATGTGTTCAGTAATTTTAGTTTTTCAATCTGGCAAAAAATGAAAATTCAGAATTACTGTTTTTAAACCAAAAATCATTGTGGGGTTAGCTATTTTTAATGAAGAGTGCTATGACTGAAGCTGGGCTGTTTGTAGTCTTTTTTTAAAATGCACAGTGTGTAACAATGTTATAACAAAAGTTAAGATCACAGCAAGGAAGCCTCAGAAATTAGTTGCAACTACAGGACATGCAAAGGATATCTAACAGTTTGACAAAAGACAGGTCATTTATTGTATTTCCTTGAGTTATTGATAACCTTTAACTCATCAATAATGAGTGTGAGAAATGATGTATTCAGAAAATGGCTTCTATGTTCTGTTTATGCAACAGCATTTGGTGATGAATGTGTTACAAAGAGGAAAGTCTGGGCATTAAGAGATGAGGAAGTTTCTGTGAAGGACTTTGCGGTCATCAGAAGGGAATAATACCATCCTACACTTTTTTTTTTTGATGGAATCCCTCCTGATTGTGTCAAGTCTTGGCTGCCAGTGAGTGACAAATAAACCCCACAGAAATTATCTGAAACTGTAGAATTGGAGCAGCATCTGAGTGTTCCCTGGAGTAGGAGAAAATGTGTTTCAGTTTGAAAGACATTGTGTGCTGGTTCTGTCCATTTATTTCTTCCTTGTCCTGGCTAATATAGTTAGAACTACAAATAAGAAAAAACCCATCCCTGTTTGAAGAGTTTTCCATCCTAAAGGACTTGTTGGTTGAGACCAGAAAACCCTCAACCAGCCCTCCCAACCTCCAAAACATTTCCTGGAAGTTAGCTAATTAAAGCACTTGCTTCAGCAAAGCAAAATCACTTCATTTTGATCTCTATAATTTTGACTTTCAAATTTTATGTTTCCATAGAATCTCAGACTGCATTTTCCTGAGTGTCTGATTTCCTAGGAAATTATTTAAATTCCATCTTTTCATTTGAATTGGTAAAAGAAGGGAAATGTAATATAATAATTCCTTACAGAATAATTCTGTAATTTCAACTATTACTAATCACTGGCAGGACTTCTTTGGAATTAGATCAGAAAGTGTTAGAAGAGAAAGATATATTTTTAGCAAGGAGAAGGTCTGGTCACAATAACATTTATTTGGAATGTATTTTTTAATTGATGAGGAAACAATGATCATAAAATTATTTTTCTCTGCTGCTTTTTATGATCTTGCTTCAAAAGAGCACTTGCATTCATGCTGGGGATGCTTTTGGAGAATTTAAATTAAGACTATGTACAATAACTAAATAAAGTTCCTTGTATCTGAAGTGTTTTCTTATGTTCTGGATAACATAAACAAAATATCATAGAATTATTTTTGTAGAAATACCCAAGGAAAGAAAACATCTAACCTAGCAAAATAAAAATTAGTAGGAATGAAGCAATAATAAGAAATGTACAGGCTATGGAATCAGTTCCACATGACAAGTTGCCTCCAGAAATTAAAATCTGGACACTGTGTGGATGTTTCCACAATAGTAGCAACAACCTCTGTGAAAAGGGAAATGTTGTGCCTAGCACTGTGATTTTAATAGAAATAGAGGTGCTTTTAATGTTATGGATTGTATATAATCTCATAGTGTCATCTCATTGTGTCTGATGCACAGATCATTAAGTATTTGAGGACCATCTGCAATTTGAGGCTCGGGACATTTAAATCTCAACAGAGAGGAGGAATCTATAACCATCTACTTTCTCACAGCTGACGTGCAACAGATGAAATCCTTCAGCTGTGTGTGCTGCATGTCAGGCAGTCTCTCAGAACAAGAGAACTGGGCAGTTTGATTTCATAAGGAGCTCAATACTTCTACTTGGACCAAGGTACTCTGCCTATGACCCATCGCTGAGAACCTTGAGAAAGAGCTGCACTGCCACGCACTGTTATTCATGAGAGGGAAACTGTCATTTTTCAGTTTTTATAAATGTACATTAGGTTCTTTTCACAACTTTTAGCGTCTTGTAGTAAAGGAATGGCCAGAAAATATTTTACATTTCCAAAATAGTAGGAATGAGGGAGCTGAGAAATGAGAAAAGACAAAAAATACAGAACATTTTTAATTTCTCTACCCTTCTTAAAAAGTGAAAATCTCTTTTGTCTGAATTTTGAGAACCAGTGCCATCTTTGCTAATTTCTTCCACACAATCTCACATAGAATTAAAAATAAATGGAAAGTTAGGGAAAAAAACAGAGCCCTAAAATCCCAATGATTATAAATCACTAAAGGATTAAAATGACTCCCCTATTGTGGCTTGCAGCCTAGAAACAGGATATATACTAAGTGCTGCTACTGCTTGCTAATGGAGATTCTGCTTTAGCTCAAGCGGTAGCGCTGTTGCTTTGGGATAGGAAGGTTGTGATGTCTTGCCTAAAGGGATATAAGTGTTGCAATTCAGGTCCCAAATGAGAAAAATTCTTCACATTGGTGCCCAATTAGTGATCTGATTCCTGGTGTTAAGTCTAATGCAATTTAGCACGCACCTGCTGAATAGCCTGCATGCCAAATACCGACCCCACTGCTCTGGCTCTTTGTCTTTGTTCACAGAGTTGAATGTTCTGTTGCAGAGTAGGGAGCAAAGCATAGGAAAAAAGGGGTTTTGAGAACATTTGTGAGGACAAAATTTGCAGATTTGCTTCAGCAATGTTTCAGAGCTGCTCTCATTTGCTCTGCAGCAAACAGATGTGGATATTCACCAAGTGCATAAGCTGAGAATATAAAACTTGTACTAACAACCAGGCAGTATCTTACTGTCCCAAGTGGTGATAATCTGACCTATTGACCTAAAAGACACCAAAGAGACAGCTCCTGACCTGACTTTGCAGCCTGAAATATAGACAAGAGAGGGCCCTGCATACACCCTAGACTATCTTATTTTATTCCTACGATTCTGTATTTCTTGTGGTCACTGCAGAAGAATGCAAAGTTTGGAAATAATTTAAATGAGAACGGTGCATAGGCTTTTACCAACTTGTAAGCTTGTAGTGAGTTGACATGGTTTCCTAAGGCTAGCCACAATTAATTTATTTAAATTAAAATAATTAAAAAGATGCCTGTCTAAGGATCTGAACTCCCTCACATACCATTAATAATAAAATAAAATCCCAGAAGAATGAATATAATCATACCAACAGGAACTCAGCCAAGCAGCATTCTACAGAGACTCCTTTCCAACCTTTTATCATTGTGGGAAATATACCTTCAGCCCTGTTAAAGAATGCTATTAAACAGGTGTCATTTGGAGATAGCTGTATGGAATTATTTTGTGCCAAAATGGGGGCTGAAGTATTAGAGTCTCAGAGATGCTCTGAAAGTACCCAATTACCCCTCCATGGTGGAATAAGTGAGAATTCAATTCAGGCATCAGTTGCTGATGAGAGGTAGCAACCCTAGTACACACAGAGAAAAAATAAAAATAAAATTCCCACTCAGGATAGTTTCCAGTTCTAAAGGCTTGGCAGTTTTTAACATGCCTAAACTTGCACAGGAGGTCTTTGGAGGACTGTGCAATTCCAGAGTGCTGTTACAATATTTTTACTGAAATGTTCTACCCAGAAATCTAACTGTTGCATTTTGTCTCCAAAGCTGCCTTAACTTTAGCTTTCATGCAATTTTAGTGTAAGGCAGCATAAACCAGACAGCAGTAAAAGCTCTCAGAGCACCCAAAGCTCAGATAATAATATCCACAGTATCAGTCAAAAGGAAAAGTTGCAGTCTCTTAGCCAGACTCAGCTGACAAGAAGGATTGGCAAATTTTCTATACAAAATGATTTTCAAAAATTGGTGGGGGATCCAACCATCCACTTAAATTTGGATTCTAAAAGGAAGTAAAGGCACACCAAGTTCTCATAAAGATTCTAATTGTTCCTTACCCCTTCTTGAGTACACCATCATTATTAATGTCTTATCTAATTTGGCAAACCTCTTGGTGGCAATTCTATTTTTCCAAAGGCACCACTCTAGATGTTTGCTCATATAATCCAATTTAGGAAAAAAAAAGGAATCAAATATCATGTGTTTCTAAACAAAATTATGAAGTATAGCAAAATATCCAAGTGGCTTATGAGAAAGGCACCACTATATAATTAAAAGCATGCATATTTATATGTTTTTTTAGCAATAATAGCTTTATGAGACCAGATTTGAGTTAAAAATGGAGCATACACTGCATTAAATAAAGCATGCCCTTGCTGTTGTAGGAAGTGAAGGTAAGAGCTTAGGCTTCTTTGAACTCTAATATATGATCCAGTAGAAGGAATTTTGGGTTGAAAATGGAAGTTTAAAGGTGCTGCCTCTGGTTCAGTACCCTGAATGGCTCTGATGGCAGTTTCCTACTTGTCTGCAGTAGTTCCAGAGTGCTACTTTAAGCTGAAGTTTCACGTTCCACTCAGAAGACAAATGCACTCCAGTTAGCTGCTTAAAAAGGAGCAAAACTCTCAGAGCTCCTGATAACTCTTCCCATTCCACAAAGTGACACTAAGGTTTGGGTCAACAGCAATTCAAAGTGGAAAATATTAATATTTTTAGTAGCAATAATTTTAACAAGTTACTAAGGGACTTGTGAAATTGTGAAACAATGACAACCTTCATTGCCTTCCTGGAAGATAGGTTTAATGAATGGAATTAGCATGTGCTGAGTAAAACACATGAGGCCGAGACATGAAAGAATTCAGAAATTATAATTTTAGTTATTTAAATTATTTTTTTATTATCTTTAAATCAGTGAAGAATGGGGATATATTATCTAACAATCTAATGTCTATGACCTGATTCATAAAATCTTTGATTTTACATGACATTGTCACATGGCCATGTGTAACCAACACCCGTGAATTCTTTTTTGAGCATCAGCCAGTAGGACCCAAAACTGGTGAAAACACTGACTCTTCATGCCACAGCTGAGAAGGGTGGCTGTGCTTTCATAAGTAAAGCAAATAATATCTGCAGTCCACCCTCTGCAATACAGCTAGGACAAATGGGCTTGCTATTGCTTTTACATGCCCACTGGTTTCCATACAGCAAAAGGCCGTGGTAATTAGCTGTGCACAATTCCACACACTAGCTCTGAAAAAGATCAACTTTTTCTTTTAATTTCTGGCCATCTTTTGATGAGCCACCCAGTACTGACTCAGCGGTGCTGGACCTTCACTGGGGGCCCAGAACTCTGCAGCTGCTGTAGCTCTGCATTTGCCTAGAGCAATGTGCCAGCTGTCTCTGACTGTATTACACCACAGTAATGCGAACAACTGGAAGCAATAATGTGTCTCCCCATTTGCCTAACAATACCAACATGAACAATAATTCAGAAGACTGAAGATTTGTGCTGTAATTTAATAAACCCCATGCACATTTCTACAATTGAGTATCACATCTGTGCAATGGATCCTAGAAGTGTAATATTCTTTTATAAGGGACCATTAACTAATCTTAAGTTTATAGGTTTCCTTAAATCTTTTTCATCAGCTGTTAAACTACAGTAAAGAGAAAATTGCCTCTTATGAGACAAGGGATAGTAAAATACAAAGACTGTGATTAAACGTCAATCAATTAAGGATTATAATATAATAAAAATGCTGACTGATGATTAAAATGAGTACTTTCTGGCAGAATTTTATAAGCAATATTAAGAATTGTTTTAAAAAAATCAATAGAATAAACCCCACTTATATGTTATTATGTATCAGGGACACTGTCTATTTAGAGGATAGGAGAAAAAAAGAATTGTTATTCTGACAAAAATACCTGAGAAGCAATTAGTTGTCACTCTTTACATTAAATAGGATACATTTATTTCTGTCATTTATTTTACTATACCCTTGACTCCTCCATTTTAAATCCATGAATGGAGTAAATAACATTATGTATTTTTTTTCAGCTGGCATTTGGCAAGTTCATGCAACTAGGCTACCTTTCATGAAAACAGGTGACAGATCATGCAGTAAACATTGTAAAAAAAGCAACACACAATATATTATTTCATGGAACAGACCAAAGAGAGTAGGTCACCTGAGGACCAGAGAGCAGTAAATGCAATGTCTGCATGTGTCTCTTCACTGAAGGTATATTAGTAATCTTTCAAGGAAAAATCCTATGATATTTATGACTAAACTGGATGAATTCTACAGGGATTCTTACATAGAAAGAACACTAATAGGAAATAGTAAGTTTTTATAGTCCATATGAAACATCCAGAAAAATGCTGTAGTATGAATATAGTCCTCTATTAAATTCCACAATCTATAGATAAGTTTTCATTTCCTTTTGGAAAACTCCTGTCCTCCTGCTCCCCACACTGCAGAGCGGCTGTGGACAAAACCCACATTAGCATTGAGTGTCTCAGGTCATTTTTTGCTGTTTGATCTTGTCTTTAACAGGCCACATCCATCTGCAAGCAGAACTTTCTCCTTCTTTTGAGTAACTTTAAAATAGGTTTGCAAAAAACACTATTTGGCAAACTTCCTCTATCACTGTTGATAGCACCAACAATTTGCAGATTACCAGGACATATCAGTAGTCTGTTTGAATTTTTAAGCCATAGTCACCTAAGGAAGGGCAGAAATTTGGCGAGATATCCATGTAATCAAAATAATTTTCAGTAATTCTCCAGCTGATCACAACAAGGCAGTATTCAAATAATTCATCTTTGAACATATATTGCAGGAATTATGTCTAAGCTCATCACTTCGTCTCCTCACCTTAGACTCCTTTTATGGTTGAAGCGTATAGGGAAGGATTTCTAGAATAATGAGTTTATGCTGAAGATATTAAGTAACTTAAAGTCCATCACAGAGGGTCAGCCTCCTGAACTGAAATATCACAGCCACATGTTCACTAGACCATAGAAAGGAAGAGAAGAACCTATGGCTGATGATGGAGGATGGGACAAAGCAGACTTTCCTTTCTTAGCAGAAAGTCATTTAATAATTTAAACTATCTGCTCTAACTGGACACTGGTTATGAGCTGAACAACATGCTTTGAAGGTTTTCAGAATCTCTTATATGTGCAACTTAATCACAAGGATTTAGGAGTATACCTATGCATATATGGCATCATGAATATGTGGCATCATGAATATGTCCATGTTACAACAAAATGTCATGTGGACATTAATGTAGTTTCTAGTAGAAGCCACTGCACGAGTAAGGATCAGGTCAACTGTTGCAAACTGCATTTTTTAGCTCTGGAAACATATTATTCTATAAAATTATGTCTGTTCCCCATAAATCCTTTAGAGTTAACACCATTTATTTGAATGGGAGTCCTGCTCTTAGGAAGAATGAAGAGATAGGCCCCTGTGCATATAAGTTATAAAAAAACTACTACATTTGACCAAGGAGTCATAGACACCTGTTTTAGAAAGGCATTCTAATGTTAAATGCAATGATATCCTTGAGAGATTTTACTATTCCTTGCCCCAAACCTTTTGTAGTGGCAGAGTAAAAGTAATTCTGACCCCAACCTGAGCAAAAATATCTCTTGCTGAACTTTTCTATTACATTCTATTACATATTTTTTTCTGAGTTTTGGCATTTCATGGCAGTAATAACATGAAAATAATCTCCTGTCACTTCTTGACATGCATCCTAGAACATCTCCCAAGAGATGTTGTAAGTTCACTGATGAATAAGAGTAGTAATGATGATCTAATAAAGGAAATCCACTTAGGTCACGAGTGTTTGTGTATCTTGGTGTCCTAGAGGAATGAAAATCAGTTGAATGACTGCCCTAAAACAGCAAAGGATCTATACCTACATTTATTTTTTTATCCAAAACTAGACTTTAATGTGAATTTTGATTGTGCAGCAGTGAAAAAGATAGTGTATTAGAATACATCTATTTAAAAACATGAGCTTGTTCCTTATAGCTTTAAGCAGTCACTCCTTACCAATAAAGCACTGGAATTTGACATACTTATTTTGTGTCTCCAAAGTCAACCACAGACCATGTGTCAGTTGTGTACTTTTGGACATATGGAAATGGAGTGGTTCGAAGACCCTCTTTAAATAAAAAAACTTTCCTTTTCAGTAAAAGCAATCACTCAAAATTTAATAATAATAGTTAAAAATAATCAGAAATGTCTTTCATGAAAGTGTTTCTTTAGGAAGTCTAATAATATTTGGGATGGCCTTTCTAAAATAGAGTTAATCATTATGTTCTCTTTGCCATGTATCTTTTGCAGTAAATAGGCTGGTGGGATTTTTCCCCCTCATGTACCATCTTAATAAAATATTCATTTTATTATTCTTGCACTGGTCTGAGTTTAAAATTAGGAGAGAGGTAATCTGAAATCAGAAAAAAAACTCTGAGGTTACAAACTGAACCATTTTCTCCTTCCTTGCTGTGGGGTCATTTTTTGCTGACTCAGGACATGTTATCCAGCTATCACCTTCTTTTCACACTAAAGATTGATAGCTGAAAATGCTGAACTAGTCATTATCCATCAGGTATGCCTATGGATGACCACGGCCTTGTCTCTGATCTGTTCTTATCCCAATTAACTTTGTATCTCTGCCAGCTGCAGAGTCTTGTTTTGCCACTCAGAGACAATCAAAGAACCTGAACGTTTCCTGATTATTATAGATTATTGAAACCCTTCCAACCTACTCATGCTGAAGGGTGTGCTTGGAAAAGACAATCAGAAGCCAAAAGCAAATGAGATACTGTAGTATCTGTTCTTTACAGAACTGTGCAATTTTACTGAGAGCCAAGCAATTCCAATCACATCAAGTTTTGATTTGGAATGGAGGCTGCAGAGCTGGTTTAGGAAAACATCTTTAAAGAAGCAAATAATCGCAGCATAAAAGTGTACTTTCCTGAAACTTTTCTTCTATAAACTGCCTTCTTCAGCCTTACAAGCCAATACTCTTAGGATGCATGAAACTCAAATTTCAAATCCAGGTAAGACTCTGGCCTTTAATGGTTAGTAATACTATAGCTTTAAGATATAGAAAGATTTTTTTTTCCCTTGGTTGCCTCAGTTTACTGTTCCTTATGCATCATTATTTGCAGCCACTTATAAAATATGTCAAATACAGTCATTTGTCCAAAGAAAAACATATATTTAGAAAAATGTACCAAGTAGGAGTTAATGAGCAAGGTTAAGGATTTCAGGTTTTTTATTGGTCCTATGGTGACTTAGATATAAAAGCATTGATTTCTTTTTTTATATATTTTATTGATGATTGATTGAATTTGTTGCCTTACTTCCAATAAGTTGTCACTATTCTTTACCATAGATTTGATTGTCATTTACCTTACCTTGACTGTGCAAAGGGACCTAAGCAGAACTGAAAATCACACCCCAAATTGCTAAGGGACTGCTTTGGGATGTCATATAAGATGGAGTCTATATACCTATGCAGAAAAAGATTTTAAAAAGTCAAGATAAAAAAAAGTCTGGAGAAAGCAGTGGAATGTAAATGGAATGTAAAGAGCAGTGAAGTGATTTCTCAATTTTCAGCCAGTGTGGATGTTGGGATGTCCAGAACAGGGTTTCTAGAAACCTCTTTCTCCCAACCAGTTATTCAAGGGAACAGTATCCTGCATTGTGTCATGGATCTGATTGGCATTCCATTATGAATTAGGAAGGAATTTTTCCTATTGAACTAAACTAGCACTAGAAATATGTTGTGTTCCTAAGGCAACAAAACTTGTGTGCACATACTGTGTGCCTGCATCTGTCCTGTCTCTGGCTTTGATATTTTTGCTCCAATTTTTAATCACTTTGGCAGCAGTAACGAGGTCTCAAATTTCTTTAAGCCTGGGCAACTGACTAGAGGGGAGACAGCATGAACCAAAGGGGTTTCACACAGAAGTACATTGTCATGATACAGGTTGATAAACTCCACTAGTTTCTCATATTTCTTATGACTTCAAGAAGGTAATCCAGACAATGGTAATAACTTTTTCCAGATTAATAATAGATCCCTTAAAATATTAGCTGTTAGCTGTTTGCAGGCTGTGAAAGACTGAAAGAGCTATTACCAGAAGAAGGTGAAGTGTATTTTGGAAAAATGTACCTTGCAAAGAAAAAGGCTCACATACAGGAATGGATGAGTTCAGTGATTTCAGTTCAGCTTCACAAACACAGACACAACTTTATTATTTCAGATGTACCTGAGTATCTGAAGCAATTATGTGAAACTGACAGATGTGGAACTGGACCTAGAGGAGAAAAATATAGTATGGGAAGTTTTCTGGTAGCCAAGAGACACATTAGAGCCTCTGTAAAGCAGACTTTACATAGGTGTATTTTGGGTGAGCCAAAGAGCTTCTTTAACTCCACTGACTGCATTGGCTAAATTGCCATTGAGATCAGTAGAAACTTTGACACTTCGACAGTCAGATACACAGAACATGCATTATAGACCTTAGGTGACTTAATTTGTCAGCTGGATCTTGCCCTTCAACCATCTCTATTTCCTAACTCTTTAAACAAAGGCCAGTGAAGTGAACAGCAATGAAGCAAAGACTGTGTAGCCAAATGGCAGAGTTAACCCATGCTGGATGTGTTAAAGGGTTGGAATGAGAGGTGGGGCATAAACTCTGAATTCATGAAATTGTGACCTGATGCTTTAAATCTACCTGTTCAGGTAACAGTCCATCTAGTTTGTTGTGGTCACCTCTTGTGTGAGCAACCCTGCTGTATCCACAGCGGATGTGTTCTAAATAGACTAAATAAAATGGGGACATCTGGTCTTCTAGATTTCTCTCTCCTCAATTATTCCCTCTTCTGCCCCATCCTCCCAGACTCCTTCTGCTATATTTCACTGTATAGCTACATAACACAATAGATGTAATGAGGAAGAAAGTAAAAGTCTTTCTTTAAAGAAAATGTGAAGGCTGGACTGACAAATCATAAATTCATGATTGATGTCAAACAAGAGCAGTCAGCTAATCAGACCAAATCCTTGGATGATCACTATTCCCAGACAGGCACTAATAAATACACGACGTCAACTGTCTCACAAAGCCAGCTCTTCAGTTATTTTCTAGACTTCTGCATAGAAAAATATATTTTCTAGTGCAATATAGTTACAGTCTATATTTGTACTTTAACTGTTGCACGTATTCTTATTTCTATCATGAGTTTCCATAACCATGGAATCATAGAATTCTAGAATGACTTGGACTGGAAGGAACCTTAATGATCATCTAGCTGCAACCTCAGAGCATGGACAGGGACACCACTAGACAAGGTTTATAAGAGCTTCATCTAGAATGAAAATACTTTTTAAATATATCCACAAGGGATCTTTGAGTTCATTTAAAAGTAGGTTTTGAAAAGACAGACTAAATTTTGTCATTGTTAAATAAGAGAGAATGCACTACAAACGGCTTTTTTTTTTTTTTTTTTTTTTTTTTTTCTCTGTGAAAGAAATAAGCTTCAGGGAAGACAATGTTCTATACACACACAAGTACATGTAAATAAGTCTAACACCTAAGTCTAAGACACCAGTCTAACACTTGGAGATATTTTGTTTGATTACAGGAAAAAAGTCTTTCCTGGTCCTTGCTTTGATGAGATTAATTATTACGCTGTTGTGCATATTTTCACTTTATTGTTATAGGAAGCAGTACTTTTCTACTATTTTTCCTGCTCTGTCAATCTTGAAGACTGAGGCAAAACCCACTAATTCTCTTTCTGGTTAAATCAAGCTATGATGAAATACTTCATTGGTGACTCAAATGAGTCTTAAAGGAAAAGACAGTAAAGGAAATTTCACCCTTTGATTTCTAGTTTTCTGATACCTTGCAGTAGATCCAAAACGACTGCAGCACTGCCCACAGGATAGGACCCTTAAATAGGACATCATAATCGTTTAAAACTGAAAGTTTTGTGCAGGGAGGGAACAGAAACATATGAAGGACCAATACAATAAAAAATGCAACACTCTGATCACTGTTCTGATTTTTTGAAAATTATTTCTAAAGGTCTTCACAGCCTTGTTTTGGAATGGTAGATTGCATTGTTGTAAAACACACATGGATGGATGGCTGAAACTGTGGTCTGCATACACTAGGTGAAATGTATCTATTGACTTACAAGCTGGCTGCATGTGTCAAAATGCAATCCGGTATTTTTGTAATAATAGCTGGCAGTCATAGTTGTAAATTATTTATGGAGACTATTCAGTGCAAACAGGTTAGTGCACACATCCTCTTCAGCTTGACTGCCCTGGTTTTAGATCACTCAGACATTCAACTCCTTAGAGATCTGCTCTTATCATTGCAAACCCTAAAAAGGTACCAAAACTGCAGTCATTTCAGCAACTCAAAGCAGCTCAGCCATTTGCTAAAGTTCTACCTCAAGGTTCAGTGAATAAACACCATTTCTGCCCACCTCTTTCACACCCCACCCTGGCCCTGGCGATGTAAGTTAATACCAGACATGAAGAGAAATCGATCTCTGGAGCTGAGGTTCCAGTGTGCTTCACTGTCTTTGTGCAGAAACATGGAAGAATGTACGTAGCAAAGGCCACTGATGAGCTTAACACAAAGTGACATTTCACTAATGCTGTATTTCAGAAGACAGTGAAATGACAGCCACCCAAAGAGTGCTTATGGTTAGATTTAAATGAGGACAGCACCCTATTGCAATGCATTACACTGATTTTCCTATGCACTGGGGTATTCAACCATATTTGAATTTTGTCCTCACTGGTCCATTTCAAGCAGCTGCACATACTCTACACAATCAAAAGACTAGAGGTCACAGAATTTTGTATTTAAACAGCTCAGTGCCAGACAGAAGTAATCTGCCACATAGACAAAGATCCTAGGACTTTACTGCTCTGACAGATACAGTATGTTGAAATATTTACTGTGTATTAGTGAGTCTCTAGGAAAAATTTAGCTAGAAAGAGCTTTGCAGTGATTGATTTTACCACAAAATATTTCTGATAGTTCTGAACTTGAGACACTTCAGCTCTGCTCAACCATCAATTTACAAATATAATAATGTACTATAATAATTTATAACACATTAATAGCACTGACCTCTACAAGTTATGAGCAAATTTTCTTGTGGACAGTTTTGTTAACTGCCATCTTCTGCTTCATTCTCAGGAACTTGGATTTTGGCCTTCGCCATCCATGACATTAGGCAAAGAGACAATCCCAGCTGTCTAGGCTGCAGAAAGAGAAACAGGGGACAGAAAGCCTGCATGGAGACAACAGACATCATTTCTCTGCAGTCCTTTTGCCTCCTTGCCTGGCTGTTGTGCAGCTCACACCAACTCCAATTGCTCCAGCACAGCTCCCCTTGGGCCAAGAAGAAAGTTCCTGTCCACATATAAGCAGCTGCTTACAGACTAGCCAAAAGTAACTCCAAGGCATATTCTCAATGAGAAACTTGCCTGGGGCTGAGGAGATTAAGCACCTGAAATCAGCTCTTCCTACTCACTCCCATCTCAGAGCTCTTCTTGTCACACAGGCAGAGTCTCTAGGGGAGAGTGCAGGGCTGCTAATGCTCATCCTCCCCAGGGAGTTTGTCGCCAAACCTCACGTAATTTCCAATGTAGATGGGAAAAAAGTTCTTTGTCAAAGGCATGGCGTGCGCCCATGAAGGATGGAAGTGTGTCCAATTAAATATGCACGGTGTGGCATGATGACAAAGGGGAAGCACATTGTGGCAAGCAGCTCTGACTGCAAGGAGGAGAGTTATCATAACACAATGCAGCATGTGTGTGACATGAGGCAGTGCCAGTGAAAATGTGATACTGAGTTACCGTCTCCTGTGGCACAATGCTCCTGGGTTTCAAATGGACCCCACAGTGGGAGGTCAAAGCCTATGCAGGCCAGAAACCATCACTTGCATTCACTCTTTCCCTTTTCTCCATTTTTTTATTTTTTTCTTTCCTGATCGTAACAATATAACTAGATCACTGAGAATATCAGACAGAAATTCTGGCTGGAAATGCACACGGTTGACTCTAACTTTCCTCTGTGTTATTACAAATTTAGTATCAATGAGACAAGGTAGAAGACCTATAAGAAAAATCAGAAAAAACACCCACAGAAATAGATATATTTAAAAAGTTATGTATGTTAAATTTATGCTTACTGAAATAGAATTACAAAATTGTCCAATTAATGACAGCGAATAGTAAACCTAATGCCCTGAATACAGTTTGCAGAAGTCTGGGAAGGGTTCCACGAATCAGAAACAATTTCTGGGGCAGATTTCAGCCATAATTACAGAATGACAGAATAGATAAGGTTGGAAGAGATCACAGTGGGTCATCTGGTCCAATCTCCCTGCTCAAGCAGGATCACCCCAAAGCACATTGCACGCAACTAGGACCAGACAGGTCTTGATTATCTCCAGTGAGGGATACTCCACAACTTCTCTGGGCAATCTGTTCCAGTGCTTGGTCATCCTCACAGTGAAGAAATTCTTTCTCATATTAAAACTGGAACAAGTGGCAAATAATAAAAAATAAAAGGGCTTTTCCTCATTTCTACGCAGTTCTGGCTTTCACAACCAAACCAAACATACCAAATCTGTATTTCCAGTTAAGCATAAAATTCCCACTGCCTGAGTGTCTGTTTATAGCTCTGTGTCAGAACCAAAACATCTCAGCATGGGGGAAAAGCTCAGTACAGGAGGTGTGAATTCAGATTATACTGCACAAATCCTTACTGCTAGTATATTCCATGGGTCTCACTGCTAAATTATCTGCAATCTTTCTTTAGAAAATGGAAAGACACCAACATCTTCTGAGGGACATTTATTGCACCTGAGAAAGTAACAGAAATGAATTTCCTTCTGCAGGCATGAGAGGGCAATTCAGTCCACATATTATCTGGAATTGCTTTTGGAGCTGCCCACATTTCTCTGTCCCTACAGTAGGATTTTTCAGTGACTAACATAAACTGAAATTGTTAAAGGCTGAAGTTAGATAAGAACATTTCATCCCAGCGATTCAATGTGCATGAATGGAAATACTTTATTTCACCAGAGATGGACCATTTTGTTCCTGTTCCAGTTTGGAATTTATCTCATGTATTTTTATTTTAAAGAGAATTCTTTTCCAACTGCAAAATTAAAGGCACTGAAACTGTTTTGAAGAAGATTAACTTCAGCTTTTATATGAGAATCCCTAAATCTCATTTTGTAGCTTCTTAAGACTACTGTACTTTATTTTTTTATTTTTACTATAAAACAATACTGATTGAGTATAATTTTTTAACTGAATTTCAGTGTTTTTAAATACCATTTTCTGCAAAATTAATGGCCTGCTCTTACTCAGTAGCAACAAATATAGATGCCTAAATAATTTCCTTACACTGAATGTTTAGACTGGCTTTATAAACTCTCGAACATATTCGATATTTATGAGGCAGATGTTTGGCAGTGTTTAAAAAAAGGAAAGAGTTCCTCATATGGGATTTGAACATTAAATAGTTGAAAAGTTTAAGTAGTGATGAGAAGGTTTATTAATACCCTCATTGTGAAAGTATAATATATGCTCACCATACTGTAGTATCCAAAGACCAGTTTAAGAAAAAGTGAAAAGACAAAACACTGACAAAAATATGGCAAACGTAGAAAATTTAAGATTATTCAAATGTTATCTCCATAGGCTACTTTCAGTCCAAGTAACTCAGCCCCTCATGTTCAATAGCATTTTCTGGAGATAAAAATGCACGTGTATCAGTACTCATGTATGAAGGTCTAAGCTCATATATGATAATTAAATCTTTTGGTTGCTTTCCTCTTTAGCACAAAGAATTTATATTACATTGAAGCAAGACCTTACAGCAATGCTAATGCAGAAAGCTAAAGAGGTTAATATCCTCAGTAGACAGTATCATTTCATCAATAAGAGAACTATTCAATGACCCTGTATTGGAGTGAACTCAGCATAATCAATTAGCTTTGTCAAGTAAACAGATCTGTCCCTTTGGCTGCTGCGTAACTTGATATTTCTTCCTGTTCTTAGCGACTCTGTGAATGGGGAAATAAAATACCCTGAAATTATACCAGCCCTGACTGAGGAAAGAGAGCTATTTAAAAAACTGTTTCACTGAAAGTGTCTGTCATTCTTAATCAGAGGTTTTTGTCTTCCAGCAGAGAAGGGCGGTAGGACAAGCCTTAGCCCAGCACCACAGAACACTTAAACAAAAACAGCATTTTCCATGTTTAGATGAATTAGATGCAAATCAGTTGGCAAGCAAAATAAAATAAATAATGTGGCCTGCACCACTAGACATAGCCAACTTGAGTAATTATCTTCACAATTTACCATCCTTTGCTTGCTTTACCATTTTTCTTCCTCTTGTTCTTGTTTTGTTTTCTAAAGAAATAATAATGTAATTACTATAATACTAATTTGAAAGCAATGATTTCTATACACTTAGCAGGCTCTGAGACACAATCTATGATAGGTCATGAAACAATGGTCTCAGACTGGACTCGTGTAGTTTGCATTATGAAAAAAAGGATGGGAAGGAGAGATCATTACTCTGCATAATTAGCAGGCTTAATTAAAAAATGGCCTGAGATATCAGCTGTAGCATCAGCTCAACAAACCCCCTAGGGCTTGTTCATAGATTCTGCTGCACTCTGATTATACCAGTATGAATCTAGAAATAGCCACTTGGAATCACTCTCTCAGAAGGGCATTTGCTAAGTGCTCATACACTGTTATTAAATCGGTTTGTTTGGCACAATTTTGTAAAATGATACAGGCTTTTAGACCTTTAGCAATTTGAAAAGAAAGCATGGCCAGCAAGGTGGAGTAATTCACTCTGTGGCCTTTCAGTGGTCCTTCTTTCTGTTAAATGAAGGCCTTCATAGAAATGTATTTGTCCAAATTTCTCAAGTCCTATAAACCCTAATCCATTTGGGTTTGTCAAACAAGCTCAACTATGAAAGCTTTAAAAAATTTAATCACCTCAGGTTTGAATATCTACAGTTCAAATAAAAGTGGACTGCAATTTGAATTTCTTTGTACACTTTAGATTTGTGAGTCACATAAAACCATATTTAAAGTTTAATACCTCTCTTCTGGTGTTATTTCTGCATATGATGGACGACACATAATGCTTCCTTCAGAGGTACAGTAAAACCTTTCTGGCACACCCCTGACCATCTGACCATGTAAACAGGCCATTATGTGTGACAGGAAACCTTTTTTTGTAGAATAAAATGGTGTATAAATAGCAGTTAGGAACATAAGCAGACATGTTAGGGATGCAATATTTTCCCATGGCAGTGAACTGAACATTGGTTTGATCTTGTCAGCACATAATTGTCCAAAGTGGAATGTCACTAGAGCACTAGGGCTGAGACCTGATCCAGTGGAAGGTGTTCCCACCCACATCGGGGGGGTGGAACTAAATGATCTTTAAGGTCCCTTCCAGCCCAAACTGTTTAATGATGACTCTTTATACCCATGATGAGGGTGATTAAAATACAAGTCCCCTTTGATAGGTACACACTGGCAGCTAAAAAACAAATTTGGGATCATATCAGAAAGGCAGAAAACTAATGTACCTTTTCAAAGGACTTTTGTAGGCTGATCATGAGAGAGGTTTTTATTATTATTTCTGTTATTTTCACCTATTTTATAAAGCTTACTGCTGAAAGAAGGAAACCTGTTTATTTAACAGTAAAGGCAACTTTTAATTCTTTCCTGCAAAATGTCTGGGGCTATGAATAGGCACGAAATAGGTTCAATCCCTCAGGCCTATCCCATGTCAGTGGACACTGAAACACCCCACAGGAAATGGGAGAACTCCATCACCCTGGAGCAGGTTGGGCACATCACCACCTCAGACCTGGAGGCAGGGAACACCCATCACCACTGCTTTTACACATCAGGAACCTGTACTCTCTGGAGACCCATCTAAGTACAAATCCTATTAAGATATTTAGATAATATGGTAAGATGCCTCTTTTTATGCTGAGCCCTTCGAGGTGATTAGACAGGGAAAGCCTTGCTATCTATTCAAGAAGGTTTCTGGCATGTTTAACATCTTGGGAACATATTTTTGTGTTTCTTTGGGTTAAAGATATTCTCCTAGGAGCTTATCTATCAGAAGAAGGAGGAACTAAGGAATATGTGTGTCTGGGGAACAGACAGAAGTTTCTATTCCATGGGAGAATACTGAACCAACAAAGTCCTGAAAGGGAAAGAAATATCTCATGTGATATATTCCTTACTGTTGAGTACAATTAGTGTGCTTTTCAGCAGGAATAGCAGAAATTCCCTATTCCTAACTGAAAGTCATGAAGGAAATGTAAAAAACACCAAGAAAAAAGACTGAGGAATAAATCAATATGAGGTGAAAGGTCAACAAGCAGCCTACTGGTAGTCTGCCAAAGAGTATTTAATACATCCGTTTGATATTATTCACATTTTTAAAAAATTATGCCAGACAGGGAGAGAGATACAGTGATGCAGAATTTTGTCTTGGTGAGAGAACAGGCTTTGCTGAGAAAGGTAAAGTGATCTAAAGGTAGAGTTTATCCCTAGAGCTTCGGCACCCCTTGAGGGTTAGCCATTATTGCAAATGCAATGACAATCTCTCAATACAGACAAATTAGCTATTTTCTAGAGAGCTAATTCAGTTCTTCAAGTCACATTAATTTATCACAGTTTAATTACCACTAAAATTATACTAATTTGAATTAGAGGTGGCAGTTGTGAAACGTGTGTTATTGGATACCTTGTGTGAATTCCTGAAAATGATGCTTGTTCTGTTAGAACACAATGTAGTAATTTCCAACTACAAGGATGCACTCCTTTGATAAAGATTTTTAATAGCTCCTAGATAAAGTGGTTTCTGTAGTTTTTTCTCTTCACCCCACTCTTCAGACTTTTTAATGAACTGTGTTTTAGCTTTTTCTCTGGGAGGGAGAGTGTTTCTCAGCATCTTTAAACTGGTGTTTTAAATACCTAGGCTTTTTTTAATTAAAATACTGCTCTAATTACAAGGCAAAGAAATAACAAGGAAAATAAATAAAACTAAAAATACTTCAAAAATATTCCCATAATTCAGATATATCTATATTTCCCAAATGGAACAGGATCAGTATTCCAAACATAAAAGGCTTGACTTAAAAAAAAAAAAAAAAAGAAAAAAAAAACCAGATACACATGGAAACCCACCATAAAATGCCAGGAGAGCATGACACATAGGTACGTTCAATTTAGAAGGATGAAAAATGAGTAGGAGAGGAATAGATCGCCTACGTCAGCCCAGATCCTTTTGATATGAGCCTTTTGATAAGTGGATCAAGTTTCTGTTTTATAACTGCTGAGGATTTTCCCCACCAGTATTTGTGCTGAAAAGCTGTGGCAGTGTCTTGTTTTGATGTATGAACTTTCTCTAATTTCCAACTAAATGTAGTCTGAGTGACTCTCAGTGCACATCTTCTTTAGAAAACACTGTTCTTTGCATCAAACAGGTCTCCCTCACCAGCTCTCCTGGTATACCCAGAACAATATCCTTGTTTCATCTTTGTCCATAATTTTTTTCTCTCTTTATTCTCCTGATTGCACTAACAGACTTACTTGCACTTATAACTGGCTGAATTCTTCTTTCTTAAAACCAGGGGAAGCAGAATTGCATCTGATATTTCATTTTTCTCACAAGTACCTTGTATAGATGACCCAACAGTTCTTTTCCCCAGTGGGGAATATCTCTGCCACGCAGTAGCTTGGCTTTGTCCTGGGGAGGGCCAGCTGGTGACTCTCAGACATTGAGTGATCAGCCAGCAGCACACGGATCTTTATTCTCAGTCTCTCCCATGTGGAGAGCTCACAGCTTGTAGTTGAAGTTCTTCTTATCGGTCCCCTCCATGAATCACTCTGTTTTGCTCCATTGAACTGAAGAACTCTGAAACTTAAATGCAGTATTTTTAACCTGTGTGTTTCAGGATAGGCACCAAAATCCACATTTAATCAGGAAATTAGTGGGGTTTCTGACGAGCTTATCTGATCTAAAGCTTAATGATTTCTAGGTACTCAGATGCTGGCTTTCATAAAGAAAAAAATAAACAATTCTCCTTACAATTCAAGAAATAACTTAGAATTCTATCCTCTAAATTCAAATACAATGGACAGCCTTTTTTTTACCATTTGGAGCATCGCTTGTCTTCTTTATTTTTTCAGATGCCTGATTTCCAAATTATAATTAAAAAATCTGCATAAGAAACCTCTAGAAAGTTCCAGAGGCAATCCTTTGTTCATTAAATCTGTCTGAGATGAGCTGACCTGCATACATTCTTAATGTAACAGACTAAGTCCAAAGACTTGGAATTTGAAGAACTAGATTAAGAAGAGAAATGGCTTAAAAAAAAGTTATTGAGGAAAAAATGTCTGGTTTTGGTTCAGATTTTTTCTTAGTACATCTCCAAATAAATCACAAATACCTTGTGTGATTCATCTCATCTAACTTTAGCCATTTAAAATCTATTCATGTTATCCTAGATGGTTTTTTAGGCTGCTTCTATAACCAATGGAGAGAGACGTCTTTGTCCTTCCAGCCTAAAATAGGTAGATATTAAGAGAGATAGCATTTAATGTTTTATGATTCATTTTTCCTATCTTTAGATTGTCTAGAAGCTCATATCTTTCTTCATTGACTATAAAAGGAGTGTGTCCAATTAGTACAGATCTTCATGAGTAACTTGGGGACAGGCAAGATAGACAAGATGAACCTCAATCTTTGATCTAACACGTTATTTGAAATAGGAACAGTAATTAAGGTCCATGCTGGTGCTTTTGAAAATTCCAGCCTCCCCCTTTAATGAAGCAAAATAGCTTGAAATGAAACAAAGAAAAATGAGCGAAAATAGCAAACTATTCAAATGGCCAAGAAAGAGAGACTTGGAAAATGGTGAGCCATTTTGAGAAGGCCAATCTATAAACTGGGCACTCAAAGAATTCTAAGTGTGAATATACATGCAAAAAATAAAAGTTAACTTGAAAGTCAGAGAAAAAACATCAGAACATTAATTGAGAATGACAGCTCTGCAGAATCTGAGGGGCTCAAAGTCAGAAAATCTAGGATGTTTCTTTTAAGACCAAATATAAGAGGTATTTTGTGCATCAAGGACAGGTTGTTCATAAGCCACTAAAGAACTTTTGAAAAAAAATATGTCTTCCATTATAGAAATCTCCCAACAGTGATCATAAGTTTTTTCAGAGTTTACTTTTGCTTGTGCTACTTACTTTGACAAGTTTTATTAGCTTATATTAGTGTCTGATTTCAGCTATTCCAAAGGCCTTGGCAAGCTTCTAATTAAAGGGGTGTGTGGGGGGGTGAAAATGGTTAATTGAAATTTTGCACCCTGATTCTTCTTCTGGTTTCAGTCACAGTCCAGCCACAGCTGTGAACAGCAAATAAATGTTTTGTCTCATAGGATGAGCTGTGACCTCTGCATCCTGCAGCCAGTTTATTCTGATGCTCCTGATGTTGCTGCAGTTTCATCAGTCCCCAGTGCCTCTGCACAGTATCAAGTTAGCAGAAGATGTGCCAAGGGCCACACCCCAGAGCTCTGTATGCCACAATTAAGAAAATCTATTGCACTTTACAAAAACAGAGCCACTGCTGCACAAGGTCATCACGCACTAATAACAGCAACTTTGTGCCTCTGGAATTTATAAGGAAAAATCTTCCTCAGAAATACTTGGGTGGAAATCAATAACTTGTATTCCATTACTAGCATGGATAATGTAAAGATATGAAATGAACTGCATTTAAAGGAATGATCTTTTTGTTAGTGACAACTTGTTCATGCAAGAAATTCTTGAAGCATAAATTAATGAGAAAATAGTTTTTGTTCCTTACACGTGTTCTGTGGAAATGCTGTAGAATCAAATTCTTAGGTACCCATAAATGGGTATGAGAAACTTCATTTCAAGGTCTATTTCTGACTAGTTTTCTGTTTCCTGTTAAATTAAGTGGCATTTTTTTCCTCTTCAGGAACCCAGGATTTGCAACACTAAATTTGTCCACAGATGTATTATATCCTGTAGTCTTCTCACAGTGATATTATCACAAGAAACAAAGATTTCCATACTGGCTCTAAGTTCATTACACAATGCTGGTTAACTTAAAAAAGTATTTATGGTTTCCTCAGACAAAATTTGTCTTTCAGCATGAGTAAGAAGCACTATTTATTTTGAAGACTTCTTGACTTGTTCTCTCCATTCATTCTGTTTTATGATTACAATAGTCTTTTATTACTCTGTCATGCTGAAAACCCAAGTGACAATCCACACTATGGCTCATGGTACCTTAGTGATCTGCTACACAACATCACAAGGACCTCTCTTATGTGTAATTATTTCCTCATTCCTTTCCTCAGTGGAAATCATTTGCAAATGATTTACATACATATGTGTATCTATTATTTATATTTGTGTATTTTTAGATTCATAGATTTTTAACTACGCAAGGGACTATTATAATCATCTAATGTGACCTCTTGCACAACATGGTGATACCTTCAGGAAAACCAACAAACTAAGCTGTAGCTTACTTTTTTAGCAAGATATCTTGTTTGAAGACTGCATACAAGGATATGTCACATTCCTAGGTTGATATACTATACTGTGTATTTTAGAAAGAAACATTTTTTTAAATTGTTTTGGAACTGAAGGCTGAAAATGGAAACTGCTAGACTTTTGCACAGAAGTTTGCAGACAATCCCAATATGCTCAGCATTGCAATAGAATCTTCTTGCCGTGGCTCAAGTGTGAAACACTTGCAGCCAGAGCATTACAAACTTTGAAAATGAAAAAGAAAAGCACAGATATTAACACTACAGCTCAGAAGAGCAGGCATAGCATGTGGCAGGTAGGACTTGCTCAGGATATTAGAGGGTTCTATATCTCTGAGGTTATTGTAGTTGGCAACAGTGGAAACTTCTTCAAAGCATGGAATTTTCTAACCATTGAACTGTTCAAACACATTTTAAACCAGAAAAAAGCCACAACATGATGTGAAAATCATGTACTCTGCACATATGGAGTCCAATCTCATGGCCAGATTGAAGTTCAGAGCATGCAATGTGAACATTGCAAAGTGACTTTTCCATTTGTGGATACAGATATTCCATCAACTGACAATATCTCAAGGGAAACACCTTAAAATATTAAAATTGTCCAGTCTTTTAATGACATTTTATCCCTGGTTTCCTTCATCCAGTTCTGTGGCAATTGTGTTCTTGAACTTCAAGATGCAGCAGAGGAGAGGGAGTCTCTGTGTGGACAGGCACTTCTGCAGACTCTTTCATATTTTCACAAAGTGAGAGAGAACAGCCTAATCCTTGCTGTTGGCTTAGTCAGCATGGACATATGAATTGCTCTTGTGACAATACTTCACTTTTCTCTAACTCATGAGCTCTGAGGAGATTAAAAACTAGCTATGGCAAGTTGCTATAAGCCATAGGGCACAACTGTCTTCAAAAATTACAGTGATGAGCACAGCCCTTTGATTTCACATATTGGATTTTGATGCTCTGCTCTGAACTCAGAAGTTCAAATAAGCTCCAAGATGTCTAGCAGAGAAGTCATTGGAAAGGAATTATCATTTGCAAAAGAAATAAGATCGATCCTTCTAACCACAATTTTCTAAAATTATTACATTTTTTCTAGCCTGAGTAGGAATGTCAGAGAAGTCCAACATGCACCTCCACTGTAGAACTTCTGAAATTCCACTCCACCAATATTTTGATTTAAAAAAAAAAAAAAAAAAAAAAAAAAAAGTATCTCCAACTGTGGAGATTAAGAGAAATATCTCCAGTTTAAAAGAAATTTATGCTTTGCTAGGCATTCTCCAACTACAGAAACCTTACTGCAGGAACACAAAGAATTCCAGTATCAGCCTGTTTTACCCAAAAGCTGAAAGCAAAATCAAAGGAAGGGCATATTTTGACTTTTGACTTTAATAATAATTAATCTTAGCAATAAAAATAACAGCAGCTAGGCTATTATGCTGAAGATCGTATCCTACAACTCTATCAACTCCGTATTTACTTGAAAGGTAAATGAAAAGAGATAGTGACCTAAATTAGAGAGGTGATCCTAGACAGACAAATTTCTTTTCTTCTGAAAGTAAAGAGAAGGTTTTGGGACACCAAAATGTACATTTAAGCTGGAATCTCCAAGTTAAACATAGATATTTGGAATTTGAATCTGAATTGCTAATATGGAAAGAGGAAAGCTGTTTAAACTATTTTTGTTCTGTGAATTAAACCAATACATCTCAGAGTTTACACAGATTTCAAGATTCTACTGAGAAAATACTATGCCTGTGCAGGAAATTTCAAGAACTGTAACAGATACTGAAAAATGTTAATATTCTCATCATGCCTCAAACATTTGAAATACACCTGAGGCTGTTATGTGCCTAAGAACCTACTTCTGCTTTAAGATCTTTTAAATACAGGGAAATAAAAAATAAACACATGCACAGTCTGATTAGATTTTCTCTGTCAAATTAAGTGCAGTGTTCCGGTGTAACTAAGTTTCCCCACTAAAATAATTAACCAAAGTGGAAGCCATAACATTTTTGAGCCTTCAGTTCTAATGCACTAAATCCCATTTTTTAAATTCAGAATATGAAATCTGGTAATAGTTACAAAAAATGATTATGGAACTAAATCTCAAGCAGCACATTAAAAAAAATTCTTATTTTTCCAAGACGCAAAAGTCATTTACTGCATGAATAACAGGTGTCTAAATAGAGAACTTGAAAATACACCAATGATCATGGAATAAAACTGGGGGGGGGGTTGGGGGGGAGGGGCTTGCATAACTGTCTCCTCTTAAATCTTGATGAAAATTTTCTCCCTAGTGTACCACAAACATCTTCAGAGGGACATACCCCTGACTTCAAAGACACATGAGAGCCAGAAAAAAAATTGTTATTTTACAGAAAGTTTCTAAAGTAATAATTGGATTTACACTAAATTTTAGGACAGAAATGATTGTTAGAATATTTCATGAGACTAACTACCTTGTCTTAACAATATCTGTGGAATTTTCACCATGCTAGCCTTGATTTAAAAGCAGTGCTGAAAGGGAACTGGGTTGTATTCCAGTAGTCATTCCAGTGAAGTTTAAAAGTGTTAACAGCCCTAAATCTGCACCATTGTCAAAGTCATCTTAGCCAGCAGAGTGGTATAAATTCTTTCAAGGAATTGCTATGAAATTAATAAATGAGTCAGCAAGACAGCTGAACTGTCTGCCACTGGCTAGAGAGGGAGCTGTGGTGTGAAGATGGTTCAAGATTTTTGAGTTCTCCCCAGCACTGTGAGCACCAGTGCTGGCCCCGTTGTGGTGGTTTGTGCTGATGTACTGAGCACACCCATCTGTGAGCTGCAGGGAAGAAACAGGCATTCAAAAGAGCAAGAATCTTTTATATTTTTACATGATGACAGCAAAAACCATAAGGCTGCAAACTGAAGGACAAAATATTGCTGCTAAGAGCTTACTGGATTGCTAAAAGCTATTAAGAAAATGGAAGCTATTAACATCATGCCAAAAAATGGTTCAATAAAATGGTCTAATGTGAAATTGAGATACTTTGTATCACTCGAAAATGATCACACAACTAATGAACTCCAAACTCTTCAGCAGAAGATGATGTTTTCCCACCCATGTGCACAACTATGCTCTCAAAATGCGACACTTTATGTAGTTGGGTTTGTGTGTAGATTTTCTGTAGATACACCCTGTGGGTTTCACACCTACATTATAAGAGTAAAGTCCCAATCCTACACTTCTTTTTCAGGGGAAAATCCTTCAAAATCCAGTTATCAGTAAGGATCAATAATTGGAAAACTCTTAAAATCTTCAACCCATCAACCCTCAGTAAATATCTGCCTTGTGCATAGTGTCTTTTACTAGAAAGGGAACAATTGGCTTTGAAACTTGAAATAAAGGCTCCATAAGCTCTTTTTAAAGTATTCTTCATTATACTATATTGGCCAATGCACACTGTGAAATGAACAATACATATTTTAATTTATGTGGTTTACATACTGAACATAATAGTAATATGACAATAATATATATAGGACTTCTCTTTTAATATCAACTATAAATACAATATTTTATACATCTGTGAAACTTATAGCAGCAAAACATTTTGAAATTTATTCTCTGAAAGAACTTCAGTTGGTTACCAAAAAGTAATTTTAAACCTGGAGGTTGCTGCATATCATGAGAAACACCATAAGTCAGATTTTCAGAGAGCACCATAACAGGTTATCAATGTTACCAGTGTATTGTTGCAATCAGCCCCACATGGCTGAAAGCAATAGCAGTTTTTACCAGTGATCTCCCTTGTCAGGTCCCAGTCTGTGCTCCATTTGCACCCAGAGTATTAAGACAAGGAGACATGCATGCAAAAAGACCCACAGTTAAGAAATCCAGCTGAAATTATTCTTCTGTGAGTTTCTGCCATTTAAATTCTGTCCCTTTATACTAAGAAGTGCCAGTATAAAACACATTATGTCCTCCCTATTTTTCTGTGAAAGAAAAGTCTGCAGTATAAGAGGAAGACTTGAAGAAATGTATTTACCTGAGATGCAACAACTGAGAAACTGGAAGTTCTAATTTAAATTTTGAGTGCTCTTCCTGGCCTAAAACATCTGAAGTTTTCAATGTGAACCTCAAAATAGTATATATAATCCTAGCTGAACTATCTTTTGCTAATTATTTATTTTAGTATCTCCAAGATAGAAAGGAATTAGAGTGCTTTGAGGAGAAACAATGGTCAAATATATTGATCTGAACTGCAAGCTCTGCAAGTGAGCCCAAAATGAAATTATCACAATTTAGAATCATATAAAGTAAGTATTGACTGTCTGCAAACTAATTCAAATGTGTCCTAACACAGAACAATGACTGCTAGGAGCACTGGAATTGGGCCAGTAGTCTGACAAATGGTTTGGATGAATCCTATTATTAGACAATTATTCAACAGAAATAGGATGGAACCATCAGGTTAATCCTGATGACCAAACACTGTGGTTTTGACTGTTTTAACAGAACAAGTACACTGGTACTTCTTTTGCAATAACGTGATGTGCCTTGAGGTCATAAATGTGCCTTCATATGCTTTGCGTGTTTCATATGCCCATGTATGTATGTAAAAATATGCTTACAGGTGTACTTTGTAGACAGATGGATTGGCAGCTCCATACTCAAACAGTACACATGCAGTGCATTTAATCAGAGCTGTGAACAATGTACAGCCAGAGCAGATTGATTAAGAGGATTTTTACAGGTTCACCGGAAACCCTGAATAGCCCTTGACTATAATCAAAGCTTTAAATACAATAGCAGGAATTGAGTAGGAATTGAACTGGCACCAGAGAGGCTAACTCTGCACATCAATACTTAAAAATAAGAGTTGTTGTGTGAAAAAGAGTGCTAAGCTGGAGAAGTGCCAGCTGTTGAAAGCCCACATTTAAGGCTGACTCTAAGGACTGCCAGTGTTTCTGAAGGAAGACTGGAAGAGCAGAGGATGGGTGTGAAAAAGCAGCAGCCACCCACAATGGGTGGGGCTCAGACTGGCACCTGTGCTACACCTGTGTCAGCCTGGGCTTAATTTTCCTGCTCCCCACTAATCCTTCTAAGGAGGATACTCCCTTTTCTCACAAGATGTTGGATACCTGCACGTGAAAATACAAGAGAAGACATCAACGCATTTTCAGAGCTGTGCTAAGGAATTACAACAATTCTTAATACCTGACCTGCCCTGATGAGTGCTGAGGCCCTGATCCTGTAAAGAGCAATATGTGTGCTCAAATTTACATGCTGTAATTAAACCCAAGGAGACTACTTTCAAAGCCTAGAGTTAAACAAGGAAAAGTTTGTAATGTGAAGTCTTATCTTTCATTAGAACTGCAGATATAATTGGAAAAAGCAGACAGACTTTCTTGCATACAAGCCCTGTTTCATGTCTTCAGGACTTGGCAAATAGCCAGGTCCTTGCAGGATTGAAGCCCAAATGTTATTAGCAGTGTTTCACTAGGTATAAATGCTCTTGTAAAAGGAGCTTATTAAAAACTTTAATTTCTTTGCCTAGAATCCTACACAAAATAACCAAAAATTACAGCTTGTTTTCTACCTGACTTCTCAGATCAGTAAGAGCAATATGAAAATATTTATGAGAGTATTGCAAGAAATCAGGTTGATCATTGGTTGCAAAATGGTTTTTTTGTTCAAAAAATAATTAAAAATGAACTGAGCCAAAGCACATGGGAGAAATTGATTCTACAATCCAGCATTTACAGTGGTGGAAGACTGGAATTGAAGTCTTTGGTTCAAATAATAATTAAACAATTAATTAAATTAATTTATTAGTTTAAAATATTTTTAAATAATTAAATAATTGATTAGTTTTATAAAGCAGAACAACTTTAGCAAGGAGATCAGTGGGTCCTACTTTAGAAGGGCCAAAATCCTGGTGATGAGGATTCCTTGTCATGTGGGATTCATACCCTCTTTACAAAGTTGGGAGGCCCTTTGACATCTTCTGAGCCATTATAATCACACACCTTATAGGCACTTCTTCCTACATAAATAGCTCATTCCTTTTCAACATTATCAGACCATTAAAACAGATATGTACTGCTTTTTAAAATCTCTTTTAAAAACTACAGGAGCTGTAGACTTTTGGAGTGAGTTCAGGACTTTCTAGTTTTTGTTTCTAGTTCTTTCCAATAATTTCTACCTCTAGTAAATTCAAATCAATCAAACATACAATCACAGCTGTCTCCCACCTTGAAAAAGAGCCATGAATATGAACAAATATCAGCTTCAAAAGAACTGGGTAAAGTCATTGCTTTATTTTCATCAGTTTCATTGAGCTTTGGGTCACCCCCACAGGCATCAAAGATGCTGAAAAACATGAGATAGGGTCTGTTTCTCCCTATATGAGGATGGAGATGGAAATGCCTGTGACCAAGTCCAATGTAATGGTCCTGGCAATATCTCCAATTCGATGGGGATTTACTCTGCATAGGTATACACCAGTACGTATATGTTCCACAGCAATCTAATTTTGATAAATGTTGAAGCAGAACCACCAATTTCACCAAAAAGCACATTATTTCTTAGTATCAACAATGTAGTGTTTGGTTTCTGGGCTGTGAGTGCCCATGGCTGGGTCATGTCCAGCCTCTCATCCACCAGCACCCCCAAACCTTTCTGGGCAGGGCTGCTCTCCATCTGTTCAATCTTCAGCCTGTGCTGACACTGGTATGGCCCTAACACACCTGTAGCACCTGGACATCCTCAAATGCTTCACCTTTTTACGAATTGAGCCTGGTTAATCACAACAGACAATGAGAGACAGAGGGAAGATATTTCTTTCCCTATGAAGGTAAGCCTTTAATTTCTTTAAAAGCAGTTTGTCAGCCCTTGATCACTTGCTGTAAAGCACTGATTCAATGAGTCATAAAGACTTTTTCAAGGAAAACACACTTCATTCAATAAAAATTGAATCTGGAAAGGGATGCAAATATTGAAATTTGACCCAGTATTTTTACAGGGATATCTCTTAATCAGGTATTATTAAGGCTTTGCTAACTGATCTGTGAATGCAATTGTTACATTTCTTTTTTTGTTTGTTTAGGTTTTTGTAGTTATCATGCTTTTGTATTATACTAGTATACTTTGATGATACACACTGAAAACCTCATTCACACAATAAAGCATAAACTACAGGTATACAAGAAATCTGCAGAGTATGGGAAGAGGCAATAAATCCCCAACTGCCAAAGTGACAACACCTGCTGAACAAAAAGTTTGTGTGGTTGAACTGCAGAGAACTAATTCAATTAACCTGTCAGTGATATTGCCTCCTGTCAGCTACCTCTGGGAAATCAATGCATAAATCTATATGCAAATAGGTAGTGAGGTAACTACCATTCTTGCATTGTTCAATAAATGCAGAGAAGTAAAAACTGACCCGGAAGAGAAGTCACTGTGGCAAATATAACAATCATGTAAATGGTGTTGGTATCAGGTCAAAGGTACATGCAAATAATATGACTTATGTTGATTTGGCAATTAGTGTAAAACAGAAAAGTAAAAAATATCTGAGTATTTTTCCAAATGGCAAGCATCAAGTTACAGTCCTGGCATAACCTGGAATATTTTCCACTGAAATTAATAACAGTTGTTCCCATTTTATTTGGATGTAAAATTGGTCTGCAGAAAAGAAGGAAGCCATGTCCAGCAAAGGTTGTTCTCAAGTTTGCTGCTACTATCCATCAATGCTGACAAAACTTTGATTGTTTGGGTTTTCTTCCAGACATAAGAGAAAAAAGAGAAAATCCTGAAATTATTATTATTATCATTATTAATTATTATTATTCTTGTTCTTGCTGGAGCTTTCTCTTCTTTAGAGTGCACAACCCCAACTCTCTCAGCCTGTCTTCATAGGAGAGGTGCTTCTTTCCTCTGATTGTCTTTGTGGCCATCCCCTGGAATCTCTCCATCAGGTGCCTGTCCCTCCTGTGCTGGACCCCAGGGCTGGGTGCAGCCCTGCAGGTGGGTCTCACAGAGCAGAGCAGAGGGGCAGAATCCCCTCCCTGCCCTGCTGCCCACGCTGCTCTGGATGCAGCCCAGGACACCTTTGGTTTCTGGGCTGGGAGTGCCCATGGCTGGGTCATGTCCAGCCTGTCACCCACCAGCACCCCCAAATCCTTCTCCCAGGGCTGCTCTCATCCCATCACAATAGGCCTCTAAGCTGGTGAGGCAGGACTTGCCTTTGGTGAAGTTGTGCTGGCTGTCATTAATCACCTCCATGTCCTCCATGTGCCTTGGCAGAACTTCATCAGGAGCTGTTCCATGGTCTTTCCAGGCACAGAGGTGAGGCTGACAGGTCCTCCTTTCCATATTTTTTTAAAAATAGGTGCAAATTTTCCCTTTTTCCAGTCGTCAGGAACTTCACTTAACTGCCATGGGTTTTACTTGGCTGCCGTGGCTTTTCAGACACCACAGAGATGGCTTGGCACCTACATCAGCCAATTTCCTCAGGACTTTGGGAGGCACCCCATTCCATGGTTTCATAGAGTTACATATATTCAGGTTCCTTGGGTGGCCATGAACCTGATCTTTATGTACAGTGGGAGGGATTTTTCTTCCCCAGTCCCTGCCTTGCAGTCCATCCACCCAAGAGGTATGTAAAGAGAGGTTGCCATTGAAGACTGAAGCACACAAAAGTTGTTGAGCAACTCAGTCTTCTCCTTGTCTGCTGTTATCATTTTGCCAGCCTTGCTCATGAGGGAGGGAGGGAGGGAGGTAGACTTTCTCTGACCTTCCTCTTCTGCCTGACACACCTTCTTTCATCCCTACAAACCAGGCAGCAATCCTACACTCTTCCAAGGATGCCTGTTCCTCTTCCACTGCCTGTGCATTTCCTTCTTTCATCTTAGTTTGACAGCAGGTCTCAACTCAACCTTGCCTCAGTCTCTTGCCTCTCTTTTCTGATTTACTGCATGTAGGGACCAAGAGCTCCTGCACTGCCTGGAAATGATTCTTAAAGATCTACCAGCTCTGTTCTTCCCTCTTGTCTCTGAGGGTCATTTCTCAGGAGGACCTATTGACTAATTCTGTGAACATCTGCAAGTTTGTGCAGGGTGTTGTGTCCTCATCACCACCCACATGGAAGAGCAGTAAAGGATGACAATCTGTACCAGGCTAGGAGGATTCCTGGTGACGTTTCCTAGAATCTGAGTTGTATGCTACCAAACTTCACCTGCTTATTCAAGTGTTTTATCAATCTAACAATTGAAGTTAAAGCATCTCAAGAGACCTAGTGCTGAAATTTTTGCCTGAATAACATCCTCTGTTTGAAAGAAAAATATTCAGTTGTCTAAAATGGAATGTCCTATTACTTTTCAGGGAGGCTTTTTGCTGGCATTATTCAGAAAAACTAGATCAACATTTGCTCTAATTATATTTAGCATAACAGCCTTATTTAAAATGTAAATCGTTATAGTTTTTCTTTAATGTTACTTGTAATAAATCTACACTGCATTAATTCCCCAAGTAAGGGTGCATTATTTAGTGCATAAATTAAAAAAAAAGGTCTTTAAAAAATGTTTGCTCTTTACAAATAGTGGTAAATACAGGTACAGAGCAAATTTACAAAACAGGAAGAGTTTTTTCTGGCTTGGTTAGAAGGGAGTTTTTTTATTTTGATTACTTAAAAAAATCTTGATTTTTTTCTTACTCGTTTTCCTTCTGTTAAAGAAATTATATTAAAAACCTAAGACCAGACAGAATTTGCCATGTCGTGAAACCTTTACTCCCCATAGACATTTAGCAGGTGTCATTGATAGCTAATCCAGTGTATTTGATTACATGCAATGCTCTTCTCCTTAGATAATTGCAGAGGGAATGCATGCTTTTAAACATCTCTTATGGAAAAACCTCCATAAAAGAGGAGTCATAGAATATTTTGGCTGCTTCCTCGAAACTTTGAGAAAGAGCATCACTGAGAAACAAAAGCTGTCATGCAATAAAAATACATCTTATTCTCTTGTTTCAGGACAACACTTACCACTTTTCTAAGTTTTGCAAAGCAGGCATTTTGCTATAATGAACTGTGCTCATTATAATCCTTATATGTAAGGGCATTGCAAATTTGTGAGACTGCAGATTCCCTTGAGAATGCCAACACATTTTTCTGAGGTCAAATTCTACCTTTTTATCAATAGGGTAAACTTGTTTTTAAGATCACTGGTAGGATACCTTCTGAAAAGAGGAAGCTGCCTGTGTTAGACCAACCTTCATTTTACAGAACCCATGGACAACTCCTTCAAATTTCACGTGCAATCCAAGCAATTCTGATGTTTCTCTCATCCTCCATCATAACTCATCAAGACAGGTTATCCACACAATTCATCAAGAAGTTTTTCCTGACAATGTGAGCAAGCAGGGAACTGAGTTCAGTGGGTGTTCACACAATCCAGTGGATGACTGCCTATCCCATGTGTGACCTTCTTTTTCTCATTGTTACTAACCAAGTGCCTCACAAAGAAGAAGGGAGGTGAAGTAGAATATTAAAATTTCGTTTGGATTAGACCAAAATTACAATATTATAAAGTACCCTTTTTAGCACCTATAATGTGGAAAAATCATAGAACTTGTGATACATATCTCCTATCACTTAGAGATACCATAAAGGCTATACCATGGCAGCTACATGTATATCAGGTTTAGGTTTAGGTGTGAAACATCTTGCTATTAAGGGTAGTAATGGACAGAATGAGACAAACAAATGTATGTGTTTGTGTGTGTGTTAGAATATACAAACTACATGTGAAAATACAAGAAAAATCAGACTGTCCCTCTTTTACATTTTGCCTTTTTCATTTTAGTTCCAGATTTCTAGCAACACATTCGTTAATGGGCAAACTGCATACATGTTTATTGGGAAAGGAAAAAAAAAAAAACCAAAAAAAAGATAAAAACAAAGAAGAAAAACAGCTGTCTTTCCATGAGTTATCCCACTCACTACCAAAAGCACAAGGGGCATTTTCCCATCTTTCCCCAGCAGAATTACTGGTGAAGAAAAACTGATACTCACAGCCACACCAGCTGCACATCCCTTACTCTTACCCCCCTCCATTGCTTTGGAGACATATCTGTCACTTGAACACAGCATTTATTTATTATTATAAATAAATGTATTTTATACAATATTTAAATATTATTTGCTTATGTTTTTATATTTAATCTGATTTTTGTAAACACTTCTCCCTTGTTGTTTCCTCATCCCTACGCATATATTCAATGCTATGCTTCAGTCAGTCTGAAAGCAAAATGCAAATATTATATTTCAGATATTTCACATAAGTTTGAGCATATTCAGGTTGAGTTGTTGCCAAAACAGAGAACATATTTTTGACATGAAAACATTTGGCTGACTAGTGATATTTGATTCATAGCTTGTTTTTAAATTCCTATTGCACTTATTTGTAAATGTTCACATCTTCCTGCAATGAATATTGTCCCTCCATTTCCGGAAATGAAAGCAGGATAGCTTGAGGTAAAATCGTGCCACAGATTTTTCAGCCCTGTGTTTCTTTCCAAAAAAAAAAAGAGGCCTTCTTAGACACTAGGAGAGATACAGTCTACACATGAATTAAGAGACTTTGCTTGTTTTCTCATTTTGCACATGCAAAGCCAAGATGTTTTTAGCTTCAAACAGTCAGAAATATCTGGAAGAACTGGTATTTCCTTGGCCAAGCCTGTGACCAGAAAGAGATGACAGGAATGTTTTACAGAAAAGAAAATAAAGAAACAAGGCAATGTATTTCATTTTAAAATGCTTTTTTCCCAGCACTATGCTGCCTGAAATGCTAGAAGGTCTTTGTGATAGTAGCTGGAACTGCTGTGAGGTAATTATATGTAGTTACATAAAGCAGCCTAATGCTAGGCCAGCAAATTGTCTAAAAGAAGGGAGTGTATTCCTTGCTAAATGTTTTGTCATGATGACCATGCCCTTTATTTATCTCTAACACAACATGCTTATTCTGCCCCATCCACTGTTTTCACCCTGCAAATTTATGAGGCTCTATTAATCTTCTGCCCTGCTGACTCTCTCTGTTGCAAAGTGTCAGCAGACTTTTGTACCTTGCTAATGTACAAAGTGCTTCTTATGAGTAATATCAGCATTTTGCCTTTTAATTGCACATATAATTTTTAGGTCTTACAGCTAATAAGGGAATTGAGACCACGGTTCATCATTGTCTCGAATGGTACTCCAGGGGTGTAGGGACTGTAGAAGCTCAGAGAAGAATATACTTGTCCTCGTTCCAAGCAATAGTTTCTCTCATTACAGCAGCTCCATTCACACCAGTACAGTTACAGGTTTGCCAGCACTTCCATTACAAGCCCAGCTTTTTGGGGTTTCCAAATTGTTGTAAAAATTTATAAAACATAAAATGCATTCTGTCATCTTAGTTTGTTTTTTTTTTAATTATGGTGATGCTTTATTTTTTCCAATTTATCATTATTGCGGCTGTTATTGTTATTATTTTCTTGTTATTGTTTTTATTGGTGGTATTATTGTTGTTATTATTATTATTATTATTATTATTTCTACTACTATCAATTTCTATAGAAGTTGATTTTAGTGTTTAAACACCTCATTATTTGTGAAAGACAAAATGTTGTTTTGCAATAACATTTGTGCATTTTGCATTTGCAAAACCATTTGTTTTACAAAAACAATTTAGTGTTTTAAATACCTCATTACTTGCAGAGCAGAAATTATTGTTTTACAGTTCTGCTGAAAACTAGCATTTCCCATATTTGAATTACCATACATTTTTTCATAGTTGGCTCCATCTTTTCTGTCCAAAACCAAATTAGACAAATGATAATGTGGAAGTAACTTTATATCCACAACCTTTAACAAGGAGTTTTCCCCTCATCTTGAAATTCACATTACTGAGGCATGTTCATATTGTTCAGACAGCTGGGGAGGAAAACACAAGTTTGTCTTCCTTTTTTCATGGAAGCCAAACACAGACAAGAGCTCATGGATCATATGCTCAAGGGTTTGAAGAATATGTGCCAAATTGTGCAATTAAATGTTGTCTCATATGTATGCAAAGCAATAAAAAGTAAACAGACTGACTATTGGAATATCATGTCATGGGAGTTGCCTGATAGCAAATTACAGTCTGTCCTTAACTACCGGGCATTCCTTTTTTGTAGAAAAGTCCACATAAGATTAAGAGGTCTGATATATTTTTCAGATCATGCTAGGAATGGTGCAAATAGATGTATTCCCCTGTCAATAAACAGTGTTGGGAAACAGTGACAACAGATGAGGAGAATGCTCAGGTACTCATCAGAAACTTTGCCTCAGTCTTCAATGGCAACTTATTTTGCTATCTCTTGAGTAGATGAATAGCAGGATGGGGAGGGGAGAGCAAAGTCTCTCACACTGTACATAAAGGTCAGGTTCATGACCACCTGAGGAACCTGAATACAGGACCCAATGAGATGCATCCCAGAGTTCTGAGGAAATTCAGGCATGTAGTTGCCAAGACCACCTCCATGATGCCTGAAAACTCATGGCAGTCATGTGAAATCCATGGTAGTCAGGTGAAGTTCCTATGAAAAAGGGGGAAACATTGCACCCATCTTAAAAAAAAGGTGAAAAGGAGTAGTCTGAGAACCTCTGACTTGCAAGCTTCACCTCTGTGCCTGGGAAGAACATGGAACAGCTCCTCCTAAAGTTCTGCTAAGGTACATGGAGAACAGGAAGGGGATTTGGGACAACAGCAAGGCTGCACCACAGGCAGGTCCCAACTGACCAACTTATTGGCCTTCTGTGATAGAGTGGCTCATCAGTGGACAAGGGAAGACCACATATGCCATCTACCTAGATTCTGAAATGTTTTTCACACAGGCCCCTACAACACCCTTCTCTTCAATTTGGAGACATGAGTTTGAGTGGAGGCTGTTAAGTGGATAAGGAATTGTTTGGATAGTCAGATCCTGGTGGTGGTAGTCAATGGCTCAGAGTCCCAGTGGCATCAGTGATAAGTGGTGTCCCTCAAGGTTCCATGCTGAGACCAGTGCTATTTAAAATCTTCATTAATTACATAGATGAAGGGATGGAGTGCATCCTCAGCAAATTTGCAAATGACCCCAAACTGGGTGGGGTGGTTGACACACCTAAAGTGTGGGATGGCACCCGGAGTGCCAACTGGGCAAATTCAAGAAGTGGGCCCATGAAAATCTCATGGTTTAACAAGGCCAAGTGCAACGTACTGCACTTATGCCAGGGCAATCCCCAGTATCAACACAGTCTGGGATGAACAGATGGAGAGCAGCCCTGCAGAGAAGGATTTGGGGATGCTGCTGGGTGAGAGGCTGGACATGACCCAGCCATGGGCACTCCCAGCCCAGAAACCAAAGGTGTCCTGGGCTGCATCCAGAGCAGCGTGGGCAGCAGGGCAGGGAGGGGATTCTGCCGCTCTGCTCTGCTCTGTGAGACCCACCTGCAGGGCTGCACCCAGCCCTGGGGTCCAGCACAGGGAGGACATGGACCTGCTGGAGATGATCTTTTCTGTCCCTTCCCAGCCCTTCCATTCTATGATTCTATTCAAATTAAGAACCACATTGGGTTCTGGGTCATAATGCGGGGAGCGTGGGGAGGAAATGGGACTGTCACTATGTGACCTCCAGTGATACTCTTCTATCAAAGCTGATGGGCTTCTTCATGATCTCAGAAGGTTCACACCATGCAGATCAAGTTTTTATTTCTCCTTCCCCTGTTGCTGCACACCCATAATATCTGAGTGATAACTATAGTTATAGAGTGATAACATCTCATGTCTTCCCTCTGGTTTCCTCATTCTTGCCCCACAATTTACCAACATTTGCATCATATTGGCTATCCATCTGCTAATTTTTAACATTTAGTTGTTCTGTCATCTCCAGTTCCAGTACTGTTGTTATAAAGTGATGTATTATTCATGCAATCCAGAGCTCAATTTTCAAACTTGTAGACTTCATACTATATTAGCATCATAAATATTGATTTCAAGGCACCCACAAGCATTTTTAGTCCTTCACTGAAAACACAAAAAAGAGGCATCTCTGCTCTGTTGAGCATAAAATCAAAAGCTGTGTATACATGACACAATGGGATGCCAAGCTAGAGGTCCTGGATAGGTGTCCAGGCACACAGTGAGCACTTGCAGATATGTACAAAGTCCTGCTAGCAGTGTAGCCACATTTCCACACATTTGGGAGCATAGACTAATGAGTGTGACCTCTTAATGAGTTTGGACCCTTCACTGCATTGATGCATCTACAGCCTTTCCTCTTCTGGGGTCAGTTCACTGAATGGTGGTGGCATGTTGACAGATGGCTTTAATAGACAGGGTAGATTTCAATAACACCAAAAAAGGGCAGGAACAAAGGCAATAGTTTACATAATCCTGGCATTAATTTTGAGCATTCAAGTGGTTTTGTTCTCTTATGAAAGCTTTTTGTTCATTTGTGGGAAAAAGATTATGAGATGAGCAGCAAAACCTGCATTACTGAATGCAAAGTGAGAAAGGTAAGGAGGTTTCAGACAGGCTCTGTGTGAATGTTCACAACTTCCTCATTAACTGTATCCCCACTCTGGCTTCCTGGATCCTTGTTTATTTTGGTGGAAAAGATTACCCGAGTTTCAATTGAGCAGAGCCTTATTGTTAACACTGTTACCATAGTTCTAAGGAAAAGATCCCAATTATACTCCTCCCAGCCAAGTTTCTCAGCTGAGTTATGATCTTGCCACTGCATAATCAATGACACTTGTAGCATCTGCAAATCAACTGCAAAACAGTCTTAAGAGAAATATTGGTGTGTGTATATGTATAAAAATACGTAGTTTATAAAAAGGATGAAGAATAAATACTTTTTAAAAAGATCCATATATGAGAGAGAAGCAAGGTTCACTATACAGCCTTTCAGTTCATCTCAGCATTACAGTAAATCCACAATCCTTTCTCCAATACTCACAACATCTCCAGAACTGCATGACAGAATTACAAGCTTTACATTTTCCATCATCCTCTGTGCTAATGAATTTAAACAGTATTGTAACAATTGCTATAACATAGCTGCTACTGATAACAGGAATAAACCTAAACATTTTCATTTGGTGGATTTTGATGAAAATTAGATACCAAAGGTGCTTCTAAAAATATTTTTAGGAAAAAAAAGCAAACCTGCCAGAATGGTGTAACTAGTTGTTCACAGCATAAAGTGCTGAGGAAACATAGACATTCTCATTAGTGTTTCTGAAAAGGTTACTTAAATGTTACTTAAATTACTTACAAACTTATTTAAGCTACAAATGTAACTTAAAATTGCTTCATTTTCTGACATTTAAATTACCTTTATCATTTTCCTCTTTCATTATTTTTTGGTTAAACAGTTTGAAATAATTTTTGTCTTACCTATCACAAAAATGCCTTTCCTTCTGTTTTTCTTCTGTGTCTCCCCTCAAAGTAGAGTGATACTCCACAGAAAAGTCTCAACTTACTTTTCTGGTTAAAATTAAAATTGCTTCTAAACTTATAAGGCTTATGTTACTTCTGCTCTTGAAATGTTTATGAAAAGAACCTGACTGTATGAACTTGACTTCTTAATTTCTTTTTTTGGCTCCTCTTTTTAAACTAGCAGTAAGTACTGCACATAGCAGACTATCAAATGCTCTTAAAACAAAGCTAGATTACATTAATTAATGTTGTATGTGCACTTGAAGTGGGTAATATAGTTCATCCTCTGGCACTCAGCTCATTAATTTCAAAATGTATGTTACTAAACCTCTTATCTTGGTTTTATCTAATTAAATTATTAAGATGAAACTTAATAAAATCAGAGGTTTTAAGTGTCATTCAAGGCACAGCTACAATTAAGAGATCAAATATTCATAGTTTTAGAAGACTCAACCCAGCAAGATCACTTTTGTGTATGATCAATTTTGTACTGCCTTTTTCCAAGCTGAACTGTCTTTATTTCAATAATATTATGATTTGCAAAGATAGACAGGAAATTAGTACACACCACTCTGAACAGATAGGTTAATTGAGGTTCAGTCTGGTATTGATATGTACATATTATAAACCATATTGAACTGCAGAGTAACCTGAAATTACTACTGTGCAGTCAGCCAAAATACCAAGCACCAGGCACAGAATCACAGACACACTCATACTGGAAGAGACCTCAGAGGCTTTTTGTTTCCAAACTCCTGCTCAGAGCAGGAGCAACTCCAAGGTCACACCAGGTTGCTCAGGGCTATGTCCAGTCAGGTCTTGAGAACCTCCAAGGACAAAGACATCATGACCTCTCTGGGAGATCTGCTCCACTGCCCCACTGTCCCCGTGGGACACAAGGACTTCCTGATATGAAGTCTGAGCAGCTCCTTTTCTTCAGCTTATTTTGTCCTTCCAGCAACACCGTGAAGAGCTTTGCTGTGTCTTCTTCATGACATTCATGTAAGTTTTGGAAGTCAGCACACAAAACTTAGTTGCTGTACCTGCCAGAGCTCCCTTCCCTGACTCACCTGAAACTGGAAAGATTTTTCACAGGATTCAATCAGGGCTACAGCCTGTGTTTCTGACTGAACACAGAAGAGCTGTGAAGCTTCAAAAGGTTACTGCCATGAATGTGCAGTAGAAAATGGTTTGGTGTATGACCTAAGGTGCAGTGGTGGAAAGATGAAATATAAGTTCTGGGCCCATATTGTCATTATTCTGGCACTTCTCAAGTCAGAAAGTATGGTTGCTCCAAACATGACATAGCCTAACATAGCTGGTTATGCATATCTGGACTGAAGAAACCTCTCCACAGAGACAGCCACAGCTCATGTCACCTATATAGTGATTATTATTCATAGACAATATTAATAATTATTGGCTTTATCTTATTATCTGACTGACACCTGAAGCTGGGACATAATAGTCTGTAGAGTTAGGTGGCCTCATGACTTCATATCAAGTAGCCTCACCTACAGAGGCTATTTAGAAATAACTGCAAGTCATGTTATGTGGGTGTATCCCACATGTTTGTTAGTACAATTTTAAAGGAAAAGCTCTATACAAAAAATTGCTTGAGGCCACTGTACAAGAGAAGTAGCACCAAGCAGCACACACATATCACAAGAGAGGGGATTTAGCTTCACTCACATTTTAGCAAGGTAAGTCAGACTGTTCATGACACTGGAGGGTGCATGCCTCTGCTGAGCTACCCAGGATTGGACACACATATTAACCTGTTGGTCAGAATTGGAACAAAGTACTAATTTAGGTGAACTGAAGGTGTCTTGTCTATCTGCCAGATCTATGCATGCACATCTAGATAAAAGTACGACTACTCTCACAAGAATGACAGTATTCATTTAGCAACAAGAATATTAAAATTTATTCTCAGAATTAAAAAAAAAAGTTCTTTGAGGCAGCTAAGATGTCTGTCCGGCTTATTCTACTTTTGTCTTCTGGGGATGCTTAGGTAAACACCCACAATCTTCATAAGGACAGACCAGCTCAGTGAGTAAGGTTTGTATGCTATAAAAGACTTCTTGTCTATATTCATTTTAGATTGCACCTACAGAGGATTTATAGAAACAATACTTAGGTGGCACTGAGGAAGCTATCAGTGCTATTTACAGACAATTTAAAGGAATAAACCTGCAGTTACGCCTGTATTTGCTTTCCCTTGTGGTCCCCCTGCAACGCTTTCTAATCCTATTGTGACTTGATTGTTTCACAGCAAAGTGCTCCACAGAGGCCAGTAATTGGCACACAGGTTCAAATTAGATTGCTGTGTGTTTAGGAAAGCAGGGGTCATTTCCCATCAGCACCACTCATTAAGAAGCAGAGTACTAAGTTTTCTATTACAAAAAATTCTCAAATGTATGTACGTGTTTGGGAGGGAGGTTTTATGTATAACCTGGAGCACAATCAGTCTGTGATCAACAATATGCAAAACAACTTTGGTAAAGGAATATATTAACTGTATGCTCAGCAACAATTTTCTTAATGCTGCATCTGTCTGCCTGTTGTACACAAATGCCTTTTCACCCTATAAAAATGAAGTTAAAGTGGGTGAATTCAGAAGCAGGCTTGGAGGCAGCTGGAAAGTTGGCCTTTTATGCCCCTGGCTCTTGTGAATTTTAATCAGGATCCCAGCATTAATTGCACATCAGCCAAGTTTCAGTTCTGGCATACTCGATGCTCAGCCAGCTTCTGCACTTGCTGTGGGGAGGAAAGAGAAGCCGGGGTTCAAAAATGAGTCCATTGGGCCCCAAATTAACTGAAAGAAGAGAGATAACATTAGCGTGCACCAGAAAGGAGGATAAAAGGCAGGCTGAATTAAGAAAAAAAGAAATAATTAGAAAATACTTCAAAATGAGCAAACACTCTTGCAACAAGCTTAATTGATTGTGGCAATGAACAACTAATCATTTGATAATGCTTAAACAGAGGAGAGGCATTTGTGTAATTCCTGCCTGGCCTGGGGCACGTGAATTTCTTGAAATGGTGGGCAATGTCCTTTCCTCTAGGATGACTAAGGGAGGTGTCTGTGACCCTCCCATGGCTTCTTCAGTACCAGAGTGTATGCACTGCTGCACTCATACCTATGGGGAAATCCCACTTGCTAGACTTCATCAACCATTTTCAACTCACAGTGGTATAGCACCTGTTCTACATGATAGCCTGGTGGTTAGAGAGCTGCCAGAAAGATACACCCAGGGTACAGCCTCAGGTGGCTGCAATCCTGTACTGTCCTGCTGCACTAGAATCCTGTGGGAAGCGAGTGCCTGGCTATTTCTAGGGAGCATATTTCCTGCTCCTCAATGAACCATGGTCAGGGGAAAGGGAAGGTCACTGCATGGAAATGGCAAGAAGGTGGCAGGAAAACAAGCAGATGAATATGTGGGGCTCAGTGGCAGCATATCCACCTGTGATTAAGCAGGTACAAAATGTTGGTTGTGCCCTGAGGAATGGGAAGTTCTTCACATGATGCCTTGAAATTAACCCCTGGAGAACTCTCCATCCCACCTGATCATTTAATTTCATGTATCTGTCTCAAGATTCAAATCCCAGTTTCACAGATGTGTGATGCAGGAGACAAGTGGTGTCTGGAACCTGTGCCTCATACTATTGCCTGCTCCATCTCTAGTGGACCTTCATCTAATGGATCCACATCAGCATCTTCCTGGACACTTCCTCCATTCACTGGGTTCAGAGCTGATACGCTGAAGTCAGCCATGTAAATTCTGCTCCTAGGGCACCATTCAGCAGGTGACCCTGTGCTTAAACTGTTTTGTTCTTCCCTTCATTAATCTATTATGAAAAATGTTTCTTGAACCCTTCCACAAGTTCTAACGTTGGAGAGGGAATCCCATGAGAAAGTCCCAGATGTACCAACCCAGGACCTGTATCCTGTAGCTGCTGGACAGCACATTTTTGGACTCCACTACTGTCCAAAAATGGACTCCTAAGACTGTAAAGACAAAGTGTAAGAATACATAGAGTCCTTTCCCTAGTGCTCTCCTAATCTCTAGCTGTTTCCAGCTATGGGCTGTCCTGAAAAAGCCTGGGATTTTATGTCTCTAGCAAGCATCATTTTATTACTTCTGCAAAGTATTTGTCCAATTGAACTCTGCAAACTCTTTTCTTTCCAGGAAAACTCTTATTTTGCTGAAAACAAAATACATTGAGATTGTTAAGTAAATTAGCTAATATTTCCTTTCCCTCTCCTCTCAGCAGAAAGATGCATCTTTCACACATCAGAATAGAAAAAAACATCTGCTGTGTATGTGAAACACAGATAGCACTCTTCCCTTTCACTTGTTCCCTCTGACGTGAGCCTTAAAGGGACGCTATAATGATGCAACCTGTCACACAGTGCAATATCAAATCCAGGATGATGATACAAAACTAGCAAAAATTATACCTGTCTGTGGAGTTTTCCTGTGTAAATGAAGTGAAATTTCAGTCAGTTCTGGCATTTCTCTTTTCCCCTCCCTAGTCACCACCAACCCATGTTGTGCATTATGATACTTTATCTGCATTATCTTTTATATCCAGCATGGTAAGTCACTGCTTTGCAGAGACCCCTTATCTGTGTACTGGGAACTGCATTCCTCTGTCTTCTCATCATATGCCCATTGAAATGTTGTGAAATCCACAGTCATCTCTGGATTGAAAATGCACTAGCATGTAAAGTATTAAACAGGAATATGGTTTTTTACTTCAGTTCTGCTGAGATTTGTCTCCCTAGGATTTTACTACATATTCACTAGCATGCTGAGAATACATCTTTTTTTCTTGGTATGGCAACAGAAATACTGCTGCTCTCTGATATCTCATTCATTGTCATTGGGCTTTCACACCTATAAACATGTGGAAAAACAAACATGCTTGTCTGCTTTTTTCCTAGAGAAGACAAACTGTGAAAAACCAGCAAGATATATTCATAAATATACACTTGCATATGGTGTCACATCAGAATGAAAGGCACTGGTGCCGTTAAAGGAACTTGGGGGAGGTGGGGAAAGACAGAAGGAAGACCATAATGGAAATTTGAAAATTTATAGAAATAAATGGCTTTGTATGGTTTTCTTTTATTATTAAAATCATCATAAGAACAGGAGAATTGCAGTGTCAGCTGGATCAAAATCCCTGTTAGCCCAGTATCTCCTTTCCCAAGATGGCCAGTAGGGGTGATCTAAGAAGTGTATGACCATGCTATAAAAGGATCAACAGCTGATAGAACTTCTCCAGAAGTGTCTCTCAGGCACCATTGAATTTCTTAATGCATGTCTTTCTGATGGCCCAGGGTAAATATTTTTTCCGTTCTTCCATGCATTTTTTAAGCAAATGAAATTTATGCAACATCCACTAAGTAGTTCCACAGCTAATAAGCACTTATTTTCTCTCTTTTAAACCTACCCTTTTCTAGTGAACAAATAGAAATTCACAGTGTTGTATCCAGCAAACAGGAACCTTCTGCTGCACTTATGTGCCACGTCATGAACCTGAAGGACTGACCTCTAACTGAAAGTTTAAATCTTCCCAGACACAGCAAAATTAACAACCATGTCCATATTGCAAAGCCCTTTTAGAAAAAATGTGCTTTCATAGATTTACAAGGTAGAATGAAACAACTTGGTCTATACAAACATCCAAACCTGTCCATCTATTCCCTTTCACACAGTTCAGGGCAATCAGGTTTATTGAGACACAGCCAGTAAAAAAGCCACTAGTTCCACAGGTCAGAGAATCTGACCTTAAGCACAAAGCCCTGCTAAGGACATTGCATTTTCTCATATGCTTACACACATGGAGTATGCTCAGAGTGAGAGGGAGACTATGATAGATAAACTCCTGTGATGTGTATTGCCCAAGATTAACACAACTTTTCAATGGTTCAAAATATGGTCTAGATTCTGCTGGTCACCCCTATTACTTGTCAAGATTTTTTTTCATGTGTACTATTTCTAATTCCTCTCCTTTCAATTTATTCTAGAGATATCACAAAATCAAAATAATTTAAAAATCCAATAAAACATTTAAATCTAATAATTTCACCAATAGAAAGGATGGTATGTAACTATCAGAACTGTCTAACTTATGTCAAATGTAAGGCTCAGGTCAAAGAAAGTTCATTCCTAACAATGCAAATCACAATGCAGTGTCTCAGGAACAGCATGTATGGAACAATGTCTAGAACATCAATAACAGTTTTTTCCCCTTATAATTATTATTAGCTTGGCAATAGTCGTTAGTGACCTATCTCCTTCTACTGATTTAGTAAAGTGCACCTAATAACAAGCAGGGGTCAAATGTACAAACCAAATGACACTGTGTTCCCTAGGTACATAGTGCAGTGTCTAATGATGTCATAAATGCCTTGCAATGTTTATGTCTCGTGCACCAAAATTAAGCCTATTAGAGTAAAATATACCAATTGAAAACATTACAAATCTTGCCTGGAATATCAAACAAATCTTCATAAATGGTTCAAAAATGACAAAATACCTCTTGTGTTAGAAAAGCTGAATCTGTAAAACAGCTTTTATTTCAGTTCAAAAATCAAGGTTTCAGAAATGTTGCATATTTGTTATATAAATAGCAAGAAAGAGAGGAGACATCATCACATTATGACTATTTTTTTTTTGCAAGAGGAATTAACTTCTTTTGTGAGGAATTAACTGTGACTTCAACAAAAATATCTTTTTTTGAGAATACATCCTTTTCATAAGAAGGAGAAAGTATTGTCCTATAATTTTAGATTTTATATTAATATTTTTGCAGAGAACAGATGACCTTCTCAGACAAAGAGAGTTGGTTCACAGTTCGAGGAAAACAAAATAATAATGCTTATATCCATCTCTGTATTAAAGAAATCCATAAAATCAGCTACTCCCTCATTTAACTGTGCTGGAATCCACTCAAGCCATTGAGTTTAAAACTGTGGTATTATTATTCTTTGATGTCTATAGCTTAGCAGCACAAAGCTGGTCTCCAAGCACTTACTCTCTATAAAGAAGCACAAATGTTTGGCCTTTGGGCTGTAAATATTGTGTCACCATTGATTTTTAACATATAAAGTATATTTTCCTGAATGTCAAGTCTTCTCAAAGTGCAGGAACTCCCGTGAGCACAAAGTGTCAGGAATTAAAGACAGTTTAAAAGCGGGAGCTACAAGCAAAGAAAGAAGAAAATAATAGCAAGAAATGAGAGAAAGAAGGAATGAAAGTATAACTAATATGAACTTGCCAAGTATTATAATTTGTCTCCCAGATGAAAATGTTCTTGGTGAACATGTCCATGATGCCCTCAACAAACCTTTTTTACTACCTAACATATTTTTCTGTAGGGGTTTGTGTATCCCATGCACTTGAGATTTTTTTCCCAGCTAAATGATAGGGTTGATTTGGGGATCAGATATGCAAACAGTGACAGTGTCAGTACTTGAATGGAAATGTGACTCTGGAAATTCTAGCACTTCAGTGTTTGCTATTCCATGTTCTATCAGCTGTTTTGATGGTACTTTGCCAAAGCGCTCTCCTTGAGAAGGTATTTCAGAGCAGGATCCTCACTTCGTTGGGGAGGATAGACTAGAATCAAGTCACCCCATTCTCCTAGGACAGACACAAGTTCTGTGTCTTTATTTTTTATGATTATTCAGAGAAGATGCATCTCCACAGCTTATTTCTATAGCCAGTGCAGACAAGGCTCCTGATAGGGCAATGCAGCTTGGGGCAGGTTACTCCTTTGCCTCTTCACCTCTACCACAAACTTGTGAGAATACTTCCCTAAGCCAGACCTTTGAATAGCAAATTCAGTCCAAACTGGAGGAGAGATACTCTGTGTCTTCTCCCAAAAATATCTTCTAGTGGCTGTGCTCTAAAAGTTGTGGTGGCTAAAATCCTGTTTGCTTTTATCTTTATCTATCTCAAATGCCACAAACAATAATTATTTGAAGGATATTGCACACCAGATTCAGAGATTTCTTTATAGTATTTTATCATTTATTGTGATGATAGATGTTTACATCTATGTAAAATATAGATGTTTCTTCTGGAACTTCAAAACTAGTCTGTCATCCATCTCAATTTTACCTGCCTAAAAACAGTCAAGTTGTTGTCAGATATTGTCTCAGACATTTGCATAAATATTGACTATTTAATGCAAAGCATTCTTTAAATATACAGGCACATATGTCAGCTCCTCTTAAGAAGGTTAATGACCTCTGAGATGTGAAACATTTAAGGACCATTAAAGGAATCTTTTTGATAGAGGCTGCCTCTTGAGACATGGCAAGGATTTCCAGCTCCCAATGTTGAAGCACTCATCTTGGCTCAGCAGCTGACACCCAGGGTCTGGAAACCCTGCCCTAGAGACCAATGATAATCCTTTCATTTCGTATATCAAGGTGAAGCATAAGAAGTTATTTGACAAGTATAAAAGTGCAAGCATAGAGGAAAGACTTGTGATAGCAGGTTCTTTACATGCAAACAAAAGTGTACCAGTTTCTGAGAGCTAGAGGTAAGTATGTTCAGGAGTAAAAGCAGGATCTGGTCTATTCAGCTAACTAATGCTCAGGAATTGCATGTATAGTATTCCAGTTATCAGATTTGGGATATCTAGCAAACTGATACTCCTAATGGAAACGTATCTTACCCGTTTAAAAAAAAAAAAAATTCTTATCCAAGTGAGATATCAAACTGAGGTGTTTTCAAATCTAAATAAATTAATTACATTTTATAAACCATTTGGAAAGCCCTTCAAATATTCTGAGAAACATCGGGGGTTTTTGTTTGCTTTAGGTTGATTTTTTTGGTATTTATGTAAGAAAATGTGATTAAGAAGTCTGCTTTATTAAGCACTAAAAAATTTAAGAAATAATTAGGCAGATAATATCTCCCCCAAAATCTTGATTGTTTTTTGTTTGGATAATAGCTACAGTTAACAGTTTTATCAGACATTGAAAGAGAAAGCGTCTCTGTCTGGAAGTGGTTCTAAGAGGCATAACTTCAGCTATAGTGATGTGATGGAAAGATCCCAGAGTGAAATTCCCTGTCTGGTGGTGATTAGGAGATAACACAAGATGTATCTTTGGCTAGATGCAAAACATTTATGAAGAAGAGCAAAGGAAGTGGTGATCTACCTACTAAGATGAGCAACTTGTCAAGTCACACAATATCAGTTTCTTAAGTTCCACCAATGAATTAGAAAGTATAATTTTAAGGTATATTTGAAGCACTCAATTGGACTCATTTGCTTCTGAGATCCTCTTTCTATGTGTTTGAGTCTCAAATGGAAACAAAATCCTCTCTGTTTTTTACAGTTACCTGTAGTTACCATGATCTGCAAATAGAATTGAAGTCTCCTCATGATCAGAGCTCTTCAAGTTGTGGGTGGAGACCTTTCCTCTGGATTTTGCATGAAGGATGGCTGCTGTCTAAATGCTCATATGTATTTGTGGTTCATAACTTCTGATAGGTACAGATGGTTTTAAAATAGGTGTTGTGGATTAAAGTGAGAGAAAATAAAGCCTATCAATTTGGCAAAAGCAGTTATTGTGGCTTTGAGTTGTCCTCCCACAAGGGAGAATTGTATTTTTTAATAAACAAAAACATTATGAACAACACACACACACACACACATATACAAGAAAAAAAAAATAAAGAGGAAAAAAAAGCCAGGGATCCAGTAAACATTTCAAATGTTGTTATAAGTACTCCTACACAATTTCAGAAAATTGTTTAACTTTATACCTTAGCAGTAAATTTGCTGTCCTCTCTCTGTCTCTTTCCTACCCACTTTAAAAGATGATACCAACAATTTAATGTACCCTGGGAAATAAGACAATGGTTCATGCTGTGCAGGAATAGTTTTGAAAATCTAAAATACAGCTATTGATTGTCTCAAACTATTTAATCTTCAATTAGACATTGAACTTTAGAATTGGCAGAATATACAAGATTTTTCTATCCTTGAATAGCAGTTCATCTTTATCTATGAATAATACATCTTGCTACAATAGTGCAGTCAGATACTGGTATAATTAGATACATTTCTGAGGTCTGCCTATGGTTCACGCATCAAACGCTGCTCCTTCAGGCTGCCTTGTATAGGTCTATAGGCTTGGGACACTAAAGAAATGAACACAGTCATGCTAACAGTGCCCTCACTCCAGTTACAGATGTAAGATGACAGCCACTGCTCCAAGGCATACTAATTACAAAGTATTTAGCAGTCAGTCTCTAGCACACACCTGCCAGAAGCAGAGAGGGGGAAATGTGATATCCTTGTTTCTTATGTTACACAGATCCCAGCTGGAAGGTAAGTCCTTAAGAGGCCAGTGGCTGTACAAACCATATGCTATCACAGTTCAATCACGCCCATAGCTTCCCCATTTTAATGTATATTTGGCATTGCTAGGTAATGTGGCATCTCCAGACTAATCAGATGGATATCTTAACTGCTGGGAATATTAAGATAATACAGTGCTACAGATAACATCCATTGCATGATGCTAGCCTTTGTTTCTGCATAATGGCTCCAGCTCCTAAACTGTTCTAGCTATAAAATTTGCCAGGACTCAGCCCATTTAATCTAGACACAGATTTTGTTATTTCAAATTATGCCTACTGTGGATCTTAATATTTCGAATCCAAATAGCTCTTAGGAGAAAGGAAAACAGCTCTCTCTGCTTAAAATTTTGCTGTGCACATCTACTTTTAGTTGAAATAATACTTAAATCAGTTAGAAACATCCTAAAAAATATACATAAATTTGATACATTCCTATTTTTGCAGTTTTTAATAACTAAAACCAGACTACTATAATCTATAAATCATACTTGTTCTAAAGTCTTATAAAGAAAGGGGAGAAAAGGATCAGAAGGGAAAAGGGAAGAGCAAAGCCTGTTATATAAAAAAGGGAAAGGGGAGATAAAATAAAGAACAGTTTAGCAGTACTGCTTTTCAAAAAATTTCAAATGTGTCTTTATCAAATACTCTGTTTACAACTGGTTTCAAGAAAGCCAGGCACTCTCAAACTCGGGGAAAATTGAATTTCTTTTTTTTTCCTGACACAGGGGAAGGAGAGATCACATTTATCAGAATCAGGGAATTGCTTTGCTTTCACATCATAATACACATTTATGACTGCTGAACACAATGTTTTCTATAATGTTTTTTTCACCTGATTGCTTAGACCCCTGGCCACTGGGCTAACAGAGTTGCCCAGCAAAACTGCATGACATAGTCAGGCTTTGGACCCAGAGAGTCTGATGACCCAACTAGTCCTCTGATTTACAGCAACTGCATTAATACAAGTCCATGTGATGACAGAGCTGAAGACAAGAAACCCTTAGGAGCTGCCTGGTATCTGAAGAGAGAAACTCAGAACCAGGGTAGCAGCAAGTCACATCAATGTGCTTTTATGGGCTTAGAAAACACTATTTCATACACATTGGGTCTACCATCAGCACACAGGGGCACAGGGTATTCAGCAGAAAAAAAGAGGTTCCCTAGTCCTTTGACTACACGTTTTCCATTTCAGTCTTAAGAATCCTGGGAAGGTATTCCATCTTGTGCCAGGCAAAACTTTCAGCTAGCAAATAAAAGAAGCAATCAAATTGCATTCAGCCAAAATGTTTTTAAAATATTTTTGATGAACAAACTAACTGTAAAAGATTTTTTGCTTTTTTGTTCTCATTCTCATCCCTGAAATCTCATCACTCTTTCTTGCTTTTGATTTTGTCAAAGAGAGAGAAAGTTATGTAGAAGTACAAATATATTTTATGACCAATCACCTGAAGGTCTTATATATAACTTTCATTTAACAAAAATCCCTATGTTAATTTTTTAACTAGAAAAATAAAAATAATTTCAAACATCATCAGTTTGTGAAAAACAGCTATTTGCATTGCTGTGAAAGTGATTTGGAGCACTTTTGGTTCAGCTCCAAAGCAAGTCGTCAGTTTATTTGTCAGCTTTAACTGATTAAAGAGGAATGAGAAAAGTGACCTAGCTTTTCTCTTCCCAATGTTCTCTTCCCCCTTGTCTTGCTCAAACAAAACAACCTTGATCACGAAATGTAAGTTTTACCTCAGTGAAATCTCTTGATGACTTGCATACTGGCTGTTTTTGAGAAAGGGCTGAATAAAGGTTTCAGGATTTCATCTGTTATGTGACTTTATGTTCTTGGCTAAAGTGTATTTTTCAATAAATTAGATTTTTGTATCCTTCTGTGTAGGTGGAGAACTCAGGCTCTAACAAAGTGGCTCAGTCCTTAAGGTGCAGATAACTATGGCTAAAGAAGGGCCAAACCAGACAAGTGGAAAACAGAAAAGGCTAAAAGAACAGTGACATATCAGAAAGTTACTGTGTTTTCCAAGAAAGAATTTGCCTAAACCCCCAAATCCAGAAATTGTCGTGCTACCACAAAATCTGTGTACACATCCAAATCCCATCATTTAGATTTATACTTACTTCATAGAGCTCAGCAAATGTGTTTATTTACATTAACAATACCGATACCCTTGACCCTTTCCTCACCACAGTACTGCTGGTTGTGTTGTCAGACAAGACAAATACCAAACCGAGCAAGGCTATGGTGCACAGATTCCCTCCTGTTCCTCTTCCATGATCCCATGGGCTTTACCCACTAGTGAAGGAAGTGCAGTTCTTCAGCTTTTATTCCTGCATGATTGACACTTTGCATTTTGCTGTGTCTGCCTTGGAACTCACTAAGCCAAGGAATAGAATATCAGAGGGTAACCCCAGTCTATGACAGTTGGCAGAACAGAGTTCAGCACTTTTCCCTAAAAGCAGGACTTGAACTGCCTAGGGAACCAAGCAATTTCTCTTTGAAATGGCCTACTAAAGATCTGGACTTCTTAAATTACTTTCTCCTTTTCCAAGTGGTGCCCTTGCTTCCAAACTACTTTATAAATGGAGCAATAAGAGCTACAAGAAGTTATATTAGATTACCACTAGATAGTCTCTCTTCTCATAAGGATTTAAGTCTGTTATTCTCAGTGTATTTAATTTAGGCCAAATTCTAATTAAATACTTGATTGCTCACTGCATTTCACTGCTTTGCATGAAGAATCTCATCTGCTTGCACACTGTGTGGAATAGATACACAAATGTGCCATTACTCAGTAATAATATTTTATATAAATCCACACAGTTATAATTGAAAAAGAATTCTGGTGAGGTTTTGTGACTGTGCTATGCACAAAACACAGCAGACCATATCAATGTAAGCAATGACAATGGCACCTCCTGCTTAAGGACAGGTAATACAGGAGAGGTGTATATTACATGTATATTGATTAGCTGCCTGTGTAGCCATCTGAGTCACTGCCCAAAAGGAGCCAGGGTTTCTGCATCCAGCTCTTCTGTGGCATCACAAGGAGAATGCACCCAATGGCCTGAGGCACCTGAGCCACTCAGATTCTATTCCACCACCTCTGTCCTTAGGTACTTCCCTGAATGTCTTCAGTCATGACAGCCAATTATCCACATCCTATTGATCATTTTAGTAAACAGTAAAGCATACAGTGAATTCTGTCAAATTGCTAGGTTTTAAGCTAAGAATGCCCAGAAGAGCAACCATGGATCAAAAGTGGTTAGATTTTTTTTTTTTTTTTTGCAGTTCCTAAAGCAGAACACTCCTTTAATACTTTAAACAATATTACAGTTTCTTTTTCCCTAAAACTGACATTTATTATGAATGCTTCTTGAGTATACAGTCTTGTGTTTTATCTTTATAAAATAAAATATCAGGCTTTGCTTCACATTTATTATTAATGCAAGATACACCAATCTCTCTTAAAACTGTTGTATCAGGTGATATTTGCAGGTGCAATTGTTTTGTTTAGCACACGCTATTTCAAGAAAGGAACACAGATAATGTTTCCCTCACAGTCCACAAGTTAGTATCTCAACAATGGACACATACCTTCATTTCACAATATGTGCTCATCTATAGACTGTTCCACAGCACCCTGCATCCACTATCACAAAAGTACATTCACTAACATATTCCTGTTTCCAGCTTCACAAATTTCAATATGCAAACAGCACATCATACCCATCCCCATTACTAAAAGTCTGAAGAGAATGATCTTTACTTGCAATCAGAGGTCAGTAAAGACACTGGACTGTGCTTTTGAAGACTGGTTATGTGCACTATAGCTGTTGGTAATGCATGTCTGGAAAGAATGGGAGCCTGATGGAGCTGGGATGTTGTGCTGCCTATAGAATAGTGAAACTCTGACCCTGTTAGGAAATCTCTCTAGAGAAATGTAAAGTTCTAAAACAGGAGAAAACCTCCACTGAAAAAAAAAATCCCTTAAAATGATCCACACTTATGAAACATGATCCCAGCTACAGTGACATAAGAAAAACAAGGGCAGAGAATTAAAAATGGCTGCTGTCTTGTTGGATGTGTTGTAGAATAGTTTTGGACACCTTTTATGTTCTTTTCCTGATTAACTGCATTTGGCTTGAGAATATTATTTCTTCTTATGAGGATACTGCCCTAGTTGCACTTGACACAGGCATTTGGGCTGGGATCTCTATGACTAAAGCAGTGGTGGGCTTCCTGGGAAGATCAGCTGAAAGGCACAGAAACATCACCTTTACATCAGAAGCTGGGAGTACATAGTCCTATGAATTAATGGACAAATACAGTCACTTCCAGAGGATCATTCACCTCTTAAGCTAGATGTCTGTCTGTACTCACCATACAGGTGACTACTGCTCACTCAGGTGGTTTATTGAAAAACTAATCAGTAGTTGGATGGAAACCAAAACAAAAAACAGCTCTGTTGCTGTTCAGATGATATACTAGAAGAGCTGAGTATGAAAGAGAACATCTGAAGAAATCAATAGTTACTGGGTGAAAACAGAACATATTTGTTTCCTTTTAATTGCTTTGTTGTTTCATAGGAGTTATAGCAGTATGTTATTCTTTAAAGATTTTTTTAAATTATGAGTATCTGTTTGTATGTTTTGGAAGATATGTCTTGCTTTTTTAGATCTAAAAGACAAAAACTTTCAAGTTCAATAAGAGCCAAGTTTTATGCTCCTATTTTGATTGTTGTTGTATCTTAACATCTATTGGCACCATTAGATTTTATCAAAATACTAACACTGGAAACTAATATTTAACCCCTATATTAGAAAAGCTAAAAAATGTTGTATGCTAAGAGTTGCTGCTTATCTCTATTCAAGTGATCAACCAACATAAAATCAAACAAACCAAAAATGCCCAAGCGGGCATTACATTTTTAGTGGGTGTAGAGACTGATGTGAAAGTGTTGTAAATACCCATTCATGAAGTCCTCCACTATGATCAGAGGTAATGCAGTCTGTCATGTCAAAGAATAGTCGAGTATAATTTCTGATTACATGGATGTTGAAATGATGAGAGGGACCATAACAGGACATAAACCATATTTTCATTTGTGGGTACTTTGCCTGTGTCTGACCAGCAGAGCTAAGAAGGAAAAAAGTGTGTAATAAGACAGAGAGAATTATTTAAGGAAAAGCAGTGTTAGAAAATGCCAACCTTCTGCTATTAGCCGCTAATTTTGAAAGGACTTTTACACTGAAGTATCTCTGTGTGGAAGAGTTTTCTGAAAGCCATGTTCAAACTGCAGTGGGGAGGCAGCTAATTTTCCATGTAATATTATCTGAGGTGTGGAGGATCCTGAGACGACACAGCAACACAAAGGAGAGCATGTGACCACAGTATTAGTTTCAGTGAGTTCAGTAGAACCATCCACAGACAGCACATTAAGCAATGAATTGTAGCAGTCCAGTCAAGCTACTTGTGCCATTTCCATACCTAAATATTTTATATATAAAAGTATCACTGGGACACTACCAGTAAAATTATAATAAGAAAGCATGTGCCTCTCTTTAGTGCCTAATATCTTTCATTTGCTGGATCTTGCAGCACAGAAAGAGAGAAGACTAAGCTGAGTTAGTTGTAAAATATATTCATATGATATATTCTCTGATTTTTGCCACCAAACCAAATACATAGTGGCACATGCCATGAGTGTAACAGCCTCTAAAGCTTTCTCAGCACTACTCCATCTGAAAAATTCAAGAAACCCATTTTCCAGTTAAAACACCTAGGGGTAAACTAATACACTCTCCACTCCTAAGTGAGATGGGGAAATGCTTCTCGTTAATATTTGCACTATCAATACCTTTACATGGTGGCTACAAATAATAACAGTCATCTGAAAGGACTGGCCCCTGTCTCAGGATGTTTTACATCTGGAGACTGGAAGTACTAATGAAAGAAATGAGAGCAGAGAAAAGGAATTTTGAAATGGACAAATTATGTTAATCAATGATAGAAGTTTAAAATAAAAGAAGATGGAATAAAGAAGATGAAGACTTTTGCATGTGCTCAAAACTTGTCTTCAATACTAGAGAATCTATGGAGCACATTGCACAACCCTGTAGGCAACTGCATTGCATACTACTGATCTCTAGTAGATACAAGAGAAAAAAAATAGACTTAAAACAGAATATCGCAAAGAGCACAACAATATTTACCTTTGATTTTCCTTTTTCAAAACATCTTAAAGAGTGCTAGGGAATCAATCTAGCTGTTTAAGTCAGTTTGAGAAAAAAAAAAACATTAAGACTTCCAAAAATATTAATATATGTGCTAAAATTTATTTCATTAATTGCTGGAATAATCAATAACTAATTTTCATTCTAAACTAGGTCCTTCATGTGTCTTAAATAACCCAATGGAAGATCATTTACATCTCAATAACAACCCTTAGCAATGTCATGTCATCAAAATCCAAACTAAATCTCAATAATGTAGGTTAGTGACCAGTAAAGGACTTATTACCTGGGTCAAGTCCTTGGAGACCAGGGTGGGCCAATTGGTGAATGCCTTTCTTATGTGTGGCTTTTGCTTCAAAACATGAGCAGGTCATCCCATAGGAATGATCCCATTATTTGGTGCTATGTCATTTTCTAAATGGTTATAAGTTACACATATTTCAGGAGCCTGCAGCAGATTTGTAATATAAAGGTCAACCAACCATAACAAAACAAAACAACAACCAAAAAAGGAAGCCAAAGCAGGCATCAAAGTAATATGCAGTAGAGCGCTTTAAAATAAACAAATAAATAAAGTCTTGAAAGCTTGTTTGGATCTTTACCTTGCTTTCATTAAAATGTTTCTGTGTAAGATGGCAATTAGCAGAAATGGGAAGTTAATGTATATTAGTCTTATGTACAAGCTAGGAAGGAAGAAAGGCATAACTATTTTAAGATGCATTTTTAACAATGCTTTTGTGATACCAACACTCTTGCTGATGATATTGAAATTTTTATGTTAATTAAACAACCCCTAACCACTCAGTACATTTCAGATATATACACTTTGTAATTACCTCCATTATTGAAATAGCTAGTTTGATTTATCCTTGCCACAGTAACATTCTAGCTTCTGTTATTTTTGTCTTTAGAAAAACATAGGTCCCAGTGAGGGAATATAAAACTATTACTGTAAATTAAATATTAAAGCTAACTTATTTTTGCATAAGAACACTGTCAAATAATGGTGATAACTATTCCTAAGAAATGAACATTTTTTTTATTATTTTTTTGGAACACAAATTAAAATCTAATTTTCAGTTCTTTTGCAAATTCATATAGTTAGCAGGTTTTGTTTTACTGATGGCAGTAGCTTAACAGGGAGCTATTATAGTCTTAGCTTAGTGATTAAGAAATACAACATTTGTTGAAGAGCTAGGCCTTTTAGTCTAGAATGGATTATCACTTGATCCTTCCTTAAGCATTTTTATACAGGAGTGCATTATCCTTGGAGCCACCCTGGGCTCCATGCCTCATTAACCTGGGTGTTAGATAAATCAAAGGCAGCCTCAGAGACAAAGATAAGCAAACTGCAGGCCAGCAAGACGATGATGTATGGATCCAGGAGGCTAATAGGAAAGTATTGACAGGAAAATGGTGTGCTTATCCTGCAATCACTGCATATTGCAATGAGAGCTCCCAAAAGCAGATGGGATACACTTCAGGGAATGCAGGAGTAGGAGATTGTTAGGCAGAAATGGATCTTCACATCTTAAATTCTAACAAGAACTTTCTTTGGGGCTGCACTTCAAGTACAGCAGAGAGGCTAGTACCCAGGCAATTGCAAACTCTAAAAAGTGAATTCATGGTAGGGGTAAACATTATTATTATTTTAAGATTGTAATATAACCACTGAGGCTGAATTTCGCATATGTCAAACATTAAAGCAAACACACTTTGAAGAGACAATAGACAGAACAAAATTCCATATGCTGAGAAAAACAATTTCTGCAGCCTTCTGCAGAAAGCAGCATTTCATCTGTTTATACCTTTACAATGAGGAGAGTGGTATGATTGGCAAAAATTCTTGCAAAATAGCGTTCATTCTGTATTTTCCCCTTGTGCTTGTTTTCCCTTCAGTTTGAAAGGTAAGATATTCTAAAGAATCTAAGCCTTAGCCACAAATCAACTCTTAGTTTCAGCAAGTGGACAGCATCCACTATTTGGAAAAGATGGAAAGTGCTCCAAGTTTTGTAAGGCCTGCTGCTGGTTTTCTAGGGTTTCTTTTCCAAGACTCAGTTCACTGGATTAATTTTGGAAGGAATTGTTTGGGAGGGTTGGGGGTTTTTTTAGTTTAAAACACAGATAAAAAAATAGCTGCATTAAGAGAAAGATCCTCAGAAAGTTTTGGATCAATCTCAGTACATACAGGTCCTAGAAAATAAAGCTGAATATGACATGATTAATTCTTCCTTTATTTATTTCCCTCAACCATGGTCTATTGTAATATCTTTTGTGTTAAATGTGCTTAACTACTCTTTAAAAATAGTAGGTGATCCCCAACATCGTTTACCATGCTGTCTTTTTCCTTCTGTAATTTGACCATCAGCCTAGTAATTTTAAAATAATATTCTTCTGGAACCTCCTGGGAGCAGGAGCAAGCCCAAGCCTATATACTTAAAAGGGTTGATCTTATTTTCTCCAGTGTTGTGACTTACTGAGGACAAGGGCCAGGATGAACAGCCAGCAACACCCTGAAAAGAGTAAACAGCTGAAAATTTGAGTCAAGATAAATTTGACACACAAAATTTGATGGTATTTTACCAAGCCTGGACCAGCCAGACTTTTCAAAGCCCAACAACAGCTGGTGTTCAGAGACTGAGCGTGACCTGAAGGAAGGTGCTGTTTGCAGAGACCCTCTGTCTCTTGCTGCAGAAGTGGGAAGAGACATAGGCAGGAAACAGCTCAAGGGATGGTGAGAAGGAATTCATGTTGTCCCAGTACTAAGGTACAGATGAGTAGCACACAGGGTTCTCTCTCCATTTCTGCCATGGAGATACCAAGCACATCTGAGAACATACTTTATTCTGCAAGTCCCGCCTTTTCAATGAGCACCTTGGAAGGAAGCACAGCCACTGCAGGTGAACTGATGGGGAGATGGACATGTCTGGCACTGAGTGCCAATTCTTGTTCGAGGGTGCTCACCTCAGCATGCATAGGGTTTGATGCAACAAGGCGCTTAACAAAGGAAAATTTAGAGGGTGAGACGGTCCATCAGCTCAGTACAATCCATACCTAATGTCACCATAGTGTATGGATTAAGGTTTGCACTTGACACTCCTAGGGGGAAACTCAAGGTAATGCGAGTTTATATACTTGGCCTTTGGTACGTTAGTTTCCCTTCCATGATTTTCCACCTTTCTATAGCTTATATTCAGCCTCTTTTCTAAAATTCCACCGGGCTCTATGGACTACTACCTCCTCCTCACTCACATTCCTAGATAAACAACTCTTTCTTTTCTTGCAATCTTGGCATCACTAGGGGAAAAGATGAAAACAAATGTTAGCAAGCTTCTCTGTGGTTTTTCTGCTGATAAAATGGAAAAGTTTTGTAACAGGCTCAGAGAGTGCTGTGGGAGTAAAGCCTGTCTCTATGCCTGCTACAGGTAGCAGTGAGAAGGAGGAGGGGGATCTAGACCCCTTGGGGCTGACTTCCAACATCAGTCCCCTTTCCCAGCAGTTCCATGAGACCCAACCAACCTCTACCAAGCAAGCAAAAAGAAAACAAGCCATGGATTTATAATTTGGCTGAGATCGTGGAGGTTTGAATAGGGATGGTGAAAAAGTATTTTCTGTAGTTTCAGTTTCTCTCTTTTCTGAGATGCTTGGACTTCTAAATAAAAGGTTGAAAAAATATTGTTTCTAGCAAAATGCTATTTTTTTATCATCAAACCTAGTCCCAAAAATGCTGAACAATCTTTGCCAATCATTTTTTTCTAAACCAATTTTGTTTCAGGCAAAAATATGGCATAGAAAATTATAGTCCAAATAGTCAAAGAGCAACTGAATTAAAACAAACTGAACAAAGATTTCATAAACAAAAATAGAAAAAAACTTGATGTATATGTTCATGAGAGTTCCACCCTGAATTACTCTGCTTTGAAAGAGCTATAGAGCTTTGAAAATTACTTTTTGTTTCATTTAACTATTCTGAAACAATGCTTCAAGGAAATATCTAAGTGCAGAATTGCTCTGAGCCACCACAGAAAGAAAAAAAGACTAATAAGCTATTTAGCAATTCTGAAATTTCTAGTAGCAATATGTTTTTACTGTGGAACTTTTATAATTTCTGGCTGTTGTTCTACCTTCTCTCTCACTACCCATTCTCCCTCACAGAATATATAACTGCTAAATGTGCTGGGTGTTTCTTCCTTGTATTCCAAAAATCCTTCTGCTATTTTCATCCAGAGGAATACCAGATGTGTTTTTTGTGGTATAATCTATCTGTTTTCTTGTATGACAAAGTGTTGTATAACACTTTCTATTAAATTTGGGCATTGCCAAATGGGATGAATCAAATCCTACAGAAATATAGAAATGTAAATATATATAGTCACAGTGATAGTTATGACTAGATATTGAAAGAGCTCAGTGCATCAAAGGTTATCTCTGCGACAGTGACTTCCAACCAGTTTTGGAAACTGTACTAACATCTACTGAGTTGGTTAATCAGAAGTTCCATACTTCAGAAAATCTGACCTCAGTGTGGGTTCTAATTATACACTTTTGAAAGAATATTTCCTGAGCTTTTCATTACAAATTGTTATTACTCAAAAAAAATAACATGATAACAAAATGGAATTTCCTGAACTACAGATAGTGTTACTATGCTAGCAGGGTAATACTAAAAATGTCCTCCTCTGGAGGGACACGTGTACCATTTGTCTAAGTTAGATGCATTTGGAAACTGAGCTGACCTTCAAATTTACCTGATATGTTAAACAAAAACCCTCTTTATCATGTATGCTCTGGGAAATCTCCAATCAAGCCTTTATACAAGCAATAGTAATTCAAACCACACCACTTTCAAAGCAACATGCTTAATAAATTAAAACACAAGCCTTATTTACCTACTTACTCACTTCTCAGTCAGCATGAGTCGATTCCCTGACAGGTTTACTAAAATACCGCTTACTTGTTTTGCTATCATCACTGGTAGGAGAAAAAAAAATAGACAAGTGCATTTTGCAGCTCAGCAGGCAGCTAGACAATTTTGCAAGGCTTAATTATATCTATATATGTGTGTGTGTGTGTGTGTGTGTCTGTGTGTATGTTGTATGTTATGTATATTATATATTTTCATTTAATAATAATAACAATGCATAATGAGAAATATAATACTATAATACATGATAAGTATAAGCCATGTTTTAGTGTGTATATATGTATATACACATATACATGTGTATATGCATTTCTGACAGTAACTCCCAGCGTGAACAAGGCATCCTGAACATTCTCCCCCTCTGAATAATAGCCCAGAATTAACTAAGCGTGGCCTGGATGCTGTGCATTTTCCAGCCATTCCCTCCATGTTGATTGTTAGCTGCACTTTATCAGGTGCCCTACACGGTCCCGGGAGCAGGTTGATTAATGCCCAGGCGGGTGGGCACCAGAGGAGGGGCAGGGCTGGGCTGTGTCCCGGTGCTGGCCGTGCCTTTAGCATCCCCCGGGCTCTGCCTGTTATCTGTCTGCCCCCACGCAGCAGCTGCGCTTCCCATGGCCTGATGGACTGGCTCGTGTAGCTGGGGACACAGGCAGGGTGCAGCCATTACTCATTTGTGACAATAACCAATCGAGGAAGATGTAGAACTCAATTCCAGCAGAAAGACCTATAATGTGGGAGTCAGGAGGTTATCGCTCTGGGACCTGCACCTTGCTCCTCACCCCTCTTATCGAGAGCTTTACGGCCCCTGCTGGAGCAGCATCTTGTACAGCTGAGGGCTGCAGATCTGGGGCCCAGATTAGCATGCATCTTCCTAAATGCTACAGCATTTAATTAAAAAGTAGGTGTTAGTCAAATTGTTACTGGCTGAGAAGATGCTTTTGGTAAACGGGAGGCAAAAGCTAAAGTGTTTTATCACAGAAGGAGCTGTCAAACAATTTCCTTAAATCATATATTTGTAGAAAATGACATGTTTCTCACTATTCTCATTTCACAGTGAAGCTTTATACTAGGGACCAGCACAATCCCAAATGCCATGATGCCTGTTAATCCAGGTGAGAACCTGTGACTAAGGACTGCCTAAAAAACCATAGCACTTGAAAAATTACAAAGGACATAGCTTTTGATAAAGTACAGATGTTGTTTGATGGCTGCTTATTCACATTGAAATGTTCTGAGAAAGAGCCTGTCTTTTAGAGAGGAATTAGGAAAAAAAAAAAAAAAACCTCAGGGAAGGTCATTAAGATATGTGCAACAATAAGAAGAAATTAAAAACTCACTTGGGGATTTAGAGACTTTTCTCTAAATATCTTGACCCAGGAGGATCCAGGTAGACTTTTTAGGCACCTTAGTTGTTTAAAACAATTTAAACTTCTGAAAGAGCAGAGAGAAATAGTACTCATTTATCATTAATACCTTAAATTATATTTAGGAAGCTCATTTAATCAGTCACAGAGACTACAGATTCTGGCAGTACCTTAGCAAACTGTGCCTGAACTGGAAATGGAAAGAAATAGTTTGAAAAATGGTTTTATCAAGGATAGACAGACCTGGGTTAACAGCGTAAAACTCTTAATTACCAAATTAGTGGTAGATGATATCACCATCTGCATCACCAGAAAGCAGAATAAGAATTTAATTTTATTCCTACATAAGATTATAATCTTATTCACTTAACGATAAATCAGTAGATGCAATAAAAACAGCATTCAAAAATAATCTGTAATCTTTTTACACCTTCTAAGAAAACTTATAACATATTTTTTAACTGAAATGAATGAGAGGTTCAACCACAGAATATTTAGGCGTAAAACTGACAGTCAGTTTTATGCATCTATCTCCATTTATATCTACTTTCTTTAGGAGAGTACTTCATGATATATGAATGGCATTTTAGCATAGCTCATTTTAGTATGCTTTCCTCTGTACTTTTCCCAGGTTTATTAACATATTTTAACCTTTTTTCAGCATTACCAATGTGGACTTTAGCAAATATTAATTATTCAACAGCATCAAAAGCCCTGTAAAGGTAGGATGAGAATAGAGACAGCAGTAAAGAACCTTCTACTTTGCGACCCTAGAATAAAATTAGCAGAATTAAAAATTATACTGCACCAGAATAAAATCAGGAGAAGTGAGACTTAGAGAAATATTTAGGGCAGGGGGAATAAGAGCATCCTTGAGATAGTGAGAGACAAAAAGAAGGAGACAAATAAATTTGAAACTGGAAATAAGCAGTCAAGCAAGAGCTCTCGGTATTAAAAATTAGTATTTGTATAAGCAGAGTGGAGCTTGCAAATGAAAGATGGGAGAGGGAGGTGATCACACAGCTGCTGAGTGAACACATCTACAGTTGGGCTACTTTGCAGAGGGTTGAAGAGCCAAAGCACCATGATAGTAAAAGAGAAGAGCAGCAAGATCTGCCAGGTGACCACTGACCAGAGTGTTCCCTTCTCTGAAAGGGCCAGAGCAGCCACTCTGAAATACAGATGGTTTGAAAAACCAGGAGAGAGTTTCAGCAGTTTATACTTTGAAGAGTGCAATCAATTATTTCTGCTCTCCACTGAGAAATCAAACCCCATTAGAGAATCAGGAATGAGCATAGCTAAAATAGCCAAGGCTTGGGTGAGGATCTGGGGATTTAACAGCTCTTTTATCTGCAGCTGGAGAATACAAAAGAAGTGTCTAACCTCAGTCTTGTGAAAGAAATTAAGGACATTTCTGCCTAAATCTCTCTTGTGAGATGTTTAGACCTCCATTTGGAGAGGAAATTCCAAGCTACTGGAAAATGAGCAGAGCCTATATACAATAGGACCTTTCTGGAAAACAACACAGCCTATATACCATAAAATTGTATGTATCTGGATCGTTGGTTCAAGCACTGGTACTGTACAAATGTTGCTGTGCTTCCTGGTATGGCTAATGCATGGGCTTGCCAATGCAGTGCCTGAACACAATTCAGGAGTAGCAACAGCCCAAGACTGCTCTCTCCCTGTTGTAAAGGGAACTAGCTGTGCTCTGCCACTTGTTCAGGGCATTGGAGAAGAGCCCCTGACCCACGAAGCTTATTAATAAAGACTTTGGGTTCCTTGTTCCTAAAGCTGATGTAGTCTAAAAAACAGCATGTGTAGAAACTACAGAGGGAGAAATTATAAAATCCATAGAATCCTTTATGCTGGAAAAGGCCTGGAGAATCTTCCAGTCCAACCATAAATCTAACAATCTAACACTGTCAAGTCCACCATTACAAAGAGAGAGAGATACATGCATACACACACACACACACACACACACACACACACAAATACATATATATATATATATGTATGTGTATATATATATATATTCCCAGTGGCATATGATTATATATATATGTGTGTCATTGTCAGCATGCCATGAACAGTAAAACTAAACTATTTCTGATGAACTTTTCAGGCAGGATGTCTACTAGTTGTCCATAAGTCAAACCGGTGATGTATGGTACTTTAAAAACATCAGGAAAAAATTAATCTACTTCCATAAGCAAACCCAGGCAGCTCAGGTTTGCCTCTTAGAATGAGGTTAATTGTGCTCTGGAAGTGTTGCTTCTCCTTATTGGTAATCCATAAAGCCCAGAAAGATGAGATCAGCCTTAGATTTTAGATGGCTAAAATAGGAAAAATAAATTCTACTCCTGTGACTTTTTGGCTGTTTGGACAATGCAGCATCAAGTGTACAAATCAGAAACACTGCCCCAGTCTTCTTCTCTCACACACTGACTTCCCACTTCATTGTCCCTAGCAGTGAGGTTTGGTTCTCCACAGGTAAAAACTGAGTTCCCATTTTCCAGCTCATTCTGGTTTGACTGCAGCAAATCCAAGAAATGCTTGTGAGAGTGTGTCAGAAAACATTAAAAGGAGGGAAAGCATGGTGGAAGAATAACTACTATGCAGAAGTGTCTGAAAACAATATTGACAAGTTTATTTTTTTCTGGTACTATCTAAGCAGGAACACGTTGAAATATTATACAGCTTAGTTAACTTCAACTAGAGTGGTTTTCTGAGTTAGCCCTCTAAATATGGGGTGAATATGCAATAATATCTTCATTCATGTTTAGGTCAGCTGTAGATTTAGTTAGGTAAGCATGTGAACTTCAGCTTAGAATGAGGCAAACAAGTTCAGACCCATGTGGTCAGATCAGTTCACCTTGGTTTTTAAAGTGAATATATCATAAACAGTTTAAATAAGTATACAATAAATTCACGTTGTTTTACCCTATTTACTACTCTATTTATACACTACCTATGACCTAAATGTTCGTGAATGTAAAAGGATCTACCCAATTCTACACCTCAGTTCCAATTAGCAAAATTTCACCAGTGAAAAGGAAAAGGCTTGTGCTGAAACTGATTATTTTTGATTCTAACATTGAACTTGTGCCTTTTTTCATCAATTATAAATTAAGTCATGATCAGACATATGCCTTGTGTCTCTAGAATGGCTCACTAATCACAACTAATAAAAGATGAACTTTCTAAAGTAGATCTGGATAGTGCCCTGCATGTACATTTTAACTGGACTGCTTTGAAATAATGTGTCTATAACAGGAGTTTAGTTAACTGCATCCCAATGAAAACATGTTTAACCACACCAGCTGTAGTGATACCTGAGCTTCCTGTAATGCTCCAGAGTGTGAGGGTTTACCTTTTCTTTCCTTTTTTTTCATGCTATCCTCTTCATTTGAAAGATAAGGAAAATGTAACTGCACCATATCTGAACAAAATTCTCAAAACTGCAAGTGTAATAAACAGGAATGCCCTTTAATCTTGGAAAAAACTTACTAAGAATAGAGAGCAAGCCTAGCATTTGATGACACTATGTGGTTTTGGTACCACTGTATTTCCAGCAAAGAGCTGTTACCTGTTTACCACACTGGACATGGTTGCTAGAAAGGTGCTTGGTGGAGGAGCAACCTGAAGGTCCTCATAGACACCTGGCTGAACATGAACCAGCAATGTGCACCTGATGCAAAAAAGGTAAATGGCATTGTTAACAGCATTTGAAGAAGTGTTACCAGCAGGTCCTTCCCTTTATTCAGCACTGATGGGACCATATCTCAGTGCTGTGTTCAGCTCTGGGCTCCTTAGAAGAGGAGAGACATGGACATAGTGGAGAGGGTTCACTGGGGAGTCACAGGGATTATGAAGAGACTGGAGCATCTCTCAAATAAGGCCAGGCTGAAAGAGCCAGGACTGCCCAGAGTGAAAAATAAAAAGCTCAGGAGATTCTTATTAATGTGCATAAATACCTGAAGGGAGGTTGTAAAGATGGAACCAGTCTCTTCTCAGTGATGCCCAGTGATGGGGCCAGAGGCAATGGGCACAAACTGAAACACAGGAGATTCCCTCTGAACATGAGGAAACACTTTTTTACACTTTTTTACCATAAGGGTGACTGAGCACTGGCACAGGTTCTGAGGTTCTCCATCCTTGAAGATAATCAAGGTCTGTCTGGACATGGTTCTAAACACCAGGATGGAGCAGGAGGCTTGAACTCCATAACCTCAAGAGGTCTGTTTCAACCTCAGCCATTATTTGATTCTGGAATTCTGTGATTTTTTTACTGAAAAGAATTATCATACTTCTGTGTATACTCAATATTAATTTCCCCCAGAGTTACTCACACAATGCATATTACACAGCTTGTAACACAGTAGTAGTTTCCATGGCAGCAGGAAACATTTGAACTAAGACTGCATACAACCTTTGACCACATTCCATTGTCTCATACAAAAGTGCAGCTTGACAAAGTCTAGGTAGGTTTGGAACATGTCATGTTAAAATTTTAAGTTTAAAAAGTCAGGTATATACTAAAGAAGTTAGCATACGAGTTCCATTAAATGATCATTTACCTACACCTCTATTCTGTCTGGATGCAAACCTCTGTCTTGCTGGAGATAGAATAAATATATATATATATATATAGCTGAATTTCAGTATCACTGTATTTGATTAAACACAGAACTTCAAAAACATGTTCAAATCTCCATGAAGCATGAAAAGGCACTCCCAGCACACATTCACAAACAAGGAGAAATTCTTCAACTTAATTCAGTAGAAACTGGTAAGACATAGAAAAATTTTCAACACTTCATCACTTTTAAATGGAGTTACACAGAAAAAATATTTAGTAGCAAAGAAAATTTACAAATCACCTCAGATCAAAGTGTTCTGCTTAAAATCAGGAAATCATAGCTTGGATGGATAATGAAAGTTTGCTTGGAGTTTGACATTGTTATCACCAAAGGAAAAATTAAGGCAAAGTCATAAAAATATCCAATAAGAAGAGCTACTTATCAAGTCTTTGACTTAATAAAGCTGAGGAAATGCTCAGAAGTCTTAGTGCTTTTCCTGTGTCTCTCATTTTCCATGATGGATTACACTGTCTAGGTGGATTGACATTATATCCCACATAAAAATATACATGACTGAATCTCTCAATTTTAAATTTAAAAGTTCAAACTTACCTTAAAGTAAGCTAAATTAAACTAAGGTAAACTAACCTAAATTAAAAATTAGCAGCTTAAAAAGAAAGTTTCAATGCTTTGATTTTCCCAGGAATTTCCACTGTGACAAATAGGAAATTGTACAACTTTTGACAGCTTATGTTTTGAAAAGCATGATTTTATATACCTTATATTATTTAAGGGTAATTGAAATAGCAAAGTAAAATATATAAACCTTCACATAATACAACACAATAGAAACTAATGGCAAAATATAAAATGAAACTGCTTTGAAAGAGAGTGTGGAAACAAACAAAATTTGACATTTCACCTAAAACATAAACATGATTTTTTAAAATTAAATAATTGATATTTTGTCATCAGGATAATTTATAATGTGTTGATTGAGTTGTAGTAAGACAAAGTGCAAGACTTTTCTCAGTCATAGTTCCCAATCAAGTTAGCAGTAGTTCTGTTCAAATTGAGATGAGAAGTGGATCCAACATAATGAAGGTTTAATGATTCAATAGAATTTGCAACAGGGTCCTAATAAAAACTAACAACAACAACAAAAAAAAAAAGTTAGGTGGTTTGATGCTGTTAAATGTCACTATAATATTTCAGAGGTGGAAAAGCTTCTCACTTTAATAGGAAGCACCTTTAAAAAAGAATAACAATGAGGGAACTTAGCCAAATGCTAGCAAGGTGAATGACCACTCACTCTGTTTGTAAAATACATCTGTCCCCTGCAAATCTCCAACCTTCCCTTTGTAGATCAGTATACAGCCCACATTTTAATTGCATTTATGTCTGCTCATGCGGAAGTTAAGAGACCTGCCCCAGCAAAATGTGATTCTGTATGGAGAAATAATTATCCAATTAAATGTGATTTTCCTGTATTTTCTTCTCAATGTGTTTGTCTGCCAATGTTTTCCTCTCCCTTTCCTTCCATTATATGCCTTGTAACGGAGGTGAAGCAGCCTTGGTTTCCAGTGAGATGGGAGGATAGCAGCAGGTCCACAGGAAGAATTCAAGATGCTTGCCATAACCCATCTACCACACACAGCAAACCAGGATTTTTTCCAGGATATTCAGAGCCAATGCAAGCCTGCAACAGACAGTGAAACGTTTGTCTTGAACACCCTGTGGTGATTTAATGGAGGAACAGTTGCTCACGAGTATGTGAAATTCCCCTTTTTTTATCTCCCAATTTTTTCTTTTTTCTTTTTTTATTTTCTTCTTATTTTCTTTTTTTTTTTCTTTAAATATTTTCCTCAGTCTTGTTACAATATCTTAACTTTTAAAAAATTTCCAGGTTATCCACATTAAAAGCACCTTAATCACTGACAATTACAGAATGCTTTATGAAAACTTTAAACAAGATTTAAGCCTACAACATGATTCTATTGAAATCACAATGTATGTCTTGCATGACTTCAGTTCCAAAAGCATAGCTTCAAGACTCACAAGGGGTTTGTCCAAAGTTTCAGAAACACCAGTGAACTGCAAACATATTTTCACTGGTTTGGTTTGTGGCTTTGAGATCTCCCATATTTTACTTTTTATAAAAATATTTTAATTGTTAAAAACCAAAACAATGAGAAACAATAGCACTAAACATAATTTAATTTTAACAATACATAAGTTAGCATTAAAATATAAAATATATAGCTTCAAAACAAATCTTACATTTGTATAAGAAAATCTCTAGACTCTTGAAGATTAAATACTTGTCTCTGATAGTTTCAATACTATCGATATTTATCTGAAGAAAAACTTGTAGAGTAGAGACTTAGTCATTCCTACTGTAACAGTCCCAGAATATAGTAAATGACTGTAAATTATTGAAGTAATCCTTTCAAATGCAATCACATGCAAAACAATTTTTTTGTTGAATGAAAAGCAAAATATTTGATTTATATGGCATTGTTTTACTGGCTGACCATTTCATTTAACAGATATACTCTTTAATTCTACACAAACTTATTCATATGTTAACACTGAAGCAGAGAAATACATTCCTTGAGATCAAAGGTACAACACAGGCTGGAACTCCTGGTACTTTGAAGAGTAATAAAACCTCTCGGTCTGGGTGTTTGGTTTTTTTTAAATTTCCAAATGTGAAATCCCTTGTATTTTTGCATGTTCTTGTATCTGCAGAGAATCTCAGATAACACCATGAAGCAGAGTGTTGCTAGCTGTTTGGATAGACTACCCAGTGGAACAGCTCTGTGGACCCATGAATGACCCTTTTCTCCCCCTCACTCAACATTCTGGGTAACAAGATACAAGAAGGGGCTGAAGGAGGAAAAAATCTCAGGGTCTATCCACAACTTTACTTATCTGCTACAAAATATGCAATCGGCTTTCTGGATGTTCTTGTACTACAGGTTTTTCTTCTTGACATGTGCAAAATGGAGCCCCAAGCAATTTCAGAGCAGTGATCCTGAAGCCAGGACTGAAACCTGACACCACGCTGTACCTAGAGCCTCAGATTTCCTTCTACTGAGTTCCACTGCCAACATACACAATTGCAGTCAAACAATTGTTCACACAGATACACAAAAGGGGTTTTAGGCAGAAAAGAGAAATATAGACATGCACCATGTGCCAGCGACCTCTGCAGAGGCTTACCGTGGTGAAGGTTTTAAAATTCTCTGCATACAAACAGTTAATCACCACAAACATTTAAAATGTCAGTGGAAAAAGAAATGGTTTCCAAGAGCATATAACTGCCCAGATAACTTTCATCAGCCCAGCCACATGAAAGACCCAGAGGCAACTGCACAGCCACCATCAATACCAGTGCCTGTGGAGTCCTCTCTGGTGCCAGATCCTGCTGCTTTGGCTGTAAACAATATCTCCTGTAGTGCTGTATCTAGGATCTCTGGCTGCCAATCAAGCAGGAAGAGATGGAGAAGGAGGAACTGTCTAATGCACTTGAGTAAATGTACTATTGCCATTAAGTGCTATATTTTATACCTTTGTGGAGTATGTGGTTTTGCAAAAGAGCAAAACCTCCAAAATGTTAAAAACTTGTTCCAGAGAAAATGTAGTGGCAGCTTTGATGCTTAATTTCTATGAATATGAACATTTTTATAGACTTCAGTCTCCCCACAAAACATTAGGGTAATGGACACTGGGCAATTCTTCTTAAGTAACTTTATGGTCAGTCATTCTTGCATGTTTGGGTCAATCTGGGTGATGCTCATAGTGAGCAAGAAACAGCAGACAGTGTTTGCAACGTGCATTCCTCTTCCTCATTGGTCCTGACCACAGGTGCTCCCACTGAGAGCAGGGTTTATATACTGAAAGCAGACAGGGAACTCGTGGTTTTAGGCTGCACACACAGCACACACTGAAGCACTTGCCCTTAGCAGTGCTATAATTTTGCACCTGTGTCTGAAGCAGTTCATTTTGTTTCACTGTGAACAAGGCTAAACATGATGCCCAAATTGGGAATATCTGATTTTGGTGGCCTTTTTTGGCTGGTGTCTGGTCAGACTCTTGGACTAGTCTCATGTAATGGCTCAGATTGAGACTCAACCCAGTCATTGTATTTGTGTTCACTGTCAACTCAGGACACAATCAATTGCAAAAGAGCAGACTAGGCTCCAGCCTGCAAACACAAACTGTCTGGATTTTATAAGGGTTCACATTCACCACAGCGGCAGTGATGCCACTTCCACAAACCCATCTGAATATGAAGGAAGTGACAGACTTCAATCCTAGATATCTAGTCTATAATTACTCTATTTATTTAGATATGTTAGCAATAGCATCTGCATCAGGGGCTAATTGACCCTTCAGTTTTATGCTAGTAATTGACTGCAAGCCCAGAAGTGCAGGCAGAAGGAAAAAAATTAGAAACAGTGAGGGGAAAAAGGAAGTCTACTGAAAGCTAAATATAAAACTTATCCCTGAAAGCTCTGGTATTACTTAGATAAAAATGAAGCTATGAATAATTATTGCCATCAAATTTCTACTAATGAAAATAATGCCCACTACAAATGTATTCAACAATTGCAGACTGTGGCTGAAGTCATGGGGTAACTATGCTTTCCTCTCTCAGCTGTAAGCTTTTCTTCCAAATTGAAGTAACTCTTCATTTATAGTTAACTGATAATATTTTAGGCAAACAACAGAACTCAAATAGCAGTGCTGAATTTATTACACATTATACAAAAGCTCAGAACCTCCTGGCAGTACATAATTAAACAGGATGTTGACTTCCTTTCTTCTTTTCCCTTTCTCTTTCTTTCTCTCTTTCTTTCTTTCTTTCTCTCTTTCTTTCTTTCTTTCTTTCTTTCTTTCTTTCTTTCTTTCTTTTTTTCTTTCTCTCTCTCTCTCTCTCTCTCTCTCTCTCTCTTTCTCTTTCTTTTTTTCTTTCTTCTTTCTTTCTTTCTTTCTTTCTTCTTTCTTTCTTTCTTTCTTTCTTTCTTCTTTCTTCTTTCTTTCTTTCTTCTTTCTTCTTCTTTCCCTCCTCTCCTTCCTTCCTTTCCTTCCTTCCTTCCTTCCTTCCTTCCTTCCTTCCTTCCTTCCTTCCTTCCTTCCTTCCTTCCTTCCTTCCTTCCTTCCTTCCTTCCTTCCTTCCTTCCTTCCTTCCTTCCTTCCTTCCTCACTTAAAGTGACTGGCTAATCAGAATAGTTAGAACTTTTCTATAAATTCTTCAATAGGTCAACAGAATGCAGAAATTAATACCTCAGTAAGGGTATTTCAGGTTTTAGAAAATCCATTTAAAATTATAAATATTTATTTCAAATGTAATGCATTAAATATATTTAAAATATACAGGTAAATTATTAGCAAGGAGTTGATCAATGATCCATCAGTTCTTTACTGAGGTGATATTACTGAAGGACAGAAATTTATGTCTGAGTTGCAAGTAAGTTGAAATTCAGATTCAGTGTGTTCCATGCTATTTCTGTATCAAATAGATATTGCACAGCTCAAAATCAAGTATAATGTAATACTAAAATAGCATAGGTGATTAATATTGGAGATTGGTTAATGCAAAAAAAGTTAGCTCTGCCTAAAGTAGATTATACTGTGAGACATTTGTTTTATTTTTATCAATTAGCTTAATCTTTGATTTGAATTCTACACCCTCTGGCATCAAGAAGATGCTTGTTTCTTTTTTTTTTTTTTTCTTTAAACAAAGGATTATTCTTTCTCAAAAGGGGCTTGTCAAGTTCTTTTATTGTTTATGTCACACAGGGGAAAAATGCTTTTGAGGCATTACCTCTGAATTTAGCAGGGACGAGAGTTTACTGCTATATAATCATTAGTCAATGCAGTAGCTGAAACCTTAAACAAAAGAAAACAAACTACAAACAGGCAAGCATCCCCTAAAGGCACATCAGAACACCAGAGAGAGGAAGCATGGATTTCAAACACGGCTGCCCAAGCATGTGCTAAATATTGCCGCTCCTGACTTTAAACAGCACACTAAGGAATACAACATCACCTTCTAGTCTTTGAAACAATACTAGGAAGCAAGAGGAAAAGAATTTAAAGGGTTTAGAAAATGTAGTTTACTTCTACTCTTTTCTTTATTTTGAGGCTTCATGAAAATTATATCTCCAAGCCAGTAAAATCTTTCAGTATAAGGGAACCTCTCCATAAAGTTATTAGAAAGATGGGACTAGACCTCAAATACTTTTTTCATATGTGTTTCACCAAAACAAGCAAACTGCCTGATCCTTGTGAATTGTCTCCCACAGTTACTGTTCACACTGTGGTTATGAGCCACAACAAAGCTTTAGGAATATTTTTACCATGGCTGTACAACTGCGTGTACAAACAATTGCCAGGGCCACATTTGCTTTCATGGATGATCACCAGCCTGGGGTAACTGTAAGTACTTGGAAGGAGCTAATTAGAGAACTGTATTTCATCCTGATATATGGCCAAATACTATACAAATAATACATACAGTGAGAAGCATCTAATTTATGCTACTTGTGAAAAAGGAGGGCGATGCCTCTAACACAAATGAGAAACATTAAATACATTCTATTTTCTTCATTTTTTTCTACTGGCATATTAACCATGAATTCAGAATATATTGTTGGTGTTATTCAAGAGAGTGATTGCTTCATTAATTTAAGTATTTGTCAACTCAGAATAAATTGTAGGTCACTGATTTGAATACAATCTACATCTGAAATGAACAGAGACTGTATCCAGCCCCCTCTGCAGAATCATGTTGACAATTTAAGGTTTCAAGCAGAGTCCAAATTACACCATCTGATGATTGTTCAATGATCTCTGCATCCTGAGCTTCTCTATAAAAATGGGTGTCCAGCATGAATAAGCCTTAAATCTGTAAGTAATTGAATGGAAAAAAAAATGGCTCTGTCATAGTCCATGTCCCCAAGAGAGTTGCCTGTCCATTGAAGGATGCTGGTGTAGGGAGGGGGCTCTCTGATATTGGTACTTTATATGCTTTTGGAACCCAAGATCCCAGAACTGCTACTTCAGTTTGCAAGATTGAACCTCACCATTTGATTGTCTGTAATGACAAGACGATTTGCAGGAGTCACTGGAAAAACAGAGAAGGCAGAAGGGAATTTATGGGAATCAGATGCAGAGTAATAAACTGATTCCAAGCAAAATTATGAATTTAATGTGTCAAGAAAGGAAAAATTCCAGGTAAGAATGACAGTTTCAAATAGAGTAGGTATCAGTCAGGTCTTTAGAAAGAGTTTCCCTATGTTTGGTCTTCAGCTGTTTTTATGAAAATGTGGAAAGGCAAACAGGAGTTGGATGACATTTTTTTCAGGGACAGCTCCATACAACAAATGGGATATTTTGCCATATTTTATTCCTCAGATTGATGTTTTCTGACAAGAGCATGACCTCATGGAATGATCTCTAGACTCACTTTCAAACATTATAACCACATAAAATCAACAGAAAGCAGAGAAAACTTCCCTCAGAGGGAGATGCTTTTCCCAGTGGCACAGCACTGTGACTGCATGGGACCTGCAGTGCTGGGTCCTCTTTTCCATCACTGATGCTGGAGCTCCTCCTTAAGCCAAACTTGTCCTCTACTTGCAACAGCTTCAAAGCTTCTGCAACAGGACATACTTTCAGTGGGACAGCAGAGCAAAAGGCAAAGAGCATCTCTTTTTTCACGTGAAAGACGTGGGACTGATAGAAACATCTCCATTAGATAATAAAAGAAAGGCTCCACCTAACTTACTTGGTGGTTGACACTGCTCTCAGTACTAATAAAGAGCAAATGCTTCCTTATATGTTTTATGTCAGATTTTAATATAAGTCTTTGGCCTAGCCTAGCTGTTGTTAAAAACACAATCCTTGAAAAATGTACTTTTTAAAGGTATTTTGGAAGTCTCATTTGCTGGAAATGCACTAAAGATGATACAAACCATATGCTATACTACAGCCTTAGAAAACAGACCTTTTCATTGGATAATGATGTGGGATGAGAGATATTTCATCTTTCATACATTTATTTGACAATGATGAATTTAATTCATTCTATCACATTGAATGATACATTTATATTCAGTATGTAGTTTAAAAATTCATAAATGATTAAAGTCTTTGCCGTTTTAATTATAATATGAAGAGAGCAGCTAGAACTTATTTGCAGAGAATAATGTTCAAGTCAATAAATTTGGTAAGTTCTCCTGACAACATATAAATGATGACTTTAGTTGCCTGACTACCTGTGGAAGACAGCCTGATAACGAGAGTCCTTGTGTTTCTTTTCCAGCAGAGTGAAGCCAGAGTCTGATCACTTCCTAACTTCACCAACCTCCTTTCAGCAACTGGTAGCAAAAAATTCATGGAGCTTTAAAAGTTGTTCTATACTTCTGCATCAATGAAAAAGGTCAGCCAGCTAAGCAGAGGACTGCAGACAGCTATCATCTACCAAGCCACAAGCTATAATTTACCTTATCAGTGTAAAGACGAAGATTCTTCACTCTGGGACTATAAAAGAGGGCTCTGAATACACAAGGCAAGTAGCTTTGGACCTAGCTTTGCACTATGCAGGCAATAGTTTAGCTTTCTTCATGCTCACCCCTCATCTGTTTGAATCACAGAGACCATGCCTGGTCAATCTCTTGCACTAAATGCCAAACCAAAAGCCTAATGAAAGACTTCATTGACTTTTTTTGGCTTCAGATGAGACCCACACATATCAGCCACTGCAAGAGGATTATCCAAGATCCAGTGGTGACCTCAGTACCTGTCCACAAGGAACTGAACCAGTACAGGTAGCACACAAGTCGGACATAAATCTGACTTGTTAGGTTTGACAGTCTGTTACTCTCTTCATGCACTTTGGCTCAGGAATTGCAAAAGTATTGGAAGGAACTTTGTGTGACTTCATGCAACCAAACATATTCTCATCTGGTCCATAGAGAATGAATGAAGAGAAAAACAGTTGTTGAGTTGACCTTCACACAATTTTCTTCCTTACAATTTGGAGTATGGTAGAACCTACTTTATTTTATTTATGATCTTTTTTTGCCTAAAAAATTTGCACAAAATCATGACAATCAGAGTGCTTATTTTAAAAAGAGAAATATTCATCATGTTCTCAAGTTTGAAACAGTATAAAAACTTTTAAAAGTATTATTTTTTCCTCTTAATTAAAAAGAAAACAATCCAAACAACCAAACAGCCAGCAAAATGACCCAACAAATTAAGGCAAACTTGATAAATATTTTTGAAAAAGAAAAATGCCTTTAGGCTGAGGTGTCATATGCCAAAGTATAACCCAAAATGGGTTAAACCAAAGGAATGAGAAAGTCTTCTGGAAAAGGAAGGCATATAATGGGAACGACAACAGACCTTTAACTGTAGCAGTGCTGCTGGGTGCCACTATAATGAACTGAAACCTGCAATCTCCTAGGGTTAATAAGACACCTGTCTTGAAACTAGCAGTCATATTGGTTTTCCAAGCCTGCCACAATACTTAAAGTCTTGATGAAGTTCTTACCGTGCCAAAGGAACTTACTAACAAAGCCACTGAGTCAATTTAACCTAGTGAAACTGGACCCTGTAGACCGGGTTATCAGAGTTTTGTGTTGAGATAATTACAGCACTAAAGAGAGCATATGGGCTGTCAAGGCTGGCACATGGCCTGCGCCAGCTGTTACCTGGGTGCTTTGGAAAATCTACTGAACAGCATTTTGGACACAGAACAGCTATATGTAAGTTTTCCAAGATATCTAGTGGGAAATCCTCATAATAAATTTATTTTTTATATGGGGAAGGATTGCACCCAATAACATGACTGCAAGAAGTACAACCTTAAACTTCAAAAGGAAACTACCAGAGGAAAACAATTTTACATGGCAGTGAAGTGTACCAATAGCAAGCTTCACATTGCTATAGAAAGTAAACTATTTGAGAAATTAGCTTTTGTATAGCCCAGCTGAAAGCAATACTGAAATACTCTTATTCAGAAGCTTTTCTAGAAACATGCCTCTGAGTCAATGGGATTTATCCTATTATTCTTGGTATTACTACTCCATGAAAAATGTCTTCCAAATCCAATGTCATAGCTAATCAATTAATAACAAGAGTTATTATTGATTAGCTGTGATGCTCTTACAGGGCTTGCCTTTATGAGGTAATATCAACCAAGGAAAAGTTTCAGATAGGATGTGTCCAATGACTCAGAGAGAAAATTTAAAGAGAAATCAAACAAAAAAACATGCCCAGGCAGAATACAACAAATGCAAGAACACATACCAAAATTTCCTAACATGTTAGGACTGGAAATTATGATTATTGGATCCAAGAGGATTATAGTAAATTATATTAATTATTTAAGTAAGTAGACTTAATTACCCAAACAGAACTTGCTAAAATGCAAGAGTATTCTTACTTTGCCTGCAGTACTTGCAATATCAATGATCTGAGAGAATGACATGTCTGGGAGACATAGAGACTGACAAGTCATGGGGGAGCCAATGCTTAATTTCCAAAAAACTCACCAGATGCATCAGCGTTTTGTGAGCAAAATCTGTTTGCCATTACTACAGCTGGGATTAGTGGCACTGCACAGCTCTGAAAAACCCCTGCAAAATCCCAAATCTTAGTTTCTCAAACCAAATTAAACTTAGAAAGTTGAGAAAATACAGCTCCAGCTTCAGTTTCAAGTCACCTTAACGAGCAAAAACACAGATTCATTCATCTGACATCATTACCTTCATGGACCTAATGCAAATATATCACTATTTGTTTCACATAATTCAATTTCATGTCTTCATGAATCTCTCGAGAAATTAATGGATGGAAAATTTAAGATTTACTATCTCTTTGAACATGTCATTTCATTAGGAACCCAGCTAACCCTTATTTCCTCCTTTTCTGTCTCAATAATACAACTTCATTGTTTGTCAAGAAGGGATTGTAATAAGCTGGTTCAATTCATCATTTTCTGCATGCTGAAATTTTTAACTTTGTTGATCTGCATCAGAATTAGTAATGCATAGAAAAGCTGAAGTGCTAACAATATTTTTTTCAAAGCAAAATCTGCCTTTTTTAGCTCTCTAAACCCCTACTTGACTGAAAAGCAATGTATTTTGGAGCTGAAAAATTCAGTTATTAAATTTAACTTTTTTAACTCTGTCCTAAAATTATTAGGAAATCCAGTTTCATCACCTCAAATTAAGTGCATTACTGCACTATATTTTGCAAGCTTTAGCAAACAACAAAAAAAATCCCCCAGAAGAATCTTAATTCTTATCTATGGAAAACATTAAACTGCTAAGTGCTAACAACTGGAATTAGTCCTTAAATCTCTAATGAGAATAATAAAACATGAGTGCAGTTTGTGCTGTAACTTGATAAGGTCTGAATTTACTTGCTGCTAGTAAAAGTTCCTGATCCAGCAGTATGGCGTTTTACTCCCTGAGGTACAGGAAACAATATCTGTCCTTTAGGAGCATCCTCTGTGGTAAGCACTTCTTATCAGGGCTATCAAAAGACTAAGATAGCAGTGTAATATCTAGTAACAGCAGCTTTATGAGCAGATCCATTACTGATTTAAATCAATCTAAAGCAGGTAGTTCTGATTAACCCTTTCAGAACAAAACTGACCTCCTCACAAGATTATTTCTTCTTAAAGTAATGCAAACTGTTTCTGTGCTACCAAATGTGACATGCACTGAATCTAAGAAGCAGGAGTAGAAGTGTGGACCAAACACCACAGTGCAATAAACCACTTTAAAAAAAAAAATCTTGCATTAAAACCTTGTCACTCTGCAAAGATATAATACTTTGCAGTAGTAAAATTTAATATTCTTAAAAATTCTGATTTGAACTAAACTAGATTACTGTATGCAGAGGGAATTAATTTAACTGAGCCTGTCTAAAATCATCTTGCTTTCAATTTGTCTGAAAAACTACTTTTTCATAAATGGAAACATTTAAGCATTGCTCACTACAGTTTTCTGGCAAAACACTTTTTGGAAGGCAGTCTTCAGATTCTATTTGGCTGTAAAAATATTTTTATTCTTTGCAATGGAAAATGTAATTGTAACTTTTCTTGAATTTCCAAATGTAAAATGAAAATACTGCTATCAGTCAGCAGTTTAGCAAGTCACAGCTATTTTAATTTCTAGTGTTTTCATTTAATGCCAATGGAAATTCCCTCCCAAGTTTTAATTAAAAATCCTTTAAAGCATTGTTCATGTTTTTCCACGTCTTAAGAAGTAAGGGGGTTAAACACAGTTTTTACACATTCCAAACGCAATTGGTTTCAATGATGATTAGCTAATTTGGCCGGTAATTAGATAACAGAGGTCTCTGTGCATTACTTTTTGATTAGTGTTTAGAAAGACAAAAAGCCCACTGCACTCAGCCAGACACAGCTGGGAAACGCCAAGGCGCTCCCGGCCGGGAGAGGCCACCAGGCAAACACGGCGCTCCCAGAGATTACCAGAGCACACACCGTGTTTTATACCCTTGCTAGAGCAGTTGGGCACGCCAAATGGTCACCTTCACCATCACCAGGGCCTGATCCTGCTCTTTCCAAAGTCGGGCTGAGCTAAATTATTGATTGCAGGAGTCAGTCCCTCGTGTCTGAGGAGTTAATGGGATCGAAGTGACATATAATCAGCATGCGTAATTTGAGAAGCTCGAACTTCTTGGATTCCCTTGTGACTTATTTTGGAGACATTGCCTTTATTTCTGAACTATCCCTCTGAATTATAATAAGAAAGAAAAAGAAATTTGGATTCTAGCAAACAAGCCGCTTGTTTCCCATCCCAATTTTCTTGGAGCTTGTTTAGAGCCTGACCTTGTAATCCTCCCATAACCCTTCCCCAGTGACATACTTTCCTACCCTTAGTCTAAACCCACTCCCTACCAGAAATAAAAAAAAGAAAAAATACTGGATAGGGTAAACACACACAAAAACTCAGTATTTCTGTTCCTGTCTGTATTACAAAGGTTCACAGACCAAATGAAAACCTTTACACATATGAACTATTTTAATTAGGGTAATTTGGTATTCTCCACAAATGCAAAAGGTTACACTCTTACTGATTCTTTGATTTAAACAATTCCTATTAAACTGTGTAATTTTAGTTCAGTATGTGCTTTTGCAGTAGTTTATGCAAACGTGAACTCTTTGTGATAACAAAATCAGCATGAATTTTGTATTAGAAATATATTGCAACATTAATAAAACAAAACAGCGTATTTTCTTATGATAATATAGTTTAAAGAAATAGGTTTTTTTCAAGATTCATACCATACAGGTGACAAACTATTTATTTACTCCAGCTTTTACTGGTAGCTGTATATTTCTTATTAGATAATAAATTTGGTCTTCCAAACTATTTTGCTTGAGCATCAGAAAATATCCAAGTGCTAAAGGGAGAGATGGCACCTAAAATATGCTGCTGAAGTTTTCTCTCTTGATAACACTGGAAGCTGTTCTGTAACTTGATCAATTTCTTGCATATATAGAATATTGCTTTTTAAGGCTGGTATGGAAGCGAAATATCAAAACAGGCTAAGATATTTTCAGTTCTTCAGAAACTGATGAAATTAAAAAGCTCTCCTTTCAGTACCTTACCCAAAAAAATAAAAATCTTAAAAAGGAGGAAAATCCTTTTTTTCTTCTGTCTGATTCAGGAATAAAATTTATTCTCTTTATATCTTTATATTGCTTTAACATTTTCAAAATGAAGTCTAAAACCAGGCCCAGAGCAATAGAATATAGTTTAAAGAGTGTTAAATTATCTTCAACAGCCATTTTTAAAATAAAATATAAAATATTGAAGCAGACAGCAAAGAATTGTATTGGGGACAAAATCTTTAACTTAGACATAAATTTAAAGAAACCACATCCCTGGATCTTAAAAAAACACAGGAATATTGTTTTCTAATTGTCATACAATGCATATGTCAGTAGTATGAATGACATTCAGGTGCCAGTTTTAACTGAAGTTCCTCTACATTTATTTCTTTAAAGACACTGCCATTTGGTAGGTCTGCAGACCTACAGGAACCGAAGAACAGTAGTATTTGTACAGGCTTTTTGTTCCAGGCTGTGAATGAAATCCTGCATTTCAAGGTTACCAAGAGGGAGGGAAGGCATTATCATATATTGCTTTTTTCAGTCTGGCTGTCCCATTTAGGTGATGTACATACTCTGAGCAAATTAATTGCTTTGAATTTTACTTATATTTATTAACTGAGATTAGGAAAGGCAGTAAAACACTATATCAAAGCATTATGGAGAAAACAACCAGAATCAATCTTTTTCGTTTGTCACAGACACCACTTATTTAAATCTAAAATATGTTCTTTGCTGTCCTTGGTCTATTCTGGTAAATAATAGCTTGTGCCAAATATAGAGCTACAGAATCCCCTCCATTTTTGAACATAAAAAAACCCAGAAACAATAATAATAATACTAATAATAAAAGGACATATCAAACTTCTAATAATAGAGCAACAACAACAAAAAGCCCCACCAAAACCCTGTAGTCTGTTACATCTCTGCTTCTTAGCTAGCTAGATTTTATTGCCATTTTCAAAAATCCTAAGTGCATTATTTTTGCAGAGCTACTTCCAGAATTTAATCACTGTGCCCCATCATTCCAACATCTATTTGTGGGCAAATCCTCCAATAGCAAGAAATTCAGAAGGGCCTTGTAAAGAGAAAAAGACAAAATTGCTAAGAATTGCAGTGCATTGTAACTCCCTAAATAGGACAGCTGCACATCACATTTCTCATCAGACAATTGTGCAAGAAAAGCATTACCTGATTCCAATCATTTAGACTGAGAAATTAATTTAAAATAGACATATTTGCATGTATCCAACACTGATTCAGTCTCCCAGTTTTTGAAAGTTAGGTATCTGAAACACTGCGACATCATTGCCTGCTCATTATTATTTTTTTAAACAAAGTAAAACTGATTCTCCTACATAGGAAGGAAGATAAGTAACAATATAGTGCAGGCTCCAAGTTAAATCTGGTTCAGACAGCGTAATAATGATGTCATTAAGGCTCCGAGCTGAATGGGAATCAGACAGTACCATAGTACAGCTGCAGACATAAATCTGAAAGAACTTTTTTGGCTACATTCTCAGACTTACCTTGAAAGATATTTAGGAGCTCCAGCAATGTGAGTTGAAAGAAATGTTCTCAAAGGGAGGTTTGCAGACTGAAGAACCTGTGTAGGCCTTATAGGCACTTTCTTCTGTGGCACAGGAAGGAGCATATTGTTAAATGAATAAACTAAGAGAAATAATTTCAGAAGAAGTGCAAACCAGAAAACAAATAAACCTTAATACTACCACAAATAAATGAGACTAAGGCAATTGTGGGACTGCTCAAAGCCTTTTTGCCTTGCTGAATGAAAGCAATCCCTAAGACTGAATGGGTAATGAGATCCTGGCTCCTGAGATTTTAGCTTTCTTAATCATGTTCATAATTAATTCAAGAACATTGATAATTTCATTACATTCTTTTTGTCTTATCAATAAATGATGTGCCTGCACTTTTGGTCCTGTGTACAGGGAGAAAGGAGATGCTTTGGGTAATATTGCACCAGGAATTGTATATGTATGTATGTATGTATGTATATATACATGCATATATATATAATCCATATGACCCAAAATAGGGATGTGGTAGTTAATATCCATAACCAGGCCTCTATTATCAGAGTATGATGGCAAGCAGTTACAAATAATTAATAAGCTTTTTATGCAGAAATGAAAAACCCTTTAAAGAAAAATATGCTGCAAATACAATTCCTGTCTGAAAGATGCGTACCTGGAAAAAAAAACATTTTCAGGAATACTTAAGAATGGATTTCACGTAAACCCAAAATATAACATGTGATTTTAACCATCTCTAGATATCTTGTTTTTTAAAAAATATCTTTTGAAGAAAAACCTAACTTCAGCTCTTTTTTCTATTTGGAGACATGTGCCCTTCTGTTTGTCCTTCCAAACACATTTCCAGTATATCAGCTTACATCTGACACCAAGCTATACTCACCCTCTCAGTTGAAACTGTCTGGGGCTTTTTATATTGTGGCTTTTTTGGTGGTGGGGTGGTGTGGGGTTTTTTTAATTTTTGTTTTTTTAATGAAGACTGAAAGCTTTCTCTTTTTCTAAAGTCAGTCAAATGGGAAGCATCCCTTTAGGATTTACTACTTTCTCTGTGTAATCTTCAACAAAGAAATAAATCAGTTTTGCTCCCTTTTTTGTTGTTGTTGATTTAGAGGTATCATCAATTTTAGTCAGCAGAGTATGTAGAAGTCAAAGTTTCTGACTGGGAACAAATACTGCTATGTTATTTGCTCTCACTTGCACCTTATTTCATTCTGACATCAGTGAAATCATCCATGGAGAATATGTCCCTGCCCAAGAGAAAGCACCATAAATGAGTCACAAAGTGTTTAATAAGTGACTTCAAAACACAAGCTACACTCAAGAAACGTTTACCACCCTGGAGGAATCTCTGCGTTTCAGCTGATTATCCTTTAAAAACAATAAAATCAAGAATTGCCTTCTTAAAAGCAGGTTAAATGACAACTTAAGGACAAATATGTTCCCCACCAAAGGTTCTCATTTTCCACTCTGTTGACACCAGCTTCATGGGGATGTTACTCCACTGAAGGTCTGGGTGGCTCTGAACCAGCACAGCATGTGACAGTCACCCGGGCACTACGTGTTGCCCCATAAAGAAAGAACATTGATGCATGTACAGATAAAGGGTTTCCATTCTGAGGATACTTATCAGGGCTGGGGAAGAAAGCCTGAATTTCATGTAGGTGTAATGTTTTGGGGTCATAAGGAGCTACACACATATCACTGCTACTGCTAAAAAAAGAGACCAAGGAGCAATGCCTGGTTCAAGGTCAAACGACACCAACAGACTGTGCCCATTCTGCTCACAGATACCACCTTGGAACAAAGGTGGCTGGGGAGACCTCACCCAGGGAGCCCAAAACTGAAGAACACACCACCAATTCAGCAGGGTGGACAAGGGGGGCACCACACTCAACCTGGTCTCTCAGCCTTCATTTATTTTTAATGACTCTGATATCCAAAGAAGTGCCAAAACGTCTGGCATTAAAGACCTAGAGCAGCCGTATAATTTAAGCAGCTCAGGAGAACTGTCAAGCAGTTTTGGTTCTTTAAAGGGTTCCTCAAGGGATGGGGAAGACAGCATAAAGGATCTACTACAGTGTTAAAATAAAACTTTCCTTCTTCATGTTTCAAGCAATGATATATGAGGATGACAAGAAGTAAAATCAGGTAAACACATTATTTAGGATGTTTGATATGTTTACCTGAAAAGACAGGCCCTGAACCATCCTTTGCAGTGCTGCTCCCAGATTACCAGCACTGTTCCTTGGGGCTGTAAAAACAAACCCAAATTGATCCTAGGTACATCCTAGGCAATCCAGGTACTCTTATTCCCAGTGAAGACAAGAGTGTGCAAGTCTTGAAGAGGACTTTACCCCAATGCTCCTGAGCCTTTATGGCCATAACCATAAACCAGAATATCTGAATTGCCCCCTGGCAGGGACACATCTTCCCACTCAGTGCAAAAAGCGTCTGACTACACCCTCAGTTGAGGCATTTTAAAGGAATACTTGGAGTTGGATGGTATACCATTCCTGGATGCAATGAATTCAGAATGCTGAATGCATTTAATTAAGTAGAAAACACTCCCCCTTCATCCTTGCAGTTTTCAGAGGGCAGAATTCAAGATAAGTAGGTTCAGATCCTGGATTTTGATTAGATTGTTCTTGCTGTAGGTCAGTGTAATGCCTTCAGGTGTTATGAATCCAAGCCTTATTGCTGAGATCAGCAATTGTAATCGCTTTCAAATTTAGGGCAACATTTCTTTGAAGCAAGTCTGAACTATAAATAATGTGGAAATCTCTCTGAACTTGATTATAACTTTTACTGCAAGAGCTATTGACAAGATGCTAAGAATCTTTGGCTAGTCCATGGAGTTTTTCAAGGGTATTCTCAAAACAAAAGCTTTTAATGCATTTGAAATACCTGACCCTTTTTTAATCTGTAATTTATATATAGTCTTAGGTCATCCATGCTTTATTCTGAATCTTTGAAATGTAAGTACTACTCCTTGAATTTAAAACTGTCTCATCAGAGCAGAAACCTTGAAATGTTCTAAGGGATTTGGAGAACTATCCTGAAATTCATGAGAAGAATCCATGTAACAGTTATTGGTAGTTATCAATATTTTTTCCACAGACAAGCCATCTATAAATTCACAACAACTATTATAGCAAATTTTATAGAATTGCATTTTAAAACTAAATCCACTCATTTAAGCATGACCAAGATTATGTGGAGTTTGCAGAATTACCTGATTACACAAGAAAGAAGTGCAAAAAGAGCAACACAGAATCACTTAGCAAGGCAAGCTGTTGCCTGTGACAGTGATGTATGAGACATAGGTGATATATGTACTGGGTGGTTTTATCAGTAAATCATTGAGTTATTTACTTCCCTGAGGAACTGGGCCTGTCCCTGGAAGAGACTGCACTGTGAGATGCACCAGTGGGGGATTAATATTGGCAAAACAGTCAATTTTGATTTGTTGACACAACAAAAGAATCATAAAATATAATTTAATAAATAATACTCCACAGAGGTACGGTCTCTTCTAAGCACTAGTACTTTAAAATTGGTAGAGTCTGGATTAGGATATTCAGATCTTGTTTCCCTCATTAACGTGAAAGGAAAAATCTCCACAAAATTGGTTTTAAATAAAGTATTTAGCCAACATATCCCTGGCAGTGTGTAAACTGTTGCCCATTGAAAAATAAGAAAAACACAGAGTATGGAGCTCAGAAACTGAAAATATATAATACCACTTTCGTTTCTAAACACTGCATACTAAAGGGAGATGACAACCACTCCCATCTGCAATGAACAACTGTGAGGCCACTGCAATTTTGAGCTGATCCTATGGACCTTTGCTCTAGGGCATCCACAGGGACTCTCAAGCACAGCAATGGCCTGGGTGCTTTCCAGAACCCCTCAGCTGGCAGAGCAGATATAAACCAGCCACTGGTGCCTTTCCCCTTCCCAAACTTCCGTGCTTGCAGAGGGAGGAGGCTTCAACACCTTGCCCTCAGATTCACTGCATGAATGAGTGTGTTGAGTTGATGTGGCCAGAAATGTGCATTCTATCATCATCTGTTGAAGCCAGGTAGGGCAGTGATTCCTTATCTCTGTGGCACATACCATCTGCTAATGTGTCATCTTTAAGACTAGGTGGGGAAATCACCTTTATCCTCTCTACAACCCACCCTCCCTCCAGGAAGATATCATCTGCTGATGGTCCATTAAGTCCCACTGTGTGACTGATAAAATTACATTATCCCATTGGGAGATACTCCAGCCAGGGGAAGGAACCAAGCCTTTCCTACCTGGATAAAAACTGAGATATTGGACAGCAAGATACCTTCTTTCCACTGGATTCCAGAGGAAAACCAGACCTTTCCACACCATCCCTGGACTTTTGGAGGAAGACTGCACCCTTCTACAGGAGCTCTGCTTCACCTGAACCACATCTGCCACTGCAGGAGGACTGTAGCCACCATTTAATGGGACTGCTAACAACACCCTGACTGACAGGGTGCCAGGCTGTATTCTGACTCTGTCAGTGTTTTGGGATTGATCTTTGTAATACTGTATTTCTATTTTAATTTTCCTAGTAAAGAACTGTTATTCCTAATTCCCATATCTTTGCCTGAGAGCCCCTTAATTTAAAAATTATAATAATTTGAAGGAAGGGGGTTTACATTCCCATTTCAAAGAGAAGCTTCTGCCTTTATTGGTAGACACTTGTCCTTCAAACCAGGACAATGTGCTGCACACATGGCTTGAGAGAGAACTCTAAAGGCTATCCTGGTGCTCAGCCTGACACTGTTGTATAAGCAACTTTGTTCCTTGTCTTGTAGCATTTTTTTGTGTGTTTGGTTTTAACAAATCTGAGTTAAAACCATGTAGACTGAAACACTGCAGAATATGCACATGGTCAAAACTGCAAAATAAAAACAATCTATCGTTGACAAAAATACTATAAATATGGCTACTTATTACATCAAAAATATGAAAAAAACCTTAAATGCTCTAAACATTTGCTGTGCAGTAAAGAGCTCAACATTATAGAGTGTTAGAGAAGTGCTTCTTCTAACATTAACACCATTTTCAGAAAAGCTTTACAGAAATTAAGAAAAATCAGATACTAATTTTCAGAGTAATAAAAGCAGTGACAACTTTATCACTGCTAATGTGCAGAAAATGACTGTTGTGATGCATAGCATATTATGGCAGAAGTGCAAACAAAATACTTTTTCCTCTTTAATTCCCCCATAGCACAGTCATTCGTTGGAGTTATATCACATTTCCAGCATCATAGAGTGAATTTGCCTTATTTTGATTTAGGGCTGCTATTCTTATATAGTTTGGTTATTTGGTTGGTTGGTTGTTTTTCCCTTTTGGTTATTATGTGAGAACTTCGAAGAATCTCAGCATAAAACCTATACATGAATAATGCTATATGCCAATATTTTCAAACCAGTAGTGTGAAGTACTGTGGATATGGTACTCACCTTGGTCATGAAAATATGACTGGACATTAATGCATGGCCCAACTCAAAGAGGAGCGACCAGAACTGCAATAGCCAAGGAGTATCTGGTTACTTGCAGCACTCCTTAAGTCTTCATGCTTGGCCCTGTAACATCTTGATTGCCATCCCAGACAATGAGGTAGAAAACATCTTCAGCAAGTTCATGAACGACCTCAAAACTGGAAGCACAGTCTTCATGCTGGAGGGCAGCCTTTCAGAGGGATCTCAACAGTCTAGAGAGAGGAGCTTAAGGAAATATCGCAAAATTCAGTAAAGAAAATTTCTAAGTCCCTTTCCTGTGTCAGAATAACTCCATGGATCTGTATAGAGTGCTAGCAAGCACTGCTAGAAAGCAACTTTGCCAAAGATAAACCAGATTCTGGAAGAAAATATGTTGAGCATTTGTCAAGCACCATGCTCTTGCAGAGATATAGACCAAATGCATACTGAGCTGTATTCACAAAAATATAACCACAAGCCAAAAGACGTGATTATTCTTCACCATTAGACACCTCACTGCCCACACCTGGAATAAATTTCAGCTTTGGACTTCCCAGTAAAAGAAAGATATCGACATATTGGACCAAGTCTAGTGAGGGACCAGCAAGACAGCTGAAGGCTTGGAGATGACAATACAAAGAGGCTGAGAGTTCACTCAAGCTGAGTGAACACAGCCCCAAGCAGCCTGATGTAGCTAAATTGTGTTGCGTGGGGACCAGAGCACCCTCTCCAACTTGGGTTACTATTATGTCAACAGAAATGAGTTGAAGAATGACATATTCCTGTCATAAAACCGTAGTGCATTCAGAAAATGCTCAGATCATGACCTGTACAGTCCATGGTTCCCCACATTTTAACCTTGAGGGGTGGTGGGTGAATTGGTGTCATCAGATCCTTACAGTACTTCTGTCCATGTAACTCCTACCTCTGCCATTTTTTCATTAATCACTTTAAGCTTCATTTAGAGAACAATGTTAATTGCATCAAAGCTTCCAAACAACTATAAAACTTCTCTCTCTAAACAGAGACCTTAATGAACACTAAAACAACCATTACAAACTAAGATATTAAACTGCTACATACAATAGTTCTCTTCTACTTGCTCTGACATACTCAAATTTTATTTGCTTAGAGTATTTTTAATACCAATAAATTGTCAGTGACTTCCAAGTCACAACAGCCATAGTCACCAAAGGCCCCTAGAAATGAAAATATTTTGAAGGAGATCCTCTTTATAAAACAATTATTTTATAAAGGGTTAAATATTATAAAAGCGTTACCTAATCCCAAACATCTACATTCTAACTGCCATTACTTGCTTCTTCTCCAAGCTTCAACACTTTTTAGAGATCAGAGCTACCTCTGCTTCTAGTAACAGCAAGAACATCATGCACTTTGCTTCTCCATGTTATAGACAGAGGAAATCCACTCATACTCAGCATATATAGATGTGAAATAATGTAAAAAAGATTCATGTAAGTCACACATACCTGAGCCAGGACAAACAGAAAAGAAAATTCAAAAATGCTTTTTTTTATGTACAGGCAATATTGAGCAGGGGAAAATGTATGTCATTGCAACTGTTTCAAGGAGCAGATGGGTAGGTGATAGTGACACAAAAGATGGAAGGTAAGATTGGTCAATGGCATGTAAGAGCTGAAAATGATAAAAATAGAAGAAAGGCATGGAGATTACCAGAAGGGTAATTAGAAACACCAGGGAGAGAAAAATATAGTCATTGTGAAAATAACAAAAATCAGAACAGGAAAGATCTGCAATAGATGGAACTTGCTCTAAAAGCCATAATCATGGAAGATATTAAGCATTTGAATTTTAAAAAATCCTCTGATGTAGCTAGAATAGTAGTATTCAGTTAAATACTTCTGAAACTGGAAGCTACATTTACACGAATTTACATTTTAAAAGAAAAAAATAACACAAAAGGTCATAGGAAAGAGAATAAATTCCAAATGCTGTTTCACAACTTTGTACAAAATAATAAAGTGAGCTGCTTTTGATTGAATTTGAATTGACAGCAAAAAATTCTCATTTACCATTATTTGATGCTTCATTGAGTGACTTGTGGTTCGTTACCAGCTTTCTCAATTGATACATCTCTTTGCAGCCAGATAATGGATAAGTGACACATGCCATGAAATATGCATTTCACTAAGAAACTGCTTTCCACATCTTGAGAACCCTGGGTAGTATTTATGCTCGAAATTAAACCAAACACTAAGCATTGATTTTAATATGTTTAGATGAAATCAAATTGCCCTAACTGTGTTAACACTGTGGAACATGCAGTAATCCATGTATTTTATAGGCTGATAAATCTGAAACTACAGTAAATGCATAATTATGCCATCAGTGAGATCTGTTTCTGGTGCCTATTACTCAGATATTGTGCTATCTACAGCATTATGCATGAAAGTAACACTGAGGAAGCAATTCATTTTTTTCACAAGTTACTGAATCAGTTTCAATCAAAAATCAATGGCATTAATCAACTACATTTGTAATTTCAAGGAACAGTTTTTTGCTTCCTTGCCTATGGAGTGCCAATTGACTTTGAGGAAGCTTCCTGCATTAAGTATTTGGAGAACCATGAGTTTGTTGAACCCCTGCTCATTTCAGTTCCTGATGCTGCTGTTTCCCCCATGCATATTAGAATGGTTGTCTCAAGTCTCTTTCCATACTAGTCAGAGAAGCATTATGATAATTTCCACTCCAGGACAAACATCTAAAAAAATCAAAACCTCTGACTGCATATTACTCAGATAAATATTGTTTCTAATACTCACAGAAAAAGTTCAGATATTTTAAAAGAAGAAGATAAAAAAGGCAAGGCACAAACTGAGAGGAAAGAGAGGCAACAGTGAGGAAAGGGAGACAGAAAAAAGGGAGTCACCAAAACACCATTTCCAGAAAATGCCTTATAGGCAACTGCAGGGTTTATATTTTACATTTTTCTTCTGATGCTGTTAGAATGATTTTTTGATTCAATGAGAAATGAGGAGAAGATATTTTGACAAATAGAAAAAAAATTAATATTTCACAATCAAGTGAGGGGCATGGCAAGCAAAGGATGAGCAGAAGAAACTTTAGTTATCAAAAGCAGGGCTTTAGGGTGACCATCTCAACCACATACATATAAATGAGTGACTACAGGACAGCATCATGGGAGAAGCTCTCATGCCTTTTCTGGGAAATCAGTATAACTGTGTGCTCCTGCAGTATGTGCACACACTGTGCATAGCACGGGGAGAAAAACAGAGAAAGAAGAGCTGTGTGCAGTTGTAGAGTAACAATCTTATTGAAATACAGATACGATTGCATAACACACACAGCTGCAGTACAGGAATGGATGAATAAAAGCTCTTTAGGTATGGCAGGCTAGGGTGGCAAGGGTGAATGGAACAAGGAAAGCAAAAGCCTAGCTGGAATTGAATCTGGCAGTGATATGAAAGGCAGCCAGTAGGGATTCTTCTGGTACATTAGTTACAAAAGTGAGACCATGAAAAATGAGGGCCTGTTGCTGACTGAGGCAGAATATGTAGAAAAGGGTGACATACAAAATACCTTCTCTTCTTTACTCTATAATAATCTTTAGCAAACCCAGGGGCCCAAAGTCAGTGGGAAATTATGGAGTAAGAAAGACTTACCATTGCTGGAGGAGGATTAGATTAGAGAACATTTAAAAAAGCTGGACCCTCAACTCCATCAGATTTGTTGGATGCACCCAGGAGTGCTGAAGTAGCTGATCAACCTCTTTGAAAGGTCATGGAAGTCACAGGAGATTCTTGACTATTAGAAGAAGGAAAAGGATCTAGTCTAGCAGACTGATAAAACTCAAATCCTTCCTGTTAAAAATAATGGAATGGATATATCTGGAAACTACTTCCAAAACCATAAAGGACTGAAGGATAATTTGGATGAATTAGGATAGATGTATTCAAAAGGAATCATGATTGATCAAACTCACAGCCTTCCTTCCTTCCTTCCTTCCTTCCTTCCTTCCTTCCTTCCTTCCTTCCTTCCTTCCTTCCTTCCTTCCTTCCTTCCTTCCTTCCTTCCTTCCTTCCTTCCTTCCTTCCTTCCTTCCTTCCCTTCCTTCCTTCTCCTTCCTTCCTTCCTTCCTTCCTTCCTCCTTCTTCCTTCCTTCTTCCTTCCTTCCTTCCTTCCCTGTCCTTCCTTCATTCCTTCCTCCTCTCCTTCCTTCCTCCTCCTTCCTTCCTTCCTTCCTTCCTTCCTTCTTCCCTTCCTTCCTTCCTTTCCCTTCCTCTCCTTCCTTCCTTCCTTCCTCCTTCCTTCCTTCTCCTCCTTCCTTCCTTCCCTTCCTTCCTTCCTTCCCTTCCTTCCTTCCTTCCTTCCTTCCTTCCTTCCCTTCCTTCCTTCCTTCCTTCCTTCCTTCCTCCTTCCTTCCTTCCTTCCTTCCTTCCTTCCTTCCTCTTCCTTCCTTCTTCCTTCCTTCCTTCTTCCTTCCTTCCTTCCTTCCTTCCTTCCTTCCTTCCTTCCTTCCTTCCCTTCCTTCCTTCTTCCTTCCTTCCTTCCTTCCTCCTTCCTTCCTTCCTTCCTTCCTTCCTTCCTTCCTTTCCTTCCTCTTCCTTCCTTCCTTTCCTTCCTTCCTTCCTTCCTTCCTTCCTTCCTTCCTTCCTTCCTTCCTTCCTTCCTTCCTTCCTTCCTTCCTTCCTTCCTTCCTTCCTTCCTTCCTTCCTTTCCTTCCTTCCTTCCTTCCTTCCTTCCTTCCTTCCTTCCTTCCTTCCTTCCTTCCTTCCTTCCTCCTTCCTTCCTTCCTTCCTTCCTTCCTTCCTTCCTTCCTTCCTTCCTTCCTTCCTTCCTTCCTTCCTTCCTTCCTTCCTTCCTTCCTTCCTTCCTTCCTTCCTTCCTTCCTTCCTTCCTTCCTTCCTTCCCTCCTTCTTTCTCTTTTTCTTCATTATCTCAGCTTTTTTTTGACATCAAGAAGATGAGCACCACATTTGGAGGTGACAGTCTCTCCTCATTATGAGAGTTTATCTATTTTTCATAACTAACATGATACTCCTCAGGTACAATACAAGAATCTGACAGCAAATGCACTTGCTGAAGTGCTCGTTCAACAAAGAGAAATAATTTTGTGTTCATCTTATCCTGAAACAGATACATACATTTGGTTAATCAAACTGCTCCATGGAAGCACTTTTCTTCTCATAGTGATTGCTCTGATACAGAGATGCACAATGAAAGTTTACACATTTTTAGACTTTTTCTATGTATAAAACAATATTTTTCAAAGTTTGGTTTCTTTTCTTTCACTAAGATGGTGAAACAGAAGCATAGCTGAATTGTACCCATTTATTATACCCTTTTTAGTACAGGGCATTGGGGATTTTTACTGTAGCATAAGCTATACTGTCATAAAAACTGCTATATAACTGTAGCTGCTTGAAGAGGATTGACACCACTCACTACCTCACCATAATTCAAGCAACAAAACTTGAATACAATGTTCAAATACACCAATACATATGACATTTAGTTCCAGGTTTGGTGATGAGATAAAAATCCCTAAGTTCACTGATTTATAAAATGATTTGATATGTGCTCTCTGTAGAAGAGAAGTCATCAGGTGACAGATGCTTTTGATTAGCACGTTTCAGTTTTATATCAGATATAGGAAGAACATATTAATATTTACCTTAAAATGATGATGTACACTCTGTTATCTAGATGTTGTTGGTTCCTATTCCTCCCTACTGTCTGCACAGGGAACAAAGAATGACGATTCTACCCTGAGATCAGCAAGGCTCCTGAAGGAATGCAGCTGTCAGGCCAGAAAAATTCACTTTAGGCACCATGAAACACCTAACCAGGTAGAATTCTGAACACCCAGAATTAACAGGCTGTGATAATTTTTTACACACTGAGTGTGTGGTGGTTCAGAGAACACAAGTTACAAAATTAATGTTTTACTGTTCAACTACTAAAGTAATTTTTCCAAACTGGGACTAAGGTGGCTAATTATTTTTGAAAGTTAATAATAAGATGTTTCATGCTTAATTGCATTGTGACTGTGCCTACAAGAGCCAGCTATTAATCAAACTGTTATTATGTTCAATGCAGTAGAAAGTTAACATAATAGGATAGCCCTGGTTATCTTTTTGCAAATGCCAGCAAATGGTATGACTTTTACCATTACTTCTAGAAATTTATGACTGGATCAAATTAAATAGGTCTTCCTTCTCTTTTGCTGTTTATGGTGCTTGCTGCATAATTTCATGCTGTGTTGTTCTTGATTCTGAAACAAAAACAAATATGAAGAACAGTTCCACAAGGAATGCTACTGTAATTCTTTACTCCAATGCTGGAATTGACAAGATTTTCTTAAGGAACAAACTTCTTTTTGTAAAACTGCTACTAAAATAAAAATATAAACAATTATTGAAAATATATAGTCACCAAAACCTCATTAAATTTTCTTTTAAACAGGTTTATTATTTCACTACATATTTGAATAAAGATTTGTCTTCTGTAGCTTTGGCACAAGAACAGATTTATTTAGTTTATAGAAACAATTATTTTTTCTCCATCATCTACCCAGAATAGAATTGTTTAGGAGGTATGTGTGCTTTGTCAAATCTTACTATGACAAAAAAAAAAAAATCTGTTCAAATATATTTAGATATTTTAATAAATATATAAGCATCAGTATTTTTTATGATTAGTTCACAAAAGCTTCTAAATTTTCAAGCTTTTTTATTGTGCATCACTGGAAACATGCAGGAGAGATGCCTCACCTACACTAATATAGCTGATGTCTTGCGTTATTTAGGGAAGATTCAGCAATCTTAGGACTGACATAGCTAATACTGTGCAATATTTGCACAGCTCTCATCAGTTTTAAGGGATGCCATCACCCTGAGCTTTTGGAAGCTTAAGAACACAAGACACTGCTCAAAGTTGGACATCTTACACTGGAAGAAGTGCAGTTACCAGCCCTGGGTGTATTTCACACTCCTTTACAAAGCTATACCAGCACTGTTTTTTCCCTCAGGTATTACTCTGACAGTGTCACCAAGAAAAGTCCAGCACCTTTGAAACAAATGAATTTCACAAATGTGTGGACATCCTTCCCACTATTTTCATTTTTACCATTACAACCCAAGTCACCCATGGACTATAGAGCACAGGAATGAAAAGTGAAACACATCTCTGTTACACTGAATGTATGGGATGCAGTAGGTATTTACTAGGATTATTCTGCTTTGCCCACCTATTTCTGTAGGATTTCCTGAGGAGAAGGCAGGCTATGTAAAGCACAGTCAAAGCACACCAGGTAAGTCAGTCAGCCTTGGCCAAGCTGCCCTGGGAGCAAAGGGAATCTTGCCATTGACTTCGCTAGGCTGCAGGTGAGAACAGCCTATATTTGCATTCTTGCACACCTGATGGCAGTAAAAACAAGCTCTTTTTTATGCCTCCCTCTAAAAATGTTTAAAAACCAGCTGAGGAAATGGCTCTTAACACAACTGCCAGCATATTTAACAACCTCAGCTTCTAATTCCTAGCTCTCAATTTGTTTTATCCAAAGTTTAGCAGAACTGAGAGTGCTTGGGTTAAATAGCTCCTGCACTGAAGAAACTCCCCTCTCTACCATTGTTCAGGAAGCACAGGGAATGCAAAGATGTCTCCTTGGCAGCTGGTTCATTCAGTCTGCCAACCAAGCATGGAATGATTAGCAGGGCACTGCAGAATAGAAACTGGTAACTGTACCACTGGTGCAGCAGCTACATCATCCACACTGACTGAAGAAAACACCCTAGGTTTAGAATTCTTAGCCAACTTTACACTTCATACACAGATTGCAGTTGCAATGTATAGAGAATTACATTTCCTAGCATAATTTCTGACTTAAGTATCTTGACTCTTTCGCATGTTCAGCAGGGCTGTGTCAAATAAATTACATCTTCTTAATGTATCTCTCTTTTTTCTTCTTGAGGACTATCCCTCTAAATTCTCTTACCTCACATTCCTTACTCAAAGAACTTTTCTCCTTTTTTATCTCCTCTTCAATCTAAAGCCATTCTGTCACTTCTCCAGTGGAAAGTGCCCCTGTCTATATCAAGGGTTTAGAATTAGATTACTTTTAAGGTCCCTCCCCTTCAACCCGCACCATTCTATGATTCCATGACTTCAGTCATCTCCCAAATCAATTAACATAATTATTTATTGATTTGGTTATTATCATTAAGTAAATTGCTATTGTCTATTATCTTGCTTGTACTATACTTACCAGATGAATCTTTTGATTATTTTTCTTCCTTTTCCTCTCTTATTTCAACATATCTGTGTTAGAAATTTTAAGCTCTTTAATTTCTCCTACTCTAATTCCAGTTCTTCTGTCACACTTCAACACTCATTTATTTTTATTTCTCTTAATGATTTCTGAAGTACAGTTACTCTACCTGATTCTGTCTTGTTATTTAGACAGGCATCTGACACACAAAATACAAAAATTGTTTAGCAGTTTGATCTTCCACACTTCCTTTCTAATGAAAATTGACATAGTTAAGGGATTTAAATGAATTAATTTTGCATACCTCATTGACCTATTCACATGTTTTTTGCAGATGTGATTTTCTTATTCCAGGTAATAAATTGTCCTGTGGCTAATATGAATGACAGGTCTACAAAATATTGCAATGTGAGTCTGTTAACATTCTATGACATATAGTTCATTAGGGACAGGAGGCAAAAATAAAAGGTCTCACCTATTATTGTCATCTCCTTGAAGAACAAAAAATTGGTTTGTGATAGAAAACTCTAAAATATGCAGATTGTTCACAGAAGGTAGAAGAGATGTACCTTTGTTTGAAGATATAATCCTGCTCTTTAAAGGTACTAACATTTTCATAAGGCTTGGGCCGATTCCTAGCATGTGATTCAAACAGGGGTAGATAAATAGTTTCCAATTGTTGCAAAAAATCTCCTAAAACAGGTAATTCAATCCCCTTTGTACAAAATAGGAAACATCTCAAAAACCTGTTGAATGATAAATTTCGTTTGCACCCTGGCTTGGATGGTAGGGCAACTCAGGCTTGTAAAATCATTGAACTTACTGACTACTATGTGTTTTGGAATCTCTTCTATTTCCTTGGTTTTATGCTACAGTCCCTGTCTTTAACAAAATTTTATTAGCACCCTTCATTCAAAATATTTTAGATGGACAGTCAATCCCTTGCTATAATTGGATGACATCATTTGCAAGAAGAAGACTGCTACAATGTTGTCCACTGTCTCTTTTCAAGGCAGGCATCAGAAATGTTGTAAAAGATCTCTGAAAACCTCAGTCTAGCACTGGAGAGCAGAATTGGGTAAGGTTATACTTACACTACAAAATCAAGGCCATGATTGAAATAGGAGAGAACAGTGGGTACCTGTTTTCCAAAACTCACATTTTTCTTCCTTCCAAAACACCTACTGGTAACCATTCCTAGGTCTGCCTCCTGAACAACACTCACTCCTCATCTGGCAGAGGGCTAGTTTGTAGAGAGCTAGCTTGCACAGCCTCAAAATGACATGTTTCAATCACTGACTAATTGCAGGGCTCAGTCTGTGCCAGGGCTAGAGCCTGAAATTTGGCCCTGTTCAGTTTACTCGTGAAGATGTTTTTGAGTGGATGAAACCAAAAGTGAAAAACACCTCAATCTACAAAACATCACTGGAATGGAAGTGAAGCACAACTGGAACTATTGGAGCATGCCCTGCCACAGAAAGGGAAAAAGTGGCCTTCCAGTTCCCAAGGGAGTGAATGAGACATAAAACTTTTCCCCTTAGAGTTCACTCATCTCTAAAGATAGACAGTGAGCAACTATAAGACTGACTGTGAGTAATGGGCCATTAATTTTCATTTGCAAAATGAGACAATATGATACCATTTTTCACCAGGATGATAAAATGGAAAAGTTATTTATTACTTTTCCAGTAAGAAACTGGCTTATGTTATGGACAAATTATTTTGAAATGTCCTTCTATATAGGCAATTGTGCACAAACAGTCCAACTGGAAAAATAATAGAAATTATTGTCTCGCTCTATGGGCTGCAGTGGATATCTGCCCCACCATGGACCACCTCCTGCCCCAAATCCTTCAGTGACCTTGGTATCTGCTGAGTTGTTTCACATTTTCTCACTCCTCTCTAACAGCTGCTGTTCTGAAGCACTTTTTTACCCTTTCTTAAATACGTTATCACAGAGCCACTAACAACTGATCAGCTCAGATTTGGCCATCAACAGATCTCCCTTGGAGCCAGCTGGAACTGGCTCTGTCTGACACTGAAGGCAACTTCTGGTGTATTCTCAGAAAAAAACACCGCTATCAGCACCTTTGTGTGAATATCCAGCACAAAGACCTGGCTTAGAGCACTATGGATGACTGTCTGGAGAGACAGAAGCTTGGCATGAGCTAGCAATGTGCACTTGTAGTCCAGCACTTTTTCAGGTAAAAGCTGTTTAGAGATCTTTGCACACAATGCTGAGACTGGGACAACTCAGATATATTCAACTTGTTGGCAATGTAATTTTATGAATGCTTGATTAGACCAGTGATGAAGGAAGTGCTTCTGTGTGACCGTAGACAAGCTGCACCCTGTCTCCCCACCAATTTCTAGCCTGTCTGCTTGAAAGCTAAGCTTTCTGGGAAGAGATTGTCTTTTTTCTGTATTATTCAGCATCTGGTATGATATGGTGTCTTTCAGTTGGAACCACTAGACCCTATTGTGAGACAAAGACCAAATAATAGTATTCTGAAGTATTTCTATTCTTCGTGGTTATTCCTTAAACTAGATGCTACTCCTAAACAACTTATAATATTATAATTCTTCCCCTGAAATGCAATGTTTGCATTAATACTGACAGCCTACATTTTTATTGTCTCTATCTGTATGACATTTTCTATCTATTTATCTACTGAGGGTGTATTAAAATATCTTTAAAATATCTTTTCACTGTCTTATTTTTAAGTCATACAAAGCAGAGGCTCTCTTACAAACAAAGAAACAAAAGGTGTAATAACAGGTGGAGTGTATTATCTGCGTTTATTTAAACTATTATTTCACAGGACAGAAGAATCCATCTTCATGGCATTATTCCATCTTGCTTGAAAGATTTTGTCAGTCAGTGTTCAAAGAACAAAAGCAATCCATGAAAGTTCAGCCACCTCCAGTGATGTCCCGTGTTTTATATCTATTAAACAAAGCTGTTTCCTTTTTTATTTTGTCTTAAAATTTGTCCTCAAACACAGCCATTTTAGATTTAGGATCACAGTACTTTCTTATGTGTGGGACAAGCAAACTGCACTAACCTATTTGCAGCTCCCTTCCTTGATTTCAAATACACGCAATGGCTAACTGCTTACTTCTTATTTCTTCTGCTTTTTCAACATAAGAATACAAGGAGATGTGTTTTTTGACCTCTCCCCTTTCCTCACACCACCACCTAGCAATGAAGATGTTTTACACCGTAAATAATTAACGCTGTCATCTTAATTCCTAGGCTGCTACAAAACTCTTCACAGTTTCCTTTCGGTTTCCTCAGTCATTGCTGCATCCATAATGAAGTGCAACCTGAATGTAACATTAAAGCTGCAATTTTAAACAGAGATGTTTAAATAAACCCTCACACTAATGATAGGTGAGCAAAGTTGAACATGTCCACTATTTCTTACCAAATAGAAGTCTTACCAAGAAGACAGTTACCAGACAGAAAGTCTTGCAAAACAATCTGCTAATTAGCAGTGGAAAGAACTTGACTCTATACACCATGAAGATTCCCTCATTATCCATAATTATGATCTTATGTCTCTGTGATTTCTGGAATATTGCTGGCAGATGCACTGTAAAAGTTGCTTTCCAGCTTGCCTCCAAGACCACCAAGCCTCAGAAGCAGAAAACAAGAATTCCCTTTCTTCTGCAATTACAAGATAGATTGATATGATGCAGTTTCAGATTGTTCCAGAACAAGTTAATGGTCAGCACTTCTTATGAAGCATCATTAACTCAAATCCAACATCAGTAAAATTATGTAAAAGACCATGTAAGAAACTTTAACAAGATCTCCTCTCAGACAGATTTTGGTTTCTAAACAACTGCTTACCCAAACATGCTTCATAGCCTTACAGAGGTGTTGTAGAGTTTTTATACCATACATGTGTTGTGTTGTGTTGGTTAAGTTGCCAGTTGCCAGGTAAGAGACACTGTCCATAAGTTTGCATGCAGACCTTGCAGTCATTGCTGCTGGCACAAGCTTGGGAAGATAGGGAATTTGGAGTGGCACTTACACATTTAGAATTACTTATAGGAACCCTAAATATATAATCTGGTTTATTGTATGCCAGGAAAGAGTAACTTGAAGAACCAGTGAGCAACAGTACTGGTGCTCCCAGAACTTCAGAAAGTCCCTCTATTTGTTCAGGACTTCAGGGACTGGCCGTCATCAGTCTACATTATCAAAATTGAGATGATCCCTTTAGTTTGATTCAGTTACCCTCCACAGGCACCTGAAGACATTTGAGATGCCCCAGGGCACTCTACCTTCACTTCTGCTACTACTACAGAAGGTCACCAGTGTCCCATAACTCATGTGTCCTGTCTGCCAGCCCCATGTACATGTCTGAGATACTTTAGGGCACTTGAACGGCTGAAGGTATCTATATATGGATGAGCAACTGGAGCCCATAGCAACAGACCAGAATCTCACCTAAAACATCATTTAGTCTAAGATGCTATTCCAGCCTCTGGTCTATTGTCAGGAGAAATAAAAGCACCTTCAGAGGATATTCACTCCTTACTAAAGTAGATGTCAAAGGTTACTGAGATGAACTGTATTTCCTTTGTCCAGGAATGCAAGATTTCTAATAAGTGACTATTCACTTACTATAAATAAAATGTCTCACTATAGGAAGTGACTATTTATCTACAAAAGTAATTGCAAGTATTTTCAAACAGACAAATGTATTAGAATTATCATGTATTTAATCCTAAACATTATTTAAAATACTACATATGGAATGTTTAAGTTATTAAGCTCTTCAAACTCAGTATTTTGCCTTCCATTTTTTAATTTAGTACCTTTGAAGTTTTGGACTTTCAATGGAACAAAGCACTTTTTTCCTTTAATCTTCATAATGTTGTTTTCACAATGTGGAAAAAAGTGAAATCTACACTTTGGAGGAGTATCACAAGGCCTACCCCTGAGTTATATCTCCCAGTTCCAATTTAGTGGTGCACACAGATGGCCCTGTCTTTGGTTTAAATATTAATTTCTAGAGAATGTGGCTGTCTACAGCAGCAGATTTCAGACTTTTTACTATACTGAAAAATCCCTCATATATATTCCAGTGGAGGCTCCAATCTGTACCCAAAAAGAAAAAAAAAAATAAGCAAATTACCTACAGTAGCATTTTCATGTTTAATTTAGTATGTCTTCATATTTGTGGATGAAATCCTTAATATAGACTATTGGTTGAAGAAGATAGGCTGCTAGGCTACTAGTATCCACTTTCAAAACATAAAAGGGTAACAACAGCTTTCAGATCTATATTTTAAATATAATTAATGAAGTAACCAGAGCAAAGAAACACAAATATTATCAATCCTTTTACTGGGAACTAAAGGTCAATAAAACCAAAGCCACATTCTATCAGAAGCAACACCCATTAAAAGGGTTCAAGTTGCATTTAGGTCTTCTCTTTTTCTAAGTTAAGATTTCTTAAAAGACTGAGTAAGATTTTTATGTTGGTTTTTTTCCCTTCTTAAATCAGATGAGATGAACCCTACCCACCATTTCTATCTGAAAAAAATGCAAAAATGTAAAATAGCTGGAAAGTTCATCACAAAATCCCTAAATATGTATGAAATTTTGCTAACAAATTTAACCACATAACGCCTTTTGGATTATCCCAGTAACTTGCCTTCAAATTCAAGAAAGAGCAATTCCAAACAAGTATCATTATTCTAAATGTGTAAGGCTGTGAATCTTATCAAACAAAAGTGACAAAAGTTTTAGTAGAATGACCTTCACAAAGTTTGAGGCCTAAAGAAGCAGATTCAGAGGAAAAGTGCACGAGACAATGGAGGGAGCACCTCACCATAAAAGCTTACTAACTTCTTAGTAAAAACTGTCTGTGGGAGAGAAGCTTTCAAGTAGTCCACTGTCTTTCCTAGAGTGGAACAGAATCTAGAAATAAAAATAAATTTACCACAAAGCTGAGGTGGACTGGGTCATCTGTCCTGCAAAGCAATGCCCTTTACCCTTAGAATTTTATTTTTCACCTCATCCTGCTGCACACAACCTTGCACCAAATGTTGTGAAGTACAAGTCTTTGTATCAGCTCAGGAGTAGCAAGTGCCTGGTTCCCACAGACACATAGAACCAACTCATTGTTTTTTGGAGGCTCTTCCCTCTTTGAAAAGGGTAGCTTTGTTAATGCTGTTTTAGACTGCAGAGCAGAGAAAGAGAAATGCTGCCATATCATCAGGGGCTTTTTAAGACTGTACAAGGCAAGCAACCACTACAGTGCAACACAGTCCTTGTGCTGCTTTCTTTAGTAACCTCTCTTATTATAATAATTGAAAATTATAATTAAAAATCCACAACTGGTATAGATTAATCCGATTTTAATTTACAACAACTACCATCAGATTGCAAACTGTTTCCATGTACAAAGTGTTAAATATAAAATCACTATCTAAGAATAAGAAAAGAATTGTACAATGTTTAAGAAAAAATGCAAGAACTGATCATGATCCTTGTACACATTAGCAAAGTCTAAGGTAAATTAGGGAGCTGATAAATATATTATCACCAACAGTGCATAAAGAAATATTTTAAGTAACATAAGAAAAAGGAATAAAATTTTTAAAATATAAATGGGTTTTTCTACAATGGTATATGCAAGGGGTCTCTACTGTATTAAAGCATATAAAAATAATGCAGCAGCAAATTGAACTGTGAGTACTGAGGTTTCCTACATTTGATTATTTTTAATGTAGAATTCAGGCACATATATAAGACAATATACTACAGCTTCATATATAAACGAAGCAATAAGTTTCAGTAACTTGAAAATAATTGAGATTAAAATTGAAGTTAGCTCCAAATGGAATTGAGTTGTGAAATAGTCCTGCCAAAAACAAACAGAGATGTAACTTTAAATTTACTATTGGTTAACATAAAAGTGGAATATTGTTAAAGACTGTGATTTGAAGTCCATAGTTACTTAAAAAGGAGACAAAACCAAGTCTTTAAGGAAAAGCATCTGGCCCATGTAAGGCATAATTTCAACTTGTTACCAAGTTATAAATATTTACTTTTCTTATTAGTTTTATAAATACAAAATCATCTTTAAAATGCAACCATAGAAACTTCAATCTGATTTTTATAGTAATGTTTCTGAAAAAGGTCAAAAAATGAAATATCTACCAGTAATGTTTTAAACTCTTTTTTATTTAAAAACAAGCAAGTCAAGAGCCGCTCAGTTGCCTTATGACAGTAGTCACCAAATAATTTGACTATTTTATTAAAATATACATCAATAAGAAATGCTAAAAATCAGAAGTGACATTATTTTGGAGGGTGAATTGCTAATAAAGCAACACAGATTTCATCCTGTGTGAAACAGCTGGACCATGACGAGATCACATTAGCACTAATTAAAATGATATTTTTTTTTGTGCAGTTTTTGTTAATCCAGCTTCATTGGACTCAAAAGGATTTCTGAAATCTGTAATAAAAGCTATTATGTAATCTTACTCCAGTTCTCTTGCATCAGGTTACTGTGTGAAATTTCCCTATAATAAACAATAGTTTCTTAAAATTCTCACTCAATAAAATCAATATTAAGTTTTTACTATTATAGCTGGTTTTTCCCAATATATGATCCTCATTTAATTAAAAAAAATTAAAGCTCTAATTTATTTTTGCTTGATGAACAAGAAAAATATCATATTAAAAGCAACATTTTGCCATGTTTCTCTTTCTCCCTCACTTTCCCAGGTCCCTGTTGTTCCCAATGTATAATTTGCAAAACATATTGCTTCAATACTTACAATGAGAGAGGCGGCCCAGCTGTGGGAGGGAAAGGACAGCAGTCTCCAATATTACCATAATAATCTGCCTAAGGTCCCATGAGCCCTCTGGAGTATACAATTCTCTATACTGCAGGCCCCAGCTGGAGAATGTTCTCTTGACATGTATGCCAACCTTTGCCTGCAGGCAAAATAAAAAAAAGGCAGAGAAGTAATCATGAAAATAAAAAATCTTGTCAACTGTGGTAGGAGGCAGTTTCCATGTTTTTTTGCTCACGTAGGCAGTCGTGCTAACAAAATGTTAGGAGACTTTAAAAGACTGCAGCTGGTATGTGTTTTGCTGGAGAGGGGAGAACATCATATGCCACACTAATTCTGCAATTTTAACTTTGGGCGAAAAAATGAGCAGTGATATTGTATTACTGTCAATATGCATGACAGCTTTATTTACCTCCTCTTCTGATGGCTGCTCATTATGGGATTTAAGCAGGAAAGTGAAACCCTGACAGTGTTGAGCTAATTGCAAAGGGCCAGATTGTGATCTCATTGTTTTGTGTTGGGTGGTTGGGGTTTTTTCATGGTGATGAGGGCTCTCAGGCAAATAGTCCTGATGGCTCAATGGGACTAATTGGGAAGTAAATACCCATCCCTGTGAAAGGCATACAATTGGCTCAGCAAACTTTACAAGAAAATAAAAGCTTGACTTTAAAACAAATTAAGGGAAAAGGTAGTTGAAAGGCACATGTAAAAGATCATAGACCTAATATATGCTTTTGCCCTTATTTATACCCCAGAATGCAAGGCCTTTCTCCTGATTTCATTCAAACAGAAGTAAGAGGAAAAGCAGCACCACAGAGCTCAAAACAAGTTCTGTGTTGTGGTAGATTTCTAAAACATTAAAAATAGCCTTCTCTAAAGAAAGAAAAAATATGACAACTCTTTTTTGAAAATGCAACCTCTCACCCTTGACTGGTGCACAAAGTAGGAAAAAAAGCTATTTACCATTTTAATTCTAAATTAGCAACAAAACAAGACTTCCTTTTACTTTCTTTTCCTAGTAGAGGACATATTCCCACACAAATGCATAGTATTTCATCTCACAATAAAATCACTAGTTTTACAGGTTTTGTTCAAGATGGAAGATCTTTGGTATTAAACCAGTATTCAAACTGAAAATGTCATCCCTCCCACCTGAACGAACTCAGAATACACCATCCACCAAAGAGATATGGTGTATTCCTTAATCTAACATATTTTGGACAGAGCAGATTTGTGTAACCATAAACCATTATGTAAGCAGAGTGAAAATGACTATGGCAGGTTAACAGGAGAGAGATGCTCCAGGCTCAGAGGACACATGCGTGGGAGACACCCAGAGACAGGAGCTGCTCCAAGCAGGAGAATTTTTAATGCAGTCACCATCCAACTCCTTCCTTCCTGCTTCCCACAAATCCACACAGCTTTTGTTTATGCAATGAACAATAACAAGCCTAATTTAAAAGTACTTTTCACCTACCTACCTATATGCAAATATGGGGAAGGTTATTTAATTCTACAAAATCTTTTTTAATCTCCTTTGCCTCCTATCTTAAAGCCATTTAGAAGTAACAAGAACATGTTTAGCTCAATAACTGCTCTTGGAGGGTATGTACAGTAGCCAGTTAAAGAGTTCAATTTGTTGTCTGAAAGTGGAAATCATTACTTAGACTAGGTAGGCTTGTGAGAGATCCTGTCTGTCTGGCACATTAATGAGATTATTCATTAAATCTGCTAGTCATGTGGAGCTTAACGGAAAAAGCTGGAAAATTTCAAATGAGGAGAAAATTAAAACAAAATCAAACATATATTGAAGCTACTGGGCCCAGATTAAACAGTGTAGAGAATATTCCACATGAATACAAGAGAAAGAAGGAATCACAGCCAAAGTGCATTTAGACAGGCTTGAACAATGTTCCCTCACAAAACCACTGAAACTGAAGAACATGAAACTCCAGAAAGAAGGGGCTTTTGGAGTCCAAGGCACTCACTACTAGGAGAAGTTTTCATGTAATGCAGCTTGGGACCCAGGTTTCTAAAATGCCTCATTCCATTTTGTCATCTGTAATAGGACATGGCAGTAAAAATGAACAAATAAATTCCACTTAATCCCATAGAATGAGTTGGAAGCCTGGTTACAATCACTGTGGCTAAGTATATAACCTTGCCATCAGATTCATCTGTGTTCTTACAAGAAGGTATATCATTTTAGGGAGATTTTTCTTCTGTGTTTTCTGGTTTGTGTTAACTGCTTACTGCAGTAAAGCCACAGGTGCATCAGTAAATCAGATACTCCTCAATGCACTCGCACTGCAGCCAAGCTGCATCAAGGTGACCATGTTTAAATCCAAACCCTGCTATTCACTGTAACGAGGTGGCCTTCTTAACCAAGCTGCCTGCTGGGAATCAGAGATGCCCTTCATAAACTCCCACGTCACCCCCAGGAGCAGTTTGAGAAAGCATAACTCACCATGGGCCAGAACCATGGGCAGAAAGATTTCCAATGATATTTAACAGTACAGATGTAGTACTAACACCACTTGCTCATATTTGAAATAAATGCAATGGATTTTTCTGGTTTGTGAGACCTCCATAAAGATATTATAAACAGTTATCATCCTGCAAAGCTACTCTAAGTAGTTCAAAAAAGTAATCTATAACTGGGTTACAGATCTCTGTAAAGCATTCATGCTTTATTTGCTGGTTCAGTCACCTCAAAAGAAATAAAGTTTGATATGATATGTCATTGTGAAATCAAAGAAAAAAAACTAGTTTTCACAAAATGTAACTTGAATATATGCTAGCTTTAAAAAAATGTGTTTGTTTATGTTTGATACAGTTTCATGAATCCAACACAAAAAACCCATAAAATTTGGACTTACATGTGTTTGCATTTTCCTTCAACTAGTAGTACTCATTGATATTAGGCATGGCAGTAAGTATTTTGGTTGAGAAGCATTAGGAGTAGGACAAGATGCCAGAGTCAATAATCACAAAAAAACACTATCTGGCAGAAAATGTATTACAACAAGTTTAGCCCTCCCATAATCTCCAAATGGCACAATTCCATAATTTCATTGTTTTGTCTAGAGAGTAGTAATACAAGTGGGGTCTTTGCAAATTATCTTCTTCTTATTTTCCTCACCTAGTGGGATATGAGAGACTGTCAAATCAATTTATCTTAGGCAGCTGTTTTTGCTTGGGATGAAATCTGGATGTTCTTGTCTCTTGTTAAGATACAATTACTGAGAGATGCCTCTGTCTGAAAAAGCTACAAACAAGGCTATAGGCCAAAGTCAATAGTACAGCTTTAATTTGACCATGAATGGGAGGTAGAAAGAAACAGAAAAGAGAGGAGATAGAGAGGAAGAGACAGACAGATTAAGCAGAAGATAGTTACCACACATGGATCCTGAAGCATTCCATGGGTTCTACTTCACTCTGGGCTTCTCAGTGGTAGGGGGTCCAAGGTTGTTCAAAACTTTTCACTATTTATACATTTTAGCTAAGAAATTAATGTTCATTGCCTACAGTTCTCACAAGCTATTGGTTAAATTATTTCCTTGATTCTAATGCTAAACAGTTTTCACGTTCAGCCTTTCTCTTCTTTTGAGTTGGTGGGTTTCTTGGATAGATGGATTGAGAGTTGGTGATCATGGTTTCCCCCTGCAGGAATTGCCTTGTACTCATTCTGGTCTGATTTCAGCACAGTTGCTGAATTGACTTTCCTTGTGGCCCATAAATTCTGCATTCTTTGTGTCCATTATCAGTCAAGCATTCTTCTCCCTCAGTTTTGTTATCCTCCCCCTAGGTCTGAGATAACACTCAGATAATTATATCACCTTTATGTTATCTGTAGTATCTTATCTTACAATCGAAGTTCCAGGTATCCACAGAGGCATATTTGAAGGGGTGGGGAGCCGGGGACACAGTTCAATGGTTGGTGAAGGTCACAAATGCCATCCATCCCATACCTTGGGGTGATCTTTGTTTGGCCAGTGATGTGTGTGCGAGCAGTTGCTCCTTTACATATTTTGCCATGGTGGGAATGTTTGTCTGGCTGCAGCACCCAGGTTACACTAACCAGATCTCACCTCTGCCAGGTCTGGAACCAGCACTACCCCATCACTCCCTTCTGTGCTTATCTCATGGCAAAATCCTTGTGAGGCCTTAACAGTGTTTGAGACAAGCAACCGCCCTTTTAAAGTCCTCACATGTCTCTGCAGAGAAAGTCTAGTCAGCCAGCTGATTAGACAGCCAAAGATAGGTAAAGCAAATGGCCTGTTTCTGTTACTTCAAGTTGATTTGGAAAATCTCTCCAGGCATGAGGTGTGCCAAGTGCCTTTAAAAATCCAGCTCCAAATCTCTGCAAAATCCCAACCACCTGTGTTATGAGCTCAGTCTGCAAGTACTTTTCTGCAAGTACTTTTCCATGCTTAACAAAGTCCCTTGGCTCATGTTAGCAAGAAGTATTTGCCACCAACCCAAAAGGTCCAAAACTGCAGATGCTGCTGTGAACTTGGCTCACCCCTGCAGGAGGAGGTCAGATGGCCCAATAGGGCAGGACACTGACAAAAAACAAAGCAAAGAAAAAGCATGTACGTATACAGCCTAGAGTTACCCAACAGCCCTGAGATGAAGGAAACATATCTCTCAAGCCTTCCCAGCACATTTTGGGATTGGGTACTCCACAGTGGCTACTGACCTGATGCTGAAAAACTTTCTGTTGAGTGTCACAGAATCATAGAATGTTCTGAGTTGCAAGAGACTGGAAAGATCATCCAGTCCCTGGGCTAGGGCAGGGACACCTTTCATTAGACAAGGGTGCTCAGAGGTTCATCCAGCCTGCCCTCAAAAGCCTCAAAGGATAGGGCATCCACAACTTATTTGGAAAACCTGTTCCACTGTCTTATCACCTCACAGTAAAGAATTTTTTTCCTAATATCCTACTCTTTTCCAGTTTGAATCCATTCCCCATTGTCCTGTCTTTGCAAGCCCTTGTAAGTTGTCCCTCCCCATCTTTTTTATAGGCTCCCTTCAGGTACCAAAAGGCTTCAATTAAGTCACTGCAAAGTCTTTCCTTTTCCAGGCTGAACAATCCCAGTTCTCTCAGCATTTCCTCACAGGAGAGGTGCTCCATCCCTCTCATCATGCTGGTGCCACTCTCTCCAACAGATCCATGTCCTCCCTGTGCTGGACCCCAGGGCTGGGTGCAGCCCTGCAGGTGGGTCTCACAGAGCAGAGCAGAGGGGCAGAATCCCCTCCCTGCCCTGCTGCCCACGCTGCTCTGGATGCAGCCCAGGACACATTTGGTTTCTGGGCTGAGAGTGCCCATGGCTGGGTCATGTCCATCCACCAGCACCCCCAAGCCCTTCTGGGGTTTGCTCTCCATCTGTTCATTCTCCAACCTGTGTTGATACCAGAGATTGCCCCAGAGACAGATGCAGCACCCTGCACTTGAACCTCATGAGATTTTCACGGGCTCACTTTTTCAGCTTTCCCAGGTGTCTGCCTAAGGAAAGGAGACCTGAATATCCACACAAACAGAAAGACAAAAAAACCAAAGCATTTCTGAAAGTGGGAATAAATATTTCTACACTGCACTGAAAAAGAATCTGAGATCTGTTACTTTTCCCAGTGGGCCTTTAGAACCTAAGCTCAGCCATGCAACACAGCTGTCCAACAAATCCAATTGCTACTTTAGGCATATCCAGGTTACACCTTTTGTTCAGAAAAAAAGTAGTAGGCAACTACATATTCACCCCGGAAAAATAAAATCCCTATGTTTTTTCAATATAGCTCAGGACCAATCACTGAGTCTAAGCACATTGCAGAGGAAAAAAAAAAAACTAAACCAAAAATCAAAACACAATATCTTCAGCATTTGCACTGTCAAATAGTCTCCTGTCTTCTCAAAAACTTTTGGTTGATTCTGAAAATGTTCTAAATCTGTTATGACGTTTTTCCCACATCAATGGATTATATTTGCTGGACACAACACACCATTCACACACATAACTGGGAAGATGGTATTTGTGAGTTGCTACTCACAAGTAAGAAAGTTAGTGATAGGATTTTAAAACAACACTCCAAAGATGCAGAGATTTTTATTTGGAAAAAGAGAACTTGGATAATTGAAGAAAGCAGGATTACAATGCTAACACATCGATGAAAAAAAAGCTGTGTCAGGTCTCACCATCTTTTCTGTTTCTGACTTGTCTAGTATCAGTAAATTTTATTCTCTCCTCTAGGTTTTCTAATGCTGTCATCATGCTGTGCTCAGTTCACCTTCAGTTCAAGAATGAGATTGTGATGCTGTGATTGAGCTGGTTACAAAAGGAAAACTGGCTGTGATAATTCAGATTAATGTACAGGCATTGCTTTCCTTGGCAAGCTGTTAACACAGATGCAGGTCTTTAGAGATGCTCAGCTCTTTTTTTTGCTTCCAGAGTTTTCCCTTCTCTGATTCCCTGTCTCCCAGTGAAAATGAAAGGGACAATGCCATCGCAGGTGATTTTGTTTCTTAGTTATTTTACTTGACATCCACTTACAAGCCTAAAAGCATATTTATTCACTATTTGTTTTGCTGTCACAACTAAAGCTTTCCATCAGATACAAGAACCTCACTTTGAAATATACCAGAAGATTACCTCTGTCTCAGAAAGCTCTAGGGGGCAAGTCTAATTTACTTCTGTAGACTCAAAGGCAGGGGAGAAGCTAGTGATGGAAATGTCATTCACTGGAGGGCCAAAACTAATAACATTCCACAGGAATGGAAATACAATTCTTTCCAAACAGGAAACACAAGAATTCAACTCATACAACCATAACTCAAAAATAAAAAATGTCAGATTTGGGAGTGGAACAACATGGAGCCAATTTACTACTTTATCTGAGAAATACAACAAAAACAGTGGCAGGTTCTAGGTAAGTTATTAATAAAATAATTTACACAGAAGGCTGAATTTACACCATACCAAATACAAGTTTATAGAATCCAGGAATTCAAATCAGGGCTGTTCTTTTGGTGTATGGAACAGTGCTCCTAAGGTTAGGAAACTGTGGTTACAGAGTTACACCCAGAAAGAGACTTGAGGAACCCTGTGACAACCAATGCTGAACTAAAATCCTTCATACAAAGATCATTAATCCTGAAATCCAAATTCAAAGGCTGAAGCATCAAGTTCAAAAAATATGTGAAGTTTTATCGTGAAAATGCCAGAAAATACCAGAGAGTCACTGGGATTCATGTTGTACACAAGAAAGTGTAAGGATTTTCAATTTCAATTTCCATGCTTTAGAATCCCTTACAAAGCAGTGTGCAAAGGCAGCAAGTAGCATAAGGGAGTTGAAACCACAGGAAAAAGCATGCTCAGGTTGTTTGCCCTTACACTGCTTAAGCCAGAACTTACAGCAAGAAATCACTAACTATAATAGCATTGTCCATTATTAAAGTCCAGGGACATGTTCTGGCTGTCTCAACTACACACTGGGAGCACTAGGCCACTGCATGCAGCAGTCTCACACATCTTTATGCTGCTATTATTACTTTCAGTTCAATATAAGGAATCCCAGACTGCTGCCCAGGCAGGATGTAGTTGGACCCAAACTCTAATCATAAAATCACTGAATCATCTAGGTTCACAAAGACCATTAAGATCCTCAAGTCCAACCATTAACCCAGCACTGCTGAGAGCACCACTAAAACATGTCCCTAAGTTCCACATCTCCACATCTTTTAAATACCTTCACATGACTCAATCACTTCTCTGGGCAGCCTGTTTCAATCCTTGACAATCCTTTAATTGAAGAAATATCCTAAGACACAACTTGAGGCTGTTTCCTGTTGAGCTGTCCTCTGTCACCTTAGAGAGGAGACAATCCCCCACCTCACTGCAACCTCCTTTCAGGAGCTGGAGAGAGTGGTGTCACCGCTGAACTTCCTTTTCCTCCAGGCTAAACAACTCCAGCTCCCTCAGCTGCTCCTCAACAGACTCGTGCTCCAGACCCTTTACCAGCTTCACTGCCCTTCTCTGGACACTCTCAACATCTTATTTGCAATGAGGGACCCAAAACTGGACACAGTACTCAAGGTGTGGCCTCACCAGTGCCAAATACAGGGGCATAATCACTGCCTGGCCCTGTTGGCCACACTGCTGCTGATACAGGATGCCACTGTCCTTCTTGGCCACCTGAGCACACTGATGGCTCATGTTCAGACAGCTGTCAGTCAGAGCCCCCAGGGATTTTTCTGCCAGAGAAATGTCCAGTCACTTTTCCCTAAGCCTGTAGTGCTGCATGGGATTGTTGTGACCTAAGTGCAGGATCCTGAAACTAAATAGTCAGACTTCTTTCTGGAACTCATCCACAGTCCAAAAGGTCTCACAGTCAATGTTACCTAATATTGTATCTCAACTGTTTTTCTGTCTCCACTGTACCAAATCACCTACAATTCCATTTTTTTCTGAAAACCTTGAGCAAGAGTACCCTGAAATTGGGATCCAGAAAGAATTCAGCTTGATTACTATTCACATTTCATTTAGTATTCATGAACAAAAAGTTTTTGTATCCCCTATGTTACATACATGGCAGTATTAACTTGCACAACCATGTGATAGGAAATAATAATCGTCATATTTGCCTTTAAAAATTTTTTCACCAAAAGTGGACTTGTACCACAATTGCAAATGTCCATGAGCCAAATACGAAAAATTCATCTTAAAGTGACAACATTTTTTGTGCATAAAAATGTTGGGATTTTAAACACTTTTCCCCAGCCTGCTCATGCTAGAAATGGGAGTTTTAAGAAAAGGAGAACCTTGAACTCTTCAAGGGAATATTCCACACGTATTTTACCCTGCAGTGTGATGAGGTGACATAGTCCAAGATCATGCAATCATATACACTCAAAGAAGAGCTACTGAAGGTGACCTCCTAAGAAGAGAAGTTTTGCAAGCATACTATAAATAATGTCACTTAAAACACTATAAAATAGTGAATTCCCTTAAAATAACTTGACTTAAACTCTTTCCCAATGTGTGCCTGCTTGGCATGGTCCAAACCTTTCACTGTTAATTATCTGGAGATAACCTGAACAGCTTATGGTGAGGTTTTGCTACCTGCTGACTCTGCACCTACACTAAACACAGGTTGATAAAATTCTCCACTAGACCATCCTGCAGTTTGTACATATAAAGACTGGCACAACTTCCTTCAGGACAGATGTAGATTTTGGCTTCCTCACCTGGGGCACATTTGCTCACAGTCCATAGCCTTTTACTCTCAAATGGCACAACATTATTTCAGATATTCACCTCAGTCAAGGAAATTGGGACATCAGCAACGAAGGGGTGCTTTAATCCTTGAGCAGTGATCTCTAAAGTAGACACACTGAGGCACAAGGGTGTTCCAAACGTGATAGCTGTCATTAGTTCCTACTTATATGCTGACTGGATTACATTTCCAGAGGTCATTGGTTTTCTTTTCAATGAACATCACCTTCCTAATGAACACCTGCATCATGCTACTGCCCCTAAGAAAGAAAACCTAATCTCAGTGCTCTTCCATGGATGCCAGGGTTTTGTTCACAACTTCTAAAGTCTCAACAGAAACATTCAAATAATATACAAAACAGACACCTGTACCCTAACTGAGCAAAACACTAATTTTTATTGCTTAAGGTCACCCTAAAAACAAATTAATAGGTCTTTCTTGACTGAAGTGCTACAGAAATAGTATAACCACTTCTTTATTTTTCAGACTAGGTTCTCTATTACCCATTAAAGTTAGCCTACTCTTCTAAGGGAAAATTTTGGCATTTGATTATTTTGCTAATTACTTCCCTATTAAAATGATAATGAAAAATATCCTCTTATTAAAAAGGTAGGTCCATATGTTGGAAGAAATGAATATGTGACATATCAGCAGTAACAAACTTGAAGAGTGGTCTCACAACATGGCTATTAACATATGGTACCCTTGGCAGCATAAATGGTCAGCTAATGAAGCCCATTGTACGATGTGCATGTAACTTATGCTTCAACTTCAGTAAACAGCACCTAGTTGCTATGGCTGGAGGCTCTATATAAATCATTAAACAAATATATTCAACAATTTATACAAAATCAAGAAGCAGGATATCTCCATTTCCATATTTAAAACTGCCTGTATGTACATCATTATTTTATTAACTTCCCAATAGATGCCCTCCATCTGCATACTGTATTGATAACAGTTGGCTTTTTTTTTGTATGAAAGTGTGGAAGCATAAGTTATACTGGGGTTTGTAACCTCTCTTTTAAATAATCGAGTTGAGAGGGGTCCATGATCAGATTAATAAAATGGCTCCTTGGAAAAGAGCTAAGGCTGCAAGTCAACATCAAATGAAGAATTACAGAGCAAGCATATACAATCTTTTCCAAACTCACATCAGGCCTCATCCAGAAATTGAACAAGACAGGCCTACAAAGGCTCGAGCACAGTCTTTAAACTTAATGTGAGTAATCACATTAGCATCAGTTGAACTTCTTTAGTGCTTAAACATGTGTAAGTCTTCATAGTATTGGTATCTAAATTCATATGGTTAGACTTTTATGGAATACAGAAACTGCCAAGTGCATAAGTCTAAAAAAAAAATGTACTTCTATCGTAGATTTTACACCCAAACAGTTCAGAGTTCTAATAAAAGGCACACAGAATAATGGTATAAAATTATTCTTATCCCTTATTCTCAGAAGCATCAGTCAATGAGAAGAAAAGACTATATCCTATCCATATTTAATTATAAAGAAGGTTTCTCTCTGATTAATTGAATCATTAAACATGCACAGATACATTTCATGGTATTAAATATTAGTTACCTTCCAGTATATTAAGAAGTAAAAATCAGAGTGGATTAAATGGGAAGAATTATTCTTAGAGTACATCTTGTAGTGCATACCACCCCTCACTTGTTTCCCAGGAAACCAAAGGAAGCATAGACATTTCACACAGAACAAGAAAATGCACATAGGCTGCAGAGCAACTGGCAAAAAATCTTGACTTTGTTTTAATTTATTTATGGTTTAGCAAGTGTACTGTTTATTCCAGCCTTTGCAAAAGAACAGTTTCAGCACTACTCATAATCTGGGGCTGGCAGTTGGTGTCTCCATTAAAAATACAATAAAAAGCCGACTTCAGGCATTAGGAGATATGGAAAAACATACAGAACTAAAATATTTGCAGCATATGATCATAATAACAGAGGATTTATCAAAAAAAATTTATCTGAGAACCCATGTTTTAAGTGGCAAGTAACTGTGTTAGCAAATGCTATGCCTCAGTTCACAGGTTTGTTTATATATATATATACATATACACAATTTATACCTAGAGAACTTATTTCTGTCCTATAAATTCATTAAAAGAGAGTATAAAGAGGAAGATTTAAATTTAAAAAAAAAAAAAAGGAAATTAGGTGTCACTCAAAGAAATGACAAGGCTAGAGAATACTTTGGAGCAGAGGCTTTAAGCTGCCATGCTGTGCCTTTCACAGCTGCCTACACTTCATGTCATTAATAACCAGTAAATAAGATCTGCAGGTGGGCATATAGGGCACCCTGAGCCAAGAAGCTGTAGCTAGGGCTTCTGTCTCTAAGATGGGTGGCCAGGCTCATTTGCACAAGGCTGCTTATGTTTCCATACAGAAGTGTAACCCTACTTAGCATAGCTTCAGGGAAGCTGCTACAATAGAGAGAATGCTAATTACTTTAACCAACTGGCAATGATGCATCCAAAATTAAATGGCCTGTGACTGAGCAGATGAACAATTTTTATAGCCCTAAGTTCAGGGAACATGGATATTCTGTCAAATTAACAGACAGTCTATTTGGTCTTAATAGGTAAATTGAAGTCTTTTAAAACACATTTAGATGTGCTATTAAGTTATAAGTTATTAAGTGCAGCTCTCCTTTCAGCTTAAAGGTGTACAATTTGAATATAAAATACCTGTAGTCTATTAGATTAAAAAAAAAATGAAAACACAACCAACCAAATAAAAATAAACCTACAACATTTTATAGTCCTTATAAGCCTAATTTTCAGGTGAAACAGCAACATTGCCTTTGCTCCTCGTAGTTCTTGTTCATCTCTTTGCACTCAGGCAAAATTCCCACTGAAGTCAGTAGCAGCTCTGAGCACAGAGATCTTCAGGTACAGACACTGAAGGCTGCCTCTTCAGTTTTCAATTTCAGTGAAAGCTGAGATTTTTTTTTTCAGGAGAACAGTATAAAATCAAAGGTCTTACTTGACTTTTACAATGAACATTTACAAGTAAATTTACAAAGCCAGATATAAATAATCCTTGATTTTTCCTCATTGCACTTAGCAAATTAATTAACCATATATTTCAGCACAGATGATACAGCCATCCAGTGCTCCTACAAGCACTTAAAATAAATTCATGTATTCCTCAACAGACTTTATTATACTCTTTAAAGTTACCAAAGGTCTTTCTCTGAATACTAGAAAATACTTGATAAAATGAAAAAAAGGCGAATAAACCATGTACAAAAGAATTCCAAAAGACAGATTTTATTGCCAGAGTACAATCCTTTTCAAAGGATGCTTTGTAGCAAGTAAGACTCACAAAGAGAACTATTACTGGAGTATATCTGGCAAAATGGTTCATTTATAGATTTGTCAGTAAGCAAGACTCTGGTTCATTTCAGGAAAAGAAAATTGTAAGAAAGTCTGCCTTAGTGTCCCTCCGGAAAATAAACAGATGGATCTAAAACCTACTGCACTTAGGATATGATTACAAAATGAATCAAGAAAATCAAGATCTGTAGTTACTGGTCAGACTTTGTCTTTTTTGTCAATCGAATTGAAGCAGATGTTTCTACACCCAGCTTTCTAATACCAAAGTGTGGGATTCACCTTGTCAGCCCTAAGACAAATTATTATGTCTGACCAACTCACTGTAGCAACCCTTTATAGGCCCTGGATTAAAACTAGGCACTTCTAGAACACAATTAATCTAATTTATTTAGGATGTTTATCTGAAGATATGATGTCTCATATCCTAGAAAAGCTCTGTTTCTTGGCAGTGGCTCCCAGATGAAGTTGGTGAGAACTTCTCATATGTAGATACTTACATCCTTTTATTGGAATCTAAAAAATTTCTTACTCATATTTCAGACAGCCAAGACAGAAGTTGTGCACCCTGCACTCCCTTCAAGGGGCTCTTTATGAGTTCCTTGAAGAGAGCACACAGACCAAGGGAGCCCCCTCTCAAAGCTTCTGGGACACCACCACCTCCTCCATGAGCACAGAGGGATGGGGGAGCTGCAGTGGTGAGCTGTAAGGAGCAAAGCTGGCAAGAATTGCTGCAGCCATTGCTCAAGCCAGAACTGATGGATATTGATAACACCATCACAATATCTCTGCAGTCTTCTCGCTGGCCCCTCATTCCACCTATTCACTGTTCATTCCAATTACTTCTCTCTTTAGCTTTCTGTTTCTCCATTCTCTTCCTAATATAACAACCCCACCTACCCCCGCCACTCAGACAGATTTTAAAAACAGTGTCACAAAGCTTATAAAAACTGCAGTAGCTCCTGGATATATGTTGCATCCTTCCCTCCCTTCTTCTGTCAGTTTAAGAACTGTACAACAGCCTATATCTTGACCATGCTTTTCCTGAAACTTGCCTCAAAGGCTAAGTCTACATTTACCTGAACTGTGGTGTCCCAGGAGCACTCTGAAGCCACTGAAGTCACATCTGACAAGGTATTATAAAACAAAATACAGGGTGGGAGATTTCTGTTTTAATCTGGCGACATTACAATGACAGACAAGAACAAAAATTATTTGAATATTTAACATCTTTGCTACACATTCTTGCAACGAAGAGATGGAGAAACTGGGATTACAGATTTCAGAGGTAAGTCGAGAAGGAAAGATCTGGGACTGATTTTTATCTATAGCATCTTCTATATATTTCTGGCAAATGCCTGGTCCTGCAAGGAGCCATGTACAATGCCCTGCTTGCCACTTCACTCCAGAAGTCTCTGATTTTGAGTCAAGGATAACCATATATATATATTAACAAAATACAAAACTATGCTCTTTTTCACATTTTTAACAAGAAAGGTTTTCAAATATCAGCTGAGTTTAATCAATTCAAACCAATTAATGCAAAATTATGTATCTACTAAATATACTCACAGGAAATGCATTGTTTTTCTCTTACATTGTTCTGAAGTTCAAAGAATTTCATTAAAATACACAGCCTTGCACATTCTGGACTAAAAGAACTCTGCATGCTTAGGGAAAGATTTAATTAAAAAAAAAAAAAAAAAAAAAAAGCATTTTCATAAGCTAGTACCTTATATTCCACTACCATATTCATTCTCAGAAGTGCTGAAGTTGTTGAGCAGTGAGTTAGTGACACAATACTTCATTGGGGAAACACCAATTGGGCCATTTTGCAGGTGTCTGCAGCAAAAAGCCAGGAAGAGTTGGGGCACTGTTACAATCATCTCTCTCTATTGCTTTTCAGCTTTTCTTTTTCTTTTTTTCTGCCAGGGAAGATTGTCTGGGAGTAACAAACTAGGTACAATATAAAACACTGCTCAAATTCACAGTAGCATCTGTCAAACAACTGGATAAACTGCATAACCTGGCTAACCCAGTTCCAGTCATCACTCTATTGCAAAGAACTGCTCAGAGGATGATATATTTACTGGATCTCCTTGGCATCCCTCCTGTTTGAAGATGTTAGCTGCAACTCAATCCACTTCTCATCACGCAATACAGAGAACAAACAAGCATTCTTTTAAGGTTACAGCTGGAGCAATTTAAAATGTCCCCAATTGCATATCCTTGCTAGCATTTCTCTGCTGGAAATGACTGTGCCATAACAGACAATGCCCTTCCATATTTGCCATAATGCAAAACAAACAAATTATGTCAGCATGTTCATAGACCATGGATAATGAAAGCAAAAAACAAGTCTGACTTTGCAGCAAACAGATAAGAACAGAAGTAGCTAACAGCTCATACGTGAAAATATCTTAAATCTTCACAGCTATTCATAAAACAAATGGGTTATCTGGATGCCCTCTGCACATGTTTCTAACATGATCCATACAGGCTGACTTTTCTGAAAGTGCAGAAAAGCACTGTGTGTGACAGATTTAAAGGAAGGGGTCTGATAACTTGCTGCAGTGATTTAATTTTTTATGGTAAATGAGTGGTAAATTTGATTAGGGAATAGGACTCTGGAAATTACATCAGCTTTCTGCAACTTTAGATGAATGGATAGTCACAAAAATGATCCATTCTCCATCAGCAAAAGTAAGGAATGCTAACAGAGGTCTGCATGACTCCATTCTGGTGCTGAAGAGCACACCAGGACACTCTGCTGCTCATGATTTGAAGCTGTATTTCAGAGCCTCTCAGAAGAGCTGTGCCAGAATAAGTAAGAATTTTGGAGTGACAACAATGGGCAACCAGTTTTGATGCCAGACATTAAAGATGAATCATAGGATTTTTCAGAGCTGTAAAAGATAATAGTTGCTACATGATCCCATTACTCCAAAGTCCTCAGTCAAGTGAGATTTTAGGAAATGTTGACTTTGACATGCTTTTTCTACCAGAGCATAGGAAAAAGAACCAAATGTACTACTGCAGAAGTCAACTAAGAAATTTATCATCCTCAGTGTGAAGTTACAGCATTCAAAGTAAAATACAAAGTATGGGGTAGAAAAGGATGTACCCTGCATGGGGAATGCTTCAGGTCACTCTTCAGATGTGTGCTCTTGCCTCTGATATCTCCGTATATGTTTCTTAAACTACAAGATAAAATATTACCACAAACACATTAAAAAAAAAAAAGATAATTAATTGTCAAGGTGGAGATTATCAGGTGCAACTGGACCAGAAATGTTAATAAAGATTGTTTGTTTTGCTTCAGTACTGCTTCAAGTGTGATGAACATGCCATGAGAAGGATTGTGTTCCCTCCAAATCCTCAGGATCAGAGCCCTTCCTCTTCCTTGCAGCAGCATCTCACTTCAAAAATTCCTAGATTCCTGTTTACAGATGCAACCTCTGCAAAAGGACAGGATTTTTTTCCTAGGCAGAAGAGAGTCAGCAGCAGGCACTGCAAGAGCACTCCCAGGTACTGAGTCACAAGGTCATGCATGACCTCCATGACAGGAACTGCAGCAGAGATGGGGACATCCAACCCATGTACCCTCAAACACACCCCTCACATGGCTTGTGGGATGTCTGGCAGAGGCCAAGGGGCAGCCAAGCGCTGTATGAGAATCAGGAAGACACCACCATCTGTAATGAACTACCAGGAATCAGGATATGGCCACTGAGAGTGGGAAGAGAAATGTCAGAGTCCTCTTTGTTCCTCTCAGAAAAATCCACACTTAGTCACAAACTACTCCTACCTGGGGTGAGTGGTGTGTATGTTCCACATGAAGAGGTTTATGGGTGTCAGATGCCAGTCAGCAAGCCCTACAGGATGACCCACGGGCACTCAGGACCTTTCAGGAGGAGGTGACAAACCTGCCGAAAGGTGGCACAATGTGCAGTGGCTGCACCATTGGCTGGCTGCTCAAATTAAATTTTAATAGAACTCTTAAAAATAATTTCAGTGTAAACCACAATGTATGTGAGCGAGCCTAAATTAATAAAAAACTATCTTTCAAGAATGAAGAATAAATGTAATCTGAGATCAATATTTATGAAGCTGTGATTAATTGACTGATGACCAAATGATTACAAACTTCTGTCTGAGGCAGCTACTCAAATGTATTAGCTTTGACAAAAAAAAAAATTAAAAAAAATACAAACTGGGTCAATGAAAAAATGCATTCCTAATCAATTTTTAATAGCACTTAAGATTTTATGATTTTTTAAACTTTCCTTTTAATAATTAATCAGAAAAATGAATCTAATTTAAACAAGGTGGTGTAAGGTGTTCTGTATCTGTTTGATGGTGTTCTTAATGAAGAAATTCAATTAGGGCTGACTTTTCACTATAAATCTCTGGTTTTAAGGAATGCTCTGATTGGCTGGCAAACATTTGAGACTGGGAGAATAACGGAGGTGAACCACACTGCTCAGCACAATCTACTCATTAAGATTTTACATTGTTAATTCCAGCCTCCCCTTGCTTAACAGAAAAAGGGAAGGGAAGGGAAGGGAAGGGAAGGGAAGGGAAGGGAAGGGAAGGGAAGGGAAGGGAAGGGAAGGGAAGGGAAGGGAAGGGAAGGGAAGGGAAGGGAAGGGAAGGGAAGGGAAGGGAAGGGAAGGGAAGGGAAGGGAAGGGAAGGGAAGGGAAGGGAAGGGAAGGGAAGGGAAGGGAAGGGAAGGGAAGGGAAGGGAAGGGAAGGGAAGGGAAGGGAAGGGAAGGGAAGGGAAGGGAAGGGAAGGGAAGGGAAGGGAAGGGAAGGGAAGGGAAGGGAAGGGAAGGGAAACCATTATTTCTGTAATCTCTGTAACTTTATCAAACTTTTCTGATGTTTTGCAGTGTTTTGTCTCATTCTTCACTACATCCTGGGGGACAGATCCTCTGCTGGCAGCAAGCACCACAAGGTGTTTTGAAAGGCTTTCATAATTATGATTTAAAACAAGGCCTGTTGCATCAAACCATCAAAAACTTGGAGAAATGCCAGAGATAAGGTAGCAACCAAAACTTGCAGAACAATGGCCCAAACATGAAGAAGTCTGTTTATCCATACCTCTCGATGGTCAGCATCTCACCTGGTACATCTGTGGCTCATTGCAACCAGCCTTCATCCAGACAGTCTCCTGTCTGCTGAAAAGTCCATGTAAACATCCCTAGGCTGAGACATATGAGCAGGGTAGGGTACCTGCACAGCACACTTGTGGAGATTCTCCCTGTCCTCACATATCATTCTAGTACAATACAGTCTGTTTAGATAAAATATCTGAACAAGGGTCTAAAGGGAAATCAGCCTCTTGTATGACCCTCAAAAAGAAACAAGGGCATAGCTTAGTGTCCAAAGCATGGAAGCTGCACTGACTTTGGGTATAACCCAGCATTATCTATTTATTTGTTTGGCTTCTACTGACATCAAGAAAAATGGAAAACATCACCAGTGCAAAATCAGAAAAATCTAAAAGGGATCATGAAGAATGGGGCTTTTCTTACTGAAGTTTGGATGCCTAGGAACAAGATGTATACATCTGAGCTAGTCACTTTGAATTCCTTTGTGGGTCATGGAACTTGAGAGCAGGAATATTCTTCTTTAAGAAGAATACATTGGTTAAACTCAAAATGAAAACTTTATCTTTAAAAGTGATTTGTCATCTTTTACTATTTCTTGTGAAGAAGACTGACTGCACCAAGCTTCCACAATCTCAAATATCATTAAATCAACAAAGTTATTCTCTTTCTTTGTCCCAGTTCTCTTACCCAATGGCCAGAGATTAATCTTCTGGCATCTAGCATTCATTTTATTTCCTTTATGGAAATACCACTTTTTTTCCACAGCCAAACCCCAAAACACTGTTTTAAAGAGAGAGATGAAATTTGCCTACATTTTAAAATTAAAGCCACGTGGTAACTCCCAAAAAACAGGTGGCAAGAGCACCCTCCAGTCCTCAGGCAGCATAGAGAGAGCTATCTGAGAGCTACATATTTCCACTGAATGGCCTCTGAATGGCAGCCAGTGAATCCCTGAGATGGTGTCTCACAACAGTGAGGCCACCACTCTGCAGGGCTCCTCAACAGTAAAATCCTGAGCAGGAGGAACCTGGTTTTTTTACCCTTTAATGACCACAGGTCTGAATTAGGCACCTAGAATCCAATCTTCACTTAGTTTTAGGCAAATTTCACTCTATATTCCCCTAAATCATGAAAAACCACCTGGAAAACCCTTTCATAAAAGCTGAAGATACATCCAGTCTTGTTCCCAGAGTGGAAACTCTTCAAAGCCAACTTGAAGAGGCCTCACTGTTGTAGAAGTGGCCACTGAGGGTAGACAGTTAGGCTGTCAGTGATTTATATCTACTTGTGTTGGTAAAAAAAATGACCTTTAGGTTGGGTTTTCAAGGCATAAAGCCTCATATCCAAATATATATATATTTATATTCAAATTGTTGGAAGCAATGGAACTGCATTATTTATGGGCTAATCAGCCAAAAAGACAGACATTTCATACCTTCACCTGCTTCTTCCTCTTTCTGCACATTGCTGGGAAACATGCACAGATCCAATTTTATGTACTTCAAGCCAAAAATATGGTAACTTTATTAATCTTTATGAATCAAACAATATATGTCTCAAGCAGAAAAGACTTAATTGTCTCAGTTTAGTACTCTGACCACTTTGTCTTGTCCTATATTGGTTCTTTTCAAGCTCTCATCAAAGAACTTTTCACATTTTGTGACAGATGCTATTTTCATTTTTCCACTACTAATCCTCTCAAGTTTCTGAGATTTCAGGAGCAAGTAGTGAAGTTGCTGAAGCATTTCACAAATGAAGCCCTAATCCTAGGAGATCATTCCTGGTTAGAGCCTTGGTTTTTAACCCATCCCTTCTCTATAGATTTACCAGCAGTGGCAGTTTGTTGGAAAACTGCCTGACTGATCCTTATGCCCCAGCGCCTCAGCAGAGGCATGCCAGGCATTCCAGGAATTTTTTAATCTGTTTCATCCTGGCCCCAGCCCTCTTGCAAGAGTATCCTTCATGCTACTGGGACTAGGGTGCTCGATAGCCTGGACCTGTTAAACATTTGTTACCTCCTGCATTTACATGGTATTTCTCAGCTCCCCTCAGCTGCAGCAGATTGTTACCCCTCCAGCTCCTTTCTCCTTGCTCTCTGAGGTCTCTCTTTCAGTACTACAGAATTAAGTATTTTCCATACCCCTGAAGAGTTGGTAACATCAACCCATAAATTTCAATAAAACCTGAGGCGCTACTAGATCACAAATAATTTTTAAAGTATTCCTTCACGGACTAGGCACACAACTTCAGCAGAAATCCACTAAACAAATACATTTAACCTTCTTAAGAGAAAACATGTTCCTTTTAGCAGTTTATTCAGAAAAATAAACTCCTTTACGAGTTATTTTTGGTTGAGAGAAAATGTATTCATCCCAACAGAGCTTGTTCTCTAACAGGTCACTTTCCAGTTACATACACTTTTTGAAGCAGCGGAAGTCATGTCTTTGAAAGGGTTCCTGCTTTATCCCAGATTCATTTAAAAGAGTTTCACATGTCAAAGTAAGATGCACTTCTTTGCTTTTGATTTCTGTTTTATGCATTTACACTTTCTACTCTCTATATTGTCTATTCACATTTTTTCAATATAAGTCAATATAAAAATAAAGCTAAGAAAGATAAATAAGAGGGATTTATTGCATTCCTGTGTAGTTTACTAGCTGCAGAATAAACTCACTTCAGGCTCTCTTTCAACCTCAAAGATCTCCAAAATTTTACATTTCTCTTGAAAACATTTCTCTAAGCACCATTCTACCTAAGCAGCATATGAGTGGTGCCTAAACTAAAAGAATCTCCTCTAAGAGGACATGCACTCACTCCAGCCTATATTAATTAATGGCATGTGCATTTTGTTGGTAAATGGTTCTTTTCATATTTGACAATAAGTAATTTTTCCTGAAGTTCAGTAAAAGGTGTTGTAACAGGTAAGCACTCAATTTTTATCAAGCACGCCTTATTCAAACCTGTCCTCTCCTACCCAAGCATTGCACTACCACCAAATCCGCGAGGTCTGCTCTATGCTGGAATGTCACCATGGATTAGTTTCCTCGCTTTATTTGCAGTGACTTACCTATATCAAATTGAAATGCATCCGTGCAACTCTGCTATGTCAGTCTAAGATACTTTCCTTGTTAATCATTGCATCCACAACTTTATGCTTGTTTGAATTAGCTGCTCAGCATTATAAGCGTTTATCTTGTGGTGCAATGTTAAATCACTCAGCTCTATAATTTTCAGCATGCTGTGGCACGTTTACAAGAAACTACAGGAATCCTGGGACTGAGGTCAAGCGAGCACACTCCTAGGAGCCTCATATCCCCCCAAGTGCTGCTTCCCAGCTGCTCTCCAGCAGCCCAGAAAGTGCAACACAAAAGCTCTGTGATTTGGAGAGTCATTGGCACAAGCTGGGCAGCAGATGCAAACATTTCATCCTTGGATTTGGCCCCTTGGTTTTCATGGAACAGAATCTTCCACGTGGCATCATCACACACAGCACCTTGCAGGGCATGAGGGTTTATCACAGTTCTCATTTTCTTGTTGCCCCCAAAGCTGCATGGGCTGTGCAAATCCTGGCAATGTGGTGGCCCAAGAAGCCCAAAGGCTGGCCCGAGCAGTGCTGGAGCCCAGCAGCAATGCCGGTGTGAGACTGCGGCCGGGCACGGGCTCCTGCAGACGGACTGAAGGGAAGGGGAAGGGGGGGCCATGCCCTGGGAGCTTCCCCTAGAACAAGAGCCACGAGAACGTGTACCCGTATCCCAGGAAGGACAATGACTTGTGGGAGTGGGATCAGAAGAGGCCACCGAGTTGGTCAGAGGGATAGAGTACCTCTTGTAAGGCTAAGAAAACTGGGACTGTTCACCACAGAAGAGGCTTCAGTGTGACCTAATTGTGGCCTTCTAGTACCTGAAGAGAACTTACAGGAAAGATGGGGCAAGGCTATTTACGAGAGCGTATAGTGACAGGAAAGCAGGAACAGATTCTAATTGAAAGAGCGGGTTAATATCAGGTCCCGAGCGGTGAGGCACTGAGCAGGTTGCTCAGAGCGGTGGGTGGCCCATCCCGGGGCTGTTCAAGGCCAGGCTGGCCGGGGCTCCGAGCAGCTCTAGCGAAAGGTGTCCCTGCCATGGCTCGGGGGCTGGGCCAAGGGATCCCTCAGCTCCCGTCTATCCCGAGCCATTCGATGATCCTGTAATTCTGTAACTCTATAATTTTGTGATTCGGGACAATTAACAGAATTAAAACAGCCATTTATTTAACTCAGCATGATGAAACCCGAGCACAGCATAGGTTTATCGGGGAAAGAACATCACCCTCGCTACGCGTCGGCCTCCCTCTGCACAGGCACTGTGCCTGCGCTCCCCAGGGCGCTGTGCTCCCCGCCAGGAATGCCGTGCGTGGGCTGAGACCCGCACAGACCCGCGGGCCGCCTCCTCGGGAGCAGCGGCAGGAGCGGAGCCGAGCGGGGCCGCGGCTGCCGCCCGCCCTCCGGGGAGCGCTGCCGGAGCGCGGCTCCCCTCGCTGGGCCTCGCCGGCTGCCGTAGCGGGGCTGGCGGGGCCGGGGCCGCCCGCCCGCGGGACTTCCGTGCTGCTGGCGCCGGGCCGCGCCGCCCGGGGCCCGCCATGGCGCAGCACGGCCCCAGCGTCACGCTGGCCCTCACGCTGCCCATCACCTGCCACATCTGCCTGGGCAAGGTAACGGCGCCGCCGCTGCCGGCCCCGCGGGCCGCGGTGGGTGCGGGGAGCAGGGCGGTGGACGCCGCGACCCCTTTGTTGTGCCTTTCAAGGCTCCGCGGCTCCGTGCGGGGAAGGAAGTTGGGTGTGGGCCGTTTTCGGCAGTGGCCGAGGCTTGCTGGCACCCTCGGGGTGGTGGGAAGCGCGCGTTGTCCCGGCGGGAGCGTCCCGGGGTGTTGAATGGGCCTGGGGTGCCCGCGTCGCCGAAACGCGGGTGTGCAGCTCCCGAGGCGCGGGTGGGTTTCTCCCCACCGCCAGGGTTTTCTCCCCGTACCAGTAGGGTATTCTGTTGTAAAATGCTCGGGGAGCTTGTGTTTGAGCGTGGTGCTGTGTCGCGGAGGACAAGTGAAACAAAGAGGGGGTGTATAACCAAGTAGATTTAAAAAGTATTGAGCAAAACTGCAGCAGTCTGGAGAAAAAGTTTCCGTTTCCTCTCTCTGACCCTTTCTCAGTTCCTTTCTCTTGTCCCTCGGGAAGCGGAGGGCTCTTGCTAGTCTGTTCTTCTCTAAAAGCCCCAGAGCTAATTTCATGGCTGTCACTAATTGCTTCTCAAATTCTTTGCTTATTCTTTACTACTCGGTTTTTTTTTTTTTCCTCGCTTTCTTTTCTTAAGGCACGACAATAATTACAAGAGGAGAAGCAGCCTTTTATGTTTGTGCTCTGGCGTTTCTCGTTTGTTTCTACCTCACCTGGGCTTTACTCCCAGACCTTCTCTGTTGGAGTGATAACAAAAGAACAGGCACATTTGATATGAGAAGTAGGTGCATAGCACTGGTAGTGGTAGGTAGTCAGATGTCTCCCTTTTCTCAAGTCTCATAATTCTGACAGTGTGTTACTTTCAGCAGCGATGTTTACTCATTTCTTGGCTTTTTTGTCGAAGCCAAGCAAGACTTCCTGGCTATTGTCCTGTTACTTTTATTTTTCTGTTTATCTGTCTTATGAAAATGGAGGAGAACCCAAGTGTACTCTGTATATAATGCAGCATGGATACCCTCCACTCTGCAAAAAGTGGAAAGAGCGACAAGAGGAGAGTGAAATCAAACTGACAAAGATATTTGCTATTTGAATCTGTTCCTAGTTACTTTCTGATCTAAACACTTAACAGTTTGATTAGGTATTCATTCATATCTTGCTATGAAGCCACTGGATTATTCCAAGCCATTATTTCATACTTTTACTTCCTTTCTAGGTGTTTCTGAATTTGTACTAGCACCCTTTCTTGCTCTCTTGCATTGAGATAATACATTAACATTATAGAAGTGAATCTATTGGTCATAAAGATATTTGAATGCTTTCATTTCTAGAAGTTTAAATTTTGGCAAAGTTGACAGCTCTGACTGCCCTTTCTTTTTGATGCACATCTTTGTCTCTAGCTTGGAACTTTAGTGAAAAACTTCACCAGAAAAACCCACTTTCTCTGGATTAAGGCTGGAGGAAGGAATTTGTTTAGCCTGAATTAAGGAAAAAATCTTGTCAGTTTTTACTGGTTTTTAGGAGGGAGCAGGGATTATCATGGAGAGTTGACATAATCTGATACTTCTGTGGTTTGTAGCATGGACTTCTAATAAAGTAGAAGCCTCACCTTAAACTCGAAATGTACCTCTTGCTACCACTGCAAAATTTGCAAAGGTCTGACTGCAAGATACAAACTGTTCACTGTGCATAATGGTAAGAGGATAGAAAAGGAGATATTGCAGAAAAATTATTTCAATGAGTTGGCAACTCATTGTTTTTAATGATGCTGAAATCTTGGATAGCAAGTACATGTTAGCCCATTTTGTTAATTTGGACAGTATCAAAAAGTACATTGGCAAGATGTGCAAATAGGCATTTAAAATGAGGGTGAATTGCATCAATTTCATGTTTATTACCTGAACATTCTTGTGGTACAGTATGGGCTGTCTTCTAACATACCTGGATTTTTTAATTAGATAGCAGAACAGAAGCTATCTGCTTCATACTGTTTGCTTTACTTGTCAGGATGTCTGAAGGTCTCTCTTGCTGGTTTTGCTGTCGAGAGGTTGCTTGGACTCTAGACACAGTTCTGTGTTGGTTGAAACAGTGCAGGATGTCTGGGGATTGGTTCACTGTCTGGTTTTCCATGTGCCTGCTCCTCCATTGGTGCTGCTTGAATGCCCAGGAGCACCTTCAACGTGAAGTAGATGTACACAGGATTGGATTTTGATCTGCATAGGAACAGCATTATGTTGGAGGGGAAAAATTAGGAAATTGCTCAAAATCACCTAGCTGATGAAGCCTTCTGAAATAAACTGTAGTCTTTCTAGACATTATGGTCAATGGATGAACTGGAACTGTGCTGTAATTCAAGTAAAATGCTTTTTTAGTAGTAGGTATGTCCTGATCCCCCACGCCCTGGGGCTTGTCACAGTCGGTGGGAAGGCCAGTGGCATCACCAGCCATTGTGTGACATTTCAATAGCAGCTTTTGCTGTTCTGGAGCACGTTACATGTGTGGATCCTGAGCAAACTAAAGTATAAAAGCCCAGCCCTGAAATGAAACTTGTAAAAGTGTGTAAATCAGAAGCACTGTACCCTGGAGAGTAATAAATGTGACTTACTATTTTGCTAGAGATATGGAGTAATCATTCATGTGCAAGAAGTGTGCTTCTATGTCAGGTTTAGGGTAACTGAGGGTCTCTTGCTCCCTGGGGGGAAAACCTGCACTCATGAAACGTATTTTCCTGTTTGGATTATTTTATGTTATTCTGCTCTGTATCTTATCATCACCATCCATGCAACTATTCTCAGGCTGCTTTAGAGTAAGAACAAAGTATGGCTAGAGAAAAAGTAGTTTGGTTTTTTTCCCCTGATAGCTGCAGGTGAGAAAACTCTTTTTCTTGTAAAAGAAAGCAATAAGTAACAATTTTTTTTAAATTAGAAATAATAGAGATGGTAATATTGAAATGTTTCCTAAGCATTAGTGTGGAAATACCTGCAATAATCACAAAAAAGTCTCCTTTATTAGAGGTGAAAGTTCAGTCTCTCTCTGTTCATATCTTCAGTAACTTAAGTTTCTGTTTATGTGTAGATAATTCCTTTGATTCCCAGGACTGTCATATTATAGGTCTTAAAAATATTGTGAATCCTGTAAGATAACAGAGGCATAGAGAGTGAATTGGAGAAGAAAGTGACAGATCTGGGCCTTAATTCATATCCATGAATATTTTAGTGGTTAAACACTTGGGTTTTAGCCCGTGCAGTGCTGATCATAGGGGTGTGATTGCTACATGACACATCTGATGTGTTGGCCCAAGTAGCTACTGACTGTACTTTCCAGGTGCCTGCTTCTCCCTGCCAACATTTCATTTTTCCTTTTTAGTCTGACTACTTTACTAATAGAATGAAAGAGGAATATCTTGGAGGGGATGAGGAACTTCATTTAAAGGTGAAGATTCTCTTGAACTTTTTTTTTAAGTGCAGTATAGTAGAATTTAAAGAAATATATATTCTGACACTTCTGTGTCTACAAATGCATTTCTTGGGAAAAGGAGTGGAGGAAAAACAAATAATTATTTGAAGACCCCTAACACAAATACTAATGTTAAAAACTAAGAGATTCTAGAGTGTGTATTACAGTAAGCTGTAGCAAGCTGCAATAAAGCAAAAAGTTTTTTTTTATCCATCATATTTGATCCCTCTATGCACATTTACTTTCAAATGGGGTTTATAGTTAAATGACAAGAGAGAATAGTGCATTGTCATTAATATTTTCTAAAAGTTTGTTTACCCTGCTGTTTTGGAAGGGGAGGAAAAGCTTGAAAGAATCTGTGTCTGATTGGAATATTTAATCCTTCAGTTAGCTGCCCCATTCTTGGGTAATGACTTATTTAGTAGCAATGCATATCTAGCAGGAGACTTGAATTAGTGATTGCTGGTTCACATTTCAGCTCTGTGGTTTTGGCCCTGATCCTTTTAAAAGCTGATTTCCATGAAGCTGATTATACACAGGCTAAAGTTAATCTGTAACACTTTCTGTTTCAATGATACCTCTTCCACAGGGAAGTGTTGGAAGGTGCCAGTAGAGATCTCTCTGTGCCTCACCTTTGAAAATGCACCTGCTTTCCTTGTGTTCTACCTTGAGAGGCGAATGCATTTCTCTGGAGTGGCTGGCTGTAGTTCTTGGAGGTTGTGGGGTAAAGAGAAGGTGCTGCTGCCACTTTGGTTCTTAATGAGATTTTGGAAACAAGGGCGTTAGTTCTGCAGAAATTGTTATAGCTTTGGTGTCTTCAATAAGAGGGAAATTTGGTGTTGTGTGTCAGGAAGCTGCTCCTAGCTAGCACTGTGAAACAGCAGTGTCACTTTCCTGCAAGGCCAGACTTGCACTGAGATGGAATTGTATATTTTCGTATTTTGTTACTTGAAGGAGTCTTAAGGTATTCATATAGTCTGTTTGTTTTGTTTTTTCTTTTTATTTCCTCTTTAATGCTAAAAGGTCCGTCACCCAGTTATCTGTGTGAACAACCATGTTTTCTGTTCCATTTGTATTGAAGTGTGGCTGAAGAACAATAATCAGTGCCCAGCTTGCAGGATTCCCATCACACCTGAAAATCCCTGCAAGGAGATTATAGGTAAGGACAAGTTTAGGCTTTGAAATAACTTTCTGGTATTAACTGCTGAAGAAGATTGCTTTGAGTCCTGAGATGTCTGGATACCTTTTCTTCTGTGTTTTTTACCAGCATCTAACCTTGTAGCTATTAGGGATGTTACTGGAAAGTTCCAAAGACATTGTGTATATTAATGGCTAGGTTATCCAAACACAATAAGTACCCAATGGCTCTAATGATTGTTTTTAAATCCCAGTTGGATAGTGCCTTTAGCTGGAAAAAACACATTAAAGATGCATTCTCACCTATGTATTACAACCTGTTCACCTAAGAGACCAGCATTAGGTGAGCAATAGTGTACTTCAATCTAGAATCTTCAATGACTATGTGGTATTTTGTTTATTTGTTTGGTTTTATTCATCACTTCCTCTTTTTTTTTTTTTTTTTTTTTTAAGAAAATTACTCTCAGCACAGCAAGAAATAAGATAAAGCTACAGCAACTTCACGAGGATCTTAACTTCCCCAGAGCTAGGAAATACTGCAGTCTTTATTTGACATAAAATATCAGCTCTGCTATTTCATTCTAAGAGAAAAATTTATCTGAATAATCTCACATTGAAAGCTTACAGTAACTTTTACTAATTAAATGTATGCTTGATACCCTGCCTCTTCCCTTCAGCTCTGTTTTATTAGTATCGTGTTAAATAGCATAGGATCTGTTAAGGAAAAAAAGTTGAAAATGTTAAAGTTTTCTTTCTGCTATGAATCAAGATTTAACTTCTAAACATTACTAGTAGCTACTCAGGTTGAACCTGTCTTGAAAGTGAAAGGACTTTAATCTTCCATGGTAGCCAGTTGGTCCAATATTAGCTGTGTTTGTAGTTGATAATATGAAAAGTGGTGTAAGGTGGATTACTAGTATTGAATTGACTGAAAAGGAAACAATATCAGTGCTTCTTTCATCCTATTGTTGCTTTAGGGGGAACAAGTGAAAGTGATCCTATATTTAGTCCAGCAGTCAGAAAACACCTACGTAAAACAAGGCTTGAATTGCTCCACAAAGAATATGAGGTAAGGACAGGGGAAGTGTTGTGACTTTCCAGATGAACTGCAGCTATTAAATTACGACATAAAAATGGTTCTTTTGCTTTGAGTCCTGTTGTTTTTAGTCTGAGTAAAGGTGTATATGAAACTCAATTGCATTAAAATGCCACCTTTGACTAAGGTTACAAGAGAACATTTGCTGGTGCTTGAAGTGGTCCCACTGAAGTCATAGTAATAGTCTTTCTAGACAACAGGTAGCCAAGTACAGCAAATTCTTTAGTTTTGTGGGAATTCCACCCCCAGCTGGTATGGGAGCATTTTCTTTATGCATATTAGGTATTGGGAGCTTTATGTTTTTGTCTTCAATACAAACACAAGCATTTTCTGAAATAATTCTCTGTTGCTCAGAGAGACTAAATTATTTCTTAAAGAATATTGCCCACTGTAACCTTCTGATGTAGGTTAATTTTTATCTTTTTGTTTTACTGTTTTCTGAAAGTGAGTGAATGCTTGAAAGTCGAGCTGAATGCTCCAGTTTCCTGCTGGAAAAATACTCTCTTGGGAATAAGATGAAAAGCTGCTTATAAGGAATGTGCTCAGTTCGTTTTCTCAGCTGTTGTTTCCTCAGTAGCAGCAGTGTGAAGACATCACATTTTTGAAGGAAACCTGTTATGGGAAGGAGAATGAGGGAAAAGTAAATGGACTCTCTCTATATCATTAACAGTGGGGAAGTAAGAGCTATCTTTTTTGACAAGCTTGCCCATAGCTGAGGTTCTTTTAGTCTCTCTGAGAGAAGGAGTCAGGGAAAAGATGTTTCCTGCCTTTCTCTTGAATCAACTTGAAATTCATATAACTATTCATAGGATAGCATAAATTTCTTTTAAAAAACACTTAATTTAATTTTTTTTTCCATGCTGTGGGCAGGGACGAGCATGATTATTTGTGAAAATATGCCTTGGATTTATGTAAATGCTATATATGGCCTCCTTGAGTAGTGTGACCATGAACAGCTCATATACTTGAATTGGTAAACAGTGTAGAAGACATAGAAGTTTTCAGGATAAATTATTTCATTTATCCCTTTAACAATAAGCTTTGGAAGGTTTTTGCTTCCCTGTAACTTCAGACTGATACAGCTAAGAGCTTTGTTCTTTGCATTTTGAGAGTCTTTTCTAAGATGTTGCTGCTTTGGTGTGGCTGGAGCAGCCTTTTCCTGGCAGTGTTCTGTCCATTTTCAATTTGGAGACCTTCCGCATCCTAGCATGTGACATTTCAGAATGATATGAGAGAAATACTCTTAAATAACAGCAAATGAGTCAGCAGAGGACAACCTTAAGAACATTCTTGATACAAGAAATCCTCCCACACAGTGCCCTAATAATACATTCATGTTGCTGAATGCTTTGAAGCTTTTGGTCTGCCTGACAGTTTGTTCAGGGTCCTTTATGTAGTCAAGGGATTCCCTGCACTGAAACCTTCAGTATACTTGAATTTGCAGGTTGTTCAAAATCCTGCCTAAAGCACAGTACATAGACACACTTAGATAAGTGTGTCAATGAAGGCATACATCTGGGCTTGCCAGAACCTGTGTTTCTAAAGTGCTGTGGGAACTTACCAGTATTATTTAATTAATCTCACAAATTATTTTAAATCCTCTGAATTTCTGACACCTTTAGGATGAAATAGAATCCCTGCAAAAAGAAGTAGAAGATCTGAAAGGCAAAAACCTCAGTTTACAGATACAGCTGAAATCTCTTCTGGATCCTGTGGCATCAGCTTTGTCTTCCCAAAATGAGGAAACTAGCCAGTCAGCAAATGAAGCAAGTGCCAGTGGCCCAGAAACCCCAGAGGAATGGAGCAGAAAGCTGAAAACTGCCAATGATGTGTGCGGAAAACTGATGGATGATGTGGAAAAGCTAAGGGAGGTAATAAATGTAACAAACACATTTCTTCAGATATTTCGTAGTGTAACTGTTTTGTGTTAGTTAAATGGGAGTAAGAACTACCATGACCTTTGGGTACTTCATAAATCTTGAAGAAAGAGGAAAAAAAATGAATTCCAGTGACTGTTGGTGTATCATAGTATTTCCATATAGCCCTTGCAAGTGTCAGATGATATTGCTTGTTTTAGAGTCCTGTATGTGACTTCTTCAGCTCCTCTGTCACTCTCTGACTGGGTAATTGGATTATAGTAGCACTTGTCGACAGTATTGATGACCAGATTTTTCAGGCTTGCAATAATCTATATAATATATCTGTTTTGTAACATTCAGTGGGCAAACACAGTACAGTTGGCTGAGGCAGATTTTGCACTATTGCCCTCCCTGCTAGCCGATATTTTTGGTGCAATTTGCTGAGACAGAGTAACTTGACCCTTTGACTGAAAATAGACAAGCTTCAGCATTTTATGACTAGAATATCCTTTACTGGAAACCTGCAGCCTTTTATACATCTTGATGTAATATATAAGTAAATCTGATACTGCAGAAGCAAGGATGAAGGAGATAGGCATGTGAAAATACATTTAAATAAAAGTATCTTGCAAAATATACCTGCAAGCAGAAGTAAAATCACCTTAAACATTGAAGAAGAGTGAAATTTCAGATTAATTTGAAGTCAAGGTAGAAAAAATTGGACTTTGTATTTAATCAAAATTCTGTCTTGATTTCTTCTACTAACAATACTGGGTTACTTCCTGCAAAACTGAATTGTGGTCCATTTAGGACTTTTTTAAAGAAAAGTTTTTAGCATTAATGGTGTTCACACTTTTTCTGTGCTATAGACTTGAAGGCACACATTGTACTGGTCTGCCATTTTGTTAATGGAACACTTCTAGGACCCCAGGAGCTTCAGATTCGCTCGAAGCTGGCAAAAGAGAATTCACAGCAAGTTCTTGTCTGCCTATATTTTTGTTGGGTTTTTTTCATGAAGTTAAACTGTACTGCCTCTTTTTCTTTTTTTTTTTTTTTTTTTTTAGATGACTAAGTTTTTTAACTTTTTCCCTAGGTAAGTAAAAAGAACACTGTAGCAGTAACTGAAGAAAGGGTTTGCTTGGGTATTTTTTCAGTCTAGCATTAGCCTTAGCAAGAAGAGAGGTTTAAGCATATAAAGAAGAGATAGAAAAAATAGAAGCTTAGATATGTTTTAGGGAAGAATTCTTAAACTATTATTGTAGAATCATTTTGGTTAGAGAAGACCTTGAAGATCATTAAATCCAACACTTTTTTTCAATTCCCTAAGAACCTAAAGTTCAGTTGTCTCTAGTTGTGTCTTGTCTCACTTGTCAGCATGCACTGCCCATCCCTATTCTGAGCAGCAAGACCTTTTTCCCATTAACACACTGTCTGGAACCAGAAACCTTGAAAATCCCTGAAAGTACCTGACCTAAAAGTTTCAACCAGACAGGACTTCCCAGTTAGACAAGATCCCTCAGTAAATGTGGTTGTCACCACTTTCTTTTTCAAAATTTGTCTGAATCAGGAAATAGCAACCACCATTACCATTTAATGTTCTGGAGCAGACAAATATAGGAATGCCCAAAGTAGGCATTATTTTTGAGTGGGTCATAAAGCTATGGTAGTGGTGAACCAAACTCCATAGAAGAAAGCCTAAACTAAGTACACTCTTTAAAAATGCAGTTACATGAGCTCATTAATGTAGACATTGTGCTGCGAGTGGGGATCCCTTGCAGACTGCTGACTCCGAGGGTAGAGCACTCTCAGGAAGAAGGGCACCAGAGGGGTTCAGTCCTGCCTTGCCATGTGCCACATGGATGCCTTGCCTATCAGTGCTACACAAGCAATGATTTTTTTTTACTTGATTATGTAGCTGGAAGAGCTGTGTTTTTAGAAAGAGAGAAAGGGCTTGGCTGTATGATCAAATAGTTTGATGAAGCTTTCGAGCTGAGCACTCCTGAATTCTCATTCATTGCTTTCAGGTTAGTTTTTTGTGCTTTTATTTTTTAATCACCATTCCCTTCTTTGCCACAAGTCTCTTAGTTATTCTTTCTGTCCTTAGGAATATTGTGGTGTTGGAGATGGGAGGGTGTTTGTTTATATTTTTCTGCTCCATTTCTCTTCCCCCTCACTGGGAAAGATTGCTAGGGATATTTCTATGAGCATTTAAAGTTCTCTGTCTCTCTTCTTGCACTGTTTGATACTTTGGAAAAAGTACATTTCTCTCCTGAGCCCAGCTGCATAGCTCTTTCTTCAGATCTAGCTCTAGATCATACTTTTATTATGGAGTGCAAGCATTATCTAATTGAGGCTATGAATTATGAGTCCTGGACTGGTGGTACTGTTTTTAGCATAGGAAGATTGAGCAGATTATAGGAAGTGCAAAGAACGTATTCTGCTTGTTAGGATAGTGGCATTCATTGTTCTGAAACATGGTGGCAGGAAAACTTCTCTTTATATGAAGTGTCTTGTTAACAAGGGTGTCTGCTGAACTGAGAAGAAGGAATTGACCTCAATTCAAGGAGTAAGAAGGGTTGTGAATCAGAAATCTTAATCATAATGTCCTGGAAGAAAGTGAAGAAAGACTGCAAATAGCTCATCATAATGGATTTATGTCCACAGGATAACTATGCTTTAAAAACAAGCCAAAAAACCCACAAAGTATTCTTGCTCTAATTTGGAATGGGGAAAGCTGTTCAACATTAGTTTTGCTGATACCTGCACATTGTAATGTTAATGTACTTAGCGTATTTAGTCATGTGAAAAAAAAAACATGGAATTGCCATTAGTACATCTCCTTAATGACTTTCTGTGCTAACTAACATAGCCGTGTTTATTTCCCTAGATAGGACACTTGCAATGTATTTTGGGAATATAAATAAAAAATGTCTGTTCGCTATTCAGTTTTGCAAACCATTTCCCATGGTGATTTTTAAGTGGTGTCCCTGTCTGAAGGCTGTTTCCTGCCTGCACATTTCTAGTTCTGTCTCTTTAAAAAGAAGAAACAGCTTGTCCTATAAATATTAGAAGTCATTTCTGTTTCACTGTATGCTTATTTTTTTCCTTTTCTTTTCCTTAGGCAAATAAGAAACTGAGCATGGAAAACAATAGCCTTTTAAGAGAGAATTTGCGACTAAAAGCTGAAGTTGATAGCAGATCACCCCAAAAGTATGTGAATATTTTAAAAGCTACTATATTTTATTTATAGACTGTTTAACTGTGGTAGGCCTGTTTAACCTAAAACTGTGGTGGTGTGCATGGTGTTGCATATGTGTCTCCAGGTGGACTTTGGAATTTTTGTCCTCATGGACTTAGATGTAAAATGAAACTTAAAAAATAGCAGCAAGTGGGTGAGAAATGAAACTTAGAGAGTCACAGCAAGAAGGAATATGACTTGACTTCAAGTGCTGTTCTTCTGTTACGTAGCCAGTATTGAAGTACTGGATTCATTGGTTGAATTGTACAGTTAAGTTGTTATAGGGAAATTTCTAAATTTGGTATATGATCAAAGTAGAAAGTCTCTTATAGGTGCAGATGTTCTGGTTGCTTGTGTTTGCGTTTGTTTTGTTCTTCTTTTTGCTGCCTTCGAGATTTATTTTGTGGGCTGGACTCTTTGATCAAGGAAGCTTCCTGATGACTTTGTGTCTGGGCAACATATATAGAATTGAGCTTCTGCAGCATGAGAACATCATTCCCAGTGATATCTATGTTTAATGATTTGTTTTAACACCAATGACAATACCCTCAAAAAGCAAAAACCTCACCATGCTCATTAGAACAGTGCTCTAAGGTACCTCTTCTTGGGACTACTTTGTGAAGCCATATATTGATATTTTTTAAGTTATTTTCTTTTATTTCATTGGTTTTCTACCTTTCTTCTCTCACTTGTTTAGATATTAAAAGCTAATAGCAATATTGCCAAAGATTTATACAGAGCTTTTGAGGAAGGGGGTTGGCAGGCATCTGTGTAATGTGAGAAGAAATCTCTCTGGATTTTGTTCTAATTCTGTCAACACACCTACTGGAAGATAAAATTCATCCTTGTAGAAGAGCTTACTTGCCATACTCTTGTCATTAGAGGCAGCAAGAAAGATGATGCATGATCCTTGTGCTCTGGATACATGAAAGCACATTCTGCCCTAAAGACCCCTAATAAGATAGAGCCCTCTTTAAGGCCTTGGCAGGGGCTTTTATGGCATGGAATATCCCTTCCCCTAAGACTCAAGAGTGAGTTTGCAAGGATGGTAAACTAAAAAGTAAATTTATATAACTAAATAAATACTAGAAAAGAGGAACTAGAAGAGACCAGATAATCTAAACTGATTTTTATCTTTCTGATATCAGGTAAACTCCCCAGTGGAGACAATTTCCTTTTCTTCTAGCTTGTGCGTGCTTTACCATGGTTGCCTAAAATAATAGCCTATCACTTTCTGCTTTAGAAGACCAGATATATCCAAGTGTTATTACAAATTGGACAGTGTCAGGGTCTGTCTTACAATCCAGATGCCCACTGGATTGGCCTGTCTGTCTCTGCTATTATTTTTTATTGTCATTTTTTTAGTCTCCTGAACAAATATCACATCCTTTCTGCTTATTGGGAATTATCTTTGTCCCGTGCTAACTCTAGAGCTGTGCATGGGATTTAGGACATGAGTTGAATCAGGCCTAAACTGGGCTAGGATCAGTTCAAACACTTCAGGAGTTTGTATTGCTGTACCCTGATTCTGCTATATTGAGTCTTACCTTTGCTTTGAGCCCAGTGGTGTGCTACAAGAATTTAAGTACACACAAGGAAAAACTTGTCCTGAAATAAACCCTTTAGCATATTAAATTTAGCAATTTTGCTCCATCCAGCCTATACCCATTCATTCCTCATCTTAAAGATTGAATTTGTCCAGGTCTTCTAGATACGTATGACTTGAGTGAAAAAGTAAACTTGTGTTTATTTTAATTGCTCTGCACTCAAGAATCTCCAGTCTATGGTGTTCTGAAGTCATAATGTATAGAACTGGTACAAGACTATAAGTGAAGTCTCAGTAGCACTAACTAGAGCAGAAAAACTGTCTTCTTTCTTCTACAGCATCATACCTTGCAATACCTTTTTTGTTGTTTCCTTTTACCTGACACTTCTAGCAGTGGCCAGTACCAGTTCTGCCGAATTGCTGGGAAAAGTTACCTTCCTCTACCTCATACTGCATTTGTACTTTTAATATTCCTTTCAAAGTGTGGGAATTAACCCATTTATTCAGGCATTCTTCAGATTGATGTTTTGATGCATATCAAACTCCATTCTTTCAAATCCCAAGTGCATCCTTCAGGTGATAAGAAGTCTCTCCTATCTTAATTGTTGTTAGCAGAATTTTTAAGTTAACTTTCATTCTTGTGGTCAATATCCAGATCAGATCTAACATCAAAACATTTTTTAAACATTCTTTCTGCTCTTATGGCAAACTTTGATAATATTTAAAGAGTCTTTCAGCTAGGCTTCACACTTTGAAGAGGGTTTGCAATAAATGGGTTTTTAAACTTGCCTGTAAAATCAGAATTGAAGGCAGAAATGTCAGAGTCCAACAATGTCACCAAAATTAAGTTTCTGTGCAAGTACGTGGATTTGCTAGTATAGATGTTCTTGTGTGCTTTATTCAGATGTTTTCAGAAGGTAATTTTTGGAAAAGCTTCTGAGTAGGTATCTAATGTAATTTAAGATAGCTACTGAATTGGATTTGTTTAATTGTGTCACCACTATTGTTTCATTTGTCGTATATTCCTTAGCTTCAGATTCTCAGGTATGGTCTCATGCTTAAACAAATTGCCAAAGTAACTAAATAAAACTGGTATCAAAGTATTTTGTAAAGGTTTTGTCAGTATTCAGTCCCTGTATCCCAAATGTAGTTCATTTTGTGCATGATGACATTGGAGCTAAATAGCACAAATTGTTTTAGTGGACTTTGCTTTACAGAAGAGGGAACACTAATGGCAGGTGAATGATCCCTTTGTAGCATAGACTCTACATCTTACATCACAGGGAAAAGTATAATTAACCTCCTTCAGTGGTCAATAAAAAACTTTCCTTTTATCATAGACTTGGATTGTTTTTCTTTTGTTCTTATCCATTAGAACCTGCTGAAAAATATCATGTATGTCAATAAAATCGATAGTTCAGCCATGTCAGGAATTTTTATACATTTTTTAAACTGATGATGCTGATTTATTGATGAGCTTTTTATTTTTTTCCAAAACATTTTTGAGATTAGACCTTCATCAGAATACCATACCATCATATAGTTGGGACACAGGTCTGAAAGGCAAATGAGGGTAAGTTTCTTCCTCTGATTTCTTACCAAAGACCTGCATTAGTCTTCCAATTCTCAGGCAAATCAGACTGATTCCTGGTTGCTGTTTGTTCTTTCTTTGCCTTTTCTCCCGATGAATTTTCAGTGACTTTCACTTTCCCCAATACAGACCAAAAAACTCCTAAAACTTAAGTTTTGCAGGATAATAAAGCCCTATTACTTCCAGCTCTACTTGAAATAGAAAACTGTTAGGCCTATTGGCAGTGCACAGTGGATCTAAAAGCATTTTGGCAAAGGGATGTTTGCTTTTTTACCTGAAGGAAAATAACTAGCAAGTCCATCTACTCCAGGGTATAGTGTATTTTATGAATGGTTAGATTCAAATTGGTTTGAGCCAGACTTCCAGGCTTCCTAGGAGTCTTTTCCCTAAATATTTAATTGCTTCTGCCAGTTAAAATCCCAGTCTGAAAAATTATCTGTAACATGCATAAAATTGTTGCATTATCTCTTTTCTCCTGTTTTGTGAGTTGTTTTATTGTAGTTTAGGGAGGGAGGAGCAGTTCTTCTTCAGTTATACTGATTATCTTGTCTAGATTTGTGAATTCAGGTACACTGTAATATAAACATATTGACTTTCTAGGTCATTATTTACTGCATTCAATTTTGACCTAACTCATATATTTCTACACGTACCAGATTATTAAATTCAATCTGCATATCACCAGACCTACAAACAGGCTTCTAAAAACTATGTCCAGGATGCAGAGGGTAAGAACATTTGCTGTCTTCTCTGATAGAGAACTAGGCTACGGTCTCACCTCTCTGCAAGTTTGCTGGTCCAGTGGAATGACCATTTTCAAAGACTACCTGCCGTGTGGCCTTAAAGTTGAAGTAGAGGAAAGTAGGATATAATGGCCTTCAAATGAACTCTGAGCTCTTGAGTCATAGCATTAAATCCTGAAAAAGTGCCCACTTCAGGTATGAAGATCTAAACCTTAGGCAGATGAGTGAGGACATTCAGATCACACTCTGGTGTTGTGGGTTTTCCCACAGACACATGTTCAGATATCTCCAGGAAAGCAGGTCTCCATCTGTGTCTAACAGTGACTTCAGGAAACACAGTCACTCAGAATATCCCACCTCTACTTCTTTTCCAGCTGTTTATTCTGAGTGCAATGAGTTAATGGTCTGGAATAATCCTTTGGTGTGTTGGGATCAGCTGCCCCAGTTGTGTCCCTCCCCAACTTCTTGTGCACCCCCAGCCTCCTCACTGGTGGGTTGAGAGGCAGAAGATGCCTTGAGTTCTAAGAACTTCTGTTGAAGGAACTGCACAGGAGCAACTAAAACGTTCTTGTGTTATTGTTATTGTTTCATAAGTGGGATAGGAGTAACTGAGGGAGCAGTTGTGGAATAATGCAAAGGAGGATGACTCCAGCAATTTAGTTCTTCGTGCTCACTGTAGGTAAGAGATGACTGCAGCTTTCTGATTGGTGTCAAGCTAGAATCATACTAGGACAAGAAAGGGACTCTGACTGAGAAAAGGTCCTGAAATAGGAGCTTGAAATGTTCATCAAGGCATCCAGTGTCACTTCAGACACTATAACATATCCACTGCACGTTACTGGGTCTGTAGATTCATCCTTCCAGAGTGATATCTGAGGTCTAGCTGTCATGTAAAAGACTTTGGTGATGTAAAATATTGTTAGGTGTCTTTGTTGAAGGATGTCTTTCTTAAATGTGTTAATGTTCACTTTATGAGTGATGTTTTGTTTTTCTGTGCTTGCAGTTTTCTATATGAAGGATGTACTTGAAATGCAGTGAGATCCAAAATCATAGTTTCAGTGATACAACTAAAGAACAAGAGCCTAACACTCAAAAGCCTGTCCATGTGTAAGGATATGGTTTTCCTTTTGATATATGTGTGCTCTTTACCACATGTATACTAAATACCTTAACTTCTACTGAAGAATTTATCACCTTGTTTCCAAGTGTGAAATAATTCAAATACTTCGGAAAATAATTTATCTAGATTATCAAGTGAAACGTAAATTTATTTTCATGTAGCTATATTGCATTCTGTTATTATCATAAGACCATATTTTTTTTTTGGCTGTAGCACATCTTCACTCTACATCCAAAGGGAAAAAAAAAGAAAAAAAATTCTTATGAGTGGTTTGGTTTGGGGAGATGGGAAGGGTTCTGATTTCTTTAACCACATATGAATGTTTTCAAACTCTCTTCTGACTTGCTAGATCATCACTAAAGCACCTTTATCTAGAGTAATTGGCTGTCTTAAAAATCTGTGTCCTTGAGAATTTGGTAAATAAATGTATGTAAGTCTTAAAGCAGGAGCAGAAAGCAACTACTGTTCTAATGCCTAACTGCAGAAGTAACTTTGTAGGCAGCTTGTCATGTGCTACATTTCTGAAAAACAAAATTTCCAAGCACATCCCTCTGCAACAATTAACATATTAGTGATGCTATTTGCCTTTGAACAACATACTGTATTTTTTTAACCTGAGGACACTTGTTATAAAAGTTACACTTGAGAATACAGTGCTTCCTCATAAGCAAATCTTAGGCTGTCACTAATGCTATTTGCATTAAATAAACATATTACACCATTCTTCCATTAAAAAGGAATTACCAGGTATGCATATAAATGTAAACATGTTTTAATTTTTATGTCAGCATGTCTGTTACAGGAGACTCCAGAAAATCTTGCTTGTTTTACAGAAGCATTTCTCACTTTCTCTCACTTGGCTATTCAACTAAATTTTATTTTTGCATCATCTTCCTGTCTTTTATTAAGGAGCATAGGGTTTGCACCTGTAAGCCTCTGTGAGTAAGTGTACGAGAAAGGCAAAATAAATACTTCTGGATCACCTTAGGAAGTGGGAAAGGTCTTGCTTGGGCCTTGCTGTGCTACAGTGACTCCTTCCATATCTTAAACCACAATTTGGGTTTCTTTAACTGAAGAAGGAAATAAGACAAAATGTGTTGTACAGAAGGATGCTTATTTCATGTCATCCCCTTTCCCTGAAAATGTAATGGAAACATTCTTGAGCTATGATTCCCTTTTTACCTAGTTTCATAGGGGAGAGAGAAAGTCTTCTGTGGCTTTTGTCCTGTTTCCCTCTTGTGTGTAGCTGGAAATGGACCAACTGCTATAAGCAGTTGGGAAACTTGTTTTCCAGGGAGTAAATAAATTAAAAGTGGTCTGTCTTCTTTTTTCATGAAGGTGAAGATAATTGGGTAGAGGTACTGTGGAAGTGAAGGGGTACTTGACTCCATTGAGTTGCAGTCCAGCCAGCTTCTTTTGGGGAAAAAAGAAACCTTACTAAATATAAAACTTCTGCATTGCCATTTCTTGTCTATAAGGAAGTGAGTGGCATGCACCAAACCTGTGTGAAGCTTAGGCTGATCTGATTTAAAAAGTGCTAGCTGCTAGCCGTGACAGAAGTGACTTAGACTGTTGTGTAAATCTTACCCATCACTGAACCATCTACACGAAAGTCTTCAGAGTTCTTTAAATATGCAGAACCAGCTGAACAGTGAAATACATCAGTAGATCTGGTCGCTCCTGCCCAGTTTTTTGGGGCTTATGATAGCCTTTATTGCTTTTCCCAGCTGTCCAGTCAATTGTATCACAGTTATCAGCATACAGCAGATTCCTGCTGCCTCTGGCTCACAACCTGAAGAAGCAGAATATGGTTTAATTGTTTGCTGGAAATGCATGCATAGATCCATGGCTGTTTTGCCACCATGGTGGCAGGCCACAGATACACCATCTTCAGAATTTCACAGATCCAAGGGTTGCAGTAGGATCTTTTTGTCAAGAGGTGAGGTGATGGAATGGGGAAAATGGAATGTAAATTCTGTGTGTCTCTGAGTGAGGGACAGGCAGACAAACAAAAAAAAACCATAGAAATTTCGGGCAGTGTTTGTGCTGAAAGAGTAGATATAAACCTGTGCTGTAACATGAAGCTGCAAGGTGAAAAATAGAAATTCAGTGTAAGCCCACTAACAGAATTGCCCTTTCTTTGTGATGTAAAACTTGATTTGTTAGAATTGTGGGGTGGTTGCAGGTCCTTCCCTCCTTTCTAATAATATCAGAACTTTAATTATTTTTTCTTTCTATAAATTGAAAGCCTTGGATGGAGATGGGAATTCCCTGGTGCTTACCTGTCAGTGACAGGTTAGAATTAGTCAGGGCATATAGCTGAAACCTTCACCTGCCCTCTGGGGAAGGTCAGTCTTGAATGCTGGTGGAGGATGAGGGGAAGCTGGTGGAGGATGAGGGGAAGGCTCGTGGGGTTTCCAGGATGAGGATGAGCACATTTGCAACTGCTGTGTCTTGGCAGTTGAAAATATGCTCAAACTGGAAACCCACAAGCACACAACTTTCACAAACCACAAGCAGCAGATTTTTTGTATGGAGTCAAGATAGAAATCAGATTGTTCTAGTTGTAAAGCTCAGAAAAAACAAGTAACTCAAAGTAAGTGGATATACCATCCACAGGATGGGTGAGGAAAAGCTGTATATCTAATGGAAATGTAATTGAAATGGTCTATGTAAGTATTTAAACCACCTCAAAGGACTAATGCAATTTCAGCATTTCATATCAGCATTTTGTTTTTGACAAGGTGACATTGTGAAAGAAATGTATTGTAAAACACTGCTGTACTGTAGGAAAATGATTGAATGTAAATATTTCAAGATGTGGACCACTGTTCAAATGGTTATCATAAATCTTTGCCATTGTTTTAGGGGATAATTCTTCATGCATATTTGAGTTGAATTGATAGAACCAGCCCCTAGAAGGGTAATCTGCTTGTTACTGCCTTGCTACCACTAATACTTTAATTCTGTCTTTTCATGTATCATCTCCACCTGTACGTTATTTGTGATGATTTCAGTATTTTTTTTTTTCATAACTAGCAGAGGGAAGTTCTTTTTTTTTCAAATTTCCAGAATGTTTAATAGCTTCATTCTGTCTTGAAATGAGCTTGCAAACCTTCACAAGAATGTCCTTTTTTCAGCTTAATATTTTCTTTCTTTTTTACTTACTGCAGGTTTGGTAGGTTTACAGTAGCTGCACTTCATTCCAAAGTGGAACAAAGTGAACGTGAAATGAACCGTCTGAAAAAGGCACTGGAAAGGAGTGATAAATACATAGAAGAAATAGAGTGTCAGCTTTTACAGCTGAAAAAGGCAGGCAAAGGAAGCCAGACAGTGAGTGCTGTTAGTGACAGAGTCCTTTCCACAGATGCTGAAGGAGGTGAGAGCAGTGAAGATACAACATGTTTGAAAACCCAAGCTGAGGATAAAAAGGCTTTGAATACCAGTCAAAGTCCTGACAGTCTCGAGCAGCTGATAAGTGGTGGAACTTGTTTAAGCTCTTCTAGTCAAGATGGCTTGAATAGCTCAAATACCCAGTGTGCCCCAAAGAAAGAGCTATTTCCAGGATGTCACAGGGTTCTTCTGGATGAAAATAGTACAAATATGGATACCTGCTTAGAAGATCAGTGGAATAAAATTGAGGAATGTACCCCATATAAAGATGAAGAACATTATGATCTTCCACCACCTTGCACTCCTTTTCTGTCTCTCAGCCGCCTTCAGTTGAACACTCCTGATGGAAAAGAAAATGCAAGAAAATCAACATTCCTGCGAAAACTGAAATTTGAAGAGTTTCATGACACTTCAGATGATTGCAGCAAAGATACTTCCGAGCACAAAACAAGCAGCTGTACTAGCGAAAAGAAGCTAAACTGTTTTACTACAGGAAAATCAGGGGTTTGGGGCACCTGCCCAACGAATTTTGCTGAGAACTTACGTTTTGATGAATCAGAGCAAAATTCAGTAGCTGGTCAGTCAGATGAGACAACAGCAAAGTCCAGTGACAAAACAAGTTCTTGCTTACCGAAGAGGTTGCATGCTCTGTGCTCTTCCGAGATGAACCGCACAAGAACCTCCAGCGAGGCCTCTATGGATGCTGCCTACCTCGATAAAATTTCTGAGTTGGACTCAATGATGTCTGAGTCAGACAACAGCAAGAGTCCGTGCTATAATTTCAAGTCCTCTGATCTTGATGATTCTTCAAAGTCAACAGAGTGCACTAAACTTCTGAATGGAACAGAGAAGAATCTGGAAGACATGAATGAGGAACAGAGTATGAAGTGTCCAGAGACAAGCGATCTGGTAGCTGACAGACCAGGCTGGAAACCTGCTATGTTTTCCAATCTTTCCCCATCTGACATAGATATGAATGACCACTTTCCACTCTTTACAGGCCAAAATGTAGTGGCTAATGATGCCAAACCTCCAAACTCTTTATTTCAAAGGGACTTTTCCCCAAGTGTACTGTTCAGTAACTCACAAAAGTTGTTTGAGGAACAGAAGTTTGGTTCTTGTTTTTTAAAGATGTCATCTGATCTGCCAAGTCAGATTAATCCTCCTTGGGTGTCTTCCTTTACAGCTGAAAGGAAAAATAAAAATGTCAGTCAGTCAACCAAGAGGAAAATTCAAAACTGCCTTTCCAGTGCTAGTCCATCAAAAACCACCAAAAACTGATTCTTCTTGGAAATAAAACGTGATTCAAAGTTGTAAACCTGCAAATGTGTAATATTTACAGGTGAACTTAATTTTTAATGACTTCCATGCAATCTGATCCTGTAGTTTTTGTCTATGTGGAAACTGAACATTTGCCTGCCCATTGCAAGCTCTTTCCCAAGGAAGAAACATTCCAGATTCTTTTCTTTGACTGGGCATTTTATTTATCTGGGGGCTTGGGAGTTTTTGATGCTCTTTAAGTTTTCAGATTACATGCTCTGCCAATTGTGAGCACAGCTAATAGCTCCTTGACAGTTCAAAATGGTCCTGTCAAATTAGTCGTTTATGTAAGAATGAGTTTTAAAGGTTACATTTCCCATTCCTAAAGATTATGTTTTGTGCACGTAAGGCAGCTATGGGCCATATATCCTATGGATTCATGAAGTTGCTATAAATTATGTCAATTTTGCCTTCAAACTTGCCTCCCAGAGGAAATGTTCCTGCTTAGACTGTTTCATAGCACTGTACTGTACTGAAACTCTTGTTTTTAGTGGGTGAAAGGTAGCAGCCCCTTTCTTTTCAGGGTCACAGCACTTCGAGTTAGAAACATCACTTTTAACACTTCAGTTATGGCTTGTCTCTTTTGAAGTTAAGCACAATTTTTAATTTTGTTCCCAAAAATCATTGTTATTCTAAATGTGTTAGTATGCCTGTATAGACCGCAAAATGGGTTGTTATGCTAATGATTTGTTTACCTAATGTGCACTGAACATCTTACATTAATACTGTACCATTTTACATTAATACTGCATGCTTTTCTATGTAATTGAATAAAACCATGTTATAAACACTGTAATCCTTGATGTTGCCTCAAATATTGAATTAGCAAAAAAAAAAAAAAAAAATCTGAGGGGAAACTTTTTTTTCCTAATTGGAAATGCATATCTAAGTTTTGTAAAGCATAAACCTGAGCTTATTCATAAAAAAAGAAAAAAAAATCTCCCGTCCTCCTCCTTGTTAGACCTACTACCATTCCAGTGTCAGCATTGATGCAGTTGATGGAAATGGCTTTCAGCCTCTCTGGAGGTGACTCTTTCATAAAGTATTGCATAGGTCAACATAATGTGATGGCCTGCTGCAGGCAGGAGACCTAATTAAGGCACAGAGCAAAATTGGTTTCTTTGCATTATCGTGTTTTAAGTTTTTTTAAGGCCATATTTAATTACAAGATGCAGGGTTTTTTTCTTTCTGTATAGACCTCTGATGGCATTTCTTAGAAATAGACATCCTCACTTCATCAATACCTGTGATATGAAAAATCCATGTGCTGCCTTTTGTCCCTTTGAAAAGAGTGATTGCCTCTTGGCAAATTTCAATGGACTGGCTCATCTTCTAGTGTTAAGTTCTGTAAGCTGTTTGAACAAGAACTGTGCTTCCTGTTGTAATGTGAGCATACATTTGTGGAATTGATGTGTTCATTCTGAACTGAAACTTCTTTTTTGAGCTTTACCAAAAAATCGTTGTTCGAGCCCAACATGGCAGGGACTGTTTCATGGTGACAGGCAGGATGGCATTGTGCTTGTATATACTGCTTTCAGTATACCACCTGAGTTTTTAATCTTCACAGAAACATCTAGTTGTTAAATTTTAATACATTTTTCAGAAATTAGGGAACTCTCAAAACCATTATATCAAGTAACTATTATGTTACTTGATTTGACGAGTTCTACTAAAAGTCAAAAAATGCTGCCTTGCTTCAACTCTTTGGGAGAAGAAACAAACACTACTAAAACATCCTTGTGTTGCAGAGCAGTCACAAACATACAGTAAGTGCCCTGTGTTGTGGGTTTGTTTTGTTGTGGCGTGGGGGGGAGTGAATTTATGGGCTTCATAAATGTTTTGACCATAAGTGTCTTGCAGCTTGGATGGACAGAAGAGGCAAGCCTAAGGTTAAAAAGGTTGCATTCCTATTGGCTTAAAATTTGGTAGTGTGATCAGTGCAATATCAATTCCAAAATTTCAAATGTTTGTAATGACTGGTATAATGACTGACCTTTCTTCAGGTATAAATTTCTCAGCCGTACATAGGGTTTCAGTTTTCCAGGCTGTGTTCTTTTGATGCCTTGCTTGCCTATCTCCTCTGCACTTGATAAAATGGCCTAAACTACTTGCTGTTAATTACTAACTTGCTGTTAATTTTTTATGGTAGTTGCCTACTTATGTCATTATGTAGAACTGGAATACATGATCTACAACTTTACTATTAGAATTTTTATTAGGACAGTAGACTTTTCCAAGTGATGTACAGATGAGATCTATGATGTCTAATGATAGTTAATAGCTCATAAAATTTTTACTCCATCTAGTAATACCTACGATACTAAATACAAGGCAATTTGCAGGTTTTAACACATGAGAATGCTCTCCAGAACTGTAAGTAGCTCAAGAAGGTGAGTCTGCTACCAGCCTAAGTTTGTTGTTAGTGAAATCTTTTGGTTATTTGTAAGAGCAGGAGTTCCAAGATTAAGTTTATACTTAGTTATCCTGAGTTTTACTTACACAAAGTCTGGCAAGTGACCTGCTTATCCACTGTTCCCTAGAGGCCTTGTGAGAGTCTGTGTTGCTTCCTTGAGTGAGGGGCTACCAGAAGAGCTCTGCCTACAAGCACCAGATACTGACTTGGGCTGTGTTTGCTTTTAAATGTGCTCTATTGTCTCTCCATTAAGAACCTTTAAAAAGGCGGCAAGGGGGACAATGCACAGTTTCTATACACAGTTCAAGGTGTGCTGACTTTCTCTCTCATCCTTCAACCTTTTTCATTTCTCACCTGTTTCCTTCATCCAATAATGCCCTTTCAAGGCAGTTTAAACTGTCTGAGTCTCATCCTAATTCTTGCACAGCATCCAAATCATGCCTCTGACTCACAGTGTCTGTAGGCTTGAAATATAGTCCTTACACACCTCTTTTGTGCTGTGGTTATGGTTAAAGTTTTGCAAACTGTGAACATTCCTTCCTTGCTACTTTTTGGCATAAGAGCATCCCCATGTAAATGGACTAAGGCCTCTATGCTTCTTCCTTCTGGTTT